>NC_088245.1:93635130-94260130 GCF_036013445.1 Caloenas nicobarica | reverse complement strand
GCAGAAACTCTACTACTCCCTGCCAGCTGAAGGCTTACTCAATTCATTTATGCTTCATTTCAGCACACTACATTTTCAGGTAAGCCAGTCATACAGCAGAGGTGACATTTACCACATCATAATTTGTTTTCTTCTCTTTTAGATCCCTTTGATTTTAAGACCTTTTGGTTCCCCAGTTAAACACCTCAAGAGCTTGTCAATGGTCATGAGTACCTGTCTTCCAGCCCTCCGTCTTACCAAGAGTCCTTGTGTGATTGTTTGCTCTAACATACCTATGTTTGTCAAACCGAAAAATGGCTGCTTGTAGCAAGTTAAATCAAGAATAAAACCAGAATGAGCAGCACAGCTGTCAATGTGACTACTGCCTAATGTCATAGCAACCTAACATGTATTTTAAGGTTTTCATGGAGACCTAAAGAGGAACTCTTAAGCTTCAAAGTGAGAAATGCTAACTACAGGTAGGATCATTTGAACACTTTCCTTGTCTGTGATCTCTTGCAATATCTGATAGATCTTACCAGCTTGCTTGAACTTCTTCATGAGATCCAGCAGCAGCCTGCATTTGCACAGTAAGATAGACACAGAGAAGTGTAGTTTTATAATCTGCCTTTCCTAATTCCCCTGTTTCCAACCTTTCCGAAGCTTTACTCATTTATTTTACCTTCCATCTTCCTTTGTTTAGCTGAGGGACACATTAAACACAAGGATTAGCAATCTAGGGATACAGTCTGAAAACTAAGCCTTTAGTTGCCCAGCTGCAAATACTGTGCTTCTTGGGGTCCAGCTGAGCTCCAGCCTTCCTCAGTCTGTACACATTGCCTAATACTTCTCAAATGCCTCAGTTGTGTTGGCAGCAAAAGGCTTTTCAATATTTTGCTGAGTTGAAATTATTTTTATATATATGGCACATACCTTTGTATAGTTTGCTCACTAGCATTGGGAAAACAAAGGGGAAAAAGTTTAACCTCGTCATAACCAGAAAGCTCATTAGCACTAGTGCTTAAAACCTCCTGATCACAAAAGCATGCGGTAAATCTTACCAAACCATTGCCTACCAAGTATTTTGACCTGATTATAGGAAAAATATTTCAATATTTTGAAATATTGAAAGGGTGAAATATGACAGGTGAAAGCCTGTCATATTGATGACACCAAATTTTAGCCCTTTCGTGTGTATACTGAAAGCGAGTTGTATTGTACCAGGGGAAATTAACCCACCTCAGTTGGTGCAAGTTTATTCAGATGGCTGCAGTTGACTTATGTTTATCTCCTTTATCTTCTCCCATTCCTTCAGAAACAGTGCTTTGCCTTAAAAGATACAATACTATTAAAACAAATCCTGAGAGTATAACTTCTAAAATATAGCTACTGATGCAGATGACCTGTTTGTTAGGAAAAAAAGTGGTCCATCCAAAGATTAATCACATTCAGGTTAAACTTTGTATAACTTTTAGTCCTGCAAGTGCTATAATTCCACAGCTGAAAAATCATATTTAAGTTTTTTACTGCAATTTCCATGACCCTTTCTCCAATCTGCAGCAATTCCCCAGACTGCAAGTGTTTGCCCCGGACTCCCTTTTTCTATTATTTATGTTCTATTCTTGCCACGATTAATTTATTATAACTTAGATAATTACTCCTCCCTCCATCATCCCACATGATGTATTACCGCCTTGGAGCTCACCCTTGCAGATTTGCAGGTGCAAATAGGATCAAAAACAGTGGGCCTAATGCTTCCCCTATCGCACTTGTTGCACGTGAAGAGCACAAAAACGGTGCATATGCACCAAGGACACAAGCCGTAAGCCTCCATAATATACTGCTGAAAATGTTGGTGTCAACAAGTCCTTCCACATCAAACTCCATTTAAGATCATACCAGGATCTAGAATGAAAGTATCCATGTTTTTGTTAGTATAGACTTATTACCTAACAGTATGTTTTTTTCAGGGCATTTTTTGAACAGCTATTTGGTGTAGAATATTGTATTCTTTTACATCACAGACAGAAATTGAGAAACCCAGCACATAAGCCTTTACTTCACTCTTTGTGTATACCGCTCCAGGTCTTGTAGAAATTCAAGCACAGTGGTTTTGCAAAGTATCTCCTTGAAAGGATTTTTTTTCTATTTACGTTATATTGTTCTACTGAATATTAAGTGGTTTTCCATCCATTCTACTCAGATTTTACTAAGAAAAGAAGTCCTAAAAGTAAGGAGAAGGGTTTATAAGTCTCTAGTTGATGGCAATTCTTATATCTTCTTTCTTTATTAATAACTCAGCATAAATATGTCCTGACTCTCACTATGGCAGATGAAGGGTGAAGGAAGCAATGGAAACCATGGTGCTACCGTCCTGGCTTACAGAACTCCCAAATAATGTTTTCAGGGCTTTTTGTAACAGACCTGCATTTTGTCAACTACATAAGCACAAAAATAAGTTCCCTCCAGCACTGATTAGCAATAGTATTCACAAGCAGTTTCTTTACTCTGACTTGTGCTTTACAAAAGAGGAAACTGTCATTTCTATTTGTCTTCCAAAATCAGTCTCTAATATTTATCCAGAAAGGACTATATCTAACCAAGACTATCTTGGTTAAAGTTGACTGCCTCCTTTGGTCTTTGGTGTTTTGCAATAAGCAGTTTCTAAAAATGCAGTTGTGGAAACACAGCGCTACTTTTCACCGTTTTTCCTAATTACCGGGAAACCTACAGAAGCGGTACCATAGTTCTCAGTCACACTAGAAGTTTCTCTCAACACTCAGAGGCCTTTCTCCGGTGATGCAGATTAATACACTTTTCCAGTACCTTTTGGGATTTTCCTGTAGAAAAAAGGAATTATTTTTTTGCATCCCTTTTTGTGATCAAAATTAAACCTGTCCAAGTCTTAAGATTGAGAATGACTTAATTTTTTAATTAAGACATTACACACAGGAGAGAAGGCTTTCCTTGGAAACATGATTCAGTTTGTTGCCAGCCCAACAGGGTGCCTGAGATCTAGTGAAGCGAAAGAGGTCCTCACTATGTAGACCAGTGACAAAATATCCCTCCGTTGAGGGCAAACCAGAGGGATGAAAAGGTTAGGATGACCTTTTCATCCCTTTCCTGCACCAGCCTTAGATAACTTCCAAAAAAGAGAGTTGAAGTCTGTTTTGCTTCCAAGCAGAACCAAACTAGAGGAAAAGTAGCAACCTTAAATGACCTTATGTTGAGAAGGAGAAAGGTTATCAAACCAAAAGGTGAGAGGTTATTTACTTTTAGGTTTGAAAGAAAACACATGTTATTGGTTCAAATGATACTTAGCATGCAATTGTCTCAACAGTTTACTTAAGACACTTTTGATCGGTATTTAACTGATGAAAGTATTAACTCAGGTATTTCACTTTGCATTTAAAACATAAGGCGCCTAATTAATTGAAGAGTTTGTTGCTGTGTGTGGCTAACATTTCTTTACAAATCAATTCATTTTTTGCTACCTAGTGACAACATTTCAAACATATGCTAACACTAAAGTCCTGCCTGCCTTAAGCTGTGGTTGAAGGTAACATGCAATACAGGATCCTGTCCGTTTCTGACAGGGAAGAGGCAGAGAATTTAAGTACAGCTTGGTAAAGAAATAAAAATCAGGAATCTTTTTGACTGCTTTGACATACAACAGAAATATTCCCTCCATGTGTCATCTTTGCTAGAGAATACAGTTGCATTGACAAAAATCAGGCCAGAAAGACAATGATTAAGAAGGTGTGAAAGGCAGACAAAATGCTTTATTTTTACTACAGAACTTTCGATGGAGTAAGTTGTGTGACAGCAAGCGACTTCATGCACTATTTCATTTATGCAGGGTTTTTTTAATAATTAATCAAAATGAACATTTCTGTAACTTGTCTTTTGCTTTTCTTTTGGTACTTGTACAATTTCAATATGTTCATTTCCATATCTGTAATTATTCTGACACCAGTGCCTCATTAATTAATGACAACATGGGTTTCAAATTGCAGACTGAGGACTAGTGTGCAGTTAATCAGAATATGTATAAGACATTTTCATTCATTGAAAGAATGCCTAAGGTATCATATTCAAGAAAGCAAAGGGTGCTTGTTAATTCAGGCTTAAGATAACTGTTCATTAATTGCTGTCTGTGTGAGATACAGCATAAGCTTTATTGGTTTTCTTGTAGCTTAAATTTTCTAATGAATGTAATTAGGGAATAGATTTTACTAAGTTCCTAATTTATTAAGCATACCTGTTCCTTAAAAATGCCAGAGAATCTTGCTACATGGATAATAGTCTTAAAGTAATTACAGTTTATAGGAGCCTATCAGACTTCATTTTCTAGTGAGATAGTATTTATTCTGGTCCTAAGGGTTTTCTAGTTCATTTTCTGTGTAAGATTTTTGATCTGTGCTCTTATCATTTGGCAACATGTCTGAGCAGTCAGCTAAGAACACCTCTCATCAAAAGACTCACCTCATGCGGAAGCAAAACTGATTATTTTTTTCTGCTTGTTCTATTGCTCAGAAGAAAATATGATGCATGACGTAAAAGATCCACCTCTTCAAGCTTCAACAAACAATCTATGGCATGAGAATAACTCATTGCTTAAACTTCCAGTTATTAGTTTCCTGTCTGTTTCTTGATTTTGCTTCAGGAACTTACCAGTAAGAGTTTGCAAGGAAAAAAATCTCTCTCTGCATATATATTTCTTGATAGACCCTGCCAGTGGAGAGACTTCTTATGGCAAGTATTTTGTGGAGATAAATAATTTAAACCCTGGCCCTGTAAAGATACACAGAAAGGAGGAGAAAGGGAGAAAAACAAGCAGTGTAACTAAAGGAATATTTCCCAGTGCAAGCCGAAAACATCAGGCCTGTGGCAGCATCTTGCAGGGCGACTGACTGTACCTACAAGCACTGGCAGTGTGAAACAAGTCTTTCAGTAAAAGTGATGAAACCATCCCATAGAACTGGTGTGTTAGCAAGCTGTTCTGGGACACCTCTCCACCTTGCTCTCACAGCTGGCTGTTGGCCAGGGGATCTGCAACCCCGTGAAAACCCATCTCCCGGAGAACATACCCCTGGCAGCTGCCCAAGGAACATGGTCTCCTGCCATACCTCAGGCTGAAATTATGCTCAGAAGAGCATGAAGGCCGGGCGACTGGGTCAGTTGTGCCCAGGTGAACTCTGGGAGCTCTGGCAGACCTGACAATATGACACCTTTTTGATAGGTGTTCATAAGATCCCATACCTGAGCAAATCTGTTGCACTCATGGGCAACAGTTTCCCCTTGGTGGAGACTGTAGTGCACACTCACAGGCTGGCAAGACAGTAGGATCATTGCCCCTGCTGCTCTAAAAAAAGGCTTTCTAGTGCCAAACATGATGAGAAGTGATGTCTGCAGTACATAACTGAGCAGGGCTGGGGCCAAGAATGGAATTCCATCTTTGCTTGCAGGGCCCTGAGAGAGCTCCTATGCTTGCTCATATGCAGCATTACCAAGAACCTCCATCAGCAGAGATTTCAATTAATTTTAGATAGGTTTGCCAGTAGTTCTCTAGTTACCTGACTGAGACGAGAAACTTCACTGCCCTTCTAGCTTCCCTGTAGACCTACTACACTTCAGATTTGAAATCTACTTTTGAAAAGCCCTGGCATTTGTGTAATATTCTTCCATCAGTGATTTCTTGCTGCTGAAAAGAATGAACTCTTCATTCAGTTTCTCTTTGGAAAGACACATACAAGCTCATGACACTTTTGTTTCTGAGTATTATTCATGCCCAGTCAGACACAAGGTCATTTTACTCTCTTATTGCCTGGATATAAGGTTGCTTCCTGCAAGATTCTTCAAGATAAAAATAAAACATGCCTGGTCCCCATTAGTTTGCATGGTGACAGGATCTCGTAGCTATCTATTTGCCTACCAATCCAGAAATTCTTCCACTTAAATCACCTCCAGCTTGTGCAGCAGTCATTATTGGAAAAAAAAAAGTCAGAAGCCATACTCACATATAGGCTTACCTCACAGATTTCACATACATCTAAATCACAGAAAGGTCACAATGTCAGGAGTGTACCCAAGAAAAATCATGTACCACAGGCAACCTACTGTGGCTTCCATGTCACACCAATAAAGCCTCTTCAACATAGATATTTCTCCTGACAGGAGCCAAAAAATTACAGAAATTCAAATCTAAACAATTCTACTCTAGGGCACAATTTAAGATAAAAGGAGAGGGAATCCCTACATAGACATTATATATACACTTCAGTTTAAAACATTGAAGGCATCATCTTTAACTTTTTCAATTACTTATGTGAAACTCCTTCTGAAAAAACATACAAATTTCATAAGTTAACTGTGTATGTGAAGTTTGTGCCCAGTGATCTACTGACTCCACTAGATCTGATTCAAGAGAGATGAGGCAAGAGAGCAAAAGAACACAATCAGAATAGTAGTAATTCAGAGAAAGGGTCTGTTTAAGCTAGCATCCAGTCTCTAACAGTGGTTATATGTGGATACCGAAGCAATAAAAACACAAAGGAAGAACAACAAAAGGATGAAAACAAGGGTCATAACTATTTCATATTTAATTTACTTTGCTTATCAATGAGAAACAGTTGGAAGGAAACCACTTAAATTCCCTGCTGTGAATGTTCCTGTATCTTCTACATAGTCCAAAGCTACGAAAGCTGCTAACCATATGCACTATGTATGTTTATCCACTGCATTCATTCCACTGGGAGATTACGGGACACAAAGTCTCTGAAATATGTGATTGTGCTCCAAGAGGTGAATACTTGGCTTCCACCTGGTGCAATGTTTTCATCAAACTGAACTTCTTTCCTCACTTACTTTATTTGTTGAGCAGAAGTATCTTTAATAAGACATCATTTACACATTTCATGCTCGAGGTAGTAGCATCTGCCCCTACATGATGCTGATTTTAGATGAGAGTAGCCTTTTAATATGACAATTTGTTTGCTTTTCACTCTTTAAGCCTGGATGCAATACCTAATTTTATCTGAATAGTGCATTTTTTTCTTGTTCAACTACTGTGTACAAAGCTTAGCAATTCTGAGTCTTTAATAAACTTCTTCAAAACATTTTTCAGGTTGGATTTTTTCTCCATTGATGTGATTCATTTTCCAAGTGTTTGTGATAAAAGTAGTTTTTAGAAAATCACTTTCATAAACTTCAGTTCAACCTTTATTGTATTTTGTTGCAAATGTCAAAGATTTTCTGTTGCCATTGGAAAATTACCGTTTGATGAAAAGGTTTGATTTTTTTTCCCTCTAATTTTGTTTTCTTCTGTGCCCTTGTGAAGGAGATTAAATAAAGAATAGGGACAGCTGATTGAAGCAGAGTACATTCAAAAATTAGTCAGTCTACATAATATGTTTTATCTTAACCTTTTATTCTAATACTTGTGCATGACATTGTGTTTTTATGTTCTCTGATTTGTTCTAAAAGTAATCTTTTTTAGAGCAATATAAGATATAATTTAATGTGCTTTGTACAGTCCTAATGCCTTTGCAATTTGAAGACAAGAGTCCAATAGTTTCAAGACTTCTTTAGCAATCTAGTATTTTCTGATTCATAGTCACAATTTAAAAAAAAAAAATCTGGACATTAGATTGAGTTTTGAAATGATACTCACCCAACGCTGTGGAGAGGAAAAAGAGTAGTTGCCATATTACAAAAGTTTGTGATTAGAGATTGATAAAGTTGACTTGAAAGCAACCAGCTCTAACTGTCAGAAATAGAGGTGAATATGCACGAATTATTCCCCAAGCAATTCTAGCTATACCACTTTTCTGTTACTCTGAATGATTTCCTATTTCTTTAATCTAAAAATTGTCCTTTCCTGCAGTTGTTAAGGGGGTATCTTTTGCTAATATTATAAAAATAACTTTGTCAGTTAGGAAGGAGTTTGCTTGTTTAACCAAGTAACATTTTTAAATTGGAATTTTTGGTTGCCAACATCTCATTAACACATACACAACATCCAAAGTATTATAATAGGACAAAAATATGAAGACTTTAATTGCTATTTTTCTTCTGTCATTAGCAACTTTCTTGGGGCCTGCTTTCCTGTAAGCCAGTATTATATTCTCATCAAGGGGTATGATACACTAAGCTCTGTGTTGCTATTAAAATTGTCAGACTAAATCAAGACAAAGATCTAGCATATAACACTTAATGTTCAGCTGTAGCAAAATAGCAGAACAATTACTAACCTAGTAGTAAGATGCACTGACAACTGTGCAACCCAGCTTATTAACTGGCAAAGGCAATTGTTTTAAATGCTTCGCATGGAGTGTGTTTTTCAGAAATCAAGACAACAGCCAGAACTTAGGTAGTTTCTTCATTTTCATTGTCCAGATAGTGTACTGCTTTAATGTCAACAGCTGATAGTGGGTTTGTCCATTTAACTACATCAAGAAATAACTAAGACTTAATTAAACCACTGCTTTTTATTCATGGACCACTGCTATTTGAAGTTCTAGAGGTATGAAGCTTTCAAGTCATTACAGGGTAAGATGAGATTCCTTGGCTTCTGGAGACCTCTTGACTAGCTGCCTTTGTCAGAAGGCACAAGACAATGTTCACATGGAAAAATATTGCTCCATATCCTGGTATTCAATGCACCCACTCTCATAGTTGAGTGAGAAAACTCCTCTGCCCTGTCATTCTTTTATTTTCTTAGATAAAGAGCAGCAAAGCCGTTTTCTTCAAAACTCACGTTTCTCCAGAAACTGCTAATGTAAGTGATAGGTACTCTGCTAGTCAGGTTAGTCCAGGTAATTTGACACTGGGCAAGCTTAAGGCTATGTTTATTCTAGGAAACAAGGGACTGAGTTCTTGATCACAACTTGGAAACATCACAAAAGTGCCTCAACGTACTTTTTCACTTAGGGGAAACTTAAATAGCCGACATTAATCTCTAGCTCTAGCTATCATTTCCATTTGAGACATCCCTTAGCCATGGAAACAAATCACCAAGTCAACTGCAGTCTCGCTTCAGAAGGCTACTTTTAGAATGGGACCCCAGCTCCAGTTTTATAGTTCCCATTTGTTTGGGGGCATAGGTTTTCATTGCTATGGAAGCAAACAAATTTTCAAATGCTGCTTGGGGTTTGTTAGTACACTAATGAAATACTCTTAAAAGTTTGTCAGAGACCGATTCCCCTTTCATCTACAGAGGGATGCTTGGCATGCTGCTACTCTTCCCACATTTACCTTCATTTAGGGAGACAGCTGACACTGCAACATTGTGCCACTACAACATTGCGCCACTACAACATTGCAGTTATAATTAACAATTTGCATTTGCATGGTACATTTCTGATTGTACAGCAGATTCAGTTCTTTTGTCTATTAATTTTCACAGAAACCAAACATAGCAGTGTAATTATGAATAACTAACACTACATTTTCAATATTATCTTATCACATCTCATCTTATTTTTGCACTTTCTTTTCTGGCCTTGGGTCCTCTCTGTTTCTCTTAGAATTCCACTTCTTAGCTATATATTCTTATAGCCTTAGTAATTTTCCTCATTTACTTCTAAGTTACAGGTGTCTGAAACCTAATAACTTATTACCTTCCTGAAACCTTGTCTCCCTTAATATATTTCTCATCCACCTGAGAGAAAGGCTCAGAGCTCAGGGAAGTTGCTGTTCAATTAGCCTGTGCCTGAGATAACAGAGGCCAAAGGTAGTGTGCTTAACTTGTTTTGCAACTACTTCCTTCGTGTCCACAGCTTAACCTGACCTACCTTGAACTTTTCTCAGCTCCAATCTGGTTATTAATCAGTGGAATCACATCTAAGAGGTTTTGATTGGAAACTTGCCTTTTTGGTGGCCAAATGAATTATGTTAAACCTCACGGAATTCTGTTTTGATCTTTTAACTAGTAACGATGAGGGGGTTTTTTTACAATAAAATTGAAGTAATGATTTATTAATGGCATGCTTTGGATTGTTTCATTCTTCTTTCAGTTGATTGTATCTATTATAGCTCTCTCATTTTTAGGTACTCTATATTAGGTGATTTTAATATATTAATAAGTGGCATTGAAAATCTTGGTATTCCTGTAACATTTAGCAACAGGTAGATTTTAAGCTAGAAAGAAAAAGTTTATTTATTTTATTTGGCTGGAAAATAGCAGTTTTTAGGACACACTGTATAAATAGCCAAACATATTTTAAGACATTTGAATTAACAATAGTCTTTCAGTATTACCTAATATTATTAAAGATCTTAAACTAAAATAGAACCTAGGCCCAGCTTATAAATGGTATTAACTTGCAAGTGTTTTTTTACTATCCGAAAGCTTGAAGTGGTCTCTGAATAGATTTTCTCTTCCTTTATGGACAAGCTTTTACCCATTATTTTCACTGCCTGATTTTCCTGCATTCCTCAGTTATGAAAGGGTGTATTTATTCAGATGTAATCTTTTCAGACATTCAGTTCATCAGGCTGATTTACCTGTCTTAAACAATAAATGGAGAGGTATGGCAACAGATAGTGTACATGCTACAGATCAGCTATGAGCTGCAGGTTTTCACTGTGTCCTGTCTCATTAAGTATTGCAGGTGTACACAATTAATTAATATGCATGAATTAATAACAGATATTAATGAACTTAGACCTTCACAGATTTTAATCTAGCAAGCTCATCTCAAAAATCTTGCTGTAGTAATGCAGCTACAGAAGTGGAAAACAGCCATAAATGCACCCTCACACCAATCGTAGGATATATTCTACCTTTATTCCCTTTATTCCAAGTTGTCCATACAACCACAACAAAATTTCAGTACTAGTTCAGATTACATCAGGCGTTTATGCTATTCTTTTTTTTTTAGCCCTTGACAGATTTTCATGTACGAAGAGCACTCCTGCTGTCCAAGATGAGGGACCTCTGAAAGTGCAAAACAGTACATCTGGCATGTTACACTGTCTGCATTTAATGAAATGAAGTCTAGGTACCTCATTCAAGTCTAGCTGCTTCAGGAAGCGTAATGTTCCTAAGGTACATAGGTAAGGGCCATTGACAAGTGGTAGGTAATTCTAACCATCCATCCTTCATCCTACAGTCTACAGATTTTTAAATAAATTCTCGAGCAACTAGCAGATAAAATATATGTGCATATCTTTGTGTTGTGAGAGGAGGAGAAAAAGTGCAGCGAGTCAATGTTATAAAGGATCAAAATGAATAACTAAAAGCAACAGTAGGAAAACAAGGTGGTTTGTTTTTTATATACCCTTGCCTATAACACTTCCTTGGTGCTAAAGAACCATTATAATCCTTCATTATAAGCCAAAGTTAACATAATATAACAAGGCTTTTCTGAAAGTTTACTAGCTTTCTAAAGGGTCACCTTCTTAAAGTCATTCCATGACTCTCTCAAGCGTGAAAAGTACAGAACATAAAGGCTATAATATGAAGGTAATGCTGTAGAGGGAAAAGTACAGAATGGTCTTTTAAAAGAGTTTGGTTACACTAGAATCACTGAACTAAAGGAAAGCTTTTATTCAGAAATGGCTGATATGAAGATCCTTAACTAAATTTTTTTCATACTGTGCTCTGAGAGGAATTTTCTGTTGCTTCAGACAACAGGAGTTTCTTCTAGGAGTTTGAATATCAATATTTCATTAACTAGCTTTTGTAAGTGGGAATCGCCTTCAGATGTTAGTATAATTAAGCTAGTTTGAAGGGAAGCACAAATATGAAATTCAAATAGACTTTACAGTTCTCACTTATTAAACACTCCTAAATGAGGTAATGCACTTACCTTAATATGAAGAAGATAAGATACATTTAGAAAGAGCTCCCTATTTGTATTGAAACCACCATACCTATAAATTCTACTTTCCTGAAACAATGCATGACTATGGACAACACAATGAAAATTAATGCAATAACAATCCACTAGTGCATTCAGAAGGAAAGATAAAAAAAAGAATAATCCAGTGAAACTCTTGGTCTCCAGAGATGAGAGCTGTTTCTTCAAAGTAGGAGCAATATGGCAGCAAACCCAAAACATTCTTCTCTGCAGATTGCAAAGGATTCACACATCTACTGATAGATGTTGGCAATAAAATAAGTATTTATATGTGCATAGCACTGAGATTTCAAGTTGGAAAAGAGAAATTAATAAAGAATTGGCAGGTTGAATCAACCTGAAGGGACATCCGCTTGAGTGAAGTTGAGTAAACAGCTTTTACTCCAGAATTGAGCCAAAATTTAAAGGGAAGCAGAAAGGAAGTGGAATAAGATTACCATGCTTTTAAGTTTGGGTTGACAGGTGACAAATATTTCCTTATTGAAAAGAAAAGGAGAGCTGACATAACCATGAAACCAATAGACATGATCAGTGGGTTCACCTAACGTTTCTTTGGGAAGGGGTAGAAAAGCAACACAAAATTCTGAACAGGCACACTGGTTGTCTGATTGTATCAGTCTAATGTTTTGAATTTTTGGTACGATGAATGCGTTGGGTGCCCTTGAGGTGCAATGCTAACGGAAAAGTTCTGAAAAAAAGTTAATAACCGTAAGCACTAATTCTTCATAAAGCCCATGTAATCCCCAAACTGCAGATTCAAAAATTCAGCCCCTGTAGTCTTGTGACAATTTATGTGCATTGATTAGGATCTTGGTTGGTGATTACAATTAAAGGAGAAGACAGAGAACCAGAAACAGGGTTTTCCTTTTAGTTTTTTAAGATGTCCTTTCTGCTGCATTCTTAATTGATTCTTGTGCCTCTATTTGGCATCTCTCCTCCAAACCAAAACATGCAGATTGAAGGTTCAACACCCTATTTTAAAACGGGCTACAAAGCTTGCATGATGTCCTCAAATGACTCAAAAGTTCAATGGAAAAGTATTGGCCTCCATTTCCTTCTGTGGACTTCCGAGCCATGTAACTAACTTCTGAGACTGTGAAAAAGGCAGTGATACTGCTTTTTGAGATTGAGTAATGAAGAATTTGATTTCTTAGCAGATGCAGGAAAGGCAAAGAAATACTTAGTAGAATATATTGAATTTTCCTAACTGGGACAAAGTATTCTTGTTTCCAGTGTCTAAGCAACAGATTATGAAAAAAAAGTCTGAAAATCATGATGGAACATGAAGGAAAGAACTCTACATTTCATTCAAATGACTATGTTCGTATATTAATGATAAATACAAGTTAAAGTAACAGTTGAAGTTGTGTATCAGATTCCTGATTTACAAGCAATTATAACTGGAAATATAAAGCATTTCTTCTTCTTCCATCTTGGAAATCTTGGTCAAACTTACTTAGTTCTGCCTGAAATGATCATTGTTTAGAACTACGCAATTTTAAATTGTTCTGGAATGGAAAATCTGTATTAAATTTTACCTTTAAGAAAAAAAGAAATTATAAAAGTCATGAGTAAAATATAGGAATAATCTAATGTAATCTAATGTAATGAGGTTAATTCTGTAATTTTTTGAGATTATACAGAAGCATAGACTTTTTGGTAACTATTTGAACAAAAATTAGTGGGTTAGTGCATTTTTTTTTGCATGTGGGAAAGGAAGAAAACTCTAGAAATAATTAGAGTGCACTAGCTCTGTCAAATCTACCAACACAGTGAGATCACACAAATCCTTCCCCAGTGATGATATAGATGCACTACTGTGGGGGATGTACTGATACAGAATTTAAAAAAGAAAAAGCATCTCTAGGATAAAATTACTTTAATGTGACATTCCAATTTAAAACTTCCTTTCTAATGGAAAAATACAATTTGTAACTGGCCATGGGAGGAGCTTTCAGTCTGTCCTCAGCAAGGTTCTGTTTGTCAGATTGTTTATGGTTTCAAAGAAAGGATAGGAATATCTTCTTCCATTTCAACACTTCAAGTGTATTTTCACACAGCCTGAAGTTAGGCATATAGCCTTAAAAAGCAGAGTACACTTTATCTCCTCATTCCTTTTCTCTCAGATGTGCTTTCAACTATGGGGAGGGCTCGGGAAAACTGGCCAAATTGGTTGTTTATTTAATGGAACTAACACACTTCTAATTTGGGCAACAGAGCTGAGTCATGGCTCACATAACTGATGAGCTCTATTTTTCTCTTTGTTATTTGCAACTCAGGAAAAAGAAGCCCATGTGATGTTTTTTCAAATGGTGCGGATACTGAAGATCAGATACCTGGTGAGTGGAGCCTCAGCAGTGGAAATATCTTTAGTTGCAAAATTAAACTAAGAGATTATAGCTGTCACCGAAACAGGCTTATGAAAGTATTCTTATGAAATCTCTCCACAGGACTAAAGAACTAATAGGTTAGCTAGCTCCTTAAATAAAAACTGCTAAGTATCAAACCCAAGAATGAATCTCACCAGTAAATTTTGAATTGTTTCTCCAACTCCAACAAAAAGCAAAAATCCTGGATATTTACTTTTTTGTCTCTTCCTAATTGTGTGTCAATCACAGAATAAATTTGGAGTATGAAACTATTACTCAAAGGTTTGCTGAGCCTTGGGCAAGTTATTTGATGTGCCACTGCACATGCATCCACGGTGTATTAAAGAGAGAGTTAGTATGTGGTGCTGGAGGAATGCAATATTCTGTCAAGTGATGCCCAGAAATACCTCCTAGTGTTTCGTTTCAGAATGACAGTGCAATGAAATATAAATGTCAGGGTGAACTCACTTGTTGCAGAGTTTATCTTGAAAATGTGTCTCAAACCAGTTTCACAAACATACTCTAGATTTGCAGAGATTCACAAAAGCTCCTGAGGTTAGGAGACTCTGCTCAGACAGCTGAAAAGAAGCAGCATCAAGTTATTACATCTCTCTCTCTCTCTCTCTCTCTCACTCCATTTCTTTCTGGAATTCATAAATGCAAGGACAAAAAAAATGACACAACATAATACAAAAGAGTTCTGGACATGAAAGGTTCCTTTTAGGAAGGTAATGGGCCAGTAGGGGAAAGACTGAAGTTACCTGGTGAGATACTCCCCTGAGCTGCTGTATGCGTGGGAAAAAGAACAGAACAGTCCGTTGATGTGTCAAGTTATCAGCTTTTAAAATCTTTCACGGTTTTCACTGTTGGTGCCATTTTTAATGAGAGTCTCTTGTATTGTGTCAGGAGAAGAAAGGAGAAGAGCTCTCATGCTGTTCAAGATGAGCTATAAATGAATCAGTATTACAAACAAAGTTATATGACTTAAAGGTTTTGGTACAGGTGCTGTGTACATCATATAGGAGTTAGCAGATGGGAAGGGACTCTTGACAATACGCAGGCTCCTGACAGTATCAGACAAGCCATGGCAAGGCTGCTATTAGTTGTACTGCACTGCAGCACATAGCTGGCTTCAATTCTGGCTTCTGGGACTGAAGCACTGCGGGTGCTGTCGGCAGAACAACTACATATGCAGAATAACCACTGCAGAGAAGAGCAAGCATCCCCTTGTGCTGTTATTTGTTGTTTTCCAACTTAGGATAACATTTACAGATCTCTAGCATTTTATAGTACTGGCTCGTATTAAGAGCATTACTAAAGGTCCTGTTGCAATCTTTTGAATTTTAGGGGTAAAAGAAGAGGAAAAGTTTAAAAGTGACCTTAAAAAGAGAATCTCCTGCTTACGTGCCAAAGGCGAATGACGTGCATGAGCGACTACTCTTCAATTTCCCCACAGAAAAGTACGTTGGTGTTCACATCACAGGGAGGCCTGGTGGATAGCCCTGTGTCCTGCTCTTGGTTACAGAGGTTATCAGTAAACCAAATGGAGACTATTAGCAGCCCCCTACCATTAAAACCAGGCACACGTTATCAAAATGATCCAAGTACAGTGGAGGTATAGAGGTACTTAAATCAATCAGTGCAGATCTGCTGCACTGTGCTGTGGATCATTATACAAGGATTGCCAGGAATGTGTAAGGTAGCCAACACCAAATTAGCTGACTGCTCCTCCAAAGACCACTGCACACAGTGAAAGAGAGTGTTAAACAAAACTGTTGGGATAGACTTGTCATGCATGCAAAGCACGTGGCCACAGAGACCAAAAGTCAGTCAGGTGTACTTAAAACCCAGGACTCTGCTCAGAAATCCTGGATGCTGTTCTGACACATGGATTAGCAAACAAAAGGCATCAGACAAGTCAAAAGTTCAAAATTGCATTTCCACATAGCTCTATATTATACTTGTCTGTACTTTTAATTTGTTTCCTTTCATTACTCCAGCTTTTTTCAAAATAAATTATAAATTAATAGTGAAGGTCATAGAAACTATTTTAATGCAAGATATTCTTTGATTCACTTGTATTCTACAAAGGTTACTAGCTCTTTTGTTGTCCTTATTGCTTATTCTAATATGGATTAAAACAGTCATATTTTACTTTTTTTCTGTCCGGACCAGATTACCACAACACTGTTAAAGAGAAAAATACTTTAAAGAACAAGCGACCTTCAGTTTCATCACCACTATACTAAAAAAAAAAAAAAAAGAAAAAAGTAATATAGCTCATTTTTAAAACAATTCATCATTACGAGGCATGTACAGGGCATGGCCTTTCCTGCATGTGTGGTTTTGCACGAAGATTTCATTTCTTTCCTTAAACAATATGAGATTTCTTAAAACTCCACTATTAAGACAATTAAAACATTTGAATGAAGAACTGTGAGATGATATACTGGTTGCTTTTCTCCAAGTTACTCTGCCTCCTTTTTTCTTTACACCACTGGCAAGTGTGGCAGATAGAAGAGACTGGAGGGAGGGAGAGGCTGTAGTTAACAAAAATTATAACTAGCAGCAGACACTGGTAAGCATAAACAGAACTTGATTTTAAGGAGATTTTCATTAAAAATTTAAGTTGAGTCAAACCTGCTTACAGCCCTGTAAAAGCATAAACAGAGCTGTTGTCAACTCTTTCTTAGTTTCAGTTCCATGCCTGCTTGCTTGGTCTAAAGTTATTTATATGTTATAACTCACAGACTGAAGCCTCTTTTTCAATTCTTTGCATGTACTTTATTTGCTTGTTTCCAGTACTTTAACACGTTTATCTGTACATTTAATAGTTACAGGATTTTAAATGAAAGCTATCAAAATGTCTATTATATGTCTATAACAAATGTCTATTTAGGCCCACTGATGAATGGGGTGGGTGCCCTGGTGACAGAAGATACAGAGAAGGCAGAATTACTGAATGCCTTCTTTGTCTCTGTCTACTCTGCCAGAGGCTGTCCTGAGGAGCCCCGTACCCCTGAGGCCCCAGAGGAAGGCAGGGCAATGGAGGAGTTTGCCTTAGTTGATGAGAATTGGGTTAGGGACCAGTTAAGCAATCTGGACATCCAAAAATCCATGGGTCCAGATGGGATGCACCCGCGGGTGCTGAGGGAGCTGACTGAAGTCATTGCTGGACCACTCTCCATCATCTTTGCCAAGTCTTGGGAAACGGGAGAGGTGCCTGAGGACTGGAGGAAAGCAAATGTCACTCCGGTCTTCAAAAAGGGCAAGAAGGAGGACCCGGGCAACTACAGACCGGTCAGCCTCACCTCCATCCCTGGGAAAGTGATGGAACACCTTATCCTTGGTGCCATCCCAAGGGGAAGTCATGCTTGACCAACCTCATAGCCTTTTATGAAGACATAACAAGGTGGATTGACGAAGGCAGAGTGGTGGATGTGGTCTACCTTGACTTCAGTAAAGCATTTGACACCGTCTCCCACAGCATCCTCATGGCTAAACTGAGGAAGTGTGGACTGGACAATTGGGTAGTGAGGTGGACCATGAACTGGCTGAAGGAAAGAAGCCAGAGAATCGTGGTCAATGGGAAGGAGTCTAGTTGGAGGTCTGTATCTAGTGGAGTCCCTCAAGGGTCGGTACTGGGACCAGTATTATTCAATATATTCATCAGTGACTTGTATGAGGGAATTGAGTGTACTATCAGCAAGTTTGCTGATGACACCAAGCTGGGAGGAGTGGCTGACACACCAGAAGGCTGTGCTGCCATCCAGCGAGATCTGGACAGGCTAGAGAGTTGGGCGGGGAAAAATTTAATGAAATATAACAAGGGAAAATGTAGAGTCTTGCATCTGGGCAGGAACAACCCCAGGTTCCAGTACAGGTTGGGGAATGACCTATTAGAGAGCAGTGTAGGGGAAAGGGACCTGGGGGTCCTGGTGGACAGCAGGATGACCATGAGCCAGCACTGTGCCCTTGTGGCCAAGAAGGCCAATGGCATCCTGGGGTGTATAAGAAGGGGGGTGGTTAGTAGGTTGAGAGAGGTTCTCCTTCCCCTCTACTCTGCCCTGGTGAGACCTCATCTGGAATATTGTGTCCAGTTCTGGGCCCCTCAGTTCAAGAAGGACAGAGAACTGCTGGAGAGAGTCCAGCGCAGGGCCACAAAGATGATTAAGGGAGTGGAGCATCTCCCTTATGAGGAAAGGCTGAGGGAGCTGGGTCTCTTTAGCTTGGAGAAGAGGAGACTGAGGGGTGACCTCATTAATGTTTATAAATATATAAAGGGTGGGTGTCACGGGGATGGAGCCAGGCACTTCTCGGTGATGACCAACAGTAAGACAAGGGGTAATGGGTTCAAGCTGGAACACAAGAGGTTCCACTTAAATTTGAGAAGAAACTTCTTCTCAGTCAGGGTGACGGAACTCTGGAACAGGCTGCCCAGGGGGGTTGTGGAGTCTTCTTCTCTGGAGACATTCGAAACCCACCTGGACGCCTTCCTGTGTAACCTCACCTAGGTGTTCCTGCTCTGGGAGGGGGATTGGACTAGATGATCTTTCAAGGTCCCTTCCAATCCCTAACTTTCTGTGATTCTGTGATTCTGTGATAAGCATTCTCATTTTATCAGATGAGCAAAGTGTAAGGGCAGTTCATATTTCCATAGACTTTTGAAGGTGATCAGGATCAATAAGAAATACTGTGTTAGTTTCTTGTGCGTTTCTTCTATATGAACACATTTTACCACAGGATGTTTCTGGCAGTTGGTGCTGCCTGTACTACTGGCACAAGTGAACTTGATTTTGCCCTTGGTTTTCTTGTATGAAGGCTATTCAGTCTTTTCCAAATCCAGTTGAGTTGGCTTGGTTTGTGTAACAAGATGGATTTAAAGCTTCTTTATTTAACAAAAAGTTACCTAATTTTCTTTATTCATCAACATGGACATAAAGTGAAAGCAGATGGAGCTTATTTCAAACATGTCCAATATCCAGATTGCTTTCAATTGCCAAAGTGAGTTTTATGGAAGCCCAGAGAGACTATGAACTATCATGAAAGGCTGCCTAGGCTAGAGGTACAAGTGGACAAGCATCCATGACTGCAGTGCAAAATCATAGCCTTCTGAGCTTTACTTCTATTAGCTATCCCAAATTTGTTAAACAAGTGCTTCATTTTGTATGACCTGCAGTGCTTTCTGCAAAAAGTACAGATTATAAGCCTAGTTTAAGCTTTTAAGCTTTTAATTGCCAATAAACAACTCTTGGCTCATCTGACTTTTTGCCATATTAGCAGACTTTGTTTTGCTTCCAAGTTTCATTTGAGCTTACCACTGATTCACAGCTGCTGTCAGCAGGGGTGTTTTTGATACAGTGGCTCCGGAGAAATAACTTAGGAGTTTTACAAGCAAAACTTCTAAAGAGCTACATCAGGACAATTATCCAAAAGGGTTATAGGGTCACTGAGCTCTGAAGACCTGGATGGGTTGAGGAGGGGACTTCACATACATAGGTGGTAGGACGGACATCTGTAGATTTGTTGCAGGAGGCTACCAGAGAAGCCCAGTGACATTGTCACGGAGGCACCCCAAAATAAGTTTAGGTGGACAACAAGGTCCAAAACAAACTTTATTCTGGCCAGAAAAGTACCGCAAGTAAACCAATTAGAAACGGGGTTTATACAATTAGTTAGCACTCCGATAACATAAGATACAGGTTCAGATATTAGGTTAGGAGTTTATTTGGGGTGCAGCAAAATAAGAATAATGAGGATCTACAGCGTGCATATACGCACTCACAAGAAAACAAACCAGAGCCCTCTCTGCCCCGTTTTGCCCATAAGAGATAAACACTAGCCTACTGCGGCCAGGACTTTACACTCGTCTGTCCCAGACGAGGAATTTACACTTGCCTACCAGGCAAGGACTTATTAAAGCATATATTCAGTAATTTATCACTCACCCACATGCGGAGGTGAGGCGTTCCCCATCCCAGGAGGTTACCTCAGATGGCTTCTCCGTCTAAGGGGAGGGACTCCGGCAGCACAGCAGACCCGCAGCTCCGAGGAGACCACACAAAGGGGGTCTCCGGTGGGAACCCCATTTATAGTCTGCTCAGATCTGGCTGTGGGCATTCCAGAAGCTTCTCAGCTTCTCTGGGCTGTGGGCGCGCTTGGCCCCTCCTCTGCTAACAACCCTGCCCACCGACTCTGGGTCTCCACAAAGAGCCAACAGCTGCCCCATTGAAGGCCCCAGTTCTGAGAGGGGGATGTGCAACTGCCACACCAGTTCTCGGGGTAGGGGGGGAGGTGCAACTGCCAAGACAGACATCACTGAAATTCAGGTATGGTTTAAAGTTTTGTGTAAATTTTATATTGCAGAAAAATAACCATGGAAAAATACCAGTGTCCATCAGGCCATCAAACAGGGAAAAGGTCAGAAAATGATTCATTTGCTTACCAGACCCATGGGTGAGCCTCAGGTGATGATTTTACTCACAGTAACAGAAGGACAATATTTTCTAATCTGTGTAACCAGGAATTTAATCCCTTATCTTTGCTGGTATAAATGTGAGGTTTTTCACTGTAAGCTTGTGTAAATGTATAAAACAGACTAAAATAAAACTGACAGGCAGTAAGCATTCTGTGTTTTCCCAACACTACAAAATGCAAACCCTCAAGGACTGGCAACTCAAAACAAATTAGACGTTCTCAAATGTTGGTCTGTCTCTCCAAAAAGGGACAAGAATCATTCTGAAATAAACATTCATGAATAATTCTGATCTCCAGCTCAACTACTTACTTGTTACTTGGGCAAAATCTCAAAAAGTAAGCATTACTGTTCCTTCAGAAGAAATATATCCTGCTCTTTTAGTAACTTTTTGAATATTATTAAAATATTAATTGTTAAAATATTAACTTTTAAATTTTGCCACTCATTTAGGTACCACCTAAGGGACTGTCCGCTGGTGCTCACACTGAACATGCTTGCTGTGTAACCAAGAGCATGGCTAAAAACACTTGTGGTTCTCCTCTTAGGTATCAAGACCATATTTGTGCACCTCATCTGATGTAGTCCAGTGCTCAAAACCCATTCAGGAAGGCTCTATTTTAGGATTCAGATTCCGCCTTTCAGATCTTACTGGACAGTTGTGTGACCCCTGATCTTCTGGTTCAGTTGGTTCTTCATTAAAAGCTTGGGATTCCCACCGAATGAGTAGGATAGAAAGGGTTACTGAGGACTGTTAGCATGGCAGCAGGCAGAATTTTCTTCCAAAATGTGGAAGCAAAGGAGCAGATGTGTTGAGGAGGGATGTATTCTTATGAACTGCACGATATTCATGGATGACTTGTTTGGTGTCT
The DNA here is from genome assembly GCF_036013445.1 of Caloenas nicobarica. NCBI lineage: Eukaryota > Metazoa > Chordata > Aves > Columbiformes > Columbidae > Caloenas > Caloenas nicobarica. Next base: position 94,238,571 of record NC_088245.1, on the reverse strand, counting down.
CCACCTTGTAGTGTCAGAAGCTATTTCTGGTAACACACCTCCTTTCAGCTCTATGCTAATAAACCCTCCTAGTCCAAGCGTGTTCTCGCTAAGGTTAGTGTATCAGCTCTAGTAACTTCTGCCAGCACAACAGAGGCTTGAAACTAGTGAGACAGCAAGGAAGGATTTTCCAGCTATTGGACTTCTGGGTCACACATTTATTTCCTCTGCAGAGTCCAACCTAAGAAACACCTTTGGCATCTTAGACTGTGCTAGAGTGGGTGAAGATGAAGGGGACAGAGCTTAGAGTCTGGTTTTTGTGGTTTTGTTTTTTCTTTACCTGAAAGAGGCACCTGATGCTCAAGGAAAGGAAAACACTAGTTAGGACTGACTGCTATTTATGATTTTAGGGAGCTGTGGTGCTAATTTATGCTATTGTCACTGCCTGGAAATTTGCTTTCTGTTCTACAAGGCTATGAAAGTTCTTCTCATGTACCCTTCCTACATCAAATTATGGAGACTACCTGCTCTCTTCCTAAAATCCAGTCTCCCATTGGGATCACCTTTCCCAGGTAGGTGCTACTCATACACTGGCCAACGAGATCTGCTTTGGGCCCTCAGTCTCTCTGCCCACCATACCCAGTGGCCATGCACCATAAAGAGATCCTTGGAGAGGCACAGGGAGCAGCTCACTTTCCCAGGTCCCTGAAACACCTCCTCATCTTTGCCATCAAATTCTCCAGGCAGCCTCTGCTGTGACAAAATCCAAAGGTGTCCTTCCTCCTCTCTGCTCTGAATAGGCAGAACACAAGCAAAGAGCGGTGGGCTGCTCCTGACAGATCTGCAACTGCCCTTCACCAGCCTGCTTCGCAGGAGCTATGGCATCAATCCTTGGAGTAATTTCATACAGTGGGGTTGGGAAGTAACACAGATACATTCCTAACGTGGAGGCAGTAAGTAACATCGGTTCTGCCGACTTCATCAGTTTGTATTATATATTTACAGTAAAATAAAGAATATCTGAGAAGCTGCCTGCCTTTCTGGCAAGCCGTGTGTCAGCACCAAGCATGCTCTTGGGAAGCAGAGTCATGCCTGAGGCCATTAGCAAGCATCCCGCAGTCATAATCCATGTATGCTCTGGGGCACTTCGAAATAAAGACCATAATAATTCCTATGCCTTTAAAAAGAACTACAACTTCCATATCATCTCATGTCATGCTCATTTCAGCTCAGAAATACTAACCCTGAGTAGCCCTTCTCTGGATTTCCCACTAGGTTTTGCAGCTTTGTCCAGCCTTCATGTTTCAAGATGAGTTTTGTTCTGAGGCTTAGGTGTTACCTGCCACAAGAAGGCTGGAGTCGCAGCATTGGTTCTACTGAACATGAACAGAAGAGCTTAGTATTACCTGAGATACTTTCATCACTTTCATAGTGTTCTTTTCTTTATGCTGTTCAGTTGCAGGAAAGAAAATAACAACAGCAAAAATTTCTTTTGCCCGGGATAAATGCTAGGTAGTGACACCAACTTACTCTTAAGCTGGAGAGTCAGATGGTTGCACCCTTGGAGATCCGTACAGAATCTCTTTACCATTACATTTCCAGTAGTCAATTTTTTTAAAAATAGTGACTTTCTAATGAGAAACAGCATGTAGCATTGTTAAGCTTGATTAGGCAAATTTAATTGGTTATAGTTAGTGCATTTGTGCAAAAGACAAATACTCAAACATGGTTCTTAATCTTTCAGTAATTTAGAGTAATTTAACTAACCATGAAGTCTTTAACTTTTAATGGGCTGTATTTCAAGTACCTTCCCCTTTTGCCTCTTCAACTGTCTTTTAAACATTTTATACTTCCATTTCTGACAACTGTGACCCGCAGTTTTCACATCTCAGATAGATATGGCTATACACCTTTCCCAGAGCTGGATGGTTTGGGTTCCCTTCCTATGTACCCTGGTATGAAGTACATCTTTTATGACTATGTGGCATTCTCTAGTTTAGAGTTTTATCATTCTGGATTACATCCCTCCCAGATGTAATTAGTTTCTCAGCACACCAGCAGTGCTTGCCCTAATATTTATCTCCTTCCTCTGCCTGTTCATTAAGCTGCTGCATTCACATAGCTCCTTCCACTGTAGGGGTCTGCAAGAACATGGTAATCAGAACAACTGAACCTTATACCATAGAGCTACGTCAGTGTAACAGACTTGTATGAGTATTTTAACCTTTTTAATCATCACTTTCCCTCCAGGAACTTATCTTCCTTTTTTCTAAATTCACTCTGCTTCATTCCCAATTTGGCAATCCTCAGTAGAAAGGGGCAATTCAGCAGGACACTCAACATTTAAACAGTCAGCTACAAGTATCTACCAAAGAACAACTCTCCTTAAAAGCAATTTCTTTCTTGCTTGTTATTCTATACTTCCATCCTAACTGTTACGGAACACTTCAATACGTGCCTACTCTGGCTACTCCATTCTAGTTCTAATTTCCTCTCAACAAATACCATTTACTCTTGTTCTGTTAATGGTTCTCCTATTTTTATCTTATAGGCTTGCATTAATTCTTACTTAATGGTAAAAGGTGAAAAATGCCTTCTGATGCCTGTAATTTCATTTTCTATTGTATTTTATAAAATGCACACTTCAATCAATCAACTTAAACCTCATATCATTTGAAGTGTGGATTCTAAAGAACAAAACAGCCATGTGAAAAATGGGACCCTGCTTCAACTTATTCTGTATAATTCAGCCCTAATCACATCCTAACTGAAACCAAATTTAAATCTACAGAATTTTGCTTTGTTGCTATTGAACAGTATGTCCATACCTATGGCTCTTGAAAGTGCATCTATACAAGCCACTTGCAACTAAACAAGCCAAAGTTGACTGTTGAAAGGGGCTGAAGTCTTCAGTTAGCTAGACCTGTCCCCCTGCCCTCGAAATGGCACAGAAACATGACTTTGCTAAAGGGTAAAAGTCTTCTAAATTTCCAGTGTTAAAACCACAATTTTAATACTGACCATGGGTTGTTTTTTGTTTGTTTGCTTGCTTTTTCTTTTGCAACTCAATAAAGAATAAGCAATACCAACACACACTTACTGATCAAAGTGGCACCCAGGTTACTACATGATCTATCATTACTGATAAGTTTTCTGCGTTTCCATTATTTTCAACCTGCTTCTTGTAAACCATGAGAAAAAATGTGTTCTACAGCATGTTCATCATAAAAAAATAAGAAAAAAAAAACCCAGCACCAAAAGGCATCAAATTCACCTTATGCTATCATATACAGAGGACAGAAAATGTTCCTGTTCTATCTTCTCATCTCTATTTTCTCTTGTGGTACATTTTTAAATGTACCTGCGCATTAGACATATGTAATCCTATTATTTCTGAAAGGTTTAATTAGTATATGAAATAAAACTCCTGGGTATTATACTGGTCATCCCTAGTCTTGTGTAAATGAGCAAGCTTTTGAAGCAACAGTACATAAGTTTCCCTAAATGAGGTTGAAGAAGTCTCCTAACTGCAATATACAGTGTCATTATTTCTTCATTCTGTACAAGAACACCTTTGGCAAATTCTAGAATTGTCTATAATAACCTTTGCTGCAGTCAGGCTTTTCTCCTTTTATGCCATAATAGACTGAGACTACTAGTTTACAATATTGCCTGTCATGCAAGTACAAGGCCTGGCCTTTTGTACTGTGAATTTTATTCCATTTTTCCTATATCAATTTAGTACAAAATATCCCACTTTGGTTTTCTGTTAAAGATGCCTCCAAGCTTTGTCTTAGTGCATTTCATCACCATGCTCCTAGTCATTTTGCCAAATTTATTCAATATACATATTGACTGAAGGCCTCCTGACTGATTTTTGCAGAATTTAATTAGTTAACTCCCTTTGACATTTCTAACACTTTCTGGTTTCTTCTCTTCAGTATGGATTACCTGTTTTACATCTCTTCTACTAATTTCTATCTTTGCCTGCCTTGAACCTTTATGATTGCATTGATTTGCCTTCTTACACACTGACAACTGCCCTGTCCTCCAATAACCCATGTTCACTCCTTTGTTAGGGCAGCACAAAAATGGCTGGAAAAAAATTTCCTGTCAAGTGTCCAGCTTCATCACCTGATTTTTTATCCAGCTTGGAAAGGGTTAGGGCTATTTAGTAAGACTTGGGGTTTTTAACCTTTACTGATTCTTTACAATGAATTGCAGACCTTTCTCTTGATAACAGCATCCAAATTGTGTATTATATTCCTTTCATACAAAACTTCACAAAAAACCTGCTTCATTAATGGTCTTTGATGCCTGTGAAGGAAAATCTCTATGCAACTCAGCAACATCAAGGTGCTGTAAAAAAGCAAATCCTCTAAGTGAGCTATTAATATGTTTCCCAAGAGAAATAATGAACATCCAGTGGTTCCTCTTCAAATAGACCAAGAAACTGTTTTGAGTCCTGTTTAGAGAGTTAATAGGAACTCGATAGGTCAGTTTAAAACTTCTGATGTGGATCACTGTTTCAGTCTTTAAAGAAAAGTGTCTAGAGGAAAAACTTATTTTGTATTCCTGTGTGGTGGCATTGCATGGCCTATTGCCTGACACTTTAATGATTTCCATAGTCTATGTGAAGTTTACTGCCAGGCTATTCTTCCATTTGACTCCTTCTTCATATCTTTAGTTAAGGGCTAAGATACAAACCATTATTTTAAGCTACAAAACCAGTTTAAACCGTGAAGCTGCTGCTTTTTGAAGAACTGTTTGTTCCATCAATCCATTACACTTCACATCTTGTCAAAAGCAAGTGATCCTTAATCAGAGTATGTAAGTGTATATGCTAGTGTATAGTTTTGAATTCTGCATGTTCTTTAAAAAATGATACCACTTACTTTTCTGGTATCAAATTGTTGCCTATTATCAAGCATTTTTTCCTTATTTAAATTTTCTCTTTAATCTCAACCTGCAGCATGAGTTACCTTGCCTGTTTCCACTAAATGAGGTGAAGTTTTGTGTACAACTGGTGTTTATTCACAACGTCAGTTCCAGGTATCCCTCATACAAATCGACCGCACCCATGATGTTGACACTTGTTAAGCAAAACAGTTTCTGAACAAGTTAACTATTGAAGTGTCATACAGGAATCAAATGGTTGATTACGATTGAATGACAATTGTCACATTTTCCTTAAATAAAGGGAAAAAAATAAAATATTCCCATAAAAGTTTATCAGGACTCCACAAATTCAGATACCATTTTAGAAGCTCATGCTGTGGCATATAACCTTCTTTTCAAACTTTCCCTACCTGTTCCTTTGTGGTCTCCAAGGTTAATGGAAAATAGCCTGCCTTTGAGCAACAAGTTCCCTGTTCTTGAGGGGAAACATACCTTATCTACATTCAAACTCAATATACTCAATAGAAGTTGATTTTCCATAGGATTATATATTCAGCACTTTCTAAGATGAATGTAGACCCACACATTTCCGACAGAAAGCAAGAAATAAAATAAGCAGTTTTCCTCTTATTAGTAGCACCTTTTCAACTTTTACTTTCTTTCCAAACACTATATGGCAGAACTAACTGGCCTTCATCTGGCAGCCCCATCACCTCTTCTGTAGGGTTCAACCCCTCCATCCGAGGTCGAGAGCAGGCTCAGTACCCTACAGGATACACAAACTCTTCTTCAGTCTTGCAGACCACCAGAACTGGGGCTCTTGATGTCAGGTCGCTTGTGCCATCAATGACCACTCAGCAGTAAAGGGTGCACTTTCTCATTCCTCCTGGCACAGTTTGTAGGTGGGGCTCCCTTCTTGTAACCCCAGCTACCACACTAGGAAAACACCACTGATGCCCTCTGCCAGGTTCCTCCCCACTGCCTGGTATGCCATGTTCATCTGCATACTTTGTGTACAAATACTGTAGTTTATGGGTTAAATATCTTACTGCATATCACGCAGTCTCTGTGTGTGATTAAACACTGAAAGTTTACATTTCCAGTTCTTTTTTCCTTTCCACTCCCAGGATGACGCTTCTATTCATTCTCAATTTTCTTGCTTTACAATGCGCCCTGGAAAACCCGTTCATCTAGTTTTTCAGTTTCTTCAATTGATTAACTTTTCTGTTGCTAAGCCAGGATCAGGACTGCTTTCTGGTAGCTCTACTCTGTCTTCTTGCTCACTAAACTTTGCAATATGATCGATTACACTTGAATAAACTGGAGAATAATGGTAGAATAAGCATTGTTTGGTGGCCTGACACCTGACCATTACTTCTTTTTGCATCAAGTTCCCTACAATCATGTATGGCTTTCTAGAACAATAAATTTAGTATTCAGATTGGAATAAACGGCTATATCTCTTTAGAGAACAGAGATCTGTAGTTTTTAGTGGACATCTTAATGTATTGTCTTGGAACTTGCCTAATTTTCTCTTTTGACACAGCCCACAGTTTTCATGCCAGGCATTAAATGGCAATAATTGGCATATTCTGGCAACCTGAATGATACAGGATCATCCTACAGCCAGCCTGACTCCTTACTTTTTCCTTTTTTCTGAGCAGGTTTCTAGCCAGGCTGCATTGCTATCCAAGCCAGAGGGAACAGGCTGGGATGAGCTTGGATCCATGCCATAGCACAGAGGTTCTGCCCGAGCGGCTGACTAGTGACATGGAAGAGTGCAGCTGAACCGAGGATGCTGGCACTGCACAAAGGTGCTCCCGTTATGCTCAAAGCATGAGTGGTGTGGCGAGTTCTCTGAGCTCCTTTGCCTCTGGATTCTGGCAGTCATCTCTTCCCAGAAGCCTGGGCTAGCACTTACACAGGGGGACCCAAATTTTAAATTCCCTCATCTCTTCCATTCCAATGCTTCTAGACATTAATGTTCCCAAAGACTGTCAGCTACCTACCCCCACCAGTAGTCAACCCTCATTAATTTTTCTTATAGATTCTTATCACCCTCTGAGCCATGTTAAAGAAGTTATAATTCATACGCAACAAAGTTTTTACTGAAGGACTTAGTTTTAGTTTTGCTTAATGGCATAAAAGCTAGAAACATGTATTTTTTTTCCCCTGTAGAGCTTTTAGAGCTGTCAGAATTAGTAGCTTTTAAGCATTGCTTCAGGTATGTAATTTTCAAAAGTTAAAATCTGACAATTTAACTTTACCAAAAATTCTTCTTTAGTCACCTGAAGTCTAAAATGTTTGCCCTTTCCTGCTCTATCCTGGTCTTTAAAATATGGTCAATTTGCTTAACCTTTGTGTTAGCTACATGCATAAAGCTGTATTTTTAACCTTCCTCAGAATTTGACTACACAAAAAGTCACATTTAAGTTTCTGAGCTTCACGGGATGGGAGGGCAATGTATGTTAATCTTCCAGTTTAACCTCTTTTACAGCATTACCACACATTTTTTGTGATAGTTCTTTGGGCATTAAAACATATAATTCTTTTCCTTTCACTGCAGTGGTAGCAGTAATTTTTTTAGCTCTTGTTAAGTAATAGAAAAGTCAAACCATATTATTCTTCTATTACTTCTAGAGATGCAAAAATACAGAAAAAAATTCTAGCTTTTCATGTCATTCGGGGAGGGAAAGACTAATTTTTTCTGATCTTTAGTTTGTGGTGAAATTGTGATTTGTAATTGGAATGTTCTCTCAAAATATACTGGAAATATTAAGTTGTAGAAATCTTCAACTCAAAATAATCATAATGAACACAATAATTTCAAGTTTTAGCTTAATCAGGCATGCTCTGATTGGAGAAGCTAACAAAGAAAATATGAGGTATGCTAGCATTACCAAAACAGGAACAGAAAGCTTTCTCTATAAAATGTCTACTCTTTGCATACTGATCATTCATTAGAGCACCAGAACTTTTAATAAAGTTTGAAAATATACTGACACATTTGGTTAATCTTTAATACAGTGGTGTGCTAACTAGACCACAATATGCCTAAAATACGTCGCATTCATTTTGTAGGCTTTATCTCTGAAAAATTTTTTTTCTTTATCTGTATGCTTGTGCTGCTGCTACTTACTTACTATTTCTAAGTCCTACAAAAATGACACCTCTTTGTCTATAAGCCAAAATAATTGGTACCTTTCTGCCCCCCTGACAACATTGCTTTTCCATTTTTTTAAAGATTAAGATCACTCAAAACCAGTGAAACATACATTACATATCCTGGCATTCAGTATTGCTCCATCTTTGGTACCCACATGATGACCCACTAGTTTTCCCCAAGACCTTCCTCCCTTTTCCAGCAAAATTCTTGCAGTCCTTCATGACTTCTGGAAACATTCTGGAGTTCAAGTGATAGTTCCGCCGTGTTCCATTTAAAACTCTACAATATGCACACTGAAGCTTTCCTAGTCACAGGCTTGCCACTTACCATATTTATGCAATAAGGTAGAACATTTGCATGAGCCTTCTGCAACTCCAGATCACATTTTAGGTCTTAGCAACTCAGAGACTATTTCTACCTCTTAGTTTTGCTAGAGTCAAGTTAGTCTCAATGGCTGCAATGACACATTAATTTTGTTGCTTCTTTGCTCCTATATCAGCAATTCAGGAGTCATCTTCCTACACTATCCTCATCCCATAAGATGCTTCTCTTACCTGTAGAGATTTTTTGTGTCTAGAAAGAGATTGGATGTCACATGCTATTTAAGGGCTAGTATATGCAGACCAGTAATTTCCGTCTCTTTGCTCGTGCCTCAAGAGTACTTCTTAGGTATCTAGGATGGTGGGGACGAATTTTTCTGGTGTTTGTTTTTCAAACTTACAGTGCAACGTGACTGCAGAGGTTGGCCTCCTCCTTGCCTCTAAGGAGAGGAGGGTGGGACCAAGCCCTTGCAGAAAACAGATATCACATGCTGTGTCGTGAATACAACTGCACAAAGTCACCAGCAAGATGACATGCCTCCAAACTAGGGGCAACCTCTCCTAAAATGGGATTGAAAACCCAAAAAGAACACATCATGCAGTGTACCACCTGACACTGACAAGCAGAAAACATCAAGGGAAAGAATATAACAAAATGCCAAGTACAACGCAATACTCCATCTGGTTGTAGCCTCCTCGATTCAGTCCCTAACGAGAAAACTGCAATCAGCAGGGGTCCCCCAGTGCTCAGTTGTGCAAGTTGTTCATCTCAAGGCCTGACCTTCCGTCCAGCAGAGTTATCCTCCATGACTCTGGCAATCCTTCTGAGCTCACTTAGATGCATTTTTTTGTTTACAGTATCCCATGCAAATGACTTGCATACGTCAGTTGTGTTGTGTCACAAAGTACTGCCTTCAGATTGCTTTTTAAACACAGTGCCTGATGATTTAACTAGACAGCCTGTAGTTCTGGTATTCAACAAACAAACAAACAAGCATCAGTTCCCTATTATTTTTATTCATGATATCTGTAATTTTACAGTTCTGAACTTCCACAGAGATAGGACAGAGACAACCGTTGGAGAACTGCTTGTCAAGGCTAGATGGGTTAAAATATCATAGTGGTTCTAAAGTTATATTGATATGTCCTGCAGCATCAAATTTAACACAGAAATTTAAAATATTTTGAATCATAGTCACTTAGAAAAACTAATTTTTCCACAGCTACTGCAAAGATTTATTCATCCTTTTCTTGTATTGCAGGTTTTAGATCACTAACCTGATAGCCTTAGTGTGAAAACCAGCTTTTTGACACGTATTAGAAGGTAAAATTTCCTCAAAAAAAAAGAGCATGTAATTGCCTATTTTTCCAAGACAAAAGTAATAATTACACTGCTAGGTAACAAAAAGAAAAAAAAGTTATGTTGAGCTTCCCAAAGAATAAGAGTTGTAAAGTTATAACTATTGTCTCTACACTCCTTTATGAAGGTGAACTACTGGACTTATTTGCATTTGCTTTTCCTCACAGTGGTATTATCTATTTACAGTCAGCCATTTTTCCTTTTTTAAAGTTGCTGATATGGTAGTTATCAAAATGAAAAGAGTCACTCATCTCTTGAAGCCACGGGTTCAGGTTTTTTCTGGCTCAGGTACTTGCCACACAAGGCATTCCTCATTTTTAACTTACTTTACTGCTAACAGATAATAGTGTGCTATTTCTGAGTTTCAGCTCTCAAGGACAAGCTGGCATTTAAGGGCTGGTGACTCCTTTGCATGCTTCTTTGTGCCAGACCTAGAAAGGCTTGTGAGCAAAGGAAAGCTGAACTGCTACCTAACCAATGATCCTTTAACTTATAGCAAAAGTGACTTTCATCACATCCAGGAGGAGAGTTGTAACTTATCATAATTTAGCAGGACTTGCATTTTAATCTGAATATATGAAAGTAATTCGAGGCTCTGTTTTATGTTAAGATGCAGTGTAACGTACGGGTTTCTATGCTTGTTTTATTATGTGGATTTGAATAGATCTTAGGCAGCCACTATCTCTGTCCCCTTTGTGCCTCAGGGTTTATTAATTGTGAACAATGGGTCACTGTCTCTGAGAATGAAGAGAGGCTAATGCTTCCTAAGTACATTATTGCCTATTCATTTGCCCCTAAAATCATTTGGCTAAATTTCATCTGCTCTTCCATCTGTGAAATCATCATTGAGCTGAATGGTGATTATGCAGAGTTGCTTTTCAGTTCTTCATTACTATTTAATAGCTGTGCTGTCTTTAAAAGATTGCCTTATTTATACTAGAGCTCAAATACTTGAAACAACTGTGGCTTCATCTATGATGAACCCTCTTCTTTTCTCCTCACTGAGTTGCAGTGGTGGGAGCTCTAGAGTAGATCTACTACTGGAAAGCACTGTAAGTTTTCTTGTCTCCCTGTATTCAGACCTGAAATGAGCAAGTTTAAGCTTGTCTCTCTACACCAAAGCCACCACTGTGGGTGTTGAACTATAGGTGAAACTGAGCTAGGCTTGAGCAGGGTTGTAAGGGACAACAAATAAATTTTACACCATTTCCATGTAATTTATCCATCATCCCATTTCTTCTTAATCACAGTGACCTTCTCTGGTCATAGAAAGCCTTAGATAAAATGAAATGAACATGAACTTCGATCTAGTACTCTGTTTTAATGCTTGCAGAAGTACCAAGACCACACTGTGAAGTTTATTTCTTTACTGTCTATATTAAAACCTCATCTGTACAGAATATTTTATTGTGTTCTTACTTGGGATGTATCATCATATTACCATGGTTTTGTCTTCTTTTGACGCTAGTTTAAATTTGTAGTATATTTTTTTTCTGAAGCTAGCCTTTTGGCAAAGAATTACATTCCTCTATTAATAAAACTGCAGCTGATTTCCTAGCAAGAATAAAATTTAAAAAGCAAGTGAAGTCTGCATTATCCTGCTGGTCCTAGAACAGGCAGTGTCAGGTTATTAAGCTGTTAACCATGACCAGCCTGTAACAGGTACATCGCATTCCTAAGCCACAGCCCAACCTGAGCCAACAATCCCTCCCTTATATTTGATAATCACTTGTCTCATGGCTCATCTCCATCAGTAGCTTCAGGGTACCCTTTCTGCACAAAGATGAGTACTGTCTTCTAAGGCTTTTTGGCCACTGGCAGGCAGATCGCTGTTTTCCAGATGTATGCTATTAATAATGAACAAAAAAAACCAGAAAAAAATCACAACATTTACTTGAAGTTGTATATATTTTACATTTTACCTCATCACAACTTACTCTCACATTTGAGAAGCATGATAACAAAGCAACTGATTTTAATGTCTTTCAAACAAATGAGACACAGTTTTCAGCTGCGGGGAGAAAAAGAAAAAGGTCCCCATTCAGGGAGGAAGAAAGAGTCATTTTGTTCCCTGCCACAGGCTTTCCTACCAAATAGAATTTAGGTCTACACAGCAAAATCAAACAAAATCTGATTGCAGGAGAGTTACACACATTTTATGCAGCATCAGTAGATGTCTTATGTCAGGCTTATAACTCACTGAGCATCCTGGGAACCTGCTCTGGGAACAGGCTCTTTCTGCATTTCACAGTGAAATTACTGTAGAGCTGGCATAGGCAGGTATGTATATGCCCACAGTCCCTCTTTCTGCTGTTTAGATAGATCATTAGGGGTTTTCTTCAAGAAGACATAAATACAAGCATTAACTTAATTGAGGATTTGCTCTGAGTGGGTATAATCTTAGAATAAAAAAATCTTCCTAAACTTCATATTTGGACACTTATTAAGCTTTTGGTAGACAATAATGAGATCTTCTCCTTCAGGTCACTAGTAAACTATCTCAAAATACTTTTATGATGTTATATTTGTGTAGCTATTAATAAACCAACCTTGAACTAAGCTATGTCTTAAAAGTTGCCCTTGAATTTCAGAGAGTTACGTCAATGGTCAACTACATTTAAAAATATTTACATATATCTTATATAACAAGCCTGAAAAGGTAAATATTTTTTTTCTTTTTCCACAGTCCCTTGTAGGTCTGTGCAAAGCTGTTTCTTTTTTAAAGGCAAACAGCCATATTGGTGGGAATTATGCCCGACTATTGATTATGAGACAGAATTATTTTAGGGAGATTATTAAGGCATATTACAAGCTTACTAATGAAAGTTCATATGTGTTGCTTACTGATCACACTTCTAGGATGCATAGAGATAAGTGCAATATGCCCTGTAGCTCATAATGGTGTGAGCTTATATTTTCTTGTGCATAGACATTGCAATGCTGACCTCCATTTGGCTCTGAAACAGCCAGGTCTCCAGAAAATTTGTCTTGGCAATTCAACTGCAAGAAGCTAAACAGATTAAGTATACATTTTATCTTGATCAACTGCTGGGAAAATTAATATCTAGTTTTACTCTATGGGATCAAAACATCTGCCCATAAAGAGAGTAAGGAAAAACTGAATTTGTTAAAACTGCATATCTATTACTCAGTCACAGTGGGAGTGAGTCAGCACCAATGAGACCACAGGAGTCCTCTTCATAATTCCAGTGCTAACTGGGTGTAATCAAAATGTAATCTTAACTGGTTTAGTCTATAGCATATCCTTCCTTTCCTCTACCTCCAGTAAATGAAATTATAAAGCTTTTCTTGATGTTATAACTCTATTTGTCTTTACAGAGGTACATTTATCAGTCGAAGCTCAAGTTTCCTTAAATTTGCAGGTAAAGGTGCCTGTCTTTTATTAAGGCTCATTTTTTTCATAAAAATAGTGTCACTATGAACAATCCTACAGGTTCAGTTTTGTTATTCTGTTCAGCTTGGCTTCATCTTTACTACTCTTGACTAACATCCAGCTGTTTCTGCCAATAACACTTTAATCAAACCTAGCTATCAACCTTATGTATGCCACAGATCAACAATGTGAGCTGAAAGTGACCATTAAAGACATCCATATAAATGTAATTATCTTTGCACCAAATGTCACTGGGCCAGTTGACAGCTATGCTTATAGCATGTCACCGTCTTGTGAAAAGAATGCAAGTGATGATAGTTCAGCTCCCACTATTGGCAAACAAGCTTCTCACCTGCTTCAAAAGAAGAAATAAGGACTTTAAGGAGCTTTTTTTGGTAGGGCTGTTATTAATAGTGAAATTTCTCTTCTAGTGGTCTCCAAGATTGTTATAAAGCGTATTTATTCTGCTATTTGTGTAATATTACAGTGACTGGCAAGCTAATAATTTAGCAAGATCTTTCTTCCAGCCATTGACAATTAGCCTCTCTTTAATGGTCAAAACAAGTTTACCAGGGCTCCTTGTCCTTCTTAAATAGGCATAAAATGTTGTTTTGCCCTTCTGACATCTTGCTTAAGATTGCAGCAGGTTGGAAACCACCTGGTTACTCATGTTGTTTCAGACAGGTTTTGGTGGGCTGCAGTTACCTTCTTTCTGCAAATGCTTTTTTGGTCGATTCTTGACAGTTTATCTACAGTGCTGTTATTTGCTATCCCACAGGTGAATCAAAGGGATGCATCCACTAACAAGGACATGGCTTCAATAGTCTTCCAGGTGATCACTGCAAATTGGCACATCCTAATGCCCTGTACCTGCCTGACCACTTTACCTGTTGATTTTATCTCTTTTTGGGTTTATTAATTATTAGGTCTTATATCATGCATTAGTGAGAATTTTAAAGTATTTAACTCTCATGCTATGGCAAAAACACTTTTGTCCATTTAAGAAGGGAACTATTTTATTTCAGAGTTACCAAGACAATCAAGGACCTGAAAAATACTTGGGTTTGTAATTCATGTGTGTAATATGTGACACTGTGGAGCATTGCGGGACAGATTAGTAGATTTTAAAGAATCAGTGTTACCAGAAGTGCAGAAGGGAATCTGTTACTAAGAACTTTTTTCTCTACTATTTGTTAACCTGGCAATTTGCAAAAGTCTTATCACAGTTATGAGCTCTAACACTTCTCATCAATAACCAAGGAAACAATATATGTTATTGAATATATATATATTCTCATAAATCTATAGTATATTTTACTTGTAGGAGGCCTAAGAAAGCCAGGAAGTTTCAAGTAAAAATCTCTAGTATTCATTTAAATGTCACCCATTACACCAAGTAGTGCAGTCAACTTTCAAATAAAACTAGAATTTTATCAAGAATAGGATGGCAAGATTTATTTACAGACATTTTGTGATAAAGTATTGAAGTTTTACATATTACCTCAGCACTTTTAAAACAACTAACAAGTAAATAACAATAGGTAATGTCCTGTCAAAGCTAGAGAAAAAAACAAACACACAAAATGCATGCCTGCCTTCCTTTTTCTTTTTCTTCCTACTTCTCTGGGAAACCCACTTTTGGGTCTTATCCTCTCACCTCGGCACAAAATATACAGCTAACTCTGCAGGTCTGGCTCAGTGCATCTCTGGCCTTTTAATGGTATGGTGGGATATAATGCCAGCTGTTGAAGTATAATATACAAAGATGTGGTTTACAGTGAAAAACAGTGGGGGAAAAAAAAAATATGCAAACCATGCCAGAAATAAAATAATCCTATATCCTAAATCTCTACACCACAGCTTTCCTTTCAACACTAAGGTTTGAAATTTCTAGACAAGGGAAACGAAAGAAAAAAGTTTTTGTATTAATTTTAACAAAAATAAGTCATCAGTGTATTTCTGCCCTGCTATATCAAAACAAACTTTCTGCACCTGTCCTTACTGAAAAAGAGGTGTTCCTTTTGTGTCTGATTTTTAGTGATACAGGTACAGCTTTCCACAGTGCATCCTGGGATTTGCTTTGTAACTCTAATGCCAGTTGACTTTCAATAATGACAGTGCAATATTTTTAGATGAAGTATGCACATATGCTTTTGCTTTCTGATTTCATTGGAGGATAATACTTTAAAAAACAAAACAAAACAAAACAAAACCAACTAACCAAAAAAAAAAACCCACTTCTATATTTAAGCAAACAGCTATCTCACCAGAAGCTTTGTTGTATAGGAAAGTTTATAGAGCATAAGAAAATGTTTTGAACATATTAGAGGAAATGAATTATAATGTCTTTGTGTCAATCTTTGAAACATATACACACACCCCCAAACACATGCTTAGCTTGGGGCAAAAATCTACATATGTTTCTGATTCTGGTAATGTTACTGTCTGTTTGGAGGATATATTTCCCAAACCAGCACATACCTTCCAAACAAACTCAGACTGCGAACATAGGTTCTCACCACAAAATTTCAAAATATTTACATCTTGGAAGCCAAACTATGGAGCCAACTAGTTCACCTCCAGTTTATATTATATGACTGTGTAACTTAGAAGTGAAGTCTGAAAACTGAGTTGCATTCCTTACTAATGAAGCAATTGAAAATACTTCTGCAAATATAGCATCATGGCATTTCTCTGTCAGTCATTTACATTTTAGCTGACCGGTTTTCTAGGGGAAGCAGTGATTTCAGGTCTGCTGTCTCCATCAGCCACCTCAGATGTGTCAGTCAAACGACTGCGTGTGCTCACCCTGGCTGGGTACCCCGCACAGGGTGCTGTGCTGCAGCACCTCAGCAGCGTCCCTGCGCGGGGTGCTGGTGGGGGTGGCGGGCACCTGCCCCAGCCAGGGCAGCATGTGCTTGTCACCTCTGCCACACTGTTAGCTGGCTACCTTGGCCCCAAACTCCAGGGGTCTCGATGATACGCAAGAAAGTACCTTACATTTCAGGTACGCTGAATTTTCCGTTTGCTCATAAAAATGAAATTACGACTCAAATTTTAACTGAAATACACTACAAAGGCATTTTTAATAAATAAAATTGAAGTTTATTTCAAATTTTTATAAGCCAACATCAAAATGGTGTTTTGCTAACACACAGCATTTTTCGTACACGTAGCTCAAGGTGATTCCCAGGAGAAGACACTCTTCTTTATCCCCCGTTACATGTGGCAAAATCATACATCAAATCCAACATGGGGTTCTGTGTTTCACATAGTAAGTCAGTAGCACTATGCCAGTGATCTTCAGCTGTGGAAGAAGGGGTGATACCCAGTTATCCCTCAAAAGCTTAGTATATCAAATATATCAAATATTCACTAGCAAAATACCTGTCAAATGTGTAGTTCCTTTAATTTTGCTACACTTACATGTGCAACTAAAGGAGAAAGTCATCTGAGCACAATTATAATAGGCAATATTTGTTTCAACAGAGGTGAAACACAGATCCTTTCAAAGAGTGCACACACTATGTTCATCGAGAGGACTGAAGAAAAAAATACAAAACCTAAGAAATTGAAAAAGGAATATTCCATCACAAAATAAATAAGAATGGGAAGAGGTTACCTCACTCAAACGAAAAAGATAGCTTCCTCGGAGAATGAGATGAAGCAGTAGTTTAAATCTAGAACAGTAGGCAAAACCCTATTATCTAAAAATTGACCTTGTATGTGGGACATTTTTCTTAAGCAAGAAGTTTTCTGACACCCCTTTTAATACCTGGGAGCCTGGCAATATTGTATTTTGCTGGCAAAAATGACCTTGCCCTGCCTTCATGCAAAGCACATGCAAGTTTGCTTTCTCATGTAGTGAGATGGAGCGAGTCCTGCAGCCATGTTGAGCTGCTGAATCCAGTCTAATGATGCCTTTCAGCAGGGCTGAGCTCAAACCGCTGGAGAGATTAGGAGAGGGCACATGCCTGGTTGCATGGAGGTACTCCAAAATGACTCCAAGCAACTAATAAGCTTAAACTAACTTTAATTCAGAACTGAAACGAAACGACAGAAACCAATGCAAGTGGGAGAGTTAATCCAAAATCAGTCAGCACTCCAACAACATTTAATAAACTGCAGGTTCAGTATACCAGTTGGAGGTATTACCGTACAAGCACAAAAGAATTATGATCCAGAGCATGTACACACTGACTCCAAGAGAAGCCTCTCTCACTCAAGGGTACCCAGAAGAAACAATCATTTGCCTGGGGTGGACAAGGACTCACTCAAGTTTATATGCAGGAGAAATGATCACTCACCAAGGAGGAGGTGAGGGCTCTCAGTCCTGGGAATTGTCCTTAGACGATGCCCCTGATCTAAGAGGAGGGCTCCAATCACAGTCCTGCTGCTCTGAGAAGACCACTCCAAGGGGGTCTTTGGTGGGGATCCCACTTTATAGCCAGGTTGGATCTGGCTGTGGTCATTGTGAGCATGGTCCAGAAGCTTCTCCGGGTCTGGGCACCTCCCTGGCTGAGGACTCTGTCTGTTGAGTGAGGGTCTCACCACTCCTGCACCCCCAACTGAGGGAAAGTGAACGTGAGGAGTCACTGTGCCCTGGGAAGAGCCTGCTCCTCAGTAACATGGTGGGCACAGAAAATCTGTCTCTTTCTTTTCTTTCCGTACTGTCTTGCCTACTCAATGTTTTCTCTCTTTTTTAAATGAAATCCAGTTTCCTCATTCATGTTCTTGTCTGAGTTCACAAGTTGTCCTGGCTCTCCCATGGTGCTAGGAGGAGAAGGATGAAGGAGATTCCTATTAAAGCTTTGGCCAACTTGGCATCTTGCCACAGGCTGGACCAGGAATTGAGAATCACTGAAAATAACAGGCTTCAGTGTGGTTCACTTTGGCAGCTGCCACCATCAGTGTTGCTGGTCTGTTTTCCCCTGTCACACTGGAGAAATTCACATTTACAACTTCCTCGTACTGTGCAGGGGCTAGGTATGAGCGACGAGAGTTTGCAGAGCCCTCTTTTCAGATTTTTTTTTTTAATTAGTCTGAATGACGAGAAATATTATACAGCTCCAGCATGAACCGACTGCAGTTTTTCATATATGCACAGATCGTATCAAGTTCCTTGTCTGAATATAGGCCGTGTAGAAATCTCCCAGGCAGATTAACAGCCATGTTTTAATGTCCTGGATTAACAATGTAAAAAACAAATGTTATACATATATCCTTCCTAAATTAGCAGAAGCAGAGTTCCCCAAATTCACAAGACTTACATAGACAAAGTAAGCAACACAAAACAGAAAAATGTTTTAGTGTCATTTATGCTGTCAACAATTTTCAATTCCATTTTGAAAAGACATCGACATAGTAAATGGCTTTGTCAGAATGCATTGACAAGGGAAAATGTCATGTAATTGAATATCTTTGTTTGGACTGGAGCTTTTTGCTCTTATCAGGACTGATTTATCAGTTCACATCAGAGAAGTCTCCAATACTCTTGGAATGATGTGTTGTCTTTTATTATCTGGATGAGCACATATGGTATCTCACAAAACTCAAGATAAGGAAAGTGTTTTACCACTGTACATCACCAATGATCCATCTGCAGCAAGAGTGTAGCAAAGAGATTATTCAACAAAACTGACTCTTCTATGTAGACTTCATTTGAAATTTTGTTTACAGAAAAGCAAAACCAAACAACTTGTAGAACAGAAAAATGCCGAACACAGTGGTCAGCACCATCTCCTGCCACTCAGTGATGAGGCGTATGACAGAGAATGATACTTTTCTCTAAAAGGCATAAAGATAAGAACTGCCTGTGGGATTACTCACTAACTTGTGGAAGAGTTTTTTTTTCTGGGGGAACATGAAAAGAAAATGCCTGTGCCGGCTGAACCTCGACTACTGTTTGCTTCCTTCTTCAGATGTCCTTGAGGTTATCTCCAGAGCCAGTGTGAATCTCTACAATCTTTCGGACTTTTTCTGTCTTTCCCCTTATGAATACTTAAAGCCACTTTATTTACTGATGGTTGTGAAAACTTTGAAAAGCCCAACATCACTGGCTTGAGACCCCTTCAAGTATGCACAAGTTGAAACTTCAAAGAGACCAAAGAACTGCTGAAGGACGGCAGAAAAACTTCAAAGAGTAGAAAGTACAAATTAAGCTAAAAAAACAAGAACAACTTCCTGGTCCTTCAGCCAAGTGCAGTTGTGAAACAGTCAAGGGAAACAACGGAAACTCCATTAACTAGAAAAACCTATAAAAAAGCCAATGAGTGAATTAAATCCATTCTATGACTTGTTTCATACCCTACATGCATATCTCCCACAGTACTTTAGATCAGGCTGTGTCTACATTCAGAAAGTTCTGATACCTTCAAGTCAATTTGGAAACTAGACATCTTCTGGTAGATGTCATGATGCCAGCAAAACCATTACTGTGGGCGATTGTTCCAAAAGAAAAGATCTTTACATAATTCAGGGAGCTGCCAGAGAGATTTTGGCCAACAATAGACGTCTTCCTATCTGCTGGATCTGGGTCTACATGAGAGGCTTTGTTAGCAGAGCTACATAAGCATCCGTAGAAAAGGCTTCAGCAGTTAGACCTTCAGAATAGCTGAGCTCACATGCAGTAATTCTGACCCATGAATAAAACCCATAAGACTATAGATTGACTTACCAGCATGGTACAGTGTATTCGTGCACTAAGTTTCACTTTATTTATTAACACAGTGGAAAAAGTATGCCTTGTTTTATGCAGTCCTGTAATTCATCTTCAGCAGAATTACAGCTTCATTTTTGCACATGAACGAATGCCAAGCCCTGGCATTTTAACATAATCATTTCTATCTAATTGTGATTCTAGCAAGACTGGTAAATGTGTACACATTTTACACGTAAGTAATGAAACACTGGCAAGAGCTTAAGAACACAGTGATGAATTCATAATCTAAAGCCAAGCTATGGTATACTAGTGTAATAAGAGTTCATAATTCTTTCTGCAGGCTAAGGAATGTCAATAGGCTGCTTCATAAAATAATGAATGTTTGTAGTAATAATTTCATGGGTTGAATGCAATTTAATAGCTTTTATTTCCAATATAGAGTTCATGAAGAATATCAGTGGTAAACAGGTTCTTATGAAACATGTCCTGTCAGAAGTACTATTAAGCTATTATTGGTGTGTTGGTTGCAGTTTTTACATGCTGTTACTGTTTATGTGATGATCCGGTTTCATAAAACTTTATGTGCCAATTAAAAGCTGGACATTTGCAATGGCTTTACTGAATATTCTTATTGATCAGTTAGGAGCTGGCATGACTCTGGGTTGCAGTAGTTTCATGCTTGCCCAATACAAATTACTTCTGAGTGGCTTTTGATTTACACAGTGAGAATCCATAGACACTTCACATTCTTTGCCTCCATCTGCCTGTGTGAATTTGTGGTGTCAGAAGGTGTCACATTCACCACCCAAGGGATCAATTTCCTAGTTATTCAACAGGGACAAGGCGAGCAACAGCATCCCACACACAGGCCTGCCAATGTGCTCAGCCTTGACCTGCCCCTAGGGCAGAGCAGATAATGCATTCTCTCTGCTGTTGCCTCTCTAATAAGAGCACCAAGAAGAGTGAAAATCAGTGCTATTAACACTCTTCTGCTAAGAAATGGACCTCAGATCTTCTACCTGTGATTTGAACCGATGACATAAAGACAAAGACTTTGTATACTTTTATTGAACCTTTGAGATATCTGGGTTCGGCATTTAAGCTATATACTCATTTTATATTCAGTATGTCTCTGACACAGCGAATTCAGTGATATATTCAAGGATTTTTTTTCAGTAGCAAAGCTGGCCATGGCAGTTCCTATTGCCTATTGCCACTCCCTCACAATACCCCACTCTCTCCATTGTGTTTTAACAACTGTTTGTGCAGTGAACCGGGTTTAAAAACGGAATGCCATGAAAAAATTACACAAGGACAAAGTGAAAGCTACGTAAGCCAGTGCTGATGCCAAAAGAAAAATATATGCTACCGTGTTCTTGGTTCATCCTGTACTAGTTCTGATGAAGGTGGTCCTAAGTATTTAAAAATTAACTACACTGAATAGTACAGAATTATTTTTACACTCCAAAGCTTGCAGAATAAACCTATATAATGAAGTAACAGATCATTCTGCAACTGTCATAAACTTATGCTCTGTGTACGAACAACAAAAAACAAACAAGAAACCATTAAACTGGTAGTGAGAAGGATGCAGCAATGTATGACAACGACAGCAGGAGACTGACCTGAATTCTGACTCAGCTCTGCGCAAGT
This sequence comes from Caloenas nicobarica, assembly GCF_036013445.1. NCBI lineage: Eukaryota > Metazoa > Chordata > Aves > Columbiformes > Columbidae > Caloenas > Caloenas nicobarica. The sequence goes on along the minus strand of NC_088245.1, from coordinate 94,217,139 downwards.
CATTTACAAGTGCTTCATTTTTTCCTTAAAAATCTAAATAAAGAAAAAAAATCACCTTTCACTGTTAAGAAGCTCTGAACTCTAGAGGAAATGAAAGGAGTTATATAAGTGCAAATTACTGTGCTTGCTCATTTATATTAAGAAAATGTCAGTTTTTCATTAAATGTTTTGCTTTGTTCAGAAGAATGAGATCCATATCTTGATGTAACAAACCTTATTGAGCCCGTTCAAATGTCCAGAATGTGTGATTCATTCGCTGTGTGCAGCAGCATTAAGCTTTGCAATACCTATTTCTGTGCCACATAGTGAGATGGGCTATGATCTCAAAGCCTGGCAGCCTAGGGCATGATTCGAGCTTGGATGGGAGATCTTACGAATGCGTGTTATATAGTCTTTTTGCCTCAGCAGGTGTCACATTTCCCTGAGTCAGTGTTGAATTAAGACCTTTATTTGTCATTAGGAAGCAGTGTGCTTTTGGAGGTGCCCTTTACCCAACCACAAAGTAGTACCAGGAACACAGTCACATGGGCAAACTTCAATTTCTGTGGTGGTGTTTTATCAGGGATACTTGTAGGGCTCATAACCCTTATTAGCTGCTAAACAACATCACATACTTGTTTTCTTTTAGAGAAACACCAAATACTATGAGGTCTTAACTACTTTATCTTATCTTAATCCCCTTGGAAAACATATACAGGGTTTCTACACCTCTTGGCTGTAAGACTAGCCAGTCTGCTAATTCCTACACAGTGTGTCTTGCCTGGCCAGCCTGTTGATCAGTGTTTCGGAGATTGGTAACCATTCTCTCTTGGTCTGTTCCATTTTATTACTCTCTCTCATCTCCATCCCTATTGGGAAACCTTAGATTTGTTCCTCCCTAATCCACTTCAATGTAACACCATCCACTAACTGACTCACCAGTTAGCAACCACTGTCCTGTTTTCAGGGCAGCTGTTTCCAGCTGTCTGAAGTAGGATTATCTGTAGAGCCAGTCCAGAAACATTTAGGGACTGTGCATTCCAAGTAGTCAGACATTGCCTGCACATACATATTTTAATTTGCTATTTAACATCCTCTAATGTGATGGATAGTGATATTGCCAACAGTAAAAATGAGCTGTACTTACTATTATAGAATGGAGACAAGAGATTGAAAATTTGAGCAGACAGCTCCTCCACACCAGTTACAACATACTAAAGACAGAACAACAGGACAGAGAAAATAGTCTCAACCTGCTCAAAGTAGTTTTGAACCTACTTTGTGACCTGCCCCATCCAAGTGCTGATCTCTACTCTAGTGCATCAGAATAGCCTCAGAGCTGCCAACATCAGCCACTTAGAGCTGCAAGGAGTGAATCTGTCTTCACCGGTGACATCCTACTAACTTAAGACATGCCCACTGGGCACAGAAAAACAATCTGGAAGCAGAGTGGTAGCTCTGGATCACCTGGAAATCCAGCAGTGGAGGGGTATGCTCTGAGGAGACAGACACACCACACAGGGGAGTCATGAGTAGAAGGTTGTAAAGCGGTTTGTATCTGACCTCTAAATCTCTAATGCAAAAAGTGTTTCAGAAAAAAATGTCATGTAAATATAATGTATTATTAGGTTTCATCTAGTGTTACTTAATTTCTCACTTTTCTATTGTTTATGTTGCAAAAGGTAGATGTGCTCAGTATACTAACAAGAGTAACTAATGCCAGTGTGTCATTTCCAGTGACTTGCTTTAGGCACTCAAAAGCATGTCCTGTTCCATGAGTTCTAGCAAGTATGCACATTACCAAAGACTTCCCTATAGAAAGCATCTTTGTTGAAGCAAATAATTCTTAGCTGCTTAACGCTTGCTGTGCAAGTTCTTGGACTTGCTAGTTCTTTCATACCAAGCTCAAGAGAGATCTAAAATCCAACTTAAAAAGGCCAAACACCTGCAAATGTTCAGTGCCTGTTAAACCAGTGTTATTGAAGTATCCTCCTTTGGATCCACTGGTGAGGCTTTTGCAAAACCTTCAGAAAGACGGCACTCCTCACTTTTCCTTCCTTAGGCTTGCAAAGTATTTATATGCTTATGGCTGATGGCTTCCCTGAGATGTTTAGATGAAAATTAACAAAACCATCCATGACAAGATTTTCAAAATTTTGCATGTCCATACCTCTCACTTCTGAGATTGGAGAAGGGATTTACACTTGAGCTTTAAATACAGGTTGGGTAAAATTGTTTGGCTGTGTCTGTGATGATGTGCATCATCACAAAGGATTCTGAACATGGATTACATCAGTGAGGAATGTAAACAAATCCTTCAAAAGGACAAATGAAGATAAACATACAAAAGAATATTGCCATGTACTTTAGTTGCATGGAGATCCAAGTCTGGAGTTACAAATGAAGTTCTGTATCAGTTGCCACCTGAAGTGCATTCTGAACTGAATCCCAATCTGAGAGAAGGCTTCATTTTGTCCTCCCCTACATCTGCTCTCATGTTTGAAATCTTACGAAGTCAATAAGCAGGTCTCAGCATTACTGAACCCAAGACTATTCCCTGAACAGGCTTCAAACTCAGACTCCTTGTCCCACAACAGCAGAGCTTTGAATGCTGAATCCATGTGCCAGAAATACCACCAGGGTTGGGAGCAAAGTGGCATTGCATCTATCAACTGTAGTGCTCACTTATGGCAGCTTATACTGATCATGCAGTTACAGCATTTTTCAAAATTTAGTCTTCAGTAGCTGTAAAGTGAAATAATTGTATTGCATGAGTCAGGTAAATGTTTCGGTAATGATCTAAATAGCTGAGCTTTGGAACAAGGCTAAGTTTTGTTAAGAAACTGAGTTAACAAGTCTCAATTCAGCAGGGAAAAACAGGTATGAGTAAAAACACCTAGGTGAGTCCTAGAAACAGCTCTGTCCCAGGGCAGGAGCTGTATGTCTTCACACACCAAGTGACTCATCAAACAAGAAGTCTGACTCCTGTCCATGGCTGAAATTGCTGAATAAATTGACAGTTATTAAGCACAGTTGCAAGTTGTGAAGCTATTAAGTTGGTCCCCTCTGCCATATCTTCTGGTCGTATTTCGGACAAAAAAATAGTCATCCTTAGAGGAGAAGCCTGAGGCTATCTGACCGGGTTAAAAAGTGGTTTGCAAGCACATGCCACTTTATCGACTTCTCTTTCATTGTTACTGGCAGCAGGAACTTGTCAAATCAATATGATTCAAACATACCAGCCCACAGACTTGTGGGGTTTATATTTTTATCAGGAATACATATGTGTGCTTCTTCGTGCTCTCCTTAGCTCATTTTTTTCACAGCAGGGATCCTCTCAGCATATTTGGGGTGGAGGCACATCAGCACACTACCGCCTCCAGTGAGTACCAAGAGGCTTTCCAACAAGAAGCCGATGAACCCGCAGGACTGGAAAAAGATAAATGTGGGAGGGGAAGCGTGGGTCTGCTTCATTGCAGCGCTGGCTTTGGAGATCATTCCCCAGGCAGCTGTTTCCAAGAGGCTGCTTGCCCCATCTCCCCGCTGCCGGAGCACCCATGCCGAGTTGGCTCCGCAGCTGCCGCAGCACCAGCCTCCTGCCAGGACATGGCACGGGGGCTGTGACACCGGGCTGGGGCGGTGAGGGGGACAGCCGTAATTACTCATTAGCAGCAAGGGAAATGTCCATGGAGAGACCACTTTGTAGCCATTCTTTGCCTTGGGGATGTCCTGTAGCAGTCACTGCACTGCAGGCCTAATTTATCGCCACCCTTAGGGTGTGATGTTTGCTCCCCGCATGTCCCAAGAGAAAACAGAGAAGACGCATACTGTCTTCAGTCATTTTTTTCACGTGTCACCACACACAGTGTTTCTCTGCCGAAACAGACCTTGGGCACTTTTGCAAATTTCGGTCGGTCACTTCCTCATGCTTTGCTGAGTCTGTTTGTTTGCAGTTTGGAATTGCTGCTTCATTCTTTGTATTGTTTCCTGCAGTGAGTGGAGAAGGCATGTTACCCTGCAAGCTAAAGGTGGTGCAGGCTGTTCTCAACAACATCACTTTAACATAAACCTGTGCAGATACAGGTTTTGTTATTTTGTTTTGAGCTTCAGGGAACTTTCCTAGTTTTGCTGCTGCTGCTTCTACAAAGCGTGCAGCTCTCCGAAATGGCTGTCTGCCTGATAGAAGCTTGCTTTCAGGAGACGGGAACTGGCATTTAACATTCATTCCAGTACAAGACTTTAAAGGAAAAGGTGCTTTTTATTCTCATGTTCACATACAGCTTTTTGTTTGCCCTCCTAGACTGAAGAAAAGGTTAAAATTAGACAACTGAAAGGCAAACAGGACACTTCACGTGCACGAATGCTGTACCTATTAGAAAATAAATGACTGGCTTTTTTTTTAATTGAAATTGTCTTTTTTTTTTTTTCTTTTTTCCTTGTGTTTTCCTCTTAATAGGGAAAGGAGGATAAAATGAGGGAAATAAAAATGAGTCAGAAAATTATGAATGACATCTAAATGAGTTGCATGGGAAAGTTAGAAAGTTCAAAAAATAAGGGCACTGAATTAAGATCACATGTATTAAGAAGTAAGTGTAACAGAATTAAAGCAAGATGTAGATTAGAAGTTCACATTTCTTGGGTATAGCACAAAGGAAATGATAATTGAAACCAAGATTTGGGGAGGCTGCAGTGCACATTAAAGTTAATATTGGTTGAAGAGAGAGAAAATAAACAGCTAGGCTGAGTTTGTTTGAACTGAAGTGAAGAAATAAAGAAAGTGGTTTCTGATTGAGGTATGATTTCCAAAGGAATGCAGACAATTGAGGATCTGAAAAAGCTGGTACACTGATGACAAGGCAGGAGGATTAAAAAAAAATATGCTGTATTCTACTTGCCTGCTTTTGCCGCTGAGTGCATGAGGCCTGCCTGATCCCTTGACAGCACAACTTCAACGCAGCTCTGAAAGGTGCAAGAGGAAAACAAAGCTGGGGTCTGAAAACACACAGACTGCTCAGGGAGCACATGCAGAACAATGAGTCAGAGCTTTTTCATGTGAGAAAAAGCAACATTGGGCAAGGCGGGGAATTACTTTCATGTATTTTGTTGCTGGCTGACAGTTCGGTTTGATCTATGGTTAATGTAAAACTTTTGGACAGTATTTTCAATCTTAGTTGTTTAAATTAAGGCTTTTATGTCCATTTTCAGCACAGAAATGGAGGACACCTGTTTTTCGAAGGTGATGACTTCAGCGAGGTTTGTTGTGGCTCTGTCAATTCCCAGCTACCTGCCAAAATACAGATTTAGGAGCCCAGCTGTAGTCATCCAAGTATGAAAAGTCCGGCCACAAAACCTGCTGCTAAAGTGTGGGTGGGTGCCTTAAAAGTTCAAAGCGAAGATGTGGAGAAAAACATGATACAACAACTTTTTGTTTGTTTTTGAGATAACTGGGCTGATCTACATGGTTATTTTATGTGTGTATTACACCACTGCGTCAGTATGTGGGTGTGCAGCAAAACTCTGATCGCTCACAGTTCCTCTGAACAGTTGGGTTTTCTCTCATCCTCCGCTAAGTCAAATTAAAACTTTGGCTTGTTAAAAACCTAGCATGCATCTTTTGGTGAGAAAAATTAGTCACTATCATGCCGTGGTCCAACCCCGCCAGCTAATCTCAGGGTAATAGGGGCAATGTGGGTCAGTGAGCAACGCCAGGTGGACAAGGCAAGCGTTGGACCAGTGTTCCCGGTACAGAGCTCCATCCCCAACCCAGCCTGCTTCTCACACAGCTCTCATTTCCCTCTCCTCAGGTAAGGCCCCTTGAGGTGTGTCAGCAGGAAACAGATGAACTCGCCCATAAAATGCAATGTGCTTTCTCTCCCGAGGTATGGTCAAAATGACTGATTTATTCCCTGCCCTTGCTCTGTGTGATGTCCAGCACAGACAGACGTGTTGTGGGGGCAGGAGAAGGGAACGGGGTGAAGCAAAGGGATCTGTAGAGTTTTCACCTGTTTGAAGTTTGTGCCCCTGGGAACACAATGCATGACGAATCCTAAGATTGCCTACATTGTTTATTTTTTATATATTGTCTTAAATATTACTTTGTTTTTCTATACATAGGGAACGTACAAATGGCTCAGGTAGTAAATTAAATAGTTATTTTCTTTCCTGAATTTCATTTTATTTGCACTGCTCTCTGGAGAATAAAAGTTCCTGTAGGCTTCCCTTCTAATGAGATGGCAAAAGCCTTTTACAATATTGAAACATTGACAAATGAGGTGAAATTATATATTAAAACAAACAAACAAACAAAAACCACACAAAACCAAACAACAACACACCAAAACCAAAACAAACCCCAAAACAAAACCAAACAAAACAACAACAACCAGAATAGTAGAGGAAGTACCATTTAGTTCTTCTGAGACAACTGCCATTAATTTATTCTACACCATTAAACTTTGACTTGTTTAAAACCTAGGATGCATCTATTTGTGAGAAAAATTAGGTTATTACTCCTTATTGACTCATGGCTTTTTCACATCATTGGCACAAACTCTCAGTCGAAAAAAAAAATGATGAAGCTTTTTTAATAGGTATTTCTAAGGTTTATCTGAACGAGATGTCCAGTTCAACACTTATTAATCAATCAAGTCTTCCACGATCCTTGAAAGGTCCAGATTAACATATTTATTTTACATATCAGCATTTGAACACCTCTTCATGTAGGGGGCTGGAGAAAATGAAGAGGACCAGAAAAAGAGAACAAAGAAGTCCAAAGAGCATATTTAATTGTCCTGTAAATAGCTGATAGAGGCTTTTGATAGAGACATCGTCCACATAAGTGCGCTAAAAGCCACGCTGAATATCCTTCAGTCTAACCAGCTGCAGGATGAATTGAAGTACCAATTGAATAGATGGTTAGCCAGGACGTGATATCCATGTTCGAATCCCTGGATTAGTCTTGCAGTTTACACGAGGCAATCCCTGAGGTCTGTGTTGTAACTGTTTCTCATCATCCAAGGATTTCCTTTGGATTAATTAAAAGATTAATGCCTGGAAATCCTTTGCATTTCCTTTCAGCAGCATAAGGAATCAGTGAAGTTATTTGCCCAATTAAACATCTCTGTTTGACTTTCCACCCTTATTTTAAAAGTTTGACAACACAGATAAATTAATATTAATGACAATTGTCCACCCTTCCTTGGTTTATCTGTGCTTCATCCTTAGCTGCTGCTGTTATTATACGATGATTTGGGATTTTGTTTGTGTTTAAACTTATGTAAATGGAAGTGCAAATTGGACAGAGTGCTGCAGTTCCTGACATGCAGCCTATAAAACCCTCATTCCAGAGATTCTTCTTGTTAAACGCACACATCTGAACAACTTTCTCTTTACAAAGTCCTCTCTAGACAGTGAACTACTGCTCTCCTTCAAAAATCTCTATCAGAGGATCTTTCAAACAGCTGACTGCTTTAAAATCCTGCTATTGTCCCTACCTGCTACAAATAGCTTAGCCAACTTTGAACCAAAACCTGAGTCTTTTTACTGGATTATGCATTGCAAAAGGCTTTGGATTATTTTGTATGACTGGACCCCTTATTTATAACAAGAAGATTATAGTATTAAACAATAAAGAATTTTTAGACTCATGAGGGTTCGGATCTTTTAATTCATTTGCTAAAAATTTCAGGGTAGAAGGCTCCTGATAATCTTCTAGTGCAGTTGACACCACAGTAATTGGTACATTTCTGAACAATAAAAAATACTATGCACAGCCCCTCTCATACTCTAGGTGGCAAAACTAGTGCCACTCACTTTTACTGTATATGTACTCACTGCAGCACTGAGGCTTGTTAATTTGGCTTCTAGTTCAAAAAATGCTTGAGAACTGATGAATTTTAGCAGTAGTTATTATTCTGTTATCAGCCTTTACATATGGCTGACTGGCTCACAATCCTTCTATTTATTCATGGTTATTTACCCATGGGATGGGTAAATCAAATGAAATTCACAGTGGTAGAAGAGGGTGCCCAGTGAGAAATCCATCATGCAGGAGGTTCCACAAGCACCAGACTCGTGAAGCTTCATTTTCTGTGAAGTGTTGTCTCATGGCTGACTGTCTTTGGCTTTTTCATTCTGAGCTCAAGGTGAAATTTCTGCCATGGATGGACATTTATCACACCCTCTGATGTGTGCATTCTCATGTTCACAATAAGGTAGGAGCTTAAATGGCAGCGTTTATGATAAAAAGGCACAGCAACGGTCTTGTTCACCTCTGTGACCACTTATTTTCTTAAGATTTGTAGGAATTGAACTATCTTTTAAACCTGTATCTCTCTATCAAAGATTATTGAAATTGGCTGACCAGTTTAAATCCACTCAATGGAGGGAAAAATACAGTGGGATTATATTGCCCTGTTTCCATAGGAAACAGAGCTAAAAATTAAGTGGCCTATTTTATATCAGTGGTTCAGATGAAGTGTGTTCCAGCACCATGACCCTGATGAGGCGAGGAACAGAAAGTACTGGAGTCAGACCTGGTGTGAATGAGAGGAGAGGAGGAATCTTGCAAGTTTTGATGATGGCCCGTGTAGCCAGGCTCGTATCCGCCTACGTGGCCAAGGGGATATGTACAGGTCTCTGAGGCTCCAGTGATCTTTGCGAGCCAAAGTTTCTCCGTGAAGAGATGTTAGAGGAAGAATTAACTGAGATCAAACAGGCAAACGAGGAATTGGTTGGGAGTGAATGCAGTCAAGCACTGCTTATACCAAATGTGATTAAATTGGTACCCACAAGGGCATAAGTACTTGAGTAGTGGCAGGAAAGCATTTTTTTCACCAGGGATGAGGCAGAATGCCCTCCAAGAAAGCCAGCTACTTTATTTATACCATCACTGAACTCATCTCAGGAAACCTTGCCCCACAGGAGTTTTGGTCCAGCCTTTTCTTTAATGAATTTGATTCTCACAGGATAGTAACCTGGAGAAATTTCTATTTACTTGTAGCAACTTGCTGCTACACCGTGCAATCTGCATTGCCTCACAATGTCTTCTCTTACTGTAATAGCCAGTGACCTTGGAGTGATTTGAACTGTAAATAACTTCTGGGGCTTATCAGACAAGAAACAGTGTGCAGAATAATAAAACCTTTACTGCACTTGATACTCTGGGAACTCCAGGTTAGCCTCACCTCCAGTGCGGCAACTAACTGCTTTCTCAGGAAAAACAGCAGCAGCTCCCTTCCCTGAGACTAGGATCCATGCTTTGAGAACAGATGGTGGTGCTACTTTTTATGCCAAGCATTCTGCACTTCACTATTTATTAAATTGGCCAGAGCAGAGCATAAGATCAGCTCTCGAATAATACATGTGAGCTGGGATGTGTGCACTGTTCACTCTGAACCCCCATTTATTCTGAGGACCTTTTATGCTGTTAAGGAGTGGAATACGCACATGACTGCAAACCAGGTCCTCTGTGATTTTTCCTCCAGCTGATTTGTCTTTAACTTGGTTTCTGGTTTATTCTTTGATTCCTTTTTATTTAAATCATTTCTGGAAGATCACAGCAATTGCTTTATTATGCCCCTGGTACAGATGGTGTCTGTGCCTAAAGCTGGTGGAGGGGAAGCACTACTGCTTTGACTTCATGTCTTTCTGGTGTCCCCTTTGAATTCCTCCTGTGATTTAGGTACACAGTTCTTCATGATTGCTTGATTTCCTCCTAAACTAAGTGCCAAAACTCCCATGCCTTCACAACTAACACACCCATAGTTTCCAGCAGAGCAGAAAGCAAACTTTCTAGCTTCTCCTTGACTCGTCTCCCCAATAGTGACCCAATATGCTGGGACACCTCACATGGGTTACAGATATTTGCTGTTCTAGAGGGAGAAATCAAGACATTTAGGTGCTCGATATTTCTTAGGATTCAGCCTAGTTGCTACCATACTAATCTTCCCAATTTCAGCTGCCTTGTCAGCAGTGTGATATACCACAGTATTATGATCTACGCTGAAAAAAAAAAAAAAAAGAGGCCAAACCGAGCTAATACCTGTGAAGCTGCAGGTTCTGGAAAAAAACAATTCCTGTTATTGATTATGGCTATTTGATATTTTTGTGTTTTAGAGATTGCTCCGAAAGAAAAGTATGACCCTGAAATAGAAGTTTAAAGCACTTCAGAATGGCCTCAAGTGCTTGACAAATGCCGTTATGCATAACCTGTAATCACTGTCTAGAGGGGGGCCTACTCTGCCCTCAGCTGTGAAAAATCACACACCGTGTTTCTTTACAAATGCCTGCAATTGCAGCGGCAAGGCTCCTGAGAGACGCAATACGAGCCACAGGCACTGGAGCTCCGGCCTGTGAATGTCGACTGCCGAAAAATGCAAGTTGTTTAACAGAGCCTATGCTCTCTTACCACTTTCGCATTCACTGCGAAAGCCTCTCTTCTTTTTCCGCTTTTACCTTTAAATAAAAAATAATTCTGCCTTGTGTTGCATAATATACCGTGTTTGTGTTTTCAGTTTGAAGACTGAAAACGGATCTTGTTGCAAATAGACATATGTTCTGGATAACCTAGCTCCTTAAGTAAAGGGATCCCAAGCCTACAAAGATCAAAGTGGCTAAGAAAATGATAAGTTAGGGAAGTTGTTTAGTGGTCAAAGTCCTAGATTTACAACCCAGTGGATCCTGCATAATTAAAGCAGGTCTCTTACAATTGGTTCCAAAGTCACATTGGTAAGTGGGTTGGAGGACATGCAGGATGGGTTTACTGAAACTCCACCACCTCTGGAAACAGCAAGCAGCGGTGGGAAGGAAGGGAGAAGGCAACCAGCTGAGCTAGTGGGGCAGCGGTAGAGGAGCTCTCACCTAAGATCTCTCATTTTGCTTTCTGTGTGGCTGGAAGCCATGCTTATTTCAGTTTAGCTAGTCCTCACTAGCCAAAAGACTTGAGGAAATCAACTCTTTTCTTCTTTAGTCAGACTCTGACTAATGCACAGACAGACCATTGCACAGCATGCTTGTTAAAAGGAAAAATTATGTACTGGGGTGTTGGCATAGAGTTGGGTTTGCATGGGGAATCAAATCTTCCAAACAGGACAATCGGTCACTGGCCAGTGGCAATGGGGGTGTCTGTTGCAAGGGTCCTTGCAGCAACATCTTCAGCTGGATCAAGAGAGACCCCTCAAACCACTGTTTAGCTCAGTTTTTATAAACGAGCAAGCCATGGTCCTACATGACCAGCTCAGCACATGCATATGTCATTGCTACTCATACACCTTAATTACATTAAAAACATCTCTTAAATATCCTATCTACAGACATAAGACTGTACCACATAGCCATTTCTGGATGAATGGTTTCTCTTGTCTATTTACAAATGTTTTATCTATATACAATCCAATCACTTCTGCAGCAGGGACACTTTGGGACATTCCATCCAGGATGTTAATAAACACATTTAGGCATACAAATTAGACGAGACACTAGTAGGAGTTTCCTTGGGGATAATTTCTAGAACTGTTCAAAATTCCCACCAGACGGGCTACAGTAACAATCAGTCAACTACTGTATTACAAAGGTCCAGCCAATCAACCAGTTTCTAGCTGGTCCATTGTCTCAAGCCAGTCCATTATCTCATCTATGATGAGGTGGTTGGGTATTCCTGAAAGACCCAAGGAACTGATGATTTGAAAATACTTGGTGTGCCTACAGACATAGCCCTGCTACCCAGCTACACTGCAAATATAACTAAAGAACAAGCTTGATTTTCCTGTTTATAACTCACAACTTAAGTCTCATAGCTCCTGCCACACCTAGCTCTCTTGGATGTAGGAGGGAGAAGATGTGGGATAGTTTTCCTGCTCTTGATGATAAATCCTCTTATGAATTAGAATCCCTTTTGCAAATACTTTTTTCAGCCAAAGCTGAGGGTGTTCACTCAGATATTTGTCTTCCCTCCTTCTAGGTAGAGGTGGGCAACTGAACTCTGAGCTGCAAGCTGGAATACGGTTTCTGATTTCTGTATTTTGAAGGGAAGATAACAGTTCTAGAATACCTGTTATTTCCTCTACTTTGAGAAAAGAATTGAGAGCATGATCTGAACTTCCATTAGGCTGCTTTAATTAAAAACATATTGAGTTTTTCAATTCTCAACAAAGCTGAAAAAAACTCGAATTCAGTCTGATAATTTTTCTACTGGAGATACGATTTATTAGTATGAAGTTAGCTTCATATTTGAGAATTACAGTAACCTATAAAGTCTATTACTCTTGGTACTCATATTTCATAATGAGCACATTTCTAAAAAAAGCCAACCAAAAAATGGTCTGAGGACAGGAGGAGAGTGTGGGGGGAGAGGGACAGGGAAGAGAAGGTAGGGAAAAGGAATTTTCTATGTATTTTGATGTAGTAGCACTTATTTTAGCAAAACTACTCTGTTTTACACTGAATGAGAATCTAAACTGACGTGACTAAATCAGTACGTAAGCTTCTGACTCATCTAAAAAACAAAAAAGCTGAGCACCCAATGATCCTGGCACTTTATCTTTTTATATGCATTTATGTAAAACAATCATTAAAGGTTTCTACAGTAGTACATTTACTTCTTCCTCTCCAAATAATTACATTCCCATGGTAATCTTTCTTATCTTCAAAGCTTTTATCCTAGCTTTACAGGATTTCTGCTGTACAACAGCAGTGTTCACGGAAAGCTATCAGCAATGCTATAATTCACCTGTAGATATTCCAGTAAATGTTCTTTGAGACAGTTACCTTCTAAGATGAAAGATGTAGTGAGTGAGAAAATAATATGAACCTTTTCACTTGGACCTGGACTCTGCAAAGTCTTGATCTCCCTCAGTTTTAACTGTTTGAAACAGGAACTTCCAATACTCGATTCTGCAGTAGAAGTGATCTGCAGCTTACAGAATCAGATACCTTGTTTTAATGTTAAAGTGGCTCAAGTAATGCACATGTAGCCAAATTACATTCCCTGTTTCCAAATTACATGATTGATTTGTATCAAAACAACAGAAAAAGTTTACTTACAAAGTCTTAACCATATGTATTCAGGCAGCTTTGTCTTTTAGCATGAATGTTCATCAGAGTGTCCAATAGCTTTCCTGTAAGATCAGTGATATTTAACTCTGTGGTTAGCTAGTAAAGTATTAAAATAAATTGCTGAATGCAAAATAAAAGCAAGAATAATTGTCTAGGGGTACATACTTCAGTCATAAGCATGTCACTTGACTGGATGAAAAGATTCCTGATACAATTCTTGGGGAATAACTCCACTTAATTCCTTCTTCCTTTAGCAATTACCCTCTGAACAGTACACCAGTCTGTGTACAGTGTTACATGTGATTTCACAGCACATGTCATTAGCTTCTTGGTTTTGCTTATTGCCAACCCTATATGATAGGATCCATGCACTCACTTAAAATACAAACCTATTGGAAGTGATTCTTATCTCAATAATTGGCAACATAGTCATACAAGAAGAAATCAGTTCAAGCTATATATCTCACTTTTTAAGCATATCTGCATTGGTACAGCTGTGAAGAAATTATATTCAGCTATTTATTAAATCACTTCAGGTAACCAGATGAGTTTGCTGGAATGAACAAATATAATATCAGTAAAACAGAGTAGACCTTAATGCACATCTGAAAAAATGCTTTTATTATTTTAATGTTTATATTATATGAATAAACCAGTTTCCTTATGGTATGTTTTATACTCACAATCGGTATAAGTGAAGGAGATCAGAGTCCTAGCTAGCTAATTGTCTTAACTAAAATTCTTTCACCAGGCTTTTGGTTTCTGCTTTTCTGTTCTTGTTATAACAAACATCTTCACGTTTGAAGTAATAAAATGCCGTGCATTCCCATGGACAAAACCAGAGCTTAAAGCTCAGAAAAGATTTTGCACAGTCCACATGTCAGACAAACTTGTACAGGCTCAAATTGCAACAGAAGACAAAGATCAGAAATTCCTAGTGCTCTGTATATACGCATTCACTAAAGTTGTTTGTAATTCTTGAGTAATATCGGTAGGATGTTGTATAGGCAGAGAGGAAACAATGAGCAGTTTATAAAAATCTCCTTTACTAGGAGTTTGTGAATACAAAAGCAAACAAAGACAATGAGAAGCCTGCATGGAGATTCCAAAGCTATTTCAGTCATGGGAATGCAAACATGGGTCAGTCTTGTTTTTCCGTAAGATGTGATGAAGTGACTCATAATACAGAGACCAAGCACAAATTAGCATGGTATTACAATGACATGGATGCTGAAAATGCGAGAATTATATACGAATGAAACACAACTCTCAAATTACCTCCACGAAATCTGCATAAATAAATGTTTGTGTGCATGTGCAATATGTGCAGACTCCCTCCCCCTATCTTCTAGCACAGAAAAGCTTAAACATAGTTTATTTTTTCTTATGCTCTTTTACTTATACGTTTTCTTATGCTGCGTCACTTTGTGCTCCCTGCCCCCTAGATTCCCACAGTAAGGTGGAAAAGGAGGTTCCATCAAGAAAATCCAGTGACATTAAACTGAATGGTGAACAGAAGTGATTTTCATCTAGCAAAGAATTTACCTAAGAAGTTTACTTTCTGTAAGCACCAGTTCTGCAACAACTATCATTCAAATGATAATCTGTAGGTGGGGGGGAGGGCACTGTCTTTTCTAGGACTATATTAAGTTGTAGGAGTGCTTCAAAAATATTGCCCATTATAGGGCTGGGGTCCTAGAACTCTCCACTTCTTTCCCAAATTTAAGGCTCCTAGGAGAGCTTTAAAGGATGGAGTCTTACGCTTAGTCTCTGTTCTAGCCCTTGGGTGTTGGGCACCCCCTCCTCCCCACAAGCACCGCGGGGTGAGGTGACCTGCCACAAACTCCCACACTTCCATGCTGCAGGAAATATTGCAAATATTGCTGCTGCTGCACACTATGTTAGCTGCTTTGTACATCTCCTGGGTCTCTGTGAATGGCAAGATAATAAAGTGTTTTTCTATAGAGTGCTTGACTGTGCACTTACATTTCTTACACTTATTCTGAAGTCCTGGACACAACTGTGATATAATTGACGATGATGGCAATGTAAATTACAGTCTGGATAGAACTTAAAATATCTAAGATACAGATTATGTTTATTATGATGTGGCTTCAAAATTATATCACTATGGTTTCAGAGGTATGATAGATATCAAGACTAACACTAACTCTGAATCTCTGATGCCTGCAGTAGCTTTTTAGGTCTGGCTTTTTAGCACACAGATTGCAAAAGGAACATAAACTGAGTTCTCGAACTTCATTCTCACATACACACGGGTATTAAGTCACACTAGACACTGAATTCCATTTTCAACCTGGTAGTTTTTTAATTTGTCCACATACTACTTCATCATGATGAACATAAATTAGACTCACAGGTTTTACACAGGTATTCACCATAATCTTTATTATTAAAACACTTTCTTATTTTCACTTACTGTCACTGTGTGGAAGGTTGCAATTCTGTACAGTCAGTACTCTGAACAGTAAGGAAACATTTTAAAAATGCATTTTAAAATGAATATCACTTAAATAATAAAGATTTTAGCTGCTCTGCATGAGAAGTAATGACCCAAATTGCAATAATAAAAATAAGCATCTGGGGTGATGCACGTAACAGGATGATTTTAATGTGATTTGTCAAGATACTGTTTTAGCATGAATTTTGGGGGGAATATGCATCTATTTAAACATCGGTATTCTCTATTTTTTTTCTAAGCCTACTTTTTAGGTTCCTGAGTAAGCAGTGACCATAAATATCAATGGGATTAAAGTTTTTAGAGCATACTTAAATAGCTATAACATATTCAACTAAGACATCTTTCTGAGCCAATATTTAACTAATTCTTTATCATGGCAACTAGATATCTTTTCTGCTTAAGTTGCTATGCTTTCTAGACAAACTTGTCCAAAGAACTCAAGTTTCTGGTCATCAATGATCATGAAAGTAACTAATGAATTAATTACAAGCACAGATTTCAATATTCTGGTCAAACACTATTTTAGAAAAATATGTTTCCGTTAAGCCCCCCTAAGTTTTTGTTTGGTTTTATTTTTCATTACGTTTTTAAAAACGTCTCAACAATGCCACCCCTTCCAAACACCCTAGCCTTAGCTCTGTGAAGTTGATCTCATAACTTAGAAGAAGACTGCTGAGGACCTCAACACCTGTGAAATGTCACCATGTTTCATAGTAGTTTGGTAAGCTTTTTAATTATTATTTTGCTTTTTGTTATTTTCTTTGGTACTTAGTTTTTTTCCTTCAACAGAAAATATCTGCACTCTATCAGAACATCAAGACATATTGTTCATCTCAATATAAATCTTAATTGTGGTAAAATGGGAAAAATGCTCCCTTTTGGCAAATCCAGAAAAGACATTAAAACAGTCAGTGAAGTCAGTTGATACTGAATCACTACTGTTTGATATGGGTATGAAATTTTCCTAATAACCTGACAAGTGTTACATGGCTCAGTTACAGGAACTACAACTCAGTGTCATGGCAGAAGTTTTTGTGTATGGCACTAAGCTGGAAAAGAAATCAGTAGGAAGCCAATAAAAAATTACTGAGATTGTATGTCAATGTGCACAGGTCTCCAAAATGTTACTCTCTCATAAACTTCATCCTCCAGTGGAACTAAAGGGTTTGTCATGTGGATTAAAAATGTAGGGATATGTTTTGTAAATTACTTCTCTAGTGGGGTGCCAGAAAATGGAGTTCACATTTGAGATGGATGCCTCTGAAGGGAGAAGTCTTAGAGTGGGAAATGGGTTTGTAGCACCATTTTTATAATTAGTTAAGGGCAAACCTCAGAAACAGCTATTTTAGACGTGAACTCATGCACATGTATGGTTATGTCCTCATACACGTGGAGAGAACAGTACCAGCACACACCATTATACCAACATCCAAACAAGCCTGTTTGTGCTTTGGAGCCTGACACTCCTGAAGGTGTGTCATTTTAAAAGATGCATATACAAAAGCTGCATATACATATTTGTGTTCGGGATTTGTGCTGGAGAAAACCTCAGCAGGGCAAGAACTCTGATGGTTATTAGAGCCTCCAAAGTTTCAACACCAGGCTGCTTGTCACTCCTTCTGTAGTCCATTAAATTGTTGGTCTCCACTGCCAGTCCCTTGGTGCTAACGGTGTTTATGCTCTAATGGGATAGCAAAATAAGAAAAAAACCTGACAGGAATCTAACTTCAGTTAAGTGTAAGTGAGTGAGCAAATTCAGAGCTTCCAAGAAGTAAAGCTACTGCATTGCTTGTGCATCTGAGAAAACAGGAGTCACATCTGGCAATTAGCGGAGTCGGTACTGCACAACGGAGCTGCTCAAAGTTTCAGCGCTGGGAATCAGATGGAAGAAAATCCTGCACTTTCCCTTCTGCAGCTGTTCTGAGTCTGGGCTGGTTACATGCACGGCACCTACAGCTGGCATTATAGCACAGTCAACAACGCACATACCTAGTAGCAACCAAAGACGGTTGTAACGTTGTTCAGAGAGTGTGCAATATCTCTTTGCCTTGTATACTATTGCACTCATTTTCGGTTAAATTATGCTTGAATACTTTTCAATCTCCTTTTCACACCTATGCAGAGGGCACTAAGCTTGTCTTCAGTCACATAAAGTCTGCCCAGGTGCATAATTTGTTCTTTAGAAAAAGACGTAAACTTCATAGGACCTGCATAAATGATGATGAGTCTTAGTCCAAAATATATTCAGGACTGGACTTCCCTTTCCCTAACTTGTATGCCTATAATGCAAATGTCTATACCCGAGCTAGTTAGCTCAGGCTTTCCAGTTGTCCAAAGTGAGAAGCAGACAGTTTTAGGCATATGTTCATCTACCCTATTTTAGTTGTCCACTTTAGGATGAGATGAATTGCATCACAGAAATGCCTTTTCCTCTCTGTTGTCTATTAAGGAAATCCAGACTGATGATAATAAATTTACATTTCATCAGATTAATCTCCCTATGCTTTTTAAGTCCAAGAACGCCTTTTACAAGACACTTCTTCTAGGTGTCCATGGTGTCATCCTGAGCCTTGGAGTCCTTACATACAATTCATGTGACAATTTAGTGGCCTTAGATGGGTTTTTCTTATCCTGTTGTGAATTTTTTTTCCTGCGGGATTACACTGGGGAAGTGACTGCTTGCTAAAGTACTAAACTTTTAAAGAAGTTATCACCTGTTACATGTCTTCCATGAAGCCATATAATATACTTCCAAGAGAGGTTGTCATAACCTTCCAAAAGGCAACCTTGGCTGTACATACAGACTGGGGAACAAGAGGCCGGAAAGCAGCTCTGCAGAGAGGGATCTGGGGGTTCTGATCGACGGCAAGTTGAACATGAGCCAACAGTGTCCCTGGCAGCCCAGAGGGCCACCCGTGTCCTGGGTGCATCCAGCACAGCGTTGCCAGCCGGGCAGGGAGGTGATTGTCCCGCTCTGCTCTGCGCTGGTGCGGCCTCACCTGGAGCGCTGTGTGCAGCTCTGGGTGCCACAGGATAAAAAGGGTATAAAGCTACTGGAGAGTGTCCAGAAGAGGGACACGAAGTTGGTGAAGGGTTTGGAGGGGAAGCCGTGTGAGGAGCGGCTGCACTCACTGGGTTTGTTCAGCCTGGAGAAGAGGAGCCTGAGGGGAGACCTCATGGGGCTGCAGCTGCCTCACAAGGGGAGGAGGAGGGGCAGGCGCTGAGCTCTTCTCTCTGGTGACCAGTGACAGAACCCCAGGGAATGGCAGGAAGATGTGCCAGGGGAGGTTCAGGTTGGACATGAGGAAAAGGTTCTTCCCCCAGAGGGTGGTGGACACTGGAACAGGCTCCCCAGGGAGGTGTCACGGCCCCAAGCCTGACAGTGTTCAAGCAGAGACTGGACAAGGCCTCAGACACGTGGTGTGAACTGTGGGGTTGTCACATGCAGGGACAGGGGTTGGACTCAATGATCCTTGTGGGTCCCTTCCAACTCAGGACATGATTCTATGATTCTATGAAAGGATGCTAGCCATAAGCTGCACCTGCATTGCCAAGCACCTATGCAAGGTTTCCCAGAGGTAGATGGACATGCCATAGGGATGCAGCTGGTTGGTGGGCAAGTCCAGTTTCTTTAGCTCTGTTCTCTGCTTTGCCCCAGGAGGAAGAAGCTGTCTCAGCCACTCAAAGGCTGAAACTGGATCTGTTGCATTGCTGAGGTTCCATCTACTAATTACCTTGAGGATTATGTGTAAGGCCTTCAGCTGAGTTTGGAAATGGTCTGGAGCCACAGGAAGGAAAGAGGCATGAACCTCTTTCATTTGTAGAAGTCTGAAGCCAGTCAGTAGAAGGTGCTACACTTTACAGCACATGAATTTGTCATCCTCACATACAGATGCAAATTCTGTGAATTATAGTAACGCTACATGGAGATAAACAGTGCAAAAATCATTGTTCTGTTTATTTTTTTAATTAGCCCAGTGAATTTTATTCATATAAAATATCTAAGTTATGCATTTGCACCTACATGAGTTTTTTAATATCGTGAGTTATCTGCTCTGAATGAATCTGATTAACTACCAGCTGAATTTTACATGGAGAGCAACAAAGTTCCTTTTGCTAGCAGGAGAGCTGGTTTCGAGTGTTCAAATTCTTGTTTAGCGTGATCTATGGGTAGTCTGGAATCCTGTAACAGGACGCATTTTGCAGAAAATAGCTGGCTGCCTGATAGAGTCAAAAAGTAGCTGCTGCAGCAGTAAATCTCTGCCATAGTTTTGCATAAAGGCATGTCTAAATGGGGAAACTGAGCATTATATTTTAGAAACACATATGAAAAATGAAAGTGTCACAAGTGACAAAAAATGGCTATTTCACCTGGGAAGGGATATATATATAAAATCAAAGCCTGCCACGAAATTTGATTCTATGATACATTTCAAAATTGGGAAAAAAACAGCAGATTAATGTTGTTTGTATATTTTCAGCAGTCCTGCAGTCACCTTGTACTTAGCATTGGCCATGAAATGATGGCAGAATCAAACTTGGTAAATATTTATTTAGCTCTAAGGTATTAAGACTAATCCCCTCAGTTTTCCCCTCTGTTTTCCTGTCACACAAATGTGAAAAAGTTGGCACATGCAAACTTTAATTCACTACTAACTCAAGGGGATATAGAACCATTTCAACTTATAGAGGTGCTTGCATAAGCAGTTACAAAATAATTATATTTTTGCTGTATTACAGGAGAAGTTGTTTAAATTTTGCAGTGCAGTGGCTTTTAACTGACTGGTGAAGCACAGGTCTTCTGTACAAAGGCCTGACATAATGTCTTTGTACCCCATCATTTCGCAGGGAGAATTTTGTACTGAGGATTTCTGTGGGACAACCAGGAGCCAACAGATGCTTGGTGGAGTTTCACCGAATCGGCTTTACATTAGTTCAGAAAAAAAGTAAGTGAAAGAACATGGTCCAAATCCTTTCTTTTTTTCTTTTGCATCAGCACAGCTTCTTTAATAGTTAACACTTGTACACCCTGGAATCATGCCATGCATCTTAACTCTTCTTTACCCAATTTATTAGTTATGCGTGTTGCACTTCCATGCCAAAGCTCTGACGTGGGGCTCTGGCGTGCTTCAAATATGTCTTCCAGATACCCACTTCTGAGTGCAACCAGCTTTCTGCTGCTGTAGCTGTCCCATTCTGCTTCTTCAGCAGATCTCCAAGTCCTGAAGAAATAAAACGAGCCCATGCCTTCCCTTGTATCTACCTATACAGGGTGGCCTTATGCCACTCTTTCCATGAACTCTGTGGGCTCCTGATGAGGTCCTTACCATGACAGTTTTCTCCTGCAAAGCTGTCGCATCATACCCTGTACATCTTTCAAAGGATGGAGTGAATTGAGCCAGGCCTCTTCAGAGCTCTGGCCTCATTTCTGCTCTAATATTCTTCAGTTCTCAGGACCTAGTTATGCTAGTCATGCATTCACACATGCTGTGCCCACCTTTACTTGCTGTGTTACCTATGAACATTGGAGAAAATATACCAATTACATTGTCACACAGTTGTGGGGTTTTCTTCCTTCCAAAATGTAAGTGGATCTAAATGGATCTGCATACACTGAGTTATTGACACCTACGGTCATTACTAATACAGCAGAGTAAATTATGATTCTTTTTAGTTAAATAATTACAATAAAAAATAAAGGGAAAAGTCTTCTGCTACACTGAAATCAAAATGGACTTTTTCTGTGTATTTTTCATTGAAACATTGCATTTTGTTCTCAGATTATGTACTTCTAATTATTTCGTCTTTAAAAAATACAGACCACTCGCCAATGAAAAATGTTGCTTGAAAGGAAAAGCCAAAACGATTCATTAAAAAAATGTCAAAATAAGCAGTTGGTGTTTCTAAAATGAAACATTTTAGGTCTTTTTATACTGCTTCCATATTTTCCAGTCGTAATTATTTGCCAAATTACACTTATTGGTGTGAACAATTTCAGTCACTTTAGAACTGTACTTTCAGTGACTTTTCCAGTAATTGAAAAAAAAAATCTATCCTTGTTGTTATAACAATAAAGGATGTAAAAATATTCACTGTAAAATGGAGCAGGAACAATAGACACAGTCATAACAGATGAATAAGAAACAGTATTTCTGTTCCAGGAAAGTAGCTCAGCAGGCATTTTCCAAGCTGTCTACACTTCACAGTTGTGAGTGGTCTATAGCTGTATCTGAAAGCAAGTCTTCTAGCACCCCACGTAAAACCTTCCTTACTCTTCCAGGTCGAGGTTCCTCTCTTGCCTGAGTTAGATTCTGTATTTGAGTCCCTGATAGCATATCCCCACATCAGTACTTCAGTGACTTCTTTCTTTATCAGTGCTCATGCTGTTTTCTCTCTTTACTGAAGATGTCTAATATAGTAAACATAATTCAGTAAATAGAATTTTACACGTTTCAGCTAACTTTTAGTCTTGAAGATTCTCATTCGCACCAGAAATTCCAGCCTTTTTGAAAATGGCATATACTCTCTTGTGAAAAATCTGATTTAAATTCATCTATATTTTCTGGTTAAAAAAATAGTTTTGGTGAAATTTCCCGATTCCCTATAACCAAGTCAGATCAGGGCTTCTATATTGCTAAGATTAACACACAGACTGAACTCTACATGTGTCAGTGACGTTGTTTTGTCACACCTGCCACCAGCCACATAAAATAAAGTGTAGGCAGAAGTCTTCCCAGGATAAGGTCACTCATAAGACAAGTTGCATCTAATGTACCCATTTAGATAAATGTATACAAGCGTAAGTAGAGAAATGCTACATGTTAGAATGATGACTGGGTTGCAACCATAATTCTGTTTTGCTTAGAACCCAAGAAATGTTCCTCTAGTAACATGTAACTAGAAAACCATAAATTACTGTCTGTCTTTTACCTCTGTGCCCCTAATTCTTAAAAGATGTACTTATGTATTACTGGTCAGAGATATACAAATATTTAATGGCATAAATCCCTGCTTACAATACACTGAAATCAAGGACTATAGCATTTTTCCTCCTGGAAAGGAGTTGCACAGTACACAATTTATACTATTTTCCACATACATGAGAGAGAATGCAATGTCTTCTGTTTATCGACTGAACAGGCAGAGACAGCATCAAAATCATATTTTCTTCTCATACAACCTGCCAGAATGCCAACACCCCAGTTCTTATGCATGGTTCATATCCTTACGAGTGAAATTGTTTATTATTGTCTCATGTAAATTGGTTTCCTCCCTCATTTCTAAGATTATTAATAAGAACATAAGCAATAAGAATACAAGTCATTCTGATTTTGGAGAAGCTTTTTTTATTCAACTGTCTTTCTGAGGGCTTATGACCTTGATGAAGGCTTCTCATGGGAAACTGAAGTGATACAATCAACAAGTGATGCAGCTAAAAATGGCTGTCAGGGCTTGGACTGAGTATTTTAGATAAGTCTCAGCCAAGGATCTATGGAAAATTTGATTACAATTGGTTATACGTTTTGTGCTATCAAAGTGTGAATATCTTCTGTCCTGGTGAAAATGCACTTCATTTCTCATTGAAATCCTACATGTTTTTGTGGGTTAATTTCTATGTTGGCATTTATTCTTGAATGCTCCCTCTCCCCAACAAATCTGTTAGAATCACTGTGCTACTCAAATAATCACAACTATTTATGCAGTTTATTTAAACCTCATGCTAGTAAAACCTTTCTAAAGCATTGCACCATTATTCAGCTCATAGAAAACCATCAGTTTCTGAAATGCTTAAAAGAGTGAGATTAGGGGTGGTAGGGCTTAAGGTTGATTAAGACTATCTGTTACTTCTCTGTATTTCCTATTTTATTTATTGTTTCATTCAATTGATTGCAAGCAGAGGAACAACATAACTGACAAAACTAAAGAGGCTCTAAAGCTAACATCAAATGGCCATTTCAGCTTGAAACGATTAAATTAAATATCCAGACCACTCAAGGCTAACGGCACAAGTCCATAGTGGGAACGTGGAGTCTTCTCTGAAAATGCAGTGCATGAACTGGATGCTGTCTCTCCTGAAACCACGTGAAGCCCTTTACACAGCCAAATTGTAAATACTAACACATTTTTGTGTTCATATAAACAGGTAACAAATGAAGAGACTAACAGAAAAAACATGCAGTTCCACAAACTTGGTTCTTACTCTGCAGAACGATGAGATAATGGGACTGAGGGCTCTCACTGCCCAAAAGTGAATACAGGCACCATCATGGTGCTTTGTGACGGGGTAACTCCAGGAGAAAAATCCGAAAAATGGGATTTGTCAGATTGGCATCATTCTTCATGCTCATCAAATTGTTTAGAGAGCTTAGCTGAAGCAAAAAGTGAAACAGGATAGCAGCTGGTGCAAAAAAGATCCTTAACATTTGATAGATGACGTACGTGAGAGAAAGCATGGCTCTTTGGCTGAGGGAGGGAGAATTGCAACAAAGACCTGAATTTATTTTTGCCATTCTACCTATTATACCTAGGATTACCGCAGAAAACAAAGAAATAATGGTGTTGTTCCTTTCAAGTGCAAAGCGTGACTGACTGCATTTCATTCTGCTCTATTCCTTCCATAGATTAAAGCCCAAGAGTTACGACTGTGTTTTCACAGCAAAATATAGATACATGAATAAATCAGTAAATAAAAATGATGATTTGCTGCAGGGCAGATGTTAACAAAGCACTTGTGGTAATGAAATTGATATCAAAACCATTTGTAAACAACTCTAGGATTGGCAACCGTCAAAAGCCAAGAGATTCATATTTAATGCTGGTACTTTTCTCTACTTCAGATGTATTAAAAAAAGAGACACCATATGCTCAGGGGTGGGAATAGGGTGGGTATACCAAACTAACATTATATAGAAACTATAATAAAATCGCTGTTGAAGAATTGATCCCACATGACATGCTGTTGAATGTACTTGGATGTAAACGAGCTGACAAAAATTAGATAATTAAATATATAATTAGGCCTTGGAAATTGCTGTTGAAGGATAGCATTGAGGATGCGACTAATTTTACAAGGCATTAGCAGGTGTGAGTTTTTGGTCAGGTGAAATATGCTTTATAGCCTTTATTTCTCAGGGTATTTACATGTACATGTAACTTAGAGCAAGTTTTCTTCCTTTTAATTAGATTCTTCTCATACTTAAAGATACCAGTTAAGCCCGTATGCTTCCTTGATTGTGTCTGCTAAAGGATGACATTAGAAGAATGTCAGGTGTTTCAGTATTGTACACCTCACTTAAGATATTCCTTCAAACTGATTTATTTTGCGTAAACTGAAAAGAGGACTTTCATATTTCTGTGGCAGGGTGGCCTGTTTTGGATTACTTAATCCTTTCTGAGTGGATTACTATAAATTAAGGGAAAAAAATTCTCAGGCCTTGTGAACTTCTAAATAAGGTGTAGGTATACCCTTGCCCCCCTCCCCTCCCCTGACAAAAATAATATTATTCCAAACATCATTTTTGCAGAATCTGGAAACATTTGTGAATTTGGGACAGTTTCCAGCAAATGGCAGAATGTCTCATTCTGGAAGACTGAAACAATGAAAGACTAAATATTTCCAAAATGAAACATTGGTATTTCACATTTAAACGACACATTTGTTTAGAAACTGACCTAATTTGAAGGGGTCAAAAAGGTTTATAAAAGCCAAAAATAAAACTTTTTTTTTTTTTGGCACAACTGAAATGACGTTTTTCCCATATTTTGGCTGGATGACCAAAGAAAAAAAATCCACTATTCATGTGCCCTTAATCTACACAGATTTTTCCCTTGTTATATAACAATTTTGATCATGAGGTGATTTCTAGGTAAAAGAGTTACATAATTGCAATTTAGATGTAGTCACTATCAATAAAGGCGCTCTTTTTCTTCACAGATAAAAGGGTATTAATTTCTCTATAAACGCAGCTTTCTCTTGTATATGGGAATAGTTGAAGTAGTGCAAGATATTTATGTAGATGAGGACTTCAACCTCAGTGATGCTTTCCATGTGCACCAGTGTACTTCTCTTCGTGTAATGACACTCCCTAGGACAGAGCAATGAATGCTCAGGTGAAAGCCAAGCTTTAAAGATCTTCTGTATGCTTCTAACAGCATCTATTAGAAAGCTGTATAGAAATGAAGCACCCTATGTGCTCGTTTTTAAAATTTAATAAGATTCCTTCAGTTTACAATTTTTTTTCAAAGTATCAAAAGTGTGTAGGTGCATTCTGGGCTACTCTTTTTAGGCTGAAAGTAGAAGAGCAAATTCTGAATTTAATTATACATGTAAAAGTGTAAAAATATCTGTCTAAAATCAGTGTGCATTCCTCTTTGCCACACAAAGTTTTAAAATGATCTGTATGCACTCAAAAAATCATTCAGAGACGGAAACCTTCATTTAGTTTCATGCCGACACTAATTTTTATAGATACTAAAAAATGGCATAATATAAACTGCACTGTATGCAGGCTTCATACAGCAGAAACCTCCAGGTATAATAAGGTGACTTTTCCTTCTCCATTCCATGGTTCACCATGGCATGTTTCAATCTTATGCTGGTTTTTGAATTCCCAGAAGTTTACATGGTTTCAAGTACAAAACATGGACGCAAGCAGCAGGAATACAGCATGTTACTGCAGTTACCTTGTGATTTTACCTTGATGCATCTTTCATACATTGCAAATTGAAGCTGTATCGCTAGGACACAGGCAGGCACAACCTTTGGGTTTGTGTACTCCACTCATCACACTGTGGAAAACCTGCTGCCTTTAACAGTCAATCCACAGAGGAAAAGGAAGCGGAAAAGAAGAAAAGCAAAGTAACAAGATTACACCATTTATAGTAGTTAAAATCTCACCAAGATGTGCTCATTTCTAAGGATAAGAATAAGTGCTCTCAAGGAAAATGAAAGGACTAAGGGAGGAGCAGTTAAGAAGATGAAGAGAATAAGTCTGAGAAGAAAAAACAGCAAGTTCCTCCAGGGAATTCTAAACCTGCTTCTTCTCCCATAATTAAGTGAAGCTAGTGTAGCAGAGCTGATACTAAAAATGAACAAAGGTTCCCATTAAAATGAATGTTAAAACTCCCTTTTCCTTGAATCAAGAACTAACCTCCTGCCGGGGCTGAGATCATGTCAGTGAATCGGGACAATGAAAATATCATTGTGAAATGTAGGTATATGCTATAAAATTGTGACCTTATTGGGATATATACACACATATATTTTTTCCCCAGAAGTCATTTTGATCCTGTAGAAAAGCAGATTCATTTCAGGTTTTTCTAGTCATGAGAGAAACATCTACTGGGATAGCAAGAATCCTCTTACAGAGCTGAACAAGGACTATCTTGGTAATTATCCCTCCTCCACCACTGTACCATGCGGAGGCTGGATGAAGTGGCGGGTCAGCAGCTCTCCCTTGTGCAGGGAAATCAGCCAGACCATGGAGGTGTGCCTGGGGGTGTCATTTTGGCCAGTGGAGAGACCACTGTCATGAGCAGGGAAGAAGGACTGCAGTATAGGGATGTCCAATTGGCACCCAAGCAGATCGGCAGCACCCTGGGCTTCTGGCTAATAGTTTTGGCTAGAGAGCAGCCCCGGGGGGAGGGAGATAAAAAGCGAGATTTAGCATCCTCCCTCTGCTACACCAGCTACAGACCAGGGTATGGTCCTCTGGGTTTCTTCCTCTCTTTCTAATTGTACCACAATGCTACTGCTTCTGAAACATCATGGCAACAGCTCCCCTCCCCTCTCCTCCTCACTCCTCTCCTCTCCTCTCCTCTCCTCTCCTCTCCTCTCCTCTCCTCTCTTGCTCTCCTCTCCTCTCCTGCCATTCCCTTCATTTTTCTCTCTCTCACATTACTGTGCTCTTTTTGCTCATTTTAAGTGTACTAATGCTTGTACCTAGAAAGAAATGTGGTAGTTTTAGAACAAAACAAGCAAACCGTGCATTTGTCCATACAGAGACATATGAATCAAGGGTGTTTTGTATTTATTAGTATAAAATATCACAATTCAATATAAGTATACATAAATAGTTACAGAAGAGAGAAAGGCAAAAAAACCAGACTTACGGAAGGAGAGCAAGATACTACAGTAAAGGGAAGCAGAGCAGAAAGAAAACAGAGGAAGCATTGTCTGACTTGCAAATATTCGTTCGAGAGGAATCCTTAAGTTTTCTGTCCTTTTTTTCAATAAGGTAAGTGGCAAGCAGAGAGATCTAATTGGAAACCATGCCGTTTCCTCATCTATTATTTTTTGTCTGTCAGAAATGCATATGAGGAATTTACTGAGTTGGCTGGGAGTCTTAAACCTCTTGGCTGAGACAACAGGAATCTCAAATGCATTGTATATAGGCTGGATGGTATGGACTCGTAACCATGGGTATGAAATGTGTTTAGGGTGATTATTGGCAATAACTGCGTTACTCTTTTGTGAAAAAAGCACGAGCTTCGTAACTTTTCTGAGATACATAAAAGTTCTCACACAAATGTGTGAGAGCAGGGCCACTCTGAGTACAAGAGAATCAGTTTTCTAATTGTACTTTGCAATGAAGAGGGAGTCAGTCACTCATATTTCTCCTTAAAGGGATAGTCTTTGATTGAAACAAGATTTAAGTATGTCATCTTTACTAAGCAAAGTACTGGGAAAATGGATTTTAAAAATATCATATACCATGCGACTGTATATATGTTATTCTTGGCTAAGCTTGCTTATGATTTGAATCAAAATATTATGATAGATTTTTCTATGAGGTGACTAATCCAACTTTACAATATATTCTTAATCTTAGTCATTTCCTAATAAAAGTCACAGTTATAGAGCATCCATCCCCCCAAAATTCCTAAGTGTATCCAGCACTACTACAAACAAAATTTACCCACAATAAGCCAAACTCTGTGCATTTTGGGCTGCTGCCTGAGCCCTTCCCAAACCCCTTCAAGGACGACCAGAGCACCAAGTCCACCGCTGGGTCAGGAGACGCAGACACATAAATATGCAGCCCACAGTCCCCAAGCCTGCTGGAACCACTGTCAATCATGCCTGCTGCACGGCCTACAGGGATGCTTTTCTGTGGACTTCTAGAGAAGGAATTGAACAGGCATCTTTCTCCGCACAGCACAGAAAATAGCAATTCTGGCGGTGGTTTTGTTGAGGCACAACCACAGACACAACTGTTCTGACTTTAGCTGAAGGATGGATGCAGAAACACAACCACCTGTTAGCGAACCGCAGAAACTCTGTGTAATAACAAGCCAAGTATCTCATCCAGCTGGAAGCACATGGAAAAAAAGGCAGGTTTTGTTTGGGGTTGGTTCGGTGTGGTTTTATTTTAAAGGGTCATAACGGGTGGTGGTGCGCAAGCATTGCCAGGGAGGCCCCATCCCATCCATTCGAATGGAAGCGAGAGTTTTCAGAAAAGCACATTGTTCTGCCACAAATCTATTTGCCGATTCCCACTGAAGTGAATAGCCCTTCATTCCAGCAGGAATTTGCGCCGTCACTTCAAATGTTATGCATATAAGATAATTTCACACTGCTCTAGGACTTTGTTTTCAAATGATGAAAAGGGTTAAGAAGGGAGAAGTAAATGCTTGCCAAACACCCTGGTCTAAATTAAGGGTAAGGGCTTTCTTTTTCATGACGGGGGGAAGGGCAGGTGGGTGGACAATGGCCAGAAAGAGAGGGAAATATGGACTGGAAATGAAGTACAGTCTTTTGTCTTTCCACAGCTCAAAAATGCTTTTGAACAGGACTGCTGCCAACTGTGGAAAACCATATTTTTATGGAAAAAAATAGCAAAGGATTTACAAGAACCAAGACAGTGTGTCCTATACGCATTTATACAATATTATGCAAGATTAATTGTTGGGAGCATCATGCCTTCAGGAGTGTTCTAAGCATCGGGGAGTCAAATTTAGCCTTGATATCATGAAGTCAAATTTCCTTTTGTATCACAAATTCCCCAGGATGCCTGATTACAACAGCGCTGAATCTGGCAGTGGAAGATGTTACCTACAGACTGGGCATGGTTCTGTTTAAATATGACAAACTGCATTTGCTTCCTTAGCCTGCATGAATCGAATTGATGTACATATTTTGGTGCTAGACCTTCAAAACATTTTATTTTAAACAGACTTAATGCCTTTTGTTGTTTTGGAATGAGAAGAACTGAAAATATTCTAGCAGATGACAATTTGATTATAGTTGTTACAAATAGGATTTTAAGGGTTGCACTCTCAATTACGCTATGGTCCCATTATATTTCCTGCGCATCCTAAGAGTGCTTTAAACTTGGTGTAAATGTAATTATGAGATGTAATTTGCTTTGACTATTAACTATAAAAGGGGATTTATCTATATAGGACTCATCTATACAGGGAAATGCAATAATTACACCCAATTACAACATCTACCTGGAATGTAACATCAGCAAAGCCATACCAGTATAAATTATTCTGCTACAATTACGCTCATCAATTTTCCCATGTAAAAAGGCTCTTAGCATAAATAAAAATTGGGCTCTAATGATTAATTCAGTATTATATTTACCTAGGATTATTGGCATGGTGGAATATACTGGTTTCCACAGAATCAAAACAGCAAAGAGTCTAACAACAAAGGGCCAGGCTTCAAAAGTATCAGCAGAGTGGGAAAACCTCTTTTTTTCCTTTAAACAAACTGTCATACGAATCTGTTTACGCACTTTCAGACAAGACCCAGTGTACCACCTGAGCAATCCTGAGTCCTAATCCCAGAGCAAATTGGCATGAGAACAGTTTTGTACTGGCTGAAGATGAGATTTACAGATTTACATTGATTTCACAAAACTTTGAGAGTCCTCTCCGTTATATTGGTTTGCATAGCAAAATGTTGATGAACATCTAATGTCCATCATGGCTAGCAGTTTGCCTCTAGTAACTCTTTGCCTGAATTCTGTTTTGTTTTGCAGTTACAAATTAATGAGGCCAGTTAATTGGCAAACATTCAGTGTAGCTGAAGACCGGATGAACATACTATTGTGAGCATCTGATAAACCTAACCATGCATAGCTTTGAGAGAAACTGCTGTTCATGTCCACCATTAAAGGAAATTATTGCATATTACACTATATTGGGGAAAAGGTAGGGCTTATATGGAACCTGCTCCCAGTAGATGTCTCAGCAGTAGGTATGGCATATGCAGCTATCCAATATTTTCCTTGAAGTTTTGCAAGGATAGTGCATTTGAAATGAAAAAGCACACCTAGATTGTAATGAAGCAAGACTCTCAACCCAATTCTTTCGAGCTTCTGTATTTTGCTGTCAAAAATCTGATTTGGGGATACACCCATTGACACTGTGCCCACATCACCAACATTCAGATCAGTGCCGAGATGCAGCAAAGAAACTGTATTTCCTAGAAGAGTTGCCTTTAATTTTGTGACCTGATTACAGCCTGCTTTAATTCCAAGACAGCCCTTAGCTGGACTCCTGGGACCTTGGGCAAAAGCACAAATCCCCTCCTCACCTCCAGAGTGGCCACTCTGCCCTGTCACCTCAGTTACAGCACTGGTCTCCGCCTGTGGCTGGGGCACCACCGCTCCCTGCGGAGCAGCTCTGCCCTCATCCATGACAGCCTTACCCAGAGCAAAGCTATGTGCTGTGCCACAGCCAAGAATCCCCGCAGGCGCTGGCGTGACAGAAACCCTCCCTGCTGCCCCCGGGCCCCCCAGGCCCCTCTGCGAGGGCTGCACAGGGCCATATTTGGCGATTTCTGTGCAGGGCTCACGCTGCTCCCTGATGGCTTCAGGCCCCCCCACTAGTTCTGCCACAGTCTTGCCTTCGGGTACAGCCATCTCTCACGGGTTTAGGATGGGGTCCGCATCTTTTCGCACCCCTGCACTCGATGCTCCCTCGCCTTGGGCTGCCGAGGCGCCGACACCAGCCACGGGGGGAGGTGCTGTGGGCACGGGTGCCCCTGCCCGGCACCCCCGGGGTCACCAGGTAGCGCACTACGTGCCTCTCACGAGGGGCCAGCCAACGGCAGAGTAACGGACGAGGGGGCGGCGGCGGGAAAGTTTACTGTTGGCAAACCCACGGCGATAAAGCCGAGCGCCCGCTGCCCCACGCGGGATCGGCTGCGCCCCGGCCCCGCAGCGGGCGGGGTCCCCGTGGAGGAGGAAACGGTTCGTCGTACGGAGGAGAGAGCTGCGCCGGCCGCCCCCTCCAGAGGAGCCCAAAACGGCCCTGACCGGACTCCCGGCGGCCGGGCGAACGGGAACGCCCGTCACCGCGCCCGGCGCAGCGGGCTGCGACCAGTCCCCGCACCGTCCTCCGGGGGACCCCGCCCGGGGCATGCGCTGCTGACCGGTCCCCAGGCCGCGGAGCAGCCGCCGCCCGGCCCGGCCCGGCAGCGCGGGATCCCACGGCCGCACAGCTCCCCTCTCTCGCTGGCTTCCCGTTGCCTCAGCCGGGCCCGCGGCCGGCGTGTGCCGGACAGCGGCTGGGTGGACGCGTGGCGGAGCTTCCCTTCTCCGCAGGGGCAAAGCGGGCCGGGAAGGGCGGAGGAGGCCGGGCGGCTGCCGGGGGCGGCGGGAGAGGCGAGCGGGAGAGGGCGGGAGCGGGGGCCGGGCGGTGAGTCAACCGGGGCGCGCGGCGCCCCCGACCACGCTCGGGGCGGTGGCGGGCGGGGCGGTGGAGGGGGCGGGGCGGGACGTACCAACAGCCCCCCCGGGGGAGGACACTCTGGTACCCCCCCCTCCCACCAGCTGCCCGCGCCGCCCGCGTTGCCAAGGGGAACCCCTCCGGCGCGCGGAGCGTCTGCGAGTCCACAGAGCGGGCCGGGAGAGGCGGGGTCGAGGCGACTTGTCCCCGGGCGGGTGGAAAAGTGGGGGGACGGGGGTCGAGGTAGACGCGCGCGGCACACACCTTCCTCTCCGCCCTCCCACCCCCCCCCCTTCCCCGCGGCGGGGTGGTGTGGCCCGCTCTGAGGAGGGCGGGGAGCGGCGCGCAGCGCCTGCCTGCTCAGTGACACACGCACCCGTTGCGGGGAGGCGGCGGCTGGTTGGGGAGCGAGGGAACGGGCAGGCGGGTATCGTAGCGGCGGCGACTGGGAGCTGAGCCCGGAGCATGGCAGAGGCCGAAGCCGCTGCGGAGGCTGCTGCTGGTTTCCCCCCTTCGCCGGCTCCTCCCGCCTGCCGGGAACTTTTTCCAGCGGCCGGCGGCCGTGCCTCCCCTCGGTGGTGGTGGTGGCAGCGGCGGAGGCAGCAGCGGCGGCGGCTCCGCTCGGCGGTGCCTCCCGGGCCGGGGCTGGGGCTGCTGGGGCTGGTTTTCTCTCGCTTCTGCTGCAGTAAGTGAAACTTTTTCCCGTTGGCGGCCGGGGCAGGGCGAGGGGGCGGGTGGAGGGAGGAGAGAAACCCGAGCCCCGGCAGCGCCGGGGGACTCGGCCGAGTTGGGGGAAACTTTGTGTGCGCGGCCGGCGGGGCGGGGTGGCGGTTGCCTGCCGGCCGCCCTCCGGACGGGCATGGCGGGGAAGACGTGACCGGGTTCACGGGAGTTTCCCCCGAGAACGACTGTGAAAGAGAGAGGCGAGGAGGAGCCGGAGCCTGCCCCGAGCCCGGGAGACCCCCGGGCGCTTTTCTCCGCCTTCTCCCCGAGAACCACCTCCCCCGCTAGCGCCGCCGCCGGGACTCACACCCGCTTCGAGGCCGTGGCCGGCCGGAGCGGGTGCCGGCAGGGCCGTTGTGCCGGCCCGTTGGCTTCACTTGCCGCGCCGGGGACCGTTACGAGCGCGGGGCCCGGGGACGGGAGCCGCCCCGCCGGGCGCCTCTCCGCGAAGTTTCTTCGGCGGTCGGCTCCGCGCCGCCCGGCTGGCTGGGGCGGCCGCAGCCCGGGGCGGGGCGCCGGGGCGAGTTTGTCCGCCGCTGGTCCGGTGGTGGGGCTGGGACATCTCCTCCTCTCCCCCGGCCTGACGGGCGGCGGGTTTTCCGCCGTAATTCCCGTCCTGAACGGCGGAATTTCGCTTGTTTGCGGAGATTCACGGCTGCTCCTCCCTCCTGCCTGTGGGAAGGACAGAACGGCGGGTCTTCGTGTTCTCCCGGTGTACTTCGGCGGAGGAAGAATTCGCTCTTTGCTTCTGGTGTTGCTGGCTTCTTTCGTTGTTTGCTCTTAATTAGGGTGAAATCGGTGCTGGTTACTGTGGGTTTATGGTTTTAGATCGCTTATCTCTTGTTGTGAAAATGTGTGTACGCTGCATCACCCTCATCTCGAGCAGCTGCTGCTGGGGCACTGCGGTGCGGGCCCCCCATGTGGTTTGATGTGACCGCTCGTAGGAAAATGCTGCCCCCACCCCTCCTGCTTTTTTTTATCTGTGGAAAACAAGAAAGCAACGTAGCAGTTGGAAGCGAAATCGGAGCAGGATTTTTTGTTTTTCTTTACTGCATGCAACGTAGCGTGTATAGTGTCATCTTTACGGCAGTGAAAGATGAGGGGGGGGGAAAAAAGTGGACTTGGGCAAGAGCTCATCAAAAACCATAATCCTGCTGTTGTATTCCCAGTGCAGTAATGAATAGTTGGCAAGGGTATTTTATTATAGGCTACACCGTGTCCTTTCCCTTGAAGGAAACAGGAACAAGTTAGAGGAGGTAGTCTCTGGAGGTTCATGTGATAAAAATACTGAGGAACTTGCAAGCTATGCCACCATAAAGCCATTGTATAGTATCTGAGAAATCCTTTTTCAGGGAGGGAGTTGAGACACTGCTGCTGTAAGATTGTGCTCTTGCATGTAATAGTCTCCCCCCTCTGGCAATGATGTAGCTTTCAGAAAAGATTATTATTACTAATTTAAGCTTAAAGACATGCATTTGTTCAAAGAGCACCCTGTGAAATTGTGTATGTTATATCTGTCCCTAAAGAAAAGCAACGACGGGAAAGACAGAAGGGTTTATTTCGGAGAAGGAAGAGTAGTTCACTGTCATTCCTTGTTCTGATGGTGAATCTGTTGCTGTTTCACTTTACTGAGAGCTAATGTGCTCACATGAATTTAGTTGAGAGGACAGATGTGGTCCTAACCAAGCTGAATAATGACTGCAATGCAAGTTACAGCATAAGAGTTCTGCGGGACTGGGTGATTCTCTTGTTAGCCAGAGATTACTGGGATGCTTCTTTAGAGAAGATGAAACATATGTTTGTGAGATGGTCTAAAAGTTGGATTGCTTATGCAGAAATTTTTCTGTGTTGCATAGAGTATGTCCTGGCTACAGGATCAGGTCTCTAAATGGGTGTCTTTCTTATTTTTTAATAGATCATCAGCTATTAAATGAAGTTGCTGTTGAAAAACTGAAACAAGATCTATTGCCTTATTGTATGTTCTCTAGATCTACTTGGCTGACTGTTTTTAAAAAAGTGTTAGAGACCTGTTTTTCTTCCTCTTTAAAATACATCCAACAGTTTAATTTCTCAGACATGAAACTTTGGAGCTCTTAGTTGATGACAAACACACACTTAGACAGTATTGGTCTTTTTTGTGGTAAACTGACTTTTTCAGTATTAGGAAGGTGCGGCATTTCAAAACCTTAAGGCTTGAAGACTTAGTTTTCATAGGGTTGGCAAACTTCTTGCACTAGCAGTGTTTTTCCTCTCCCTTTGTTCAGGGTGATTTCTGCTCTTTTCTGATTAAAAATGTGAAGTTGAAGACTTGGCCTAACCCTGCCAAGCTATTTTTACATGTAAGTATGAAGATAATAGTAACAATGAAGTGAAGAGCATGGATGTGCTGTGTCATGCGCTGGCTTACTATTTTAGACTCGATGAGTGTAATTTAGATGTCAGTCTTCCCAGATTACTTTTGGCATATGTGAACTTGACTGATAACACTTCAGAACGTTTGCCAAAAGTGGGAATGTTGTATTGAAATAATGTTCTTTTTCAAGTGCAAAATTTTGAAGTATAATCTATGGATAAAAGGAGGAACTTAAAAAAACTACTAATGACTTTAGTACTGTGAGGTAAGAAGCAGGGGAAGATGATTTTTTTTTTGTCAATATCTTAGTTTTTAGAGTACTTTATTCCCCCCTGAAATTTCCTACAATTGTTTTCATTATCTGTCACTCGTGAGTGTGAAGGAAAAATGACAGTGCTTGTTAAGAGTGCTCGTAAATATATTTTGAGCATGATTAGATGTTGACGGAACTCAAAATTTCTGAATACTGTTGGTGACCATTCTTCCTACTGCTCGGTCATTTCTGATAATGCTAGCAGAAGGAAAAATTGAAAACAGCACTACAAAAAAACCCCTGTGTAGAATAACTTCACTGTAAAATCTGATCAGTTTTTATGCAGTCATTTTGACTGACAGCTGGAAATGATGAGTTATTTGATCTATAATTCCTCAGACAAATATTACCAAAAAAACCTCCAACACTCAAACAAAAAGAAAAAGAAAGGGGAAGAAAAAGAGCAAATGCATGTGGAATCTGAAGTAACAGCAACTCCAGACTCTGGTGGAGCTAGAAGGGTTGGATTATAAAGGTTTGGATAATACAAGTGTAGGATGAATGAAAAGTGAGGATGCCAACTACCGTTTTTGGCTTCTACTGTGCAAGAACTCCCATATATATGAAAGTGAAGTGTAATGTTATTTGAGTTAAGATCTGAATGCCTTGAGTATTATAAAAGAATTGTGATGGTTGTTTAGCCACTTGTGCTACATAAAGGTTGAAGAGCTTATTGATTTAAACAATGTGTTTATCTCTTGCCTCCTTAATTTTATGTCATGGAATTGGAAGATTGCTTGATATTGAACAAAAGAAGGCTCTAGCAGGATTTATATTTCTTTTAAGATCACAGAGTTGAGTATCTTGTTTGGAAAAATGGTCAAATCTAGGCTGTTCTCTCTCCTATTACCTTTATGTAGTATTGCTCCCAGGATGGTATTGGGAAATGAAGGACTGTTCTGTAGAAGGAGCAGCAAAATATGTGCCTTTACAGAGCAGCTGTGCCAGCTGATTACCCTTCAGGTGCTGGTGTTAGAGCTTTTAAGGTATGCAAAAACACAGATGTAAATGTATCTGCTGTGAAATGGGAAAAGGAATTGGGGATATGTTGCTTCAGTAAGCAGTGTGTGGGGCTAATAAGTACCATTTGTGGAGCTCAAAGAAAAATTGAGTTAGAAGCTCTAGAATTGACAGTCTAAATCTCAATTTTTAGGAGGAAAATAAGTAAGGAATGGAAGTAGGGTAAGAGAAGTACGAAACCTGGTATACAAACTGGTAGAAGGTAATTTTGCGAAGTGCCAACTACTTGCAGTGCTGTTAGTAAATGTCCCTTTCTTAGTGTTGATTCAGTTGTCTGTTGAAGAGCAATGAACTTGAAGAGTATTACTTTCCAACCTGTGTTGCACCATGTTGTTGCTGTGGAGCAGCTTGACCTGCTGTCCTGTGGTTGAATGCAACTTTGTCCAGAGTTATCAGAACGTGTGGCTACAGACTGGTTAGGTAAGTCTGCAAAGAAGTGAGAGTGCTGAGATGGCTTGTGTCGTCCACTTGCTCTGGAGTCCTGGTATGTTGCCTCTTCAAGGTGAGCTGTGTGGTGACAGATTAATTTGCTCTAGCACTGTTTGTGTTTGTACTTGGGCTTCTTGTTTCCAA
The DNA here is from genome assembly GCF_036013445.1 of Caloenas nicobarica. Taxonomy (NCBI): domain Eukaryota; kingdom Metazoa; phylum Chordata; class Aves; order Columbiformes; family Columbidae; genus Caloenas; species Caloenas nicobarica. The sequence goes on along the minus strand of NC_088245.1, from coordinate 94,179,960 downwards.
CTTCAAATGAATATGTTGTATTGAATCAGGATTATTTGAACTTTTTTTTTTAATCCCGATGACTACTATATTGACTGGTATATAGATACTGGTGCAGGCATTGCTGTGAGGAATTTTCTTAGGGACCTGACAATTGAATACTGAGTGGCCGATTTTCTTAGTGGAGAATAGCTGTAGGTGTGATTAATTATTATTTGTTATGCCATGTGTTGTTGGTGTTTGGTTTTGTTTGTTTTATATGATCTTTAAAGGTATGTTCTAACCCAAAATGTTCTGTGGTGGTATGTGTGGTTTTGTGTGCGGTGTTTGTTTTTTTGTTTGGTTGGTTTTTAGGGTTATGCTATTTAAACCAAGATTTTTTGAAAAGTACCTATTTGAAGGACGTTTGCATTCAGTGCCTCAGATATCATAGCTATTTGAAATGCAGTCATGTATTTTTATTGAGAGGATGGAGAAGATGATGAATGATTGGATTGGGCATGAGATAGGTTGATCAGGCTTTCTTGTTAGAGGTAAAGGGGTCATCAACAGTGTTCACTGTTCCTGGTTAGAAAGCAGATGGATTGCGTAGAAAAGAGTATCATGGAAGTATGGGAAGAAATCCCAAGAATAACCAAGAAAGAAAAGATTGGAATGAGTGAATGTGGATAAAATAAAAGGAAATAGATGAGAAGCAATTAAACAGCAAAATGTGCAGTGAAGATGATATCAGGGAAAATGAATATTGTTTTTCCATCTATAAAGTGAGGAGAAATGAAAAAGCTGTTATGTGAGAACTTGTCTTACTCCCTTGAATGTGAAAAGACAGTGAAGTTGTAAAGTAGTGGGTTAAAACGAGGTGTAGTTATGTGTAAGTATGACTCTTGAGAGGGCTCACAGCCAATACTTACCATGGTTCTAGAAAAGCTAGACTGATGGTTGCTTACTGCACAACTTGGTACACAGGCTCATGGTGAAGCCATTCAAGGCACAGAACATCATCTTCCAAGTCACAGTAAAAACAGCAACCAAACAAACTGTCTTTAATTACCCATTAAATGGATACTGCAAATGTTATTTTTTTTCCTCATTCTTTTAAGGTAATTAACTTTTAGACTTGGTACTCTTTCAAATGTGAACTCAAAAATTGGTCTTTCTGTCCATGAGTTACCAATAGAATAAAACTAGCAGCAAGAATGAAAACCTTTCAAAGTCTTGAAGCTTTATCTCTGTCCTTTTACCTGTGTTTTCCCAAGTGTGGGGAAATGAGTAGGTAAAGTTTAACATCAGCATGTTGTCAAGAAAGTCACTGTTCAGGTAGTGAAAAGTAATGAGCTTCCAGACTATCCTCTTTTATCACTACTGCATTCTTCTGGTCAGTATTTTTGCTTTTCAGTTGTTTTTTCGAGTAGTGTGCAGAACTAAAAGCAATTTTAATTTTATAATACTTCAAAAAAGCATGGTTTTGCATTCTCAACTGAAGGCTAGTCAAGTGTGTCTTGTCTTGAGTTGACTGGTGTACTAGGATTACCTGCAGCAGTAGATGACTCTTGCTGATTTCCCCTTTCTGTCCCCACTCCTATATCAAAATTTTCATTATCTGTCACTTAAGATACCTTTATATGTCTATGGGGATCATTATTTTCTCCTTTTCTATTAGTCAAAGCTGCTATAACATGACAGTTTTTCAACTTGGCCTTAGTATATCATCTTCCTGGGGTTAGTTTGAACACAACAGAATGTTTTCCTTAAGTGACTGTTGTTTTAAATACTTAGAAGGTGCTAGTGCTATCACTGTAATGCAGTGGCACATGCAGAATTTGAAATCATTGAAATGGCAATCTCCTGCCAAAAAAACATACTCACTGAAAGTGGAATAAAGGTTATTCGAACAGGTCTCCATAGTTGATGTGCCTGCAGATCAGGGGAAGAAACAAACTAAGATTACTTGATTAATGTATTAGTTACTTTTGCATCTATTATTTTCAGTAGCCCTTGAGTTAGAAGATTACAAATTAGCGTTTGACTTAACTTTTTCTTAATCCTGTTTCATGTGGGCATTCTTTGCCCACTTCTGTTGCTGCTCTTTTACCTGCAATACCACCCATGCTGCATATGGTTAAGCTCTAAACTAATTATTGCTGGGACAGGCGCACTTAAGAGCAGCCTATTGGATGAAGGGGTGCTGGAGACAGAATGTGAAAAAGTTAAGAATATGTTCAAGTTGCATAACTAGCTTTACTTGCTTTTTTTCAGTGTACATAATCTGGTAGAACAATGGCCATTTTAGTCAGGCATAAGTTAAATTACACCAAATGCAAGGAAATTGTTCATAATAACAGAGAACTGAGGGGACAAAACTTTTGACTTGTATTAACTTGCAGTATTTTTTTCCCAAATTCCTTCTTTAAGTTCTCCTACATCACCTGTTCGCCCTTGCCACAATAAAAATGTATTTAGTCAGCTCTGCTGAAGATGGTTACGAGAGGTCAGAGAAGCAAAAATCAAGAGCTGTTAAGCTTAATTGCATTTTTGAATGTATTTATAAAGATTGATAGTATTTGCATTATAAAACCCACTGATTGGCCCTTTTCCAGTGATGCTGCTTCTGTGCTTTAAACACTTCCACGCACTCTTGACTTCAAAAGGTAAACTTTCTTGAAACAGAATGTTATGACTTCTTTAAGGTACTTTAACATTTAAAGAGGCACTGTAGATCTAAAGAAATCAACCATGAGAATGTGATGGTTGTGACCACACCATTAATCGCTACTTAGGAGGTGTAAATGCATCTTGTTGAAAGTTTCAGTGTGTTATTGGTAGCTGAGGTAGCACAAAGTAGTCTTCCTCTGGTAACTGGCAAGTGCAATATATGCATTTATCCAGGATATCCGGTGTAGGAAGAGGTATACTGAGTTCTGCGTAGCTGTGTTTCAGCAGTTTGTGGTATCACAGATAGTTCAAGCTTCTGCATGTAGCTTATATGGCAGGGGGTTTGGACTAGACAATCTTCAAGGTCCCTTTCAACCTAAACCATTCTATGATTCTATGTGTATGAGACAAGTTTAATGGCTGTAAAATAGTAAGGCTTTTGACTATAACCAGAGTAATTATCACAGTTGATGCGTCAGTGTTTTTACGTGAACATTTAATAACTTATGTTACCTTCTGACAAATCAGAATATAAATCTGTTGTTGATTAATAGTTTTGTGTAAACTTCATGTAAGATCTTCTAAAAATTCTGCTGAGAGTGTTCTGCCTTGCTGAAGACTATGGGATTCTAGGGAACTGTTAGTGAAAGTTCCCTTGGTGGTGTAGTTTGAGAGAGCTACCTTACAGCTGTGTTTGCCAAGACTCCAGAGGCATGGCTTAGGTGTGATAAATTGATGTGGCTGCAAATAAGGTGAAAACTGAAGTGAAGAAAACGAGTTGTCTACACAATTTGAGACGGCTCTGGAAAGAGGTCCTGAATTGATTGCTGTAAGTACATAGGACAAGACTGTGGACAAAGGAAGAATGGTGAGTGTTATGAACTTGAGTGGCTTTTAGCAAGGTTTCCTAAAATGTCCTTGTGGCCAAATTGGTGAGATATGGTTTAGGTGAGTGGATTATTAAGTGGGTGAAAACTTGTGTGTACTACTGGACTCAGAAGGTTCTGTGAAGTCCACCTAGAGGCTTGTTCCTGGTGGCATGCTTTTAAGGATCAGTCCAGGGCCAGTTTGTCTGCATTCTGTCCCCTCTTCCACTTCCAGCAAGTTTGTGGATGCTACCAGATTGTGAGGGGCAGTTGATATGCTGGAGACTAGGGCTAATTGAGTGGGACACCTACAGGCTGGAGAAATAACTGGCAGAAACCTCATGAAATTCAACAAAAGCAAATGCCAAGTCTTTCTGGGACGGAATGACCCCATGCAGCAGTGCAGTTGTGGTCCTAACTGGTGAAAAGCAGCTTTACAGGAAAGAACATGGAGCCCTTGTGGGTTTAGTATGTGCCTTTGTAGTGTAAAAGGAGCATACTGGGCATGGTCAGACAGTTCAAGCAAGCAATTATTCTCTACTATTCAGAGCTTGTGAGACTACATCTGGAGTACTGTGCCCAATTTTGTGCTCCCAAATACAAGGCAGATACTGAGGTGTCTGCGGAAGGCCACTAAGATAGGGAGTCAGGGGCTGAGAAGAGAGTTTGTTCAGCTTTGGGAAGAGTCTAAAATGGGGGATCCTAATTGCTGGCTATGACTGTTTAATAGGAGGTGAGAGAGAAAATGAAGACAGGCTCTCCTTAGATATGCACAGGGAAAGGGTAAGAGGCAACACACACAAGCTACACCAAGGGCAATTCAAATAATGTCTTAGCAGTATGTTTTCCTACACAGAGAATGAAGCACTGAAAGAGGTTGTAGAATCTCTGTCCTTGAAAATATTCAGAACCTGGCTATAGTATGACCGTCAGCAACCTGATCTGACTTCAAAGTTGGCTCTGCTTTCAGTTGGGGGTCAGACTGGACAACCTCCAGAAGTCCCTTTCAGTCTAAATGAGCCTCATTTTGTGCATGGGTAGACAGGAGCTAGTATACTACAGCTGCGATCCCTGGAAGAAAAGTAGAAGTGGTTGAAAGTCTTTTTCTATTAAGATTAAAATGACAAAAGTCTGAAATAAGATTTTTCTCTGAAGGAATCAGACTGCTAAAGCTTATCTTAAAATTAGATCCCATTGTTAACTCCTAGTGTAAGTAATAACTTCTAGAGAATATCTTAAAGACTTGCTTCCATGTCTTCTGTTACTGCAATAAGTAGCCAGTAAAACCAGTCCCTTATAGCACAGAGCTGAGTGGCAGTGTGACAAATACTGACAATGTAGTTTGGCAGTGAATAGAGCAGCTATTATACAACATTAATACACTTGGCTATCGGCTACCAAGGCTTACTGTCCTAATGCAGTTCCTGGACAAAAAGGGTTATCTTGCTGGAATAGCTTGTAGTAGAGCAGGGATGTCAACTCATTTTCACCCGGGGCCACGTCAGCCTCTCGGTTGCATAGTTACGTTTATACAGTCCTAAAATTACATTTGGCCCTTTGAAGGCAACCGCGAGGCTGATGTGCCCCCCGGTGAAAATGAGTTTGACAACCCTGACCTAGATCATGCATTGCTCATATGGTGGTAACTCCCACAAGTTACAATAATTTTGCATGTAATAACAGATGCTTAGATGGTCATTTTGGCACCATCAATTCAACATCAGTGAATAAATACCAATAGTCTGTACCTATCTATATTAAAAAAGGATTTCTTGGTATTACAGTTGTTTCCTGTGCAAAGAAAACAACAGCTGCTGTTCAGTGATTCTGAGATCTTTTGGATTCTCTTGTGAAATCAAGATACTTTGGCCATAAAATTTTTCTAGTGTAAAGTTTGCCAAAATATTTTCAAAGAACCTAAATATAATAATTTGTCCTGACTGTCTACAATATCATGTTGGTTTTTTAAAATGAGGTATTAGAGTACAGTGACAGTTTTAAGGGCTGAGGGAGATTTTTGCCTCAGTGGGAAAGATGATAACTAGGAAATATCTGTGAAAATAAGAATTTACAAAGGCCAACACTAATGTAATTGGAAAGCCTTTTGCACTGAGATGTGTGTGACATTCACTTGCCAGCTAGCTGCAGTATCAGACATGCAGGCAACATCAAGAAGGTAAGGGTTGATGGTCTAAGTCAAGTGTGGCCTTAAAAGCTAAAAAAAAAAAAAAAAGCAGGCATCTGCATAACTTTGTAATGTAGCGGTAACATATCAGATCTTGTCATGGGCAGCTGAGATTTAGGCATGAAATTTTTAGAGTCTGCAGATAACATTTAAACTTCACAAATAATTTAAAATGGGAAGCCAGTGTTTAGCTGTCTTCCTGAACTTATGAAACTTTGCAACTTTATGTGGTGCAAAGTACAGCCTCCCCTCTCTTGAACACCTCTGTTCTTTCTAGAGTAGGTGATATGTAGGAAGACAACATATCAACACTGGAGCAGTGGATTGCTTAAGGGAATAGGGGCTTTCCTAGGGATTGATAGTCTTGTTCCTTCATCTAGGACATCAGATGTCAGTGTTCCTGACCAGTTTTTAATTGTTTTCTAATTTCAGTGTAGGAGGTACAATTGTGGGGGGATGGAATGCTGAATACAACTGTTGCTATATGCTTAACAGAATTTCAGGTCCTTCCTTGAACTTAATTTCACACACTCTGCCCAGAGAGGGGGTGGGGGGGAACAAAACCACCACCACCAACAACAACAAAAAAAACCAAAAAACAACCCCCCCAAAACAAACAAATAAACAAAACCTATGAGAAAAAATAAGAGAATATTCTGTTACCTGGGTGCTTATTTTAAGAAATTAAGAATTTTTACTTGTACAGAATTTTTTGCTAGCTTATCCTTGAGCTTCCTGTAAGGACTCTGTACACTCAAAACACCAAATGCAGCAGGCAGTTTGTCTGAATATGCCATGTTCCTTTCTCCATTTAAAGCTGGAGCAATGTCCATTTCTGCTTGACTTCATTTTTTTTTTTTTGCTTTAATGCTTCTCTATAAAAGTAATATCCCATTAAAAAAAATTAAACATGTTAATGTAAAAGTTTTTTCCATTGTTTTTGTTTCCCCAAAATGTCTGAAATGTCCTGTGTAGTGTGTTTTGTGTGGTGTGGGGTTTTTTCGTTACCCTCAGGAGATGTTATTTGTGCTTCAAGCTTCTTTCTTAAGTTTAATAAGAATTTCCTAGACACTGCCTCTCTATATGACACAGCTTTAAATGGCCATCATTTCAGCTTGTTAGTATCAGCCAGCATTGCTGGTACTCTGTGTTAAAAGTAGCTCTGGGTTTTTTTGCTGATTTGTTCTATCTTGTGTTTATACGGAATGAACTTACTTGTCTAAGACAAAGGAGAGCAATCTGTGTACTCTTTGTTGTTACTGACCAAACAGTTCAGAAGTCTTTCTTCCTCCTACCCCTACTTTTGAGCAGGTAAAATATGGCTTAGTTCTAGAAAACTTAAGCATGATTGCTTTTTATTAGACTGTCTGTTTGAACATAAAGTGAAACAAATTGTGAAATCCAGAAATTGGTGGTTAATTGTTTCTCAGAGTCCATAGACAAAGGCAAACTTAAGCTATTGTTAGTAACGTACGGACAAGTGGACTCTGAGAAGTGCAGTGTAGTATGGGAAGAACAGAAAGTACACGAAATTATTAAGTACTGATGTAGTACTTACATGCTTATAAATATAGGCATGGAAATATGCCAATTCTTGATTTAGATCTTTATTGCTTCTCATAGCCAACTGAGTTGCCTGTTATTCCAACAAGTGTGCCATGCGGTCTTAATATGTAGATTCTGGTAAACTTGTGCAGTTTGCTTATGCTTATGTCAATACTGGGAAGTGTCTGAATGATCAGGTATTAATTCACAATTACAAAGACTTGCAGTTATAGACCAGCCAGCTATTAATACTTCAATACAATATTATTGGCTTGAAGTTATCTGCTATAACATTACCTTAGTTGCAGTGTGTGTTTGTAACTTTGCCAGGCACTGAAACGTTTGCTACTTTAAATGAAACTAAGAAAGAAAAACAGTTCTTTTTTCATTTCTGGACCTTTATGTAATAACCTAATTGAACTAATGGCAGAAAGACTTGCTTATGAAGATATATCAGTCAGCTATTGCTTTTGGTAACATGCAGGGTCACATTTTAGTTTGCTAATTCCATAGGTCATGCATTCTGCAGTATCTGCAAGGCGTATCAGCACAGTGGTACCTTTACTGTCTTTTAAAAAGGTATCAACAGGGAGATGTTGTGAAAGTGTTTTTAAAAACTTATTTCTATTTAAGAAAGCTTTTTAACTTATTGGCTACTAGCTCCTATTTGTACTGCTAGGGGAGTACCTAAAATTGTAGTCTTAGCACTTTTAGTTATCAGACAGAGGACATTAATATTGCTTAGTGGTTTCTTCATGTTTGTGGCTAGTTCTGTGCATCTGAATAGTCTCCTGTGTGAAAGACCTAGTTGTTGGAAAGAAAAGGAGTGTGATAGTTTTCAGAGGGAATTTTTTGTGAGGTTTGGAGACGCCTGTCTCCTCACCTGATTTGGTGTCTTTAGATCTTTTTTCCTCTTTCAGTGCCATTGGATCCAGGATGTTATGGAGAGACTAAGTCTGGTATTTTGACTGCTATGTTTTGCATATATCCATATAGTCACCCATGATTCTGCCAAGGGTAACCCTGAGTATTATCAAGAGTGACTAAAGAACTCTGAGAGCAAAGGCAAAGGACATGAGTGCAAGTTCTCAACCTGGGTGCGTATCCCAGTGAGGATGAAAGACTTGAGTAGGAGTGAACGCATCTTGCTGTTGTTGGAGGTAGGACTTGCGACTTCTCTGACTACTGAGATGTCTTTGAGGAACAAGATCTACTGAGCCAGAGTCAGAATCTATCTGACAAAGCAAGATGGGAGTTTTCTTTCCAATTGGAAGGCTATAAACTAGGTATGTTGAGCTGTCTTCAAATTTTCTCTTCTGAAAAGAAGACATGAGGAACAATAAAGTGCCTGAGGGTGGCATGATGGGAGAGTGTTTTTTTTTCTCTCCTCTCCCCTTGTGAAGGCAGCACAAAGGAGAACTGTGCACAACTGCAGACTTATGACCTCATTGGGATTCTGGCAATGTGGTGGGATATCTTGCATAACTGGAGTAGTGCAATTAGTTGGATCCATGCCTTTCAGGAAGTTGAGAAAGGTAGTGCTTGACAGAAGAGTGTATAGAATGCATGGAGCTTTGCCACTGAGCAGGTGACAAGCCAGTTAAGCTTATGGGTAATGCTAAGGGGACAGACCAAAACAGTTGACACTATCCGCTACTGCTGGCCTGATCAAAAAGTAGATGGCTTCTTTAGGCATCTGGAAGAAGCCTCGTGATTGCAGGCTGTGGTGTTCATGGGAGATTTCAGCCACCCTGGTGTCAGCCGAAAGAGCAATAGGGCTGGACACAAACGTCCAGGAGATATCTGGGGTATGTTAAAGATAACTTGCTGATGCAGTTGATCATGGGCTGACTAGGAAAAATTCTCTACTTGATCCATTATGCATAAACAAAGAACTCGATCATACAACAGGTAGTGGCCCTGTTGGCTGAAGTAATTTTGAGACTGGAGTTTGAAATAGTGAGAAAGGTGGTCAAGATTGATACTAGAATCATAACCCTGGACTGTAGAAGAAAGATTTTTATCTTACTTGGGGATCTGCTTGTAATGTTCTGGTGGGCAAATATGCTGAGGACAGCTGACTAATCTTCAAGAGAAACCTCTTCAAACTACAATAAATGTCCACTGCAATGTGCGGGAAGTCCAACAGGTCTGGCAGAAGGTCAGCATGGAAGAACAGAGAATTCCTCACCGAGCCTCAAATCCCAGGCCGTGTTAAGCGTGACAGCAGGTTGAGGGAAGGGATCCTTCACCTCTTTTTGGCACTGGAACATTGTGTCCAGTTTGGGACTCCCCAGTACTGGAGGGACACTGAGGTACCAGAGCGAGCCCAGTGATGATCTACCATGTTCGTTGGGGGATGGTGCACAGGGTGTGTGAGGAGGCTGCAAAAGCTGGGCTTGATCAGCCTGCAGAGGGGAAGGAGCCTTTACTGCTGCCTGATAGGAGCATGTCAAGAAGGTGAAGCAAATCAGTCTTCAGAGATACAGCACAATCGGGAATGGGAACAAGCTGGAGTGTGGGAAATTCAGAATAAATTTAAGGAAAAAGTACTTTTCTGAGGGAGATCATACACTGGAGCAGGTGACAGAAGTGGTAGAGGAATCAATCTGGAGTCTGGAAGGAAGTATGGGAGAGCATTTATCTGCCCAAACCTTCAGTTAGCAGTCACTGTGGTCTTGCTAGTATCTTTTTCTGGGCAGAATTCACATCATGGAAGCTATATTTTTGGGCGGTGCTGGGGGATAGCAGAATCTTGTCTGTTGTGCTTCCTGGAGTGTGAAGTACCCTAATTAAACATAGCTACTTGCTGCTGATAACAAGGAGTTGGAATAAAGATGAATTACACAAAGTTACGGAAGACCTTATGAAACTGAGTGATTTCATAATGAAACAAGCAGAAGTCTAGATAAATGTTCAGTGATACCCATGAGGCCTCCTTTGTGGAGGGCAGAGTAAACTTTATATATATACATATAGAAATCATCAGCTCAGAGGTGATTATACTTGGAAGCAAGACTTTGGGTATGTGATAGTCAGTTCCATGAACTGATTATTTTCTGTGTTAGTTATCTTTAAAAAGGTGTGGTAGGCAAATCAAGTGTTGAAGTAAGGGAACAAAACAGAACATGCTCTGCCAACATGTAAATAAGTTGGTTGCTTACCTGTTCTTTGAATAGTCTGTTCAGTTTTGGTACCTTGATCTTAAAAGCAAACAACAAAAAAAATTTTAAAATGACTGCTTTTAGTGTTTGTTTTTTTTTTTTTTTTTTTTTTTGCTTGGTGAGAGCATAAAGCCTTAGTATGACAAGCTATGCTGTTAGGTTTCCAGGTGATGGGGAACTATATGTGGAGTGCCGGGAAGGAATCTCAATCTAGAACTGCCATCGTGATCACAGTGTCTTCTCTTTTTGAAGCATTTTATCAAGGAGATATAGAAAGATGAGGCTACAGAGGTGGTATCAGTGATTAAACTCCCTCCTGCCCCAGTCTGCAATAATTTATGTAAATGGTTCAGGGCACACATTTATTTTGCATTCAAATATCAATCTTTTTCTGTCGTCTTTTCATCTATACAGTGAATTGTATGAGCAATCCTGCTCAAGTCAGGTTTGTCTTTGACTTAAGTGCTGCTCTCACCTGAAGGGAAATCTTCCAGTAAGCCTCACCTCCTTCAGTGGCACAGCTGAGCATCTCGCATCCAGTTTTGAATGTTGTAGAATAATGGTGATTTATTGCAAACTTGAGATATTCAAGCTATCTCTAAAAGTTTGGACTGTGGACTGGAAGCTGTGTTATCTTCTCAGTTTTGCACTCTTAAGAGGAAAGGAGAGGCTGTCTTTGCCAGAGGTCTTGCATGAAGGCAGCTGCACATACAAAGTATGAACTAGGTAGTATATTGTTTTGCAACATGTCTTCTGTCATATTATGTTGGCATCTGTGTTGAACTTAAAGTGTAGTAATGCTAGTTTTGGAACTTCTGAACTTGACTCTGAAGAGCATACTAGAATTAAAACCTTTTAAGAATGAACTGATGTCCAGAAAGTGGCAATTCTTGTGTCATGGATGTAATTGCCTCTTGGTATAATGAAAGGTAGTTGGTAGTAGGTGATGGGACTGACTTAAGGGCAAATGAAGTTCTATGTACTTGATTTACAGAAAGCAGAAAAGCTGAAGCTGACTAAAACTGAGTGTTTTGGTGTTACTCTAGATCTCCTGAGTAGAATTTCTGTCATCACCTTGAAGTCACAGCCCTACAAATAAGTGAAGAAATTGAGCTTTTAAAATAATTTTTAAGCAAGCAACACTAAACTGAAGTCTTAACCTCAGGTTGTAACATGTTAATGAACGTAACTCAGAATGAGTTACTTTTCTCAAAGCTGAAGGCTGTCTGTTATTTCTCAGAGTTTTGTCGTTGAGAATAAAAAAACTAGTTTTGAAGTGATTTAAGGATGTCACAGTGACCCAGTTGAAGACAAACTGATGCTAACAGATTTTGTATGGATTCATATACACAGCTTTGAAGAGTTAAAAGCTTCTAAAAAATACATGACAAAAGCTGAATATCTGCTTGTGGATCAGAATACAAGAAATAAGTAATAAAGACTGATTAGCTGCTGCCCCTCTGAAGAAAACCTTTACTCAAAAGAGTAACTGGAAAGGACACAAATAGAAGAAGCAAGTGATGAAAAACATTTGGTGAGAAATCAGCTATTTAATTGATGAGGTTGAATATAACATTCAAGTTAAAGCCAAAAGCAGTAGACCTGAGGAGGAAAAAAAGTAATTGAAATTGCTCTTTGAGTAAATATGTGCTAGCTAAAAGCACTGGTGCTCTTGAACATGGAACTTTTGGTTTCATAAATTTTAAGTGCTACTAACTGAGCATTAAAAATAAAATGAATTTGCCATCTTAGATGTCTTCTGAATTAACTTCTTTTATTTTTTTGGTAATTTTGTCCTGTGTAACTGTTAGTTCCTTGATTTGCAAAGGAAGTGAGAGTAGTCTTGAAATACAGATTGAAAAAATGTGAATCAGCAGGTTGCTAGTTAAGAGGACTGGGAATGAGAAGACTTTTAAAAGCAATGTAGTCTGAAATCTTCTCAGAGTAGTGAGGTCTGAGTGAACCAGTCATGAGAGAGCAAGTGGTGTAAGTGTATGGAATGGACAGTTGCAAATAAGCTCCTGAAAGGAGGGCTTGTAACTGAGTCCATCAGCAGGTGTGTCATATCAGATAACAAGAATTTGAAGGAAGACCATATTATTACTTTACTAAAAATGCCTGTTAATAATCTTATAGTAATTAGACCATCAAAATCCTCAGACTAATCATGCCTCTACCATAGTGCATGATCAGTTTAGGTTAGTTTGGATGCTTGTTTTTTACAAAACTAAACATCAAACTTTTGTACAGGTTGTGGAGGTTTACTATTTTGGCTAGTGTGTTCATTTGAGGAATTCAGTTTCTGTAGCATTAAATATTTTCTTCAGCAAGTTTTGTTGTTGCTTGTTTTGTGGTGTTCTTTGTTGCTTCAGTTTCTCCTTCCTAATCTCCACAGGCATACTCAGCAGTGCAGGCATTTTCTTTTTGCAGTATGAGTACTTCAGGATCTTTATTGGGTTACCTTCTTTGAGAACAATGGTTTCTTCTTTGTGGGTCATGTTTTCTAGGCCTTTGAGCACAATTTGTTTGCTTTCAGCCTCTAAGTGGCTAATATCTGAAATATTATGTTCAGGCTGAACAGTTCCAGATGGAGCTTCACTGATGTTGGCTAGAGCAGAGAGTTTACCTCTACAGTAGCATGTTCTAGAGTGACACTTTCGATTCTCAAAACATAATTACTCTATACTTGCTGTAACTTTCCAAATAGTCTTTGCTCTCTAACGAATTAATTAACATTCTGTATCTGTTACTTGTACTTGTTCCTGCTGACTACTATTGTAATTTGGACCCATTAGAATTTGAAGCTTTTTTCAGACTGGGAAAGATTTGTTATGTGGAACTTCACTTGTTTTTCTGTGTCTAATACAGTTAGTTGGCAGCCCCATTGAGATACAGAACAGAAGCGCAATGCTCGTTTTGACCTCCCGCTATATCTGTTAGATATTTTGGTTATGTGCTTAAATTCGATGCCACATAGGAGAACTTTAACCTTTTCCTCTAGATCAGTTTGTCAGAAATATTGACTCGACTTTTGTGTTTCAAAAAATTTTGAAGATTGTCTGGGACTCTTTAACAAACTTATCAATCAAAGGTTTGAGTTAAATGAATAACTGCTTTTTTGATCTCTTTTGATTTTCCCGTAGTATATTTATACCTATTGCTCTGGTACTTGGGGAATTAATTTTATTTAAATGAGAAAGTGAAGCATTTTATGATGTTTAGAGAGAGTGCTGTATATTTTTGTGAATCACTTTTGAACTGCTTGTTTACTCTTACTACTAGTTTTTTTGGGGAGTGGGACTAGGGATGAGATGTTTTCCTCCAGTCCTGCTTTTGAGGCTGACCTATTTTTTTGGAAAAAGAGCACCTCATAGTTTTGCTTGTTTCCTTTTCAAGGGAGTGGGATTGAGAGGTTTGTCTAGTTAAACAGAGGTTGGAATTTTCATTGCAGAAGATCTTCCAGCTGCCTCATAGCTTGCTTCACTTATTAGTTCAACATGTCTTGTAAACATCTGAATGCTTAGTATCAGGATAAACACAAATGTCTTAATTTGCTGTGTGTTAACAAACATAGCAGATTATAATGTAAGAGCATGTAAAACAGACACTGATGCTAGAGTGGTTTAAGTTGAAATTCCATATAAAACTCTAAAGTTCATGGGACTTTGTAAACATTCTTCGTGACTAGTTAGATTTAAAGCTTTAACCTTATGAAATTGGTTTTCTAAGAGTGTCCTTCAGAACTCAATTTGAATCATGTGCCTAACCTTTTTTAAACTTTCCTTTAGTGTCTTGGATTGTATTTAGTTTCCTGCTGCTTAATACTAAAGCTCTGTGCAGCGTGGTAGGAAACAGACTGTGCAGGGGCACTGTCTGTGCCTTATGTGGATGTAGTGAAACTAGAGCAGAAGCACTAGTTAACGTGAAGAAAACAGCATTGTAAGAATAGTGGGTCACAGCCGTGCCTGACTTAAAGTGCAGAGGTGTGGAGCTTTCTTTGAAGCTCCAACTCATGACTGTATGAGTTGGGCTCAAGCTATGTTAGTGTGAAACTCTGAGTTTAACTACCTTTTTTCTAAGGCTTTGTACTGCACTGGAGTAAAGTACCTCTTTCTAATCTGTTTTCTTGCTTTCTGTAATGAAAATGTCAATCTTGCTGATAGTAAGTGTTTATTGTGGCGCCATAGAGGTTTGCATACTTTATCACCTTGACCCATCTGTATTAGGATGAGAGTATTTTGTCCAGTATTGTATTACCTGGCCTTTTAACAGCTTTTGGTAGAATGGTGTGCTATGTTATCGGCTCTATGCTTGTAAGCAGCAGGTAGAGGTTCGAAGTACATTCTGCAGAATATCCTATGATAGCACTTTGAAAATTTGTCTGTCTTGAGCATGATGTTTTAAGTAAAACCCCTACTTCAGCAACACTTAATTCTTGATCGAGACAGTATGGAAATCAAGAGGTTTTTTTGTGTGTTCTCAAACTCGACTAGTTCCTGTGGCCAGTGTCTTTAACTACTAAGTTTCTTGACTTTTTTTTTTTACAGTTTTCAACTAGAAATGATGTTCCCTTTACTATAGCTTTTGTAAGCATGTAGACCACAGTCACCTAAATGAGATCTGTTTTCATGTTAGATCAAGTTAATATTTTAGCCTAGTTTTGGTCTGTTTCTAGGTATGGAACATTCAGAAGTTAATAGGTGCATTTCCAAGTGATCAATGTGTGTGAGCGACAGTACTGATATATCAATGCAATGGGAGAAACATAGGAATATGTCATTATTTAAACAGTTGTCATAATGTTCCTACTTTCCTTTTAGTATTAGGCAAAATTGACCTCTGGATTCAAAAGACTGGGTCCCTTGAACATTAATAACATGAAAAAGCAGCCTGAGATGGCCTTTCTCTGCAATTAACAGCTAAGAGGATTTCAGTAGTCTTGGCTTCAAATTGCTCAATTGCTACACCTCATTTTACCAAAATTTTTTGCCTTCTGGTAGGCTTTTGTATGCCTGTTATACTGTTGTAATAAAATCTGACAAGGTTTTAAGGATTGTTCTTCTAAGATGGAAAAAACATACCTCTGGTTTGCTTAAAAAAAGGCACCCCCCCAAAAAAAAAAAAAAACCCACAAACAAAAAAAACCAAAAACAACCAACCAAAAAAACCCCAGCAAAACAAATAAAAAACCCCCCATGATTGCCATACAAAAAAGGCCACTTGAGCTGACTCTAGTAAATGTAATGTTTACGGAAGCCAACCTCATGCCTTATTTCTGCTCCCAGCCCAACTTTCCCCCCCCGCCCTCTCCAACTTTATTGACAAACTAGCACTCCACTTCCAAGTGAAGACTGTGATAAAGCAGATCCTTCTTAGGTAAGAACATCGCTAGGTTGTAATACTGTTTCTTTGATGTACGTGCCTTTTTTTTTTTTCCCTAAGTGCTTACTTAATAATTCTAACTGCAAGCTAGAGTTGAAGCATTTTGTACTACTTAATCTTGAATTTCTTCCACTCCTTGGTTCTGATCTTTTTTTTGACACAGTAATTTGATCATGCTCTGGTACTCAAAAGACACTCACTGACTTCTTCCCAGTAATTTAAGCATATATTTTTATAAAGCCTCAAGCTGAGGTTTCAGGCTTGTTTTCTGCAGTGTCCTTAAGTGATTTGATTCTCTAGCTAAACAAATCTTAAAATGCCACTAGAATGTGTGGTTTTGCTCTTGTTGCCTCTGCATTGCCACTTGTGATTGACTGGGCAGGGAATGCACCAATATAGAAGGCTAAATCAAGAAGAAAACAAGTGAGTTTTTGTGGACATTTGGTGGGCGTTCCTAGGTACTGAGCGCTGATGCAGGAGAGGGAGGGCTGGAAGAATGAGTCTAAGCTTTCTGATGTTGGCTAAAATAAAACTGACCCTAACAATAATGCTTAGCCTGACCTTAAGAGTGTTTCATGGGAAGTTCTGCTGACATAGCAAATTGCTGTCACCAGAATGGGATATTCTTGTTGTTCTGCTCCACTCTTGATTGGAACTCTTCTTAGTTCCCCGTGTTAGTGTGTGCTAAGGCCAGATATACCCATGAGCTGAATAACTTGCTGATGTAGAGAAAAACTTTTAGGTTTTCTGCTCTTCTGCAGTTTGGCTTTGTCTTGTGGAAACAGTTGACAGCTAGTGCAAAATAAGTGGCTAGGAATTGTTAATGTGGTGTCTCTGTCTTGCCAGTGGTGTGCTGTTAAGCAGGTAACAAAACAGGTTGCTTTTGTGATGAGACTCATACATGGCTGTTCCATATAGAAAATGTCTAAATCTACTGTTTATTACAACAGGTAACAAGGCTGGAAGGGTGGAGACTACTCTTATTTCATAGCATGAGTACTTTGTTATATTAAGAAGGTCATTATATTTTCAAGATCCTATATTTCCTTGATCTCTTTTTTCAGTTAGAGAAGTTTGGTTATGGTTTACAAGTAAACAGCTTCTGTTAACATGGTCAATATTTGATAGCTCCTACTTCTGTGGTTTTTTCATACTAGAAGTGAGTTTTAGGAATTTTGTTTGTTTTCTTTAGTCTTCAACCTGTTTTTGACAAGTGAGAATGGTAAGTGCCTTGCTGTTCTGAATAAGATTCTTGCAATGGTCTCAAACTGTGTTCACCAGCTCTCCAATGTAAACCTCGTAAAAACTTTGTTTTTGAAAAAAAGATCAAATCTGGTGTTCATCTGAAATAAAACAGCTTGCACAATTCAGACTGAGATACATTTGCAGTACTGGGCCGTGAAATCTGGTCTGTGGTGATGTGAAGGACGAGTGGGGAAAATGAAAAGATACTGCAGCTAATTTTGGGGAGGGAGCCGGGGGTGTCAGAACTCGAAGGGCCAAAACCATGTTCCTCTAGAAGGTGTTTTACCAAAAATATTAGAATAAGAAGCTTATACTTTCCCTCTCTGCACTCTCAAATGAGAAAATCCATTGCTCGGCTTTGAAATTATTTCATCATAAGATTTTAAGTTGAGGTAGGGCAGTCTCCTGGTATAAGTGTGGAGCCATGAATAGTAAATGACTTTTTTTTAAAAAAGTCCTCAAGTTGTTAAAATTAGAGAGAGAGGAACTGCCACAGTTTGAGAAGCTGAGATTTGGACTGTCAGTGTCTGCATGCAATTAACAGGGTTATCTGTGAAATAATTTGAGTGTCTTATTAGCATGTATGGAAATAGATTGGAAAATAGGTGTGTCAAGTAGATCACCTAGGGGGATTAGCCACCTACTTAACTCCTGTTAGCTTTAGACACAAAGTAGTTTTGTGATAGTCTCAGATGTGAAGTATTACCAGCATGGATTGAATCACTGATCAAAAAATCCGTTAGTGCATAGGGACTTCGCTAAAACTGAAACATCTAAAGGTACTGGAGATGGCAGTACCTTGCTGCATATGAAACAGTACTTGGACAACCTCTTGCTGATCAAAACAAGGTAAATCCCCTGTCTGTTGCATGTATGATCTTAACAGTAGTATGAGTGTTTCATTAAAGGAGGAAGTGTGGCAGACTGGTATAGACAGGGACTTCTAAAACATTTGTTACAGGCTGAATTAGACAGTTGGGTACAAAGCTTTGAAATGAATGGGACTGGTTTCCATACTGCAGTATGATACTCAAGTGATTATTGTAACTCACCAGTAAAACTCATCTGTTAGTGTCTTCAATAAGTGGGTTATGCAAGTACCTCATTGCATGTTTCAGACATGCTGGAACATATGACCTGTCAGGTCACACGTGATTGAGGAAATAAGAGAGGAGACATAAGCTATTTTTTCTGTCTTACAAGTAAGCAAAAAGAAAAGGGGAAGAAGACCCACAAAAGCTATATCAAATCTAAAGAAAAATATAAGAAAACGTCATGATGCTGTTTTTTGCCTTGAAGTTATAAAATAAGAACTTGAATAGTAAGTGAATACAGATTATTTCCTTAAGGGATGCTGAGAGTGATGATAAGCAAGGACTTCAGTATTGTGCAAGTGAAGATGGTCAGATTTCAGTATTGGATTTCAAGAGGAGGAGAGCTAGGCTTTATTAAACAAGTAGATGTGTCTTATGCATCAGTACCTTGGATCAGTTAAGGAGATGAATAATGTGGCCTTAAAGTGTCTTGTTCTTCAGAATTTTGTGCATTGTAAACCTCTAAAGCTTTAGTTTGGAGTAAACATGTAGCTGTTACTCATTATGCATAGATTAATTTTTTTTATCTTGGGAGTCTGAACATGTATCGGAAGATGAGAAATGTGTCAAATTTGGTGTAATGATCTACTGGCTCTACTTCCTTTATTGGAGAAGGTCAGCAATAAGATGTAACTCTTGAATGTTCTATAGCTGCAAGTGTGTGTATATAAGTATATATGAGGCCTGCTCAGTTTGGTCTGTGAATCCTGAAAGTAGCAGTACTAAAGAAGTTCGACTTCTGAAATATTCATGCGCTTCATGTGAGAACACAATGTTCTCATGGCACAAATGAACTGTTTGAAGTGTTCTTTGGTGGAAAAAATGTTTTATTTTCATATCTTAAAAAAAGGATAACCGTTAGTTAAGTAGAATCATGTCCTGAGTTGGAAGGGACCCACAAGGTTCATTGAGTCCAACTCCTGTCCCTGCGTATGACAACCCCACAGTTCACACCATGTGTCTGATGGCGTTGTCCAGTCTCTGCTTGAACACTGCCAGGCTTGGGGCCGTGACACCTCCCTGGGGAGCCTGTTCCAGTGCTCCACCACCCTCTGGGGGAAGAACCTTTTCCTCATGTCCAACCTGAACCTCCCCTGGCACATCTTCCTGCCATTCCCTGGGGTTCTGTCACTGGTCACCAGAGAGAAGAGCTCAGCGCCTGCCTCTCCTCCTCCCCTTGTGAGGCAGCTGCAGCCCCGTGAGGTCTCCCCTCAGGCTCCTCTTCTCCAGGCTGAACAAACCCAGTGACTTCAGTCACTTCTCATATGGCTTTTTCTCCAAACCCTTCACCAACTTCGTGTCCCTCTTCTGGACACTCTCTAGTAGCTTTATATCCTTTTTATCCTGTGGCACCCAGAGCTGCACACAGCGCTCCAGGTGAGGCTGCACCAGTGCAGAGCAGAGCGGGACAATCACCTCCCTCAACTGGAGTATTGACTTTTTAAATGTACTCTGACCATCTTTATGTAGCTAAAGCTTCTATTTCAGGGGTGTCGAACTAATTTTCACCTGGGGCCACGTCAGCCTCGCAGTTGCCTTCAAAGGGCCGAACGTAATTTTGGGGCTGTGTAAATGTAGGAGTAGTTACAGTTCTATAGTCCTAAAATTACGTTCGGCCCTTTGAAGGCAACTGCGAGGCTGACGTGGCCCCAGGTGAAAATTAGTTCGACACCTCTGCTCTAATTATTGGAAGTAAAGTTGTCAAAAAAAAAAATCAAAACAGCTTGTGTGTTACACTATCTAGAATGACTTTTCATTTCAGTTTGTTACCTTCCCAGAGGTCCAAGCAGCTTTTATGGAAGTTCACTTGTAGGACTTTCCTGTACTAAATTTGTTGGAGTTGTATACAGATGATCATTATATTAAGGTTCAACACAGGTTAAGATTCAGTAGATTTAAGTATTGCAGATTGCTCATTTCTGAACAGAAGTGTCTTTTTTACTTAAGTGACATTACAGGATATTTATATTCTTTACATTCTGAAATACATTGCAGAAATGTAACTTGTGAGCCTTATTTAGATAGAAGGTAGAAAGCAATAGTTCAATACTTTCTAAGGAACATTCCACCTTATGCTTAAATGTAGCAATGACAAGCGGAGACAAAATTTGGGGGAGACTTCTGTGTGTTTCAGTGTTCAAATAGTTGCCTTCTTTCCAATGTCTGTCTTTACAGTATGTATTAGTTCAAGCGGCATAAGATGACTAGACAAAATGTTCTTTCATTGCTTGTGGGTTAGTCATGGTAGGTACTCTCTATATGAAACTTAATCCATTTTTGAGTTTTCTGGCTATTTTGTTCCCCCTTCACAAGCCTCTCTTAGTGACTGGCCTATCAACAATCTTGGTATAACATTCTGGCTTAGTTAGATTTATTTGAACAACTTAGTGGTTTCATATTATTGGCTTTAGTTACTAGTTTTGTACTGGAGAAATCCATAGCTTAATCTTTAAATCACTTATTTAGGTGACTTCATTGACTTAGTTATGGTTTGAACACTGAAAAATCAGTTGATGGGAAGTGGAAAGCTTTCAGCAATGGATTAATACAAAAAGGCATAAAGAGAATTTTTTCCTGAACACGTGGTTTCTCTTTTGTAGGAACTTGTTGACTGAAAAGGCAGCTAATGTCTCAAGCTGAATGACCTTTTCATGCTTATGAAAATGAGACTACTAAAATTTGGACTTGAATCTTCTTCCATGGGTGAACTTTCTCAGTAACAGCTTGAGTACTGATTTGATAACTGAAGAGAAAATCAGAGCAGTTGAAATGACTCTGTTAAAACTAAGGCACAGTAATAAGAAATACAGCGTGGACTCAGACTTTGATTCTTTTTCATAGTGTTAGTTTATTCCAAGAGAAAGAATGATTAAAGTTGCTGGAGCATCTGTTTGGCCAAAGAAATTGTCAACCTGTGGTTTAATGAACTGCTTTGTCCTGGTGGATTTCCTTTCTTGAAAGGAGGTCCTGTAAAATGCGAAGCTCAGAATGCAGTTGGTACTGTTGAAATTACTTTAAGTATTAAATAGAAATACATTGAATTTGAAGTGAACGCTGGACTATACCTACTCCTGCATATGTACTCTGTTAATACAGAGGAAAGATCTAGTGTGAAGACTGCAGTACAGTGTAGCAGAAAGATTGCATATGTATGATAGTACATATCTTTATTGGAAACTAGGATAAGGAAGCTGAAATTGTTTTCTGACATTGGCTGTAACTGTTTGTGGGGGCTTTGTGGTTGAGGGGGGTTTGTTTGGGGTTTTTTTGTTAATTGTTCCTTTTCTTTTTAAGTAGTTACTGGCATGGTAAGTGGTAGAAGTTTCACTTATGCATTTCCCCTTAAATTATCTTAATTGTGAGTATTATACTTCTGAAAGTTGAAATAAGTGCAGTAATTTAACTTTTTACCTGATGCTCTGGATCAATAATGACTGCTAAAGTGCAGTGTTCAATTGCTGTGGTTTTTTTAGTAAATCTGATTACATGCAATACTCATATCTAGTTAAATTCACAAAAAAAGATACACCAGTTACACAATTATTAGGTCATTTTTATAGAAAGTCGTTTATTAGTGATAGTATTCTCTGAAGAACGTTTGATCTAAACTTAGCTTTGATGTTTCTGCTTAAAGCATGCTTTTGTAATGCTGCCACACTGCTGTGAATCAGCTAGAATATGGTTATTCACAACAAAGTACGGGGAATTCTCTTTGAAAAAGGCAAGCTAATTACTGAAGAAGGTTTAATGTGAAGACTGAGGTGTAACCTCCTTGTGTACCAACTAACAATTGCTTTGTTTTTAGGTGCCTTAGCTGGACCAGTTGTTGATCCATATGTGACAGCAGTTTGGGGGAAGAAGGTTGCACTGAAATGCATAATTGATGTAAATGAAACAATAACACAAGTTTCTTGGGAGAAGATGCATGGTAAAAGTTCACAGACTATTGCTGTTCATCATCCTGAATATGGAATATCTGTTCAAGGAGAATACCAAGGAAGAGTGTCATTTAAAAACTATTCACTTACTGATGCAACAATCATCTTAAAAAATGTAAGCTTTTCTGATGCAGGAGAATATATTTGCAAGGCAGTTACATTCCCACTTGGAAATACACAGTCATCAACAACTGTAACAGTACTGGGTAAGTGAACTTCTTTATGAAAGGAGGTCAAATTAATGTCACAAACTTGTTAGTGAAATTATGTAAACTTATTAATACATTTTATTTTACTTTCTAATGCAATGACAATACAAAAAATGTATTTGCTAGTCTTTAACAGGTGTCTTGGTGGTATTACTAATTTGATTGAGGAGACTTCTTTTGGATCTTGCTTCTTTAGAACTTGCTCTTTGATTGTCCAGATATTAAAAATAAATAAGCAGTTTGTATTTAGGCATTGTGCTAACCTAAATGTTTGGATAGTGTTTTAGAACTTAAAACTGGCAATGCTGATACTAGGGACTTCTGTGTATGTGTGTGCTGAGAAGCTGCCAAACACAGTTTTAGCTTCTACCTTGCCTAAATCCCCTCGTAAATTGGTTGTTAATATGATAAGTTAATGTAACTGCTTAGGGCTGGCAATGTAAACTGTTCTCTGTACAGTGTAAGTGTAAAGCAAAACTACCTAGACTACTACTGGGAATTATGGGAAGAAAGTCAATTTAAGCCCTTGACTGGTTGTGGATAGCCATAATGTGAAGCTTATACAAACTCAGTTTTTCACATAAACTAATTTTGTATATCTTGTTAAGGGTTCAGTATTGCTGTCATAAAGGACTAGTGTTGAAGCAGAGGTAGACTTAAGTGGTAGTACAGTATGGGATAAAATGATTATTCTATCATGAAACTTGAAATCCTATTGACTTCCCTCTACTTGTAGTATTATACCTTCTTATAATGTAAGTTACTTTATCCATGGAAAGTAGTCAAGTGGTATTTTCTGCAGTTGAGGTGGTCCTCGATGACTCTATTTTTTGTAAGGAAAAAAAAGCTTTTTAAGATTTTCTTTCATTTCTTTCATCTCTGCTTTTCACAATAGTAGGATACAATATGAGAGTAAACAGATGGCTGTAGCACACAGTATGTAAACTGGTTTTCACTACAACGTGGAGTAAAATAAATGCATCAGAACAAGTGGCTTAATCCAATTCAAAACAATTAACTTGGCCAGAAGAAGTTCTATGTGATAAACAAAGCATATGGCCTTATGGCGCTGTCTTTCTACCTTGTCTTCTGTCTGTACTACAAGTGGTTATGTCTGTGGCTGTTGTAGTAATCTCTTGACTTTAGGTTTCAGCTATTGTGCTTCGTCAACATACAGTGGAAGGTTCTTATTGTTTTCCCTCATACCTTCTGGTCAGACCCTATTTCTGAGATTTTTTTTTTTCATATCATTTTAGTAGTTGTGTCCATTTTGCCCTTCAAATTTTAGATTTATGGAGAACATAAGGAACAACTTGGAAAGCAAATGTATGGCCTCTGTGTTTATTCTATGTTTGAAAATGTAGGAGGACAGCAACTTGCTTGATAAGATATATATTATCAAAAATTACGGTTAGAGTAGGTAAGTAAGTATTTGTCAGGCCAGCAGTGGTCCTGATCATAGTTTTTTCATAGTTGATGGTGTATATGGTTGCTGATAGTTGTAAGCGTCTCTGACTTGGTATAAACCTCAGAATTGCAAAGCCCAGCTACTATTTGCAAAGATGCCTTTCTGTCCTAATTAGCAGCTGCCTAGCTTGCATGTACAGCTGGGTAGCCAACACTCTGGACTTCTGTGTTCTTTGGCCCCAGCAGGGTGTTTTCTGTCCTTTTGAAAACTTGTTGCTACACTGACATCTACACTTAAACAGTAAAAATACTGGGCAAGTAATGGTTTTCAGAGTTTGCATGTAACTGAATAACTTCGAGCTTTACTAGTCTGAGCTCAGCAGAGTCTTAAAACATGGAATAGCTCCAATCAAAATTTAAAACCTGATGTGACTTAAAAGCAGCTTTATTCTGACTGCATTCTCCCACTGTTCTAAACAAACTCTCACTTAAGTGAGGAGAGAAGTTCATGTCCTTGGCTGAAACTGTTTCCAGTCCAAGGTGCAGTGACTTTTTCCCTAGACCCTGTCTGTTCCTATTTAGCAAAGAATTTGTTTCCTTCCTATATGTAGTGGACATATGTAACTTAATCATGTAGTAGAAGCTTGTACAGGGTAAGGCAAAGACACTGAAGGCAAATGGAGGAAAAATAACTACATGATAAAATATCCTGTATTTTGCCAGAGTACACTGGTCACTTAAGACCATATTTAGAACCCCTGTCTTATGCTGCTTCAGCTTAACAGACTTACTATGTGTGATGACCTTGCTCACTCCAAGTTTGCTTCACTTTGTGCTGCATGTTGTCTTAAGGAAATACACAGTAAAAGAAAAGGTTAAGATAGTGAAAATATGAAAATGCTTTTTGGGTCAAACAGGTGTATTGGCCTTGTCTAAAACTTTGGTTCTTCAAAATTACCTTGTTAAACTAGGGGAAAAAATGGAGAATTGTATGCCAATCTGTTTCTTAAGATGCTGACTAAACTGGCTGAAATGGTGTCTGAAGGCAGAAAAGATGTGTGACAGGGTGGCTTGCACAGCTAATGTTACAAACTTGAGCGTTGTATATGACTATTTAAAATACTTGATTCAGTTTGACTCTGTCTTGTTAAGCTAGGCTTCTTAGCATGGGTATTGATAAAGTAGATCTTGTTCTTCTGCAAGCCAGCTCTTACCAATGCTACAAGTGAAGAATGAGTTGCATAGATTTGAATTTCAAAGGTAGATGTAGGTCTCACCATGAATAGATCCCAGACACACTAATGAAGGAGTTCTTACAATAAGTATTTAAGGGAAGATGTATGTCAAACAGTACGGCAAATGGATCCTCTCAGTTCTGATAAAGTAATGAATGGTGTTTGAAAAGTGCTAGTTGATGACATGTACCACACAATACTCTAGGCCAAGAAAAAGTATCAAGTAGAGAAAAAATAAGTGAACTTACTGTCTTAAACAAAAAACACCACCCAAAGTCAAAGAATTAATTAGTGAGCATGATAAGTTACACAGAAATATAAGGCTTCTGGTTTTGTGGGGAGAGAAAATAAAAAGTAGAAATACTCTTTTGGAAAGAAGTTATTCCAGTAAATGTCAGTTGTGATGAAAGAAGGCCTGACAATTCCTAGGGGCGTGCTGTTGCCAAGGAATTAGTGAATTTATTGTTAAGTGGAAATAATACTATTTTTGTTGTAATTATGCCAATTTCATCCAGATCTCCTGTGCACAGTGACAGAAGAAAATTAGTTTTAAAACTAACAGAAGCAGTTGAAAAAGGCTTATGAAGTACTTAAATCCAAGAAGAAACTTCGAGGCCTGGAAACTTAGTGCAATAGGATTTAAGACTCTCTTTTCTGGATGCCTTATGTTGTTTTTCTGTAAAGAAGTGTAAGGACTTGTGCAACAAGGCATCTCTGGTTGTCCACGTGAATGTAAGGGGAAGCTAGAGTACATAGGGTTAAATTAGATAGTGATCATGAATCAGTAAAAGGGATAGCACAGACGTTCAAGCTAGTTGAGACTTCCTAAACAGCTACATATCTAGCTTCCATGCTTCACCCACCATTTCTTATAACTCAAATATAATTCATGCCGTAATATTGCTTTGGATTTGCGCAACTATTCTTCTCTTAAAATATGAATGAGATAATCCATGTGAACTGACCTTTTGATAACCTCTGTCTATTTGGTCAGTGTATCTACTCTGATTATTTAAAGGGAATGGGGAAAACTGCCACTGCCCTTGAACTCTTACACTATGGAAGCAGGTTCTTTCTGGTTTTGGATCTTTGTGGGTTTGATGGCTTCCTTTCCCAAACTAAGTGTTATTGCCACCTTCTTTTCCATTTGACCTGAATAGAGCATAATGTTTCTACTGAATGGATAGAGCAGCTTCTCTAACACTTCAGTATGGTTCATGTGGCACACTGAGTGGTCCTGGGACAAAAGAGGACTTCTGTAAGAGTCTGTGTATATAGAAGTTACACTTAAAACAGCCAGCCCAAAACCCACAAAAAGCACTCCTAACCCACACTTAGTGTAATCTTTTTTCCAAGTTGAAAACAGAAACTGTTGCCCAGTGTGAGAGGTGAGATGCCCGTGGCCCCTTGTAATTAAGGATTCATTCTCAAGATATCTATCTTAATCCATGAGTGAAACAGCTATTAATAGAAAGGCTGTAGAAAGAGTAACTGGATTTCTGCTGGTTTTGCCTCAGTTGCTGGGACAAAGTAATCCTGAAGGATAGACTACGGAAATGAGTATCTCAACAACAGTTGCTTTCCACTTTTTAGCATGTAGCTCTTTGTTACAGTTGGTGTGTAGTCCAAGAATAATGATTTATGGGAAAATGTGACAGCAGAAGCCTAACCATTAGTGAAGTATAAGAAAAACGAAAGCACCAAAACACATTGGACTTATTCTAAGTATATTTTATGAAGTCAAGTTGTTTTGAATAGTTCAGCTTTGTGTTTTTCTGACAACTGTAAAACTAAGAAGTACACAAGGCTCTGAAACTAGCCAGTCTCTCAAATTTCAGATATCACTTGAGAAAGCAAAGTATGCTTTTTCATAATAATGATAAGAGAAGCTAGGCTTTTTGGAATCTATATTCTGTGCTCTGGTTACTGTCACTTAATACTTGAAGCCATTTTTTTCTTTAAAAAAAAAAGTGAAGCAGCATACTGAGTAGCATACTTTGGGTCTGGAGATCTCTGCTACCTTAGTTAAGACTTCTTGTTGACTTATGTATCCTGTCACAAAAGGGTAGAGGAAAAATTCTGGGGTAGTGTACTTTTTTTGAGGAAAATTCAAAGGAGTAGAATATATGAAACTTTATTTACAGCTAAAACAATTTGAGTCTATAAGTTCTGGCATGAAAACCTAATGGTAGCTTCTAATTTAACTGATTTCACTATGGTGGGGATCTGGAAGGGGATACAGCACTAATTACATTTAGTGTCTTACAAGCAAAAAGATACTAAAGTTGGGTGTTTACTTCTGCATTTCAGTAATACTACAGAAGCTATTGAAAAGGTTACTACTTGTGATTTGGGTGGAACAAGGTAGTAATGTTTGTTAAATCAAGGAAACCAAATTGTGGATCAAATAACAAACTATATAATGTCCAGTCCTCTTTGTTAGGTTCAAAGGCTTTTTTCAGATGATGGAATGCTTCATATATACATCAGTTCAAATATCCAAACTCATTGCAGAAAGCTTTAGTTGTTGCTAGTGTTGGAGAGCAAGGAATCAAATTTTGAAAGAAGCTGTGTTAGAGATCTAGAAGAGGTTTATTTACAGTAGGGTTGCTAACAAACCACAGAGGGTAGGCATTCAGAGAAATCTATATAGACAGAATTTTATTTATATAGAGAAAAAATTATTTGTATATCTAACATACAAATTTTATATAAAATTATGTATATTTGTGTGCATGTTAATCTTTTAAAAATATAATGTGTATATATAATAAAAATCCATTTTTAGAGGTTAACTGTCCTTTTCAGCATGGAATCAATTTATATTATACGTACCAACACTGAATTAAATAGCTTTGAAGTGGCACAAACGAACAATATAGATTAATACTTTAAAGTCTAATGCTTGGAAGTGCAGCAGAATCTTAACTTTTTTAAAAAAATCATGGTATAGTTTCAACCTAATATCTTATGCTGTCTGTCAGACACTGCGATTGGAGCACCATAGTTGACATTTTGAACTTAACACCTTGGAATTCCCTGTCAATGCATTAAATGTAGTGCATGAGCAACATTAAACTTTAAAGAGTGGACAAAGGTGAACAGTATCAGCAGGCCAGAGCTTTGCAGAGCTATCATCTTTGACATATGGCATGATCTTATTTCTAGGATATCTGATTAGCATGGCATTTTGCAAATGGATTAGATCTTGTCTCTTTTACAAAGCAACAGTTTTAAAGATATAGAGTATTTCTTGTTTAAATTTACTTTTTTTTTCCTTTCCTAGTTGAACCTATTGTGAGCTTAATGAAAGGACCAAGCCCTCTAATAGATGGTGCAAATAGGACAGTAGCAGCAACTTGTACAGCAGCTGCTGGAAAACCTGCTGCAGAGATTGAATGGGAAGGAGGTCTTGGTGAAATGGAATCCAGCTCTACTTTGTTTCCAAATGAAACAGTGACAGTTGTCAGTCAGTATATGATTGTCCCTACACGCTTTGCAAGAGGAAGACGTATAACTTGTATTGTGAGGCACCCTGCTTTGGAGAAGGAGATGAGATACGCTCATGTGTTGGACATACAGTGTAAGTATTCTGTAAGGTAGTTACTACTTGGCACATATCTTATGACTACCCTCTTTATTGGTGTATACCTTCCACAGGAAGGATACGAGCACTTACTGCTTCAGGAAAAAAGGAAAAATTAAAGCTGTATAGAAAAGCATGAGGTAAGAGGGTAGATCAGGCAGGAGTAGAAACCTAGAGTAACTGTATGGAAAAAAAAAAAAAACCAAACAAAACAAAAAACCACACATGAACCATGCCCTGCACGGCCCACCTCCCCCCCCCCCAAAAAAAAAAAAACCACCAAAAAAAACCAAAAACAAAAATGAAAACAAAACTAGTCACAAAGCTGGGATACCATTATATTTCTACTATTTGTCTTGGGTGTTGGCTCATGGGTAAACACTATTATTCATGTTTATGTTTAACATTGAAAAGATTACAGACAAGAGCAAAGTCAGTTGATCTGTAAACTGTTTATATTGCTTTACAATTTCAGCAATATTAAAATTCTAATGAAGGTTCATGTTTGAGATGACAAGTTGAAAGTAGATGTTAAGGGGGTCAGTAAGTTATTTTCAAATTGCTCACTAAGCTTTTTCCACTCTAATTTGCATAAGGAAACAAGAACATAATATATAAATTCCTAATGTTGTTATTCAGCTTCAGGTTGTTTGTCTTATTCAAACCAGTACCAGGCTTGTTGAATAAGTTTATTGCTTTAAAACACATGAGTATGAAGTGATATGGCTTAACAATGCTGCTTAGCTAAAACCAATTAAGACAAATACCTTTAGGCATGTGATCCATTTTTTTGTTAGACAATGCATACGTGACCAAAACAAACTATTTTCAAGGGGTTTTTTTGGTGTTCTGTCTCAGTTGTGTTCTGCTTTAAAGTTCTTAAATCATAGAACTCTGACAATTCAATTAGAAGAAATTTAGTGGCTTGAAAAAGGAAACTTTGCTATTTTGGTTTGACTAAAATCTCTTCTGGGTTTGTTTTTGTTCTGTTTGGTAAAGAATCACTTATTTGGGCATAAAATAATGATTAGTACTTGTATTTTTTTTAATGTTGAAATGAAGTTCTAGATTGAAGTGCCATTGATACAGAAACAGAAGTAAAGATTATTTGTTCTCATTAGCATATCAAACAGTGAATAAGAGAATGAAGTTCCATATTTAAAGTGAAATGAGGGGGCAAGCTGGTCTTAAACTTATTTTTATCTGAAATTAGTGCTAAGGCATTTTTCAGAACTTATGACAAAATTGTAAGCGACACAGCAGCAAGTGAGAAGCAGAAATTTTATGTCTGTTTTGTCTAGTCTACCTTTAGTCTTCTGTTATGCTTACAGCTTTTGTAACTATTCCTTCATCTCTACTGTAGGAACTTACACTAAATCATACCGGTTCCTCTGTTCTCTGGGTTCTGAATGTTTCAGCTAGGGCTCTCTGGCTTATCCGAAGTGGCCTCCTTGCTTTATAGAGGCCCAACAACATAATTCTACATTATAATGCCAGTGGATAACTTTTAACCTTTTTAACTGGCATCTGAGAACTTTTTGCTGATTTCCTCATCACTGAGCTTCTCAAAGTGCTGGTTCTGATCCCTTGCTGTATGTTGTTAGTGAGAAGTAGCTCTAAATTACCATTCCTCACTTCTAAAAAAACCCGATTAGTTTTTTCTGAAGTCCTCTCACTTCCCCAAAGTGCTATATGTTTGCTGAAACAGGATAGTCGCACCGATTAAAACAACTTACTATTCCCGATCTGATTCACTGCTGTATATTATACTGTAGCTTGGAATTATATTGGTGTTTTCTATGTATTTTGTTAGTGGTGGTTTTTATATTAAACAAAAAACCGAAATCTACCCTCTGCTCCAGTGAGCTGACCGTTATACACAATTCATGTTTAAAGAAAATATTGTTATTTTTAAAAGGTTAAATCTTTTTTTTGTCAGATGCCCCAGAAGTTTCCATAACTGGCTATGATGGAAACTGGTTCATTGGAAGAGAGAATGTTCAGCTCAGATGTAATGCTGATGCAAATCCATTACCTATGGAATTTATGTGGACCAGGTAAATATTTATAAAAAGGGGCTTGCTGTGTGATTGAAGTGGTATAATCTAAGTTTCCAGTAAAAGCCTGTTTTGAAAACAAGAAGTATGACTTGTGTTGGTTTGTAATGGTATTATTCAGCCTTTTAAAGACTGATACAAGGAGGATACAAGAGGTGTGTGTGTGAATATGGGTAAGTGGATATCTTATAAATTTACAGGACTGAACAGGGTGTCATTACTCTCAGAATAAAATCTTTTGTAGTTACTTAATAAAGTAGACTACACTGTATATATTGTAGTATATAGAGCAGAGCCCAATAAATATAGTATGGATCCAACTGTTTTTTCATTAGTTCTGTTTATTATTACTTAAAGTACAATGTAAACACTTGAACAGGCTTTTGTGTATGTACATTTTAAAATCTGGAAATTACAGTTGAGATGGCAAAAACTGCTTATTGAGTTATGAGATTTGTCAGGTTTTTCAAAAGTGCTCAAGCAGTTGCCAGGACACACAAATGCAGTGTTTTGTGTAGCGATGGAAACTAGGTCTTGAACATAAGTGTCTTGTGAAAAAAAAAAAAAATATATATATATATATAAAATCCTTACATGTAACAGCTGCATTTCATGAATGTATGGATTGGGTGGACTCTAGTCTGAAATTTTCTGTTTTGCTTTTGGAGCTCTGGACGTACTTTGGTCAAGAGACAGAGGAAGACAATAAAAACAAGCATAGATCAAAATCTGTCCTGTGAAGAGAAAAAAAAAAAAATAAACCTAGCTATTTTAAATTGATTTGTTGCCTGTAGAAACAAAGGAAATAACTTCCCTAAGGACAGTGTAAATTTATACATAGCTGTGTTGTAGTGCTTCTGTTGATAAAATGACAGGAATATTTACTGATGTGAAGCTGTAATCCATTTCCTTACCTTCTCAATGGTAGATATAATTTAGTGTATAGTAACAGTAGTCATAATGTGGTTTGAAAATGTGCTATTGATTTGGAATTGTTCAATGGCAGTTTGACAGAAAAGTAAAACATTACTATAACTCATAGAATCATAGAATGTCCTGAGTTGGAAGGGACCCACAAGGATAATCAAGTCCAACTCCTGTCCCTGCATGTGACAACCCCACAGTTCACACCACGTGTCTGAGGGTGTTGTCCAGTCTCTTCTTGAACACTGTCAGGCTTGGGGCCGTGACACCTCCCTGGGGAGCCTGTTCCAGTGCTCCACCACCCTCTGGGGGAAGAACCTTTTCCTCATGTCCAACCTGAACCTCCCCTGGCACATCTTCCTGCCATTCCCTTGGGTTCTATCATTAGTCACCAGAGAGAAGAGATCAGCGCCTGCCTCTCCTCCCCTTGTGAGGAAGCTGTAGCCACCATGAGGTCTCACCTCAATCACCTCTGAGCTGAACAAACCCAGTGACTTCAGCTGCTCCTCATACGGCTTCCCCTCCAAACCCTTCACCAACTTCGTAGCCTCCTCTGGACACTCTCCAGTAGCTTTATATCCTTTTTATCCTGTGGTGCCCGGATCTGTACACAGTGCAGAGCAGAGCGGGACAATCACCTCCCTGCCCAGCTGGCAATGCTGTGCTTGGTGCACCCAGGACATAGGTGGCCCTCTTGGCTGCCAGGGACACTGTTGGCTCATGTTCAACTTGCCATCAACCAGAACCCCCAGATCCCTCTCCCCAGATCTGCTCTCCAGCCTCTCATCCCCCAGTCTGTATGTACAGCCAGGGTTGCTGTGTCCCAGGTGCAAAGTCTGGCACTTGGTCTTGAACTTCATGTGAATGGTGATTGCCCCGTTCTCCAATTTGTCCAGATCCCTCTGTAAGCCCTTTCTACCTGTGAGAGAGTGTCAACAGCTCCTCCCAATTTTGAGTCATTGGTAAACTTACTTAGTATTCCCTCAAGTCCTGAGTCTAAGTCATTTATAAAGACATTGAGGAGTGCTGGCCCTAAGATGGATCCCTGCAGAACCCGCTAGTAACTGTCCGCCAGCCTGACGTAACCCCATTTACTAGAACCCTTTGAGCCCAGCCTGTCAGCCCATTGCTCCCCCACTGTATTGTGTGTTTATCCAGCTGTATGCTGAACATCTTGTCCAGGAGAATACTGTGAGGGACAGTATCAAAGGCTTTACTGCAATCCAAAGAGATCACATCATCTGGCTTCCCTTGGTCAACTAGGCGGGTAACCTCGTCATAGAACAAAATTAAGTTTGTTGAGCAAGACTTTCCCCTCACGAACCCATGCTGGCTGGGATCAATGACTGCGTTGTCATTCAGATGGTTTTTAATAACTCCCAGAATAATCTTCTCCATGATTTTGCCATGCACAGAAGTGAGGCTGACAGGCCTGTAGTTGCCAGGGTCATCCCTGTTGCCCTTTCTTGTAGATTGAGACAATGTTTGCCAGCTTCCAACCATCTGGGACCTTTCCAGGTTCCCAGGAGCATTGAAAAAGTCATGGAGAGAGGTCTCGCTGTGACATCAGCCAGATCTTTAAGCACCGCACCCATGGATGAATCCCATCAGGCCCCCACTGACTTGTAGGGATTTAGCTGGAGCAGCAAATCCTGTACAAGATCTGGATTGATTGGGAGTTTATTGTTCATGCAGCCATGTTTTTCTAACCTAGGGCTATGGGGGCCCCCTAGTCCGTCTTTGGTGTTGAAGACCAAGGCAAAGAAAGCATTAAACATCTCGGCTTTGTCTGTATCCCTGTTAATGAGGTGATCATGCTCATTTAGTAATAGGCCAATGTTATTTCTAGTTTGCTTTTTGCCATTAGCTTTAAAAAGCCTTTTCTGTTGCCTTTCACAGTACTGGCCAACTTCAATTCTACTTGAGCTTTGGCAGCACAAATTTCTTCCTTACAATGGCGAGCAGCATCTCTGTAGTCCTCCCATGTTGCCCAACCTTGCTTCCACTGACAGCTTTTCCCCTGTATTTCAAGAAGATCCCTGCTCAACCAAGCCAGCTTTTTGCCTTGCCTGCTAGATTTTCGACGTTTTGGAGTTGCCTGGTCCTGTGTTTTTAGTAGATGTACTTAACAACCAACACAGATGGACCCCAACACCCTCAAAAGCTCTTTCCCAGGGAATCTTCCTAAGTAGCTCTCTGAGCAGACTGAAGTCTGCTCTCCTCATGTCTAGTGTTAAGGTCTTGCTGGCAGTTTTCTTTCTATTAGCAAAGATTTTGAACCTCACTGCCTCGTGGTCACTGTGGCCAAGGGAGCCACCAGTTGCCGCTTCTCCCATGAGACCCTCTCTGTTAGTGAGAATCAAATCCAGGAAGGCACCTTTCCTGGTAAGTTCCTTGAGCACCTGTCTCAATCTTAAAAGCAGCCATTGAAATCTTAAGTCAATATTGCAACTAAGTCTAGTGAGAATGGCATGGCTACTCTAAAGTAGGTTCAGTAAAATGTGTGCTTTCCATATGTGCTACAGTAGGCTTCCATCCAATGCTTGGCTCAAAATTGGTGTGATGAGAAATTTCAATGCACAATTCCTGTGTTTAGAAAAAGCCTGCTGAGCTTTCAACAGCAGCATCACTTGTTTCTTCAGATGAACTGAGTTCTCAGTTCTCTCATTCGAATTTGAGAGGTATGTAAGAACTAATCAATACAACTTCTCTTTCCAATTCCAGAAGAAATACACATATTTAAATACATTTAAAGCACTTCAACCTTCAGAGGTCACTTAAAGTTCCTAAGGTTAAAGCTGAACCAGCTTTTACTAGAAAAGCTTCATTTTCTGGGATAAAACTAGTTGCTCGAATGAAAAGTACACAAGAAGCTGTAGTATTAATGAATGAAGAACTTCAAGAGGAAAAAAGTTCTGTGCAAGAGAAGGACAGCTTGAGTGTTTAAGGAAGTGGAAACTAACTATATTGAAATTGTGTGCTTTCTTACTGGTTTCAAACTATAATAGCTTCTAGAACTACTATACCAAAAAACTTTACCTCTTGGAAGCAAAGGTTACATTGTATTTGCTAGAATAGTAATATTTTAATGGTCAATAATATTTTAAAATGTTTTGTGTATGAAGGCTTTTAGAATAGAGCTTTCAAACCAATTAACTATTTTATGTGTTTTTGAAATACTTTTGGTACTATGAATTATGAAGTGCATGCTTAATCACTTGTAAACTTTTTATGCTGAAGCAATTCTGGGCAATAATAATTGTCAGCAGAGCAATGTTGTCTTGAACCTACATTTGTTGGAGATAACATTTAGTGTTAAATGGGAGGTTTTTTTCATTGGTGTGCCTATTTTAAAGTGTCAGGTGTGGCTTTTTGTTCAATACTACTTTTAAAATCATACTTGCAAAATACTTCTAAGATACTGAGACCTGGTCATCACATGTTTGAATGTTGACTTAGTCTTGCTTAGTTGTTACTAGATTATTAGATAAAAGCAAAATGGGATGCAATGGCTTGAAATTACACAGGTGTTTAATGGGCAGCTCTGTTAAAGTAGTTCCAGTGCCCTTGTTCTGTGCTTACACAGTTGATACTGCAATCACATGCAGAATGCTACAGGGAAGTGATAGATTTGGAAAAAACAGTTGATTGGAAACAATATATTTAACCAGTTGTTTCCCTGAATGTATCACCAAGCACCAAATTTGGTTTCAGTGCTTTAGATGGAAAAGTGATGGGGATGAGAAGAGGCAGGTTGAGAGGAAAGAAACTGCTTGAATTTTTGCTCAGAAATTCTAGTCAAAATGTCCTGTAAATTGTGTACTGACAAATACTTATTGTGACAGCTCAGCTGGATGCAAAAGAACAGGTAGATAATCATGACAACAGTCTAAGTGCTTCTTAGTTTGACTGTTAGTTTTCAGAGCTTGAGTTGGATTGTTCCTCCAAGTTG
This sequence comes from Caloenas nicobarica, assembly GCF_036013445.1. Lineage (NCBI taxonomy): Eukaryota > Metazoa > Chordata > Aves > Columbiformes > Columbidae > Caloenas > Caloenas nicobarica. The sequence goes on along the minus strand of NC_088245.1, from coordinate 94,144,540 downwards.
AGATAATGTTTTCTTAGTTGTGTTGGTGTTCATTTGTAGACAGCTTCTTAGTGCCAGCAGATTTGGCATTTAAAGGAGTTGGCACAGAAATTAAATGCGAAGTGTTCAGGTGGACACTGAGGATATTCAGTAAAAGCCCACTGACAATGTCAGGGCACAGCGATAAGGTCGCTCTCTAGGCTATTACAGATATGATTTTTAAACTAGTTATATTTAGATTTTAGTCATAAAGATTCACGGTTGAAATATAATTTTTCTTTTAGGTTGGATGGACAGTGGCCTGAAGGATTGCTATCTGTCAACAACACTCTGCAGTTCAGTAACCCATTGACTTACAACTACACTGGGACTTATATCTGTAAGGTGACTAATGCCCTTGGTCAGAGAAGTGATCAGAAGACCATTTACATATTGGGTAAGTCTTCTCAGCAAAGACAGTGCGTTAACTTGGATTTTCTTTCAGTCAGTCGTTGAAATGGCAGACTGAATAGCCAGTTGATGCATAAAATATTTGCACCTTTTAATTGCTTGAAAAACTATTTAAAGCATGGACTTCCGAGGTACAGTAAGACTTGGGATTAAGCTGATACGTAATAATGGCAACATACAGTGAAAATTCTTAAGGCTAAGCTAGTTCCTATAGTGTTTCTGAGACTCTGTCTTGGTAGGTGAACTTTGTGGGTTTTTTTTTTTCTAGTATTAACTTGCGTTTGGCAAGACATATTGACTGCAATAAACAGTACTTTATCTGTAATACATTGAAAAAACAGATGTTAACGGGAGGGGAACAACTACATTTAAAAAAGTCAAAGATTCTCTGCTTTAAGTTAACATTATGTTCTGAGTCTCTGCATTGTATTCCAGTTAAGCATTGTCTCCTTTCTTCTGGATGCAGATACCCAGTAATCATAAAGTTACCTCACATGGAACTTCTGCTGATCTACTTTATATAATATGGCAAATTTGTATGTGTTTTTAGCACCAGTGCTGTTGGAAAACGTTCTCGTATCTATTAATACAATGTAGTTAATGTTTTACTGTGGCACATTCTTTGTGAAAGAACAACATGACCTACAGTCTATGTGAGTAGTGGTGTACAAGTATGAAAAAGCTCTCCAGATTTTCATAATGGATTAACTAAAGTATCTAATGCCTCACTTGATCAGTAAGTGCTAATATATTATAATGGCTTAAAGAAAATAATGCAAACATGAAAATTAAATCTTCATTCTGTTCTGTGGTGTCACTGCTTTTCAATAAGTTCTTGACATTAGTTATTCCATGATGTGAATTAAGTGTTGGAGTGCATGTTACCCAGTCACAGGATACAAACATAGATGCCTTCTTCGTAAGAACTTAAAACTAAATATGAACACTGAAGGGTTGAGATAAGAATGTAAACTTCAGATTAAAACTGAGGCTACAGGATGTTTGAAGCCACATCTATCAAAATTCATATTTGATAGTTATCTGCATCTTCAGAAGAAAGGATAGTGTTTCAGTCAAACTGACATAACTACACTGCAGGCTATTCTGGAAGACTAGTAAGTTCTAATTAACTGACTAGTTAATGAGCTAGTTAACCTCTAAATAGTTTGAGACAGTGGAATTATTTGTAAACAAATTTTATATAATTCTATCTATTGAAAAACTGTTAAATGCTGCAAATGAATATGAAAGTCACTTCTGTAAGAAGTTACTTTTGGATGCTTGGTTCTAATGCTGCTTTTATGGAGAACAACTCATGGCTGTGTCTCAAAACAGTTCTCAAGACTGTCACACTGTAAGAAGTATCAAGTAAAAAAAAATTTAAAAATCATTAGATTGGATGAAATATTCTCCTGGAATGTAATATTCAAATATACTTACTCAGAAAATAACAATACAGTTTTTAGCTCTGTTCTCAGCCCTACTCTAACTGTAAAGAGAAGGGAAGTTTTTTTAAGTCCAACAGTTTTCAAGTTGTCAGATCTGTGAATACAATATGCTGTAAGTAGAACTCATGCTTTCTACCATGACTGTCATGCATGAAAATATAAGACTATCATTTAAATTATGTTTGTGACTAACAGACTAAAAAGGGGCCAACTATGAAATCATATATGATGTTTCCTAAGATGAATCAATTTTTTGAAAAAGCAGAATAGAAATATGCACCAGGCAAGCTGTAGTGATGGCTTATATTCTAGCCTATGGCAAATGCAGCATAAACTAACTTACTGCAGAGATAGTTAAGCTGCAGTAGTTGATCTTTGTGGACTGATGGATACTGTTGAGGTGTGTGCTGGTTTTCAGCTTTGTTCAGCAGCTTTGTTTTGCTGCAGTAACTTTATTGCAAATAGTAGAAGTTGACTGTTTTTAGGGAGAGTCAAAACTGAACCTCAGCTAGCTAGAGATCATAGAGGGTCGTGGTTCTACAAGTTATGCATACCAGTGAAAACAAATACTTTAGCTGACATTTAATTTCAGTTTTTAAAAAACTTCTTGTTAATCTTTGATTGTGTAGCATGATCAACATCTAAGAAAACACAGGTCCTTTTTAAACAACTTAGAAATCTAATGCCGTATCGCTACAACTAATGCAAGCTGTAATGTAAGTTTAACAATGAGACAAGCATTCAGAACTCTGTTCTACATACCTTAGAGAAGATTATGCCAAACCGATTAAAAGCACTGTATAAACTTTTAGTATATAGGAGACTTGATTAATATGAGAGAGGTGAGGCATTCATAAAGCATCGTACCTGCATTTTTTTCAGAAATTAGTATTAAGCACATTTTGTTGTAACTCTAAGAATAAGTTTTCAGTGCAACTGGCTCTTTAAATAGCTGAAATACTCTTAAAAGGATGCAGGATGGATAAGTGACTATGAAATAGGAAAACTGTTGATTGTAAATAATAGTAACTCAGATTACTCTACAGAGGGAATATAAAGACTGATGTCAGGAGTACAGAAAATAAGACTGAAGTAGTAAACTTTAAGTCAAACTGCTTACCACCTTAATATTTGACTTAACTGAGCAAATCTTATCTAGTAATGGTGAGCATGGCACTGCTGTACTATAGACCAGTCATTTAATTAGCTTATTTTTCTATCTTAGCTTTTTTCCGTTGTATAAAACTTGGCAAAAATATAAATGGAAACTTTGAGGCTAACAAAGCTATATGATCACACCGTCTTTCAAATTTTAATTATGAAGCTGTCAAAGAGGATTTATGAAGTTTAATGTTTCTGAACAGTCATGATGCTGGTAGCTGTAAAGCTTTTTAACTGCTAGAAAAGAATAACTATTAAGTTGAAAGGTGTTGTAGGACTGGAATGTAAGATGAGCAAAAAAATGCTGTTAGTCCTAATATGCATTGTTAAAAATAAAGCTGTATTTTTAATAAATTCTATTGTGTTCCTAACCTTTATGTTAATACTCTTGAAGTGGGGATGGGAAATAGAAGTAGTTGACAGGGTAGAGTCACCAGCTTTTTTTTACAGGAAATGATACATCTTTATATGGATAGGGAAATGCTAAAATGGTGTTTAAAACTAGAGACTTTTTAAGATATTGGGTTTATGGTACAGATATCTTCACTGCTTCTTACTTTTCAGTGATGTAAAGTTAAACTTGGCTTGTGTTGTCCAGCAAAAGCAAGTCATGCTCCTTATGGACTTGGGTGGTGATCAAGTGTTGCTAAAGTTCCTGGCTTACTCTAAGAGCAACAGATTTTCCAAACCAAGCTGTCAGCTTGATATGTAAAGCACTTCATCTTGTAGTATAGATTCACTCTTTTTTTTACACAAGAGATCAAACTTTTTCTCAGCTCTGTGTTCCCTCACCTTCATACTGTTTACTGAGGCTTCCCATTTCTTCATTTGCAAGAAAGAAAGGTGACCTGAGAGACTTGCATTCAGATAACGTTTTTGCTTCCTCTGTCATCTTTTCAAATGATTGCCTTTGGAAAAGTCTGCTTTTTGTTAAAAGTAAAGCCAGCCTTTGTTAGCCAGCAATCCTGGCAATTCTAGGAAGATGTGACTTGTACGGAGTCACCTTCTTGTAGAGTGGATATTGTCAGGGTTAAAACAGCAGAGGCTGATAATGAGTTCTGCTTTGATTCGTCATATATATAGACCTCTCTTCTGAGACAGCATTGTGAAGACAGGTACTCTTGTATTTTCTAAAGTATATATTGGAAGATATTTTGATAAACTACTTTTTTTTTCTGCTGTATAGAAAAGAGGGTCCCAGGATATCCTAACTGCTAGCTTGCATGCTGGTATAGTGGGCTTTGAACTTTCAACATTGTTCCTGAATATTCCTGGCAAGCTTGAGGTTATGTTAATGATAACAGTTTTTCTCATGTCTCAAATAAATGCCAAAATGTTCTACTTGGTGCACACACATCCCAGCTAGAAACCACAAAAGTACACTGAACTTTGAAAATGAATCATTGATTCTGATCAAAGAAATTATTGGTTGCTTCAGGCTGAAACCAATCTTCTTATCTATCATGCTGCCAAAATGGGAACAAACTGAAGATAATCCTAAATAAAATGTTTAACTTCAATGTGGAACCTGTGTACCCAAGATACTTTGTAGGGAGAGGATTACACAGTGTCCTTAGCCACTGCTTGACCTTTACAGTGGGAATGGTTGGAAAAACAATGATAAATTTCAAAGTCATTTAATCTCAGAAATTCAGAAAGACTTCTTTCATGGAAAGGCCACTTTCCTTGCTGTTATGGGGAGCCGCAACATAAGCTTTTCAGCAGTTGAAAGAAAGGGCTGTTTTTATAATGCCCAACTATGTAAAGTTATCAAGTACTTTAATTCTTAGGTACTTACCATCTAAGAGAAATTTAGAAATAACAGCAGGTTAAGAAATAGAGGTAAATATGTCTATGCAAACATACATATAGTACATATACAGGCAGACACTTTCCACTCTATAAAATGAGAACTACAAAGAGAGAGATTGTAATTTGGGCAAAGCCAACTCACTTTTGGATTATAAGCGATGGCAGGTTCTTGTCTTGCAGAAGGCAGAGAAAGCGATGTGGGAGTTGAAGTGTGGATATTGACTAATGTGGGGTTCATGTTTTGTTTTTTAAATGGGGAGAACCAGACTTTATCATGTTTTTTGAATTAGACAGACTTTGACTGTCTGTATTGATACAAAACTAGCCAAGGCATCTTCCCTGCCAAAACTTAGTTTCCGTAATGCTTGACAAATTTTAGCCAAAGGAGATGTGTGCCAGTATTGAATTTGCTGCTTCCTTATTACAGAGCTCATCACCTTACCCCAAAATATTTCATAATAGGCTAAATTCAAAATGGTTTGTAGTTTGAAAATATTGTGCTCTCCAGTTGATTTTTAAACTGGTGTGTTTGTTGATACCAAGGTAGCACTTAACCTAAGATTTTGAAGCTAATGGTCTTGTTCTAAGGGAAATCCATCCATCTCTTTGCCCGTTCATCTTTCTGACACTTGGCTTCTTGTTAGCTTTGAATTCCCATGGAAGCAAAGATGGGGTCTAGACATTTGAACGAGAATGTACTGCAGGGGGATTGAGGGGTGGGATGTAGTGTTCGGGGAAATGAGACATATCATGTAGTTGCATGTTTCTACTCAATTGTAGAAACTCATGGGCCCACGATAAGTTGTTTGTATTGCAAGAGCTGGGAAAACTGTGTCAAGAATTGCAATTTATGAGAAAAGTAAAAATATCAGACTGAAGCTGCTGAAAGTTGGTACTGACTTTCATGGGAAACATCTGGAAAATAAGTAATAGAGGGGAAAATAAGCGTATGGTACAAGGACCACAGTGCTTTGTTTGAGAAGGTATTATTAGAGGTTCATTTGAAATAAAGAGCAAATCTTGCTTGTCTTGATAGAAAACTATCAAAGCCTTTGAAACAAAACAGGAAAACTTGGTGTCTTTTTATGTATGGAGGCAGCTGATGGGTTTACTATTTCATACTAGAAAACAAGTTTTTGCTTTCTTCAGTTGTCTCCTATCCTGTTCTAATGAGGGTGGTAGCTACGTAATAGTAAAAGAAATTTTGGGGGGGGTTTCTTGTCCTAATCATTAGTACAGGGTATACATAATCAGGATTTGAACAGACCCAGAACACAGTAAGGGAGAAAACCAGATATCAAGATGTATTTAACCTAGAACCAAATATTTTTCAGAATTTCCGCCACTTTAAGCTCCCTGGCCTGGATGGATACTTCATGTTGTTGTGGTTTGTGCAACAACACAAGCCTCCATCAGTGAAAGAGATTAGAGATGTTAAACATTGGGTCATAAGTAAAATGTTAAAAGAAAAGAATCAGTAGGAAATTGATGCTTTTAAGTTAAGTGATATTTGAAACAATTAACTTAAAATCAAATTGAGCTGAATGTTTTGTGGAAAGCATTAAGAACGCAAAGAAACATGTTGGTGATGACATGAAATGTTATAACTAAACAGTTTGTTGTTATGAAAGAATATAGTCTTTTAAACCAATGGACGAGTGGCATTTTTTTTAATCTGAAGATTGCTTGCAAATCACATCTCAAATGCTAAATGTTATGGAGTAGAGGTAAGGAACTCTGGCATTCCTGATCTTAATATTGTTTTCTATTTGGGAAACTTGCTTGGTGCAGGAAGTTAAAAAATCTAGTTTTATATTCAGAAAGCTCTGGGTGATCAGAAGTTAACTTCACATGATCTTAGTTATAATTGGCCTTCAACAAGGAAGGATGATTTTAATTTTGCTATTTTTCAACAGTAAAAGGTACCGGCACAAATAGACAGTAGAAGTATTCGTGGCATGGTTATGTGTTCTAGGAATACATATAAGCAAATGCTGAATACATACTACATCTGTAATGAATTTAAGATTAATATGTTAACTAGTGCTTGTAGATAATGCGGCTGGACAACCTGACAGCTGGTGGATGAAACAGGTTTTGAAGGAAAAGCTTTTCATAAAACACTGGTATTTTAATATGCTAATAATAGTGTAATTGCAACTTAATTTCACATATGTGATGGTTAAACTTGCCAGAACGCAAATACTACGTACTTGTGAATGTGTATTCTATATTGTGGGTATGGAGGATTAGAATTAAGACCTCAATATCAGAGGCAAATAGATGAACAATTACAAAAACCAGTTTAAAAAAAATATATATATGGCCTGGAAGAGGATAGTGCTGGTACTGTCTGAAATTGTATTTTAAGCTAACAAATATTACAAATACATTTTAAAGGAAGAGGGGTTTGAGTTTAACTTCTTGACCTATGGATTTGTGGGACATGGGAACACTGGTAAACTTGAATTATTTAATCTCTACTTCTTTGTTAAATTATTAAACTCATTTAAAATCAGTTTTTACTAAAATTGTAATCCAAATATCTCTTGTTCATTTTGGTAGTGCATCTTCCTTGTTCAGTTTCCTGTCTTCTGTCAAATTAATTTCATTTATGTATAGCTCCCTAACAAATCACCACTTTTACATAGCCAAGTAAAATAATCACATGCTTTGAAAAATCTGTATAAATCTTTATGTCAAGCTTAAAATGGTGCATTCAGCAGCAAGGTGCAGTCTGAAGTTCATATTTCCATATTTTAGTGATCATGACAAATATGGCAATTTTATCTAGTCTGAGATAATTGTATGGCCATCTCTGAGTAGTAAGATTAAAAATCATATTTATGGATCTTTAAAGTTATGGTTTGTCAAATAACTGGAAACTTGACAAATCCGCAGTTCTGTCTGTTTTACTTTCTGTAGTGGTAAATTTAGGATGCCTCCGTAATATGGTGGTAGTAGTTCCATGAATCTTGCTTATGGGAATTTAACTAAATAATAATATGACATAATAAGCTACTTGACTGTCAATATAATATTCTCTCTAAAAGATTCAAGCTATAATAACATTCAGTGTTTGTTACTTTACTGATTTTAAGATTACCTTGCATTGGCCAAGGCAAAAAGCCGGTTTTATTCAGTGTGGCACAGAAATAGAAGCTGGAGTTGCATGTGACATTTCCGTTGACTGGGATGATCTCGGGAGACTTTCTCAATGTCATCAGCCCATCACTTGCAACCTTGTCTTCAATACAAATGCATACATCTCCAGTAGACCTAAAGAACAAATGAAAAAGCTGAGTACTGGAGAAGCTTGGTGTCTGGCGATCTCTTTTTTTACTTGCATAACCGAACATTAAATTTTGAATTTAAATTTTAAAAGTTGATATATTGAGGAATAAATATTGAAATTTATTTGTGCATGAGGGATCAAATTGCTTTTAGGAGGAATTCATAGAAGTCATTTTTACTTCAAATGTTACAGGGGTTTTTTTTTTATTTTAAAATCCTGAAAGCTCCTTGCTCAAATGTTACTCTGAGATTAATACAAGCCAGTTTTAACTATGCTTCTTTTACTAATCCCAAGGTGAAGCTGAGTAAGTTGTATTAATGCAACAAATGTTTTTCAAGAGAATAGCTTAAAAATCAGTAGTTCATGTGTTTCTGACTGAGCACACAACTTATAGTTTTTCATTCTTATACTCAGTGTCCTGAATAATTTCTGAACTGGGAATTTCATGTGGAATAATTGGCTCTGTGGCATAACCAGTTAATTTGATATGATATTTCTAACTGCTGGCTGGTAAGATATAGTAAACTGCTTGTGTTTTTCCTAATAGACAGCATTCTTCCATAGGGGAGGTAGAAAATGAACTGTGAACATCTGAGCAGGAAAGCTGCATCTCCTTACTTTGAGGAGGTCAAGCAAGATGTCTACTTAAAGATTGTTTTATTTTTTTCTCTTCATACTTCTATCCTGCTGCAGCATAGCTCAGAACCACGTGCAGTGAAGCTAGTTCAAAGCCTGTGGAAAGTGCAGGACTTTTTGTAGCACAATGAACTTGAGAATGAAAAACTATTCTTGTAGAACATACCCATCAACTTTGCTTTCTTATAAACCCTTAACTGATTAGCTTGCATTGACATTCTGTGCCTTTTCTGTGTCTTGTCTACTTCTTTGCTCTTTCCATTAGATCCTCCTACTACTACCACTCGACTGCCCACGGTTCCCTGGCATCCTTCGACTGATGGCATCACAGGTTTAGCAACAGAACCTAGAATAATAGATTTCCCAACATCAACCTTGCCAGCAATGCAGGAAGACACTTGGGGTACCGTCATCGGTAGTGCGGTGGGTGGGGCGCTCTTCCTCATACTTGTCAGTGTTCTGGTTGGAATTATCTGCTATAGGAGAAGACGGACGTTCCGTGGTGACTACTTTGCTAAGAACTACATTCCACCGTCAGATATGCAGAAAGAGTCTCAAGTAGATGTTCTTCAGTCAGATGATATGGATTCTTACCCTGACAGTATAAAAAAAGAAATAAAGCATCCAATGAACAGCTTAATATCTAAAGATTATTTAGAAGACCCTGAAAAACCAGAGTGGAACAATATAGACAATATTAACAGGTACCAGGAGCGTTATGAAAGACCGATGGATTACTATAACAGTGGAACATTGGGAATGAAGTATATGGGTGGTGAATGTTATGATGACAATGAAGAAGACTTTGTTTCTCACATAGATGGCTCGGTAATATCTCGGAGGGAGTGGTATGTGTAGTAACCACTGAAAACTAAACATGTACCTACAGTTCATTTCATTGGCTGATCACTTTCGGATTGTTTATACTTACACAAGAGGAGGAATAAACTTTTTGAAACTAATTTTTTTGAAGGTTTTTATATTGTGGCTTGACAAATGGAAACATTGAGTCTGGGGAAAATGTATTTGCGCTGCTTTCTTTCCCAATGCTGTACTACTGTTTAAGATTTGAGTTTTACTGCAGAGTGCTTATATTGGTCTATGTCAGAGGTAAAAAAGACTAAATTAAAGTTGCCATTCAAAATTGTTGAAGAACAAATAGTGGCTGTCTTGGCTCTCTGATTTAAAAAGAAGTTTACCTAAGGCAATGATCAAATATAATCTTTGGGGGCATTTACTTTGCAGATTAACTTAATTACTCTGATCTCGATACCATCCATGGTAAACTTAATGCTTCTGTATAGCAAATACTTTACCAAGTAAAATGAGTTACAGCAGAATCAAAGCTTTAAGGGTTTTCTGCACAAAAATGAATACCTCTTAGCATTTTAATGAGCCTTCTTGTAACTATGTACTTAAAAGAAGTCATTGCACTGAAAGTAACTTATGAACAAGATTTTGAGGAGTAACTATATAAACAGGTCAAAGGCTTGTCTTTGAATGAAATGAAAAATTATTTTTTATAGTCGTTGATTTCTAAAGCGTATGCTAGTGTGTGTATATACATACAGTAAGATATTTTGTTAGGCCTGTAATTGGCAAGATGTCAAAACTCATTAATGAATACAAGACTTTTTGCAAGTACACAGGGTACAATTTTAGAGACCCGTTTCTGAGGCTTTGTGAGAATCTTACAATGGAATTTGAAAGCTGGAGAATTGGACACAGCTAGGAAGACTCTAACAGATTTCTAAGCTGGAGGCTGATGCAAATTTGCTTGTTTTCCCAGGTGCCAATAAACATGAAGCACATTAAAGAGGTGTCAAAGCATCTGCTAGAGTTTTTATGACCAGAAGTTAAAACAGCGGTTTTACGCTGCTTCTGAATAAGTTACAATGCTTGCTTTGAAGAGGGTAACTAGAATTTCAGATGATTAATAGGGAAGTGGACACTTGCATTGCTACTTCATATAGTGAAAACACACTCTCCAATGGTGCAACTACAGAATCTATGAAATAGGAGTTTAGATAAATTGTGGAGTCTCTGTACCGCAGTGGATTTGTTTTCCCTGCAAATAAAAGATATTGATTTAACATGTTCTTCATAATGACATTATATGTGGGACATCTCATTTGACATCTGAAGTAGTTCTACTTTGTCTTGAGCAGGTTCACCAAACTAGTTCTGCTGATTATGTAGGGAGGAATGAAATAATTTTAGATGAAATACAGAGCAATGATAAATTCATAATTAGACTAGTAGATCCTTTGAAGTGCCATTTTTAAGTGTTTAGCTGGAGAAAATGAAGCTGATAAGGCTATTAGTATTTGAAACCTGAAAAAGGAAAAATCTCTGCTACCTTTGAAATGTGCTGCACAATTACAGCTGTTTCATGAGCGTTCATACTGGGAGGTCTTTTCCATCCTCATGGTAGCTTACAACATTTAGAGCTTCACAAAAATAGTTGCATTGAGTGTTGTAGACAATACACTGTGATTGCATATGACTGCATGTCTTTAAAAAAGATTAAGACAACAACTTTATTTGAAATTCAAATGGCAAAGCATCCCTAAACAACTTAAGTTCACATTTGGATTGATGAAGTAGTGGTACATGATTGACCGAAGTCTCAATAACAATAGCAAATGATATTGTGTATATCTGTAGTTTGAGTGCAAACACAAGGGAAGGAGTTACATTTCTAGCAGAAGGTTCTCGTCCAAATTATTTCTGGAATAAAGACATCGTACCTCTCTTCAAATAAAAACTACTTGATATATCATCTTTAAAAGATGGTGTTACTTGGAAATAAACATAACCATAAACCTGTTCTCCACATGGGATATTTTGCTTTTGTCTCTGTGGATTTTTTTGTTTTGATTTTTTTTTAATATATATATTTAATTCCTATGGGTTAAGAAGTTGAAATGCGTTGAAGTTGATAATAGGGATAGGACTTCCGTGTGTTGCAATGTTTTGTACATTATGTCTGCTGTATAAAGAATTGATTGTAAGTACAAGTGGCTGTTGTGTGAATAAACTTTTTGTTACGTTCTGGAACACAGGTAGTGTTCAAAAATGTTTGACATATATTCTTAAAATTGCAGATGAAAAAGCATAATAAAACCAGAGGCTGGGTAGAAGAGACTTAAATACTTAAGCTGTGCAAGATGGGCTTTTTAGCATTTCCCCTTGGAGACCCTAAGCTTATAAAATGAGTGCCTTTAGAAACTATTTTTAAAAGTGTGAACCTTGAGAATATTAAATATGGATAGTTACTGTCCAAACAGTTTCACTTAAAGTACAGCTGATACCCTCTCCAGGATTCACCTTTTTTTTTTTTTTTTTAACAAAACACAGCACTTCTTGTTTTCAGTTGCTGTAGCTCTGCTTTAACCATATTTCTTGGAGTGAATCAATTTCCATCTTTCTGACCAACTGATGGTTAAAATGCTGTGTAGCTGGCACCCTGCATCTTAAGCATTCCCTGGCTTTTGAGTTTGGCATGGTAGTTTGAGTTTCTGGTCATTCATCTTCTTAGATGTATAGAATTTTTGTGCCTACTTCTTCCCCAAAGCAATTAAGAAAATCAAATTAAGTGAGCCCTGTGGTAATTGCATACAGTTCAGTTTCCTGTATGTTGCTGCACTTTGTGGGATGTTGCTTTTTTTTCTGGTGTTTGCAAGTAAATGGGTGGTGGCTATTGTCATCTCACCCAAAATGGGATTCAGTGGCTGAACTTTTCATTGAAAGTATAGTACTTTGATGTTTTAACATTATAACAGAATTTGCCAGGAAAAAAAAAAAGGCACTGTAAAATTAGTACAGTGTGTGAAACAGTCAAGAAACTCTTTGGTCAAAGTCATAATCACCAGACTAAGGTGTCTTCATGAATTCTGGGTCTAGCAGTGTATATTAGTTACCTCTAACTTTCTCACTTAAACAAGGGGGCACCCAGTGTAAACTAAACTTAAGCCAATTAAAATGCAGTGGTTTAGTGAGCCTTCTACTGATTCATGTGCCTGTTCTTCAGGAGAAATAGGAATTATGGTTCTTTGGTATACAGACTGGTATCAGACAGACAAGTGGATCTTATGTCAAGAAAGCTGTTCTGTAAAATGGAACAATGATCATGAAGGTGGTATGTTACATTTATCTTCTGGAGTGGATTAGCTTCCTGCAAGCTTTGTTAACCTGTGACTTTATTGCTCAGCTTTAACAAAGTCACCAAAAATGTTTATTTCAGTTTTGTTCAATATACATTTTTCCTGCTACTCAAGCACAACTGCAAGATTGGTGCCAGGGGAGTGTTGCTGTCAGGTCTTTCATATGCAGTGAGAGGACAGAAAACCCTTTATCTTATTGGAAACTGATTATTTTAAAATGATGAATGATGGAAAAGTTGACTTTGTCCAGTTTACCGGCATATGAGCGGAACAGCATTAAAACTACGAGTAATTGATAAAACAGGTTGGATGGTGGTTTTGGATTTTTTTGACCAGTGAGTAGAATATATAGCTGAAAAGGCTCCTAAAATTCCCTCTGGTAAGAGATTAGAGGATGGCTGTGTGGTATTTGGAGAAACACAGCATATGATTATTTCTGGAGGAAAACAGCTGAAGTAAACTGCATTAGGAATGTGGTATGGGTATAGATCTGTGTTACTTTTAAACTTATTTGCTGTTATGTCTCTGATCCAGCAATAAGTGTAGATCAGAGCATTGTTTCTTTATGCTACCTATATTTTACAGGTAAAAGTTTTAGTGAAGTTAATGTGAATTATTCCAACTGCAACTTTTTGAGAAGCCTGTTGGTGCAAGTTTAAAACACTGAGGTTGGTGACGTCGACTTTCAACATGATAGCAGGTTTCACAGTTTGAGATTTAAAACTTACTGAATTCCTAGCATGGTGAAATAAGTGAACTTTAAAGACTGACAAGGGTGTTAATTCAGTGTGAGAATAATTAAACTTTGGATTTGACAGTGCTGAGGTCAAAAGAAAAGTGCTTCTAAAAAATTCTCTACCCTGTTAAAATTTTATTTATAAAAGTAACTTTCTCATAGATTGAAGCATGAAGTCTAGAGACAGATGGTCTTAGGGGTTGCTTTTGTAAGTGTAAGCAAAATATTGGTGTGTTTGCACATTCATGGCTCCTAGTGGTATATTTTTTTCCCCAATTTTGTTTCCCTTTTTCCTTTCTGCAAACTTCAGTGGCTTTAAAGAAAAATTGCCAATAAAGCCATAGTTGTCTAGCTTTTTGAATTAACACCTCAGTGGCTCATGTAAGTGCAAAGCATGTGTTCTGTGACTTCATCTTGCCTTGAAAACAAAAGCATGCAGCTAGTATTTACTAGAAGTAGTTGATGAAATTTTTGAAATCATCATAATGATTTGTGAGCTTTCTTAATTCAACCAGTTTTTTAACTGGGTGACTGAAGCCAAAACTGCAAGAGTGGTAGCAGAGGACAAAGCTTTGTTTGGTCATGAGAAGAAGACACATTTCTCAGAGCAACACTAAAGTAGTGTATCTGAGTATTGAAAGTATGTGAACTTCTTAAATATGTAATCTGTGCTATCACATTGCAGATGTGCCATTTAAGCAGACATCTTCTGTTGCTGTAGCAGGGGCTGTGATTGGAGCAGTCCTTGCTCTTTTTATCATTACCATCTTTGTGACAGTGCTGCTGACCCCAAGGAAAAAAAGGCCATCGTATCTTGATAAAGTGTGAGTATGTGTTGGATTTTTTTTTTAAACCAAAAGTAATGTGCAGAAAGTGTTTGTTCTATACAGGAATTTAAATGTCTCAGTTTCCTTAGCAGCTGTTCAGCTGTTATAATTTCAGGACTGTATTTTCAGGGTGGAAAGATGTAAAATCACATGCATTTCTAAAAAAAAAAAAAATGAGGAAGCTAAGAATGACTTGAAAAGTAATACATTTTTTATCTCTTCAAAAGTTTGGTTTTTTTAAAGAAAATTGCTCATTGATGGAACTGGAGGGCAGGGGAGAGGTCCATCTTGTCTGACGCACAGACCACTAGTTTATCACAGTTGTAGGTATAACACGAGAGCAAATTGACCATGCTTTGCAGAAGTGAAAGTCCACTAAAATGTATCCTGATGTGTGTAAAATGAAGCAAGCACCAATAGATGTGTGCTTAGAAATTACTGACTTAATGTGCTTTCTGGAACATTGGTTGTTTCTTCACATCTCTGGTGCAGACACGTGGTTTACTTTTTAAAGCATCCAGTATGGTCAAACGAAAACAAGCAAACAATAAGTCTGAAAAGATTCTGTCAGTTAAAGTGGATGATGTCTAGACTCTGTTTGGAATGTGCATTAAAAGTGACAATGGCTTTGAATATCTGTAAATACAAGTCTTCCCACACATGCTGTGTATAGTTTGCACTTAAACTGAATGAGAAATGAAAATGTCTGTCATGTCTGTATGTACTTAATGAGGACTAGAACAAAATAACTTCCAGCATCTAGCATAAAATAAGTTTCAGCATTTAGATCTCTTGAGCTAGCAACTGAGTACTTTCTAACATGGTTAGAAATACTGCTTTCTTGTTTGTTTCTCTGAAATTCTTTAGCCAAAGCAAATTATACGGATAGTGTTAAACATTTTAATTATTTTTATAGCCATTTGCTTTCACTGAGAAAGTTAAAATAGAGAAGTGCTGCATGTAGTAGCTGATTGTAAGGCTTTCTCAAAGGCTTTTCAAAGAAAGGCTGTAGTAGAAAACGTTGCTCCAGCTTTATCTCATAACCTAGAAATGATAATAGATACCAGTAGTGCCTAATCCTGCTTAACTGGAGTGTGTGTGGGGTGGGAGTTCAGTCTGCTTAACACCTTACAGGATAAATAACAAATTATAGATGGTGCTTTTCTACAAAAAGTGCGTGGCTGAATTATTGCCAGTGGTGGATCTGTTAACGTTACAGTGTTCCATATATTTGTCATTGTTGTCTGACAGGTTTGTGTCCCCAAATGTTCAGTGTCAGATGATTTGGCAGCTAAAATAGATAATATCTAACTGACCATTCAATTGGACTTCACAAATATGACATGTCATATTTCATTCTTTTACTACAGGATTGATCTTCCACCCACTCAGAAACCATCCTCATGTGATGAAAGAGCATGCTCTGTACCACAGAAAGAAGTTATGCTTCGGGTGAGTGAATGGTTATATATATATATATATATCTTAAATTGAGGTAGGAAAAGTGTTAACTTCCCTAATTATGTTAATTTAATCTGATTTTGCTTTCCTGGTAATGTAATTTGGAGTCTTGATTGTTGGTTCTCAACCATCTGAATCTTATATCCTTGTTACTAAACTCATCCTTAAAGGTCAGGATACTGGTAGATAGATCCTTTTTGTATCTCTAATAGTGTTTGGCAGACTCTGATCCTTTTGAAGTAGAAAAAGCTGTAGCTGAAATTCTGTGGTGATGATGAGAATACGCATAGCTTTATAAAACAATCTTCATACGGGGGAACAAATATACTTGGTAACTTAACAAGTTACATCAGCATCATCATCTTCATCCTTGTTAGTAAAAACTGCTATTCTTTTAAGCTGATTAAGGTTTGAGTGGTGGGGATACATTGGATTTCGGGCTTTGGCGTGGCTAATTTACCACAGTATAGCTACGATTCCCAGTGAAGATCACTAAATCACTTTTAAATGCTTACAATTATGTAACTTCTAATTTTATATTCTTCCTCGAATTTATCGGCAACAAAAGACACCGTACTAATTCTGTGACAAGTACTTGTATTTTTCATCTGCTCTCAGGGATAGCTTCATGTGATCTGAAGTAAAGCTGTCCAAACAAAAGAGCAATAGGCAGTAAAGTTCTTTACCAGTATTTAGTGTTTTTCTGGGTGTAGTCTGATATAGCAGGATCATAGAGACAATAAACTGGAAAGCTAATTCTAGCAAATGAGACAGTTAAAATAAGTGGGGAGCAAGGAAGGATAAGGAACCGCCCTTCTTAGGTGCCGCGTGGCTTTGCACTGGATTGGGCCGCTTGTGAAACTCCAGGTCAATTCAGGAGGCTTCACTAGGCAGCACAGAAGGGACCTGTTCATGTGAGACAGCCTCAGTTAACAGTAGTGATTATTGCACTTCATATAATGAACTAGTCTGTTCACGAAAACTGTAGATCCTGACTGTAGCCCATGAAGTGTCTTACTTTTTTGATCTATATTAAAATAATCTGATTTTTAGATTTCTACTTACACTGAAGAAAACTTTAATCACTTGCTAGTGTTAACAAGAATTATATTGTAATTATTCTTGATGGAATTTTTGTTCCATCTTCATTACTTTGTATAAGTAATGTTATTCTAACCATTGATGTGCTGAATTATAAGACTGAGATAATTCAGGTAGTCACTTGTTTATAACGAATACTGTTTCTCCAGTAGTCTGGTGTACCTTTGCAGTTTTAAGGACCTATAGAAGCCTTTTTTCTGATAGAGGGATGCCCTAGGAAAAAAAAATCACCCACCCTTAAGATGGATTTTGATTAAGTTCTTAGTAACACTGAAAAATATTGTAGATTTTCTTCATGTGATTGCTGGTTATTAAAGCTCACCAAATATGAGTTACCAGTAAAAGCTTTCCTCTTTCTCATGAAAGTAATGTGTGAAAAGAATATTGTGTATCACAAATATTATGCGAGTAATACTTGCTAGTATTGTTGCTGAATGAAGCAATAAACTTTTCTGAGATCCATTGCTGCCTTTAGTAGCAACCTGATGATTATATCATTTTGAAGGCATAAAACATTTTGTTGGTAAAAAATGTAACAGGCTTTTGTCTTCTGATCTTGAAGGTGGTAGAATACCTAAGATGACAAAAAAAGTCAATGTTTTTCTGTGCTCAGGTTGAGCATCTTGTGCTGTGTAGTAGCTCTTTCTCCTGTCACTACAATACTCAACAAGTGCAGTACTGATGAATCATACTTCTGCTAATACATTCATATGCTTTAAGTATTCTCGTAAAGGATTATCTTACAGAATCAGAAGATACAGACTATTGTGTTATTTGTTCGTCTGTAGTGCTGCTAGATGCTAAAATGACAACAAAAGGAAATGCAATTATCCTTTACAGAACTGCTCATGAAGTATACCTTATTCTTTTCTTCTTCTGAACTGTCTACTGTCTTTGACTTCTTTCTTGGTTTTGATTACTGTGCCTTCTGTTAGTGAATACTTAAACTAAGAAAAGCCGAAGCTGACTGTAATCTTTGATCGTATAATAAAATGCTTTATCTAAATATATTTTGTAAATAGAGAAAGGGCCCTAAGCAGACTGAATCGAATACATTTCCCTTGAGCTGGATAAATAGAGTTTTAAGTTGGTTTTGGAAAGGGAGGAGAGAAATCTAGTTCTTTCTCAGGCTAGATGTTAACTATGCTTTGTTTTAAAATAATAGATGTTGGCATAACGTTGTTAGTGTACCTGTTCTTTTTCTCTTCCATGGAACTCCAAAACTGAGAAGAGCTGGAGGCAGAGTCTTCCTAGCTGATACTGCTTATAATCAACGTGTACTCTCTTATGCCTGAGGCAAGAACTTCTGCTTTATCTAATAGAAATAAGTGTCAGCTTTAGCCAAGAAGTCATTGGTTGCGTTGTTTGGGTGTAATAAGCCAATACTTGAATCGCTGTAAAGAGGTAAGAGGCAAGCTAGGAGCCTGTCACTATGTCTAGTCACATTTGACTGAAAGTCTGTACTAGCCACATAGTTTGTGTTCCAAATGCTGTTTGAACTCATTGTCTAGTCACAAATGAGAAGCACGCCGGTGAATCTCTCTAGATAGTTCGGATGCAAGCTTCCAGTTACACTGAAAAGAACTGCAGATGAAGTGTCACTGCACTGTCAGCAGCAATAGATGATAGAATTTAATCTGAGTGGAAATGATAGGGCTGCATGAAGGTGCAAAGTTAAGTTAAAAGAGAGTGAATTAAATGGTGTCTTCTGCATACTCACAGTAACTGAGGATTGAAAGTGGATTGATTCTGTTTGAGCTGATTCTGGCAAGTTGTTTTATGTAATGTGCAATTTTTTCAATTATCTGTACAGCTATTGTTCAAATCATGTGCAGTAGCTTTTTGAGGATCTTGTGAAGTATTCCACATGCAAGTGAATAAGCTGAAATTCTGCTGTTTGTGTCCCAGCAGTGAATATTTAACTAGATTTTACCCATATCTGAGTAGATGGGTGTTGGTATTAAAATGAAGGGGGATGTTGTAGACGTTTGATAATACTGGACAGACAATGTCTTTCATAGTTACTCCTTCAGACTTGGAAGCTTTAAGTATACATTAGCATTTATGTCCTAACATTAATAATAAGCTCCATGTATGTCAAAGCACTGTGTAACTGAATACTTAATAATTTCTCTGTACTGGTATTTGCATATAGCAATTTATGTATTCATGTGAATCACTTGAGAATTGATAAGAACCAGTTCACTTGTGGCCCTAAAAGAGAGAGACAGAAGTCCAAACGTAGGAATACGAAGTGGAACAAAAAAAAATGGTAGTGTCAATATTTTATTTACTATAGGTTCATCTTTATCAACTTTTTTAGCAACAAAGTTGCTGCATTTGTCATGGAAATAACATTCTGTTACTCAGAACTATTTTTTGCATGCAATGTGAAAGAGCAGTGAGCAGCCCGAAGGCTGTGTCCTTGGTGAGAGAGGGATTTCTACTTGGCAACTGAGTTTTGAGGAGGATCAAGAGGAAGTGGAACAATGGAAGAATTCCAGTGGCTTAAAGAGGAATTCCTCTGTTGCATAATATTTATAAAAGCAGTGGGAAAGAAGTGCACAAGTTCAGGCAGCCCTTTGAATCATTGGAGTTAATTTCACTGTATTTCAAATAATATGTCGCTAAGAAGCAAAACTTTTTTACTTGCCTAGAAACACAACTGAGATGGCGTCTTTGACACTGTGAAATAACTGAAGTTATGGGTAGTTGACAGGTGCTTCTGAAGGAAAGAGGAAAAAATGTTGTTTGGTATAATGCAATGCATGAATGTTCAGAGTTCTTGAAACATTCAGAAATTAGTAAGGCTTTTTTGTAGCAACAGAAATAAAAGTAGAGAGGGGAAATTGCATCCCTGTAGGTAATTCTAGCCGTGAGAAGACTGACTTTAGACTTGCAACTTGTAAGAACACCTCACATACTTAGCCAAGCAACCCTGTCAAACACTAAAACTCTTTAATGGTAATATTTGTATTCATATTGAACATGAGAAAGAAGATGGTGAAATTGTATTAGCACAGTTAAAAGCATATAACACTGTTTACTAACTTATTCTGGATCAAATTTTAAAAGATCACTCACGGTACTTCTAAACCTAGTGTCATGTTGATTCATTTCCAGCCTAAACAATTCTGTGATTCTATAAAATGTAAAGGTAAGACAGTGCAAACTCTTGTAAGTCTCAAAGCACAACACCCCAGATATACTGCATAGAAACATTGTAACTCAGCACCAGTTTGCTTTGACAGAACCTGATGATTTTGGTTCTGTCACTTGCTTCACAGCAGGAAAAGGTCCAGCTCCCGTTTCTAGCAACGTTGTGGTGCTTTCATGCCATGCAAGATGATTTCCTTTGTCTCTAGTTTTAATTCAATAAATACACCCACTGGAATTTCCCATTCTGGTTTCCAGTGTTTATTTAAATCATATCTGTGTCTGCTGTTTGTAGAAATTCTAGAGCAGGCAGATTTTTGTGCTTACAGAACATTAGCCTTTGGTGATGTCAGGGTTCTTGTTCCCCACATGTTTCACCTTATTTTGTGGTGAATATATGGTCTTAGCTCAGGTCTGAAAGAGTAATGCCTCCTGGTAAGCAGAAAAGCTCATTCTCAGTATAGATCTACAGATTACACTCTGAGACTTGAGGAGCAAATGGCTTTAAAGGCAGGGGGAAACAAACAAACAAAACAAAACAAAAACCCAAAAAACAAAAAAAACCCCAAACCTTTTAATGGAATTACAAGACTGAAAACATCACAAACAAAACTTTGAAAAATAGACCTGTGAAAAAGAATGTTGGAGGAGTGAGGAAAGTAGAAAACATTAGATGAGTTTTCACCTTGTTTCACAATGAATTTACAGGTCATGTTAAAAGCTAAGTAACTCAAAATTGCTTCAAAACTTTAACTAAATAATGAATGTGGAAAAGTAAAATGTGAAGGGGAAGGAAGAAAAAAAAGAATGAAACATTACTGGAGATTGGTGGGGTTTCTGCTGTAAGACCAGCAACCCAGCTTCTTTGTGCTGTCGCTGCCACTGTGGAGCTGTTGGGAAAAGCAGGAATTAAGAAACAAACAAATATGCAATTGTGCAAAAGCAGTTGCTGTAGCCTATCATGCCCCTAAACTAGAAGCTAAGTGTGGCATAGAGGGAAAAACTTAATAGGAGTGATGATACCATAGTGTAAGCTGTTACCCTAAGTCATAATTCTCAGATAGCATTGCTTGGTATGATTAAAATTTGCCATCCATTAACTCAGGTGATGATTAACTGCATGTTTAGTAGTTTCAGTAACAAAGTTAATCCATCATGATGGTGACAAAAAAATTTGGAAAGGAAGGGAGGTTTTTGAATCTTCTGTTAAGTAACTGAAATCATAATCAATATATTGCTTAGCTCTAATGTAAAAATTGTGGTGTAATATTAACTTTTTAAAAGTAAACTAATGCTCATGTAGATTTATTGTTGAAAGCTAAACTGATTTTTAGAAACATAATTATTACCCAAAGATTTTGCCAATATATCTGAAATGGAACATGGGCGTGTTGCTGGTATGGTTGTGAAAGCCATCTGAGGTGTGAAAGGGATAAGTGAGCTGACTGGCGGAACTGGGCAAATGGATAAGAATCACCGTATTAAACTCAAAGCAAACAGAAATCAAAGTGTTACTTCCAAAATGTTTGTGAGAACAGTATTGGTTCTTGATAATTTCATAAATGTATCAATCTACTGCAGTAATAATATATGCAGACCTCTGTTTACATTACAGATTTAACCAGCAGGTGTTTTCAGACATTGCTTTTAATATTCAGGAAAACTGTTTGTCTTGAATGAGGCTTTAAACTCCTACTTATTCAAACTTTTTTCCTACAGAACAGGCAGGAGGGAAAATTCCTAGTCTGTAATGTCTCAGTTGTCTGAACGCCTAGAATGGGACAAATGATTTATAGTTGTTCTTCTGTTTTCTCCCTATAGTGCCATTAGGCACTAGTGTAACTGTAAAAATATTGAGTTTACATGCCTCTTAGTGAAGTGTTACTTCCCACAAAGGTGGGAAGTGGTTCGGATCAAAACTGACCCCTCTGACAGTGAGCTGACTCAATTGTAGGAATGTTTTCTGGTCATGAGGAAGTGTTTTTAGTTGTGCTAAATCTTACCTGGAAAAAGTACCTTTATCTGCAGAGATGCAAATGTACAGTTGCAGTACAGTGTTTATTTTGTAGAACTAAGGTTAAGAAGAAGAAAGTGCAATTTCTGATAGAGTTTAAAACTGTAAATGCCTAACAAAGAACTGAGTTCCTTGGGATTTGAAAATAGGCATTCAAGTGTGCTGTCTGTAGCATGTGCAGTGTATTCATTAGATGGAGCCCAGAAAAAGGGCAAGGAAGCATTTCTTCCTGAAATGGGTAGAATTTGTCTCCTGGATATAATCAAATTAGAGGTAAGTATATAAACCTATGCAAAATGACAAGTTGCATTTTAATTAATGGGTTTGTAAATAAGTTAATTTTTTTTGTTAGCCCATGAATGAAACTCTTACCACTTGCAAGGGCGGGGCATAGAGTTTCAAATGATTACCACTTGATAACCCATTAAACTGTTTGTAAATTTTTATGTAATTGTAACATGCTGCCGTTGTGAAATACGCTGCTTTGAAATTGTTTCCATCTTTTTGAAACACGCTGTACATTGATTTTGGTGGTGGGACTGTTCTTTGGGAACCAAAGAAGGGCAAATAACTGCAGAGCAAAGCTACTCCAAGGCTACTTGTGTAAGTAGGAGGGGGAATCAGGGAGCAGGACCCATCCAGTTGTCTTTTTTTTTTTTCCGTGTCCTAGCACAGCCAAGGTTTCAAACGGCTAACGGGCTTAATGAATTGAGCAATGGACTCCTGTTTGAAGAACTTACTGCTGTACATGGCTATGTTTTTATTAGCAAGCTGTGCTGAACAGTAGGAGCAGACCTACAGTTGCCATTGAGATGTACAGTGTTCATGAGATGCACGTTTAGGGGGATTTTACTTGCTATTAGCTATTGTCTTGTCCTGTGAATAGAATGATAATTAGTTCCTGATGTACAACTAGTTATCAGGCCTTGCTAGACCTCTGATATAATATTTTGGAGAGATACGCTTTGAGAAACAAGTTTTAGGCCTCACAGAAAAAGGTAGTAGTAAAATGTCTAGATAGTGTGGCCTGTTAGCTGGAAAATTGGAGGCCTGTATCTAGTGGAGTCCCTCAAGGGTCAGTACTAGGACCAGTACTGTTCAATAGATTCATCAATGACTTGCATGAGGGAATAGAGTGCGCTATCAGCAAGTTTGCCGATAACACCAAACTGGGAGGGGTGGCTGACACGCCAGAAGGCTGTGCTGCCATCCAGCGAGACCTGGACAGGCTGGAGAGTTGGGCGGGGAAAAATTGAATGAAATATAACAAGGGCAAGTGGAGAGTCTTGCATCTGGGCAGGAACAACCCCAGGTTCCAGTATAAGTTGGGGAACGACCTGTTGGAGAGCAGTGTAGGGGAAAGAGACCTGGGAGTCCTGGTGGGCAGCAGGATGACCATGAGCCAGCACTGTGCCCTTGTGGCCAAGAAGGCCAATGGCATCCTGGGGTGTATTAGAAGGGGGGTGGTCAGTAGGTCAAGAGAGGTTCTCCTTTCCCTCTGCTCTGCCCTGGTGGAATCTGGAATACTGTGTCCAGTTCTGGGCCCCTCAGTTAAAGAAGGACAGGGAACTGCTGGAGAGAGTCCAGCGCAGGGCCACGAAGATGATGAAGGGAGTGGAGCATCTCCCGTATGAGGAAAGGCTGAGGGAGCTGGGTCTCTCTAGCTTGGAGGAGACTGAGGGGTGACGTCATTAATGTTTATAAATATGTAAAGGGTGAGTGTCACGAGGATGGAGCCAGGCTCTTCTCGGTGACAACCAATGACAAGACAAGGGGTAATGGGTGCAAACTGGAACACAAGAGGTTCCACTTAAATTTGAGAAGAAACTTCTTCTCAGTCAGGGTAACAGAGCACTGGAACAGGCTGCCCAGGGAGGTTGTGGAGTCTCCTTCTCTGGAGTCATTCAAAACCCACCTGGACACATTCCTGTGTAACCTCATCTAGGTGTTCCTGTTCTGGCAGGGGGATTGGACTAGATGGTCTTTTGAGGTCCCTTCCAATCCCTAACGTTCTGTGATTCTGTGAAATTAGTTAGCAAAACAAACTTTTTGAGACAAGGTGTAAATAATGAAAAGCATTGCCTTTGTTTTGGGTAGTCTGATTAGAAGTTTAATTTTTCACTAGGAAGTACTTTGTTTATCAAATTAAGAAACAGAAATGTACTCCCTTCTGCTCTCAGTAGTCTACAATTAAATTCCTTTTCAGTTACATACTTTTGTGAAGTATCAGACTCAGCATTTATCCATATGATGCTTGTGAAAACTTTATACTGTATGACTGACTTTGGATTTTGTGTTGGTTTTAACCTGTGGCTTATCTAAAAATCAATGTCATCTTAAAAAAACCTTTTTAGTCTTTCTGGAACATGCCTATGCTTAAATAAAAAAGTACAAATTAAATATACGTAAACAACACTTACTAAATTGACAATAGCACATTCTTTCTGCCAGAGACTAGCTTGTAAGAAGTGTTCTAAATGGTAGTCAGTTAAGACACTTCGCAAGGTATAGTGTATTTTGTGATGACTGGCATTTTTGCATAAACCAAACATGTTCTGCAGTGTTGAATTTTGACTCGTGTCCACTGTCACTTTTATTCTTTCAGAAAGAACATTTTGCTTTGCAAAACCAGTACAGAGAGAAAGATGCTGGAAACTTGCAGCACATGGTAAATAATAAGATGTCTTGAATTCCTGATTGAAGCTTTGATTTCATCTTGTTCCTTTAAATAAGCTTAAAGTATGTTTTTCCTTAAGAGCAAAGTATTTGTCCATCCTAGTCAATAACTGATGAGTGTGTGGGTTTGCTGTCGGTGAAGTGGAAAGAGTCAATCTCATTTTAATATCCTGTATTTCCTAGATAGTTTTGCTGACTAATTTAAATACATAAACACTAGAGCTTTGAAGTTCTAGTTGAATAAAATAACAAAGCGCAGGAGTGCTGACAGACTTCTTCATAGTTTGTATTTTGCTTTTGAGATTTGTTCAGCCTTAAAATCTAACTTCCTCTGAAACAGAAGTTTGAGGTTAACTCTGAGTAGTTACTAACACTTCTGTCATTTGTTTGCTAGTGACTGGAATTTTTAAGTTCATGTTTCTCGATTCATAGGACTGTTTTGGAGATCATGCACCTTTTACTTAAAGTTTAACAAGAATAAGAATTAGTGGTTCTGTACATGAACTATGAAACTGATTACTTCTTGTTTGTGTTTAGAAGGCTGTGAATGGAAGACAACTTACTTGTGATGTCGAAGAGCCACAGGAACAAGAGGGTCTTCAGCATACGTATCCTGCTTATCAGCAAACATACTACAAAAACTGGAGCAGCAGATACCCACAAAACTCAGGATCTGGAAGAGTCTACATCAATCCAAGGGAGCATTATGTATGAATCTACCCAGATGTCTCAACTTCAAGATACAAGGGGTTTAATACCTGTCGACTGTATAACCAATATGTCTCATTGTTTTTTATCTCTAAAACAATTGGTCTTTTTTCCTGTGGGAAGAAATTGCATGGAGAATTTTATGTAGGTAAACCCTGTGTAATTTAAGACTTAACTTACTTTCTAGCCTTTGGTATGCATTCATTTTTGTAGTTATACCAACCTGCCAAAAGAGCAGAGCCATTTAGCTTTATTAACCTTCATAGTCATAAGATGTATAAATTAGATGAATTGGTTGACACATGGCAAAATGTAGTTAAACTGTTTCCGTGGTTATTTCTGGGAGCATTTTGTCCCTGAATGGATACTTTAAAATAAACTCGCCTACGTAAAAGTGAGTAAGTACAAGCAAGACAACTGAATCCCTGGTGACATAAGCAGTCTCAAGCTGAGAGTCATTTTTTTGCATCTTAGAAAATTGGTATAATTATCATTTTGACTGGCCTTAGCTATTGATTTCTCAACCAGCTCTACCTCTCCCAGTCAAATGAGCAACTTGGCTACCTCTCAAATATTGACTTACTGTTTCATAACGTATGTTGCATCTTCCCACCTTGTTAAAAGTGAAACAATTCCCTTACATCAGAAACTTTTTGTTTCATATTGATCCTGGATGTCAGTTGATACTCTTTCTGGTTGTAGTTTCACAGAAGGTCTATATGAAACTTAGTTTTAGGAAGTAGATGACTAGACAGACAAAACTTCCTGGAAGTGTCTTATACATAGCTGTGTCTTACCTACAAATTGCAATTTAATAATTTTCCAAGTATGACTCCCATGTTAAATGTTGCAGAGTGTGGTGTCTCGCTTGGTAATAAATA
This sequence comes from Caloenas nicobarica, assembly GCF_036013445.1. Taxonomy (NCBI): domain Eukaryota; kingdom Metazoa; phylum Chordata; class Aves; order Columbiformes; family Columbidae; genus Caloenas; species Caloenas nicobarica. The sequence continues at coordinate 94,118,033 of NC_088245.1, read as the reverse complement.
AGTTTCACGTTCTTTGATTTCTTCTCAGTTTGCATTAAAACTGTCTACAATGTGTTCTTACATCTTAGCAATAAAAGGAAAGCCTCAGTAGACTTCAAGCAGTTTTCAGCACTGTCCTTTTAATCTTAACCAGTCATGTGAAGTAACTGGAGAATGTCCTAATGTGTTATCAGTGCTAACAGTATCCCACGTGAAATTTTACGAGTGTGGGGTAATGGTTGAAAAATGCGCTCAGGATCTTTTTAGAAAAATGAGGTTTCCTTTGGATTAAAAAAATAAATATTTAGCAAGTTAAAAAAAGTGTATAATGTGTTAGTGCTGAAATGAACTCACAAGACAATCTTAAAATATTTTAAGATAGCAGGAAATAAGACACTGACTAAAATTTGCTGGAGAAACTTAAAAGACTTGTGTGTATTCTGTACACAAGTCCACAACGATAATTTTCAGTCAGATGACCTGAAGACAGAATGTTGAGAAGAATGGCTATACTGAACTAGCTATTGTTACAGCATTTAAACTTCTGTGATACTAGCGTTTCCTCTGCCGATGGTTGGATTTTTCAGAGGGAAGAGTCATAGTTGTAGAAGCAATAGAATTGGAAGCTGGTATAGTCAAGTGTGCTGCAGGCAGGATGCCATTATAAAACCTGTATTCAACCTGCATTCATCTTCATAGTAAAAGTTAATGAGATCACCATCCACAATAGGGCTAGGTAAATATTTTTAGTTTGTTACAGGTACCAGCTAGAAGATTATGCCCTAGGTGCCTGTGTTCTGGACACTCTACAAGTAGACGTTAACTGTTCTCTTACTAAGCATGTTTGTGTTATGTGGATGAAGCTGACAGCTGAAGCAATGGCAAAGAAAAAGGCTGGAGAGAACCTGTTTCTCAAGAGCTTTCTTTGAACCAGTGTCGAATTGCTTTTTCTTAAGGATTGAGCACATTCATGTAAATTGAGCAACTGTTTTCAACTTTAAAGCCTCCCGCTGTATTTGAGACCTAAAGAAGGGCTTGTACGCCCCAGAAATATATTTTCCAGTAATGTCAGTTTAAGCAGCTACCTCTTTCCACAAGTGCTGCCTCACCTGTCCTCACATTACTACAGCTCCAAAAAACATCTGCTGTCAGAACATGAAAAGTGTCTTGGCAAAATAGAATGATAGAACATTGAGATGAACTATACTGCTTGAGATAATTTGATCAATATGACTAAGCAAAACTTGATACAAAAAATATTTGGATATATATTATAGGGTGGTTCAAAACTCTGTTATTGTGATAATGCTTCCACTACATTCATTAGTATGATGTGGTATTCAGCAGGTGATCATTTTGGTTCTTATTGTGTTGGCAGATTATGTAAAAACCAATTATTTGGGGTTCAGACTTCTTCTACTGCTTTTTATATTTGCAGATACATTATTATTTGGAGAGTTGAAACTTTGGGGGGAAAAAGGGAGGAAGGAAGAATGGTATCAACAAAGCTGTAATTGCTGTTTTGAATTTGTAAAAATAGCTTAACAAAAAAGTCATCCGTGTTGCTCAAGTTGAGTATCAACAAACTACAGAAAGCTGGAATTGCAAACTACCCATCAGCACATAGTTTGCCCTAAAGTCATTAGGGAAATATATTATCATGCCTACCTGTTAGAAATGGTTTCTTTGTAATCTGTTCAGGGACATTTAGTGTGTTAGATTTTTTTTTTAAAATGTTTTTCATAGTCTTAAGTGGCTGGACTTTGGGAGGAGGGAATTTGGCATAGAATGCTCTGAAGAGAACAGAAAAATATCCGCTGATCAGGATTTCCCACAGAAAGGATTGCACATACAGAAGTAAGTTTGATCTGCTTTTTTAAGATGTAGAAAATGTCCTTTTTTATTTTTGTACATTTTCAAATGTTTGTATTTGTATTTTGATTTGAATAAAAACATTCAAAATAGAAACTATTCCTATGTTTAGATTTAAGATTGTGTAAGGTATAGAAAATGCATCCACTTTCTTGATGATATGCTTCTTACTCTCTGGTCATACATGTGGAACATGTGGGTTTTTTCCTAACAGTACCACTTCTGAATATCTGTGGTGTTGGATGCTGAAATGAAATACCTTTTCAAGACTTGTTGAATTTAACAGGGGGCATATGGTACTTTGTGAAAATCCAGCACCTAAGTGAACACCCAAAAATCACTGTTGAGGGAGGTAGGAATGGAGGGGAAGAGTATTAATTCACGTCTCTAGCTTTGATAAATATAAATTGTCCTCTGCTCAAGAATATTTTAATTTTACAAGCCAGTCTAATTATAGGAAAAATAAGATGTACTATTTGGCATACATCCAAAATATTTGTGGATGTAATACAAAGGAAAACTAAGAAAATGTACTAATTAAAAAAAGGGAAACAGCACGAGATTATTAAAGGACTACTGTTGTTTGGTCACAAAATGATCTAATGTATTGAGTTCATGAAGAGTAGCGGGAGGTTTTCACCTTCAGAGTTCTTAATTTTTGCTGCTTTCTGGCAGTGTTATTGCTATTTCCTTCTCTGACTGACACAAATTTGGCTGCAGAATGCTGTATTGTTGTATAGGTAAGTGCTTAAAATACGCTATAGTTACTTCTTCAGTGCCACAGATCTGAAGTTACTCTGAACCACTCTGGTGTTGGAAGGTTCTGTGTGTGAAATTGTTTTGGCAACTTAAGTCACATCAGAGATTACTGACTGGGAGAGCTAAAGCTCCAGGAAAAAAAAAAGAAGCCTTGGTGGTTCTTAACTGCTCAGTTGCCTGGTGTGAGGTGGCCTGGAGGCTTTTGTCTAGAGAACTGGAAGACTGGGTTTGGCCTTTAGAAACATGTTTCTTTCCGATAGCAAAGCTAATGCTTCACTGCTGCTTACACATATAACATGTCTTACCGATGTCATCAAAATAATTAAGTTTGACATTAAGCTAGCCTGCATTTTTAGTGTTGTTCCAAAGCTATGCTACCTGATTTCATGCTACTGGTGGGGTAGAGCTCTGGAATACTGGGGAAACTTGGAAGAACCTGCTCAGTGTAGGAAGACATGAATGACCTGGCCAGTTGTTGTGAAAGTGGTTAAGGATAGTTATGCTCTAATGAAGTGCTAAAAAGATATGTAGAAGTTAAGCTAAACTGTTAAGGTGATGACAGCTAGTAAAAAGCAAAAGCTGGAGAGTGGCTGAATCTCAGCAGGATAACACTTTACTGAAAAGGATGGCATTGTTTTTGGTAATTAGCTCCATACCTTCAGCTGAATGATACTGGATGAAAATGCACAAAAAATAAATTGTGAATCTTAGTAATAATTATTCAAACAATGTCAAACCAAGCAGAGATGTGTTAGGCATTTTAATCTGCACTGACAACCCCTCAGTGCAGCTTTTCCTAGTCCTGTTTTGTGATCTTACTTGAGTTGATTTTATGCTGTATCTAAATCTGGAGCCTTCAATTGCCAGTAGAAAATAAATTCTATTTTGGAGCCTACAAGTCAAGCTGTGATTCTTCTGCCATTTGTGTGACTGGTAATCAGGACTGTACAAATGGAATTTAGCTCACTTCTTTGAGACCAAGTTGGAGATGAAGTAGGCTGCAGTTTACCCACCAGCTTAGATTAATTTGAATTTATCGTGCTAGGGCTACATGCGGAATGCATAGAGTATACTTGATATATTAAGAAGTCATTTTAATTTGACTGAGTTTAGCCGCAGATTTATTATATTCCAACTTGAAATGTATTTTTCCACTGAGATAAATTAGAATTATAATCTAACATGGATTTACAGGAAATAACTTTTTTTTAATGCTGGTTGCCAGAGGAAGAAGTTTAAATATTTGCTGTTGCATCGCATCTGAATTTGTTCTGGTTCTAGTAAAACCTTACCTTAGTGGGTTCTGAGTTTTTAGGATGCCTGTGACAGTATTTCAGATATGCTTAGTGCTTTTAATGTACCTTGATAATTTAGGTGTCTTTGACTAAATCCTTGTCTCCCACTTTTGCCTCTGATTCCAGTCCAGTGGCATATGATTTCTGTCTAAATGCTGGGAAGTAACTTCAATTTTGCATCTATATGGAAATAATAATCCGGCTGTATCACTTAAGGATTGTAGGCAAAGTGCTTAAGAGATGCTACAAAGGATTTACCTGTCTCTTTTTTTCACTTGTCGTTTTCCCGATGTTCAATTTTATTTGTTCATTATTGTCTTGGATATCTGAAATCTTGCTCCTAGTGGTCTTGCTGCATTAGATTCTGTCTGTAGGGGATGGTGTATCTGCAGTTTCAATTTTCTGACACTTCATCTTGCCTGTCCAATAAGAAGTTTCTTATAGTTCTCTGTATGACTTGAGATATTCTGGGCTTGAACAGCTCATTAGTTGACAGCAAAATATTTTGAGGCAGTGTTTGCTTGTTTACACCATTCAGCTCATAACAAACTTCAGAAAGTGAAGGTTTTCTGGCTGAGCGATGGCTACGTGCAGTATTAGGTCAGGTACAACACAGCAGTGTACCAGCAAAAGGTGCTTCAGTCCTACCAGTTGCGCGCTGGTCAGGGAGAGAGAGACAGACACCCATTAAAAGATTAAGTGTGCTCTCTCCTGTCACCATAGTGTATTGTACTCATAAGAGGGGGGAAAAAAAGAAGTCCACAGATCTACATAACTTTTCTGAGCTGCTGTAGTAATTTCAGAACAATTACTCTTAGGTACCATTTGTGACAAAAGCTGAATTTCTTGTCAGGTATGGTGGATGAAAACAGAGCAGTTTGATTTCTGTCTTCTGTTTGATTAAATGGTCTCTTTCAAGACCAGACCAGCTACTGATGCAACTGTTCCTATTAAGCATAAAAACTGAAGCTGCCTAGGTTTAATCCCACAACTAACAAAGTTCTTTCCTTCTTTGACGTGAGCAGAGAAGAAAGAAATTCCTGTGGGCAAATAAAATGTCTTTGTATTGATCCAGGTAGCTTTAAAATCCAGATTGACTGGATAATATGATTTGGAGATTGGTTCATCCAAGTAGACTGTTCTCTGACTTTGTACACCAGATGGACCTGCCTTTACATAAACCAGAACCTGCAGGTTCTCCTGCCTGCCCTCTGCAATGTGCATCTGCCTAATTTCTGTTCTTTAACAGGGAGCTTTACAGATTCACAGTGTTTCCTTCAGTTCAATTTGGGGTTATTAGTTAAAGTAATTCAGATTGAAAAGGTCTCAGACACCTTAAGAAAACCTACTTTGTTAATTCCACAGCTTGCTTATCTACTGCCCTTTCCCTACACCTTCTATCCTCCTACATCTGTACGGTTCTTCTTTGCTCAGTTATATATATATGTATTTTTTTTTTTTCCTCCAGCAGGGAGAAGCACCAGTCTTTACCCTAGGATTTCATTTCTCTTTATATTCTTGGCTAAATATTTCCCACTAATGTACCTAGTTAGGACCTTATTAAAGAGAAAATATCTAATGCATTTCTAAGATGAAAAACAGGTACTCTGTACCATTTTTGTCTCATCCTCCTGCTCTGGCTTTTTAGGACACTTAACTAATTTTTGACTCTATATGGAAATGATTGAGATGCAGTGTTGCATAATTTTTTTTCACCTCTTTTACATTCTATAACGGCATGAGACGTACGTGTGAGAAATTTTCAAAGTGGAAAATGGGACACTTGTCAACATCTACTACTCTTATAGTTGGAAAAATGACGATACAACATTGCAAATGGTTAAATCACCTTACTTTTCAGGTGATAGATGACATAGAATAAGCAAGTAAAAGGACAAACATGGAATAGACAGTAATAGCTTGGAGGAAACAGTCCTCTGCTTATACAAGAAGGCAAAATATATCATTTAGACTACTCTCCCGTTGCTTTCTTGAGGCAGGAGAGCTAGTGAGGTGGCATGTTCAGTACTGGAATTTCATGACAAAATATTGTGACCTCCTGACAGTGAAAATGAGCTCTTTGCCCCTAGCATAATAAAGTAGTGTTAGCAATTGACAAAAAAAAATATTCTCTACCAAAGCAGTAACTGACTTCTCAGTTTTCTGAAACCATTTTAAATAAACTAAAGGTGACAATTGTCTAGAAAGCTCTTCAGTTTCTGATGTATCCTAATACCAGGAGGAATCTGGCTAGTTTGGGTGTTGATGCTACTTAGCTGAATGTTGATGGGTATAGTAGGGTATGAAAAACTCAAAAAGCCACAGTTTTGAGACAAAGTGAGAATTGTCACTTTCAAATGTGTTACTATGAAATTGCATCCAAGTTTCACCATCTGTTTAAGATTGGATCGTATACAAGTTAAATAGCTATATGGCTGTCCCCTAGACCATCAAAAAATTCATCTAGAAAGCTGAAGATAAGGGAATTTCTAGTGTTGCTGATCAGGCTTGAGTGCATGATTTGCACAGCAAGTGTAATTGACCCCACGGATATCTATGTGGAATAAAATGCCTAATGGATACTTGTATCTAAAAGCATTGATTATACAGTAAGTAGCTGGATTACTGTATTGGGAAATAACTCAGTTCTCTTGAAAAGAAAAAAAAAAAAAAAAGAGGCAGGAGGTGCGGGAAGAAACTGCTGTGAAGATCCCAGAACACAAAGTCACATCTTAAAGTAGAAAACAGCTTAAACTACAACTGAATAACCATAGCAAATAGTGACTTGGCTCCTCTTGCGATGGAAGATTCAGGCTTCAGACACAAGTCTTTCTCTTGGAAGAATGTAAGCAATCTTATTGGAAGATGATTAAGAACTTTGCAAGACTTTCTTTGAAAAAGTCATCATCATTTTCTGTCTAAAGACAAAGCCGTGGGAGTGGAAATACACAGATGGAGATGAGTGGATGCTAGAGATGCTCACTGCACCTTTGACTTTCAGGTCTCTTAGGGAAGTGTCTCTTCCTCTTCTGTTGGGCAGCCCAGTAACTTAGGCACAAGGACTTCTGCAATTCAGGTTCTTCTGACATCTGCAATTGTTGATGGTACCAAATTTAGTGCTAGACTTGACTCTGCCTGTCCCCTTGCCCCTTCCCTCTCCTCATCCACCCTGCTGACACTTCTAGCAGTATTTTGAGGAATTTTTTTTTTAAATGCTAATGTTCTAGAGTTAAAGGAACTGATATTGGTGCATTCCTGAGACACTGATTTAAAGAAACTATGGCAGGCTGGAGTATGTTAATTTATTAGCAGACTAATGGATGCTCTGAGAGTGTTTGGAGCTGCTTTGAACCTACTCCAGCACCATTAGACAAGTCCCATCTGAAATAGCCTTGACTTACATTAGAAGGAAGAACTTCCTTATGAAAACACATGGAATCATAAATGTATTAGTGGGGTTTTTTTTGCTGTTGATGTTTTATTACAGTTCACAGCATCATGTTAATAGTCAGCATCTTAATTTGAATACATACAATTCATCTCTTCCCATTCCTGAGAAGACTTTCAGTAGAGAGAAAAAACAAAACCACACACCTAGGTGATACGCAAGTAAATTTGAATCTGAAATGACTGCATTAAGTGCTTATACTTAGTTAATGCAGTTTATATGGGAACTCACTGTGTTACTCTCTGGATATTTTGTAATAGGTGTGTCTGGGAAGCTGTGCACTTACCATCATGTGCCCAATTATAGGTGTGCCAAAGTTTGCAAAAAGTAGGAGAACGCTTTTTTAAAATTACGTACCTTGAAGTTGCCCCAACTCCAGTTGGCCAAGTCGCAGCTGGTGCAAACAAAAATATTTCATAGCATCCATTGATACCACACAGTAATAAATCTTTTTTTTTAAATGTGCAGGGAAATAAATGAAAGAAAATTCTTCTTATATTCCTACACACAAATTGCATATGACAAGATTCTCTGCCTCTTTGTGCATGTGGCTTGATGTAGGTCAGGAAACCATCAATTCCCTGTCACAAACTCCATCTTAGTGTTTCTTGCAAGTTTAATTGTATCAATAACAGCACACTCCAACACAAAATATTTGTTGGATATTATAAGTGGAATTTTGAAATCCTCTAGGAAATGTAAATATTTTTAATATTTCCCCTGAAACTTATTTACTACTTCCTCTTATGAAGATAGGCTTGCTGCTTTTCTGAATTTAAGCATTGTTTTCTTTCCTTGGAGATGGAAATTTCATTTTGAAAGATCAGACATTGTTGTCCATGCTTGACTGACACAATTAAGTCATAAACGAGAGCCCTCTATTTAGGGCTTTATAATAATCTCTCCCTCTCCCTTTGTGACTTTGAGTCTTGAGTCTTCTTACTGAGCTTTGTCTTTTCTATGTGTTTGTGCATTTAACAAGTGTCTTTGTTTGGAATGACAGTTGATGTAGACTTATTGGCATACCTGATGTTTTCTGAAATTACTGCAATATTTGGTGCAAACTGAAAAGAAGAAAAACAAACTAAGTAGAGAGTTGGTACATGCTTCCACGCAAGTGTAAAAAGCCCATTTTGAAGGCTGTCACTGTGCTTTACTAGAGCACTAAAGAAGTGCTGCTAAAGAGAATAGTGATTCTTGAGGACTACTGTGCGTCTAGATAGCACTGACTCTATCTCAGGATAGCTTCAGTTCCATTAAGGAGCTTGTATCTCACCCTGATTAGTATCAGGAAATAATTAAAATGTAATCTGGCTCTCTTCATTGGGGATGTTCTTGAATCCTTCAAAAGGTGTCAAAAAACTGTCTTCAATACTGAGTGTTCCCATAAATAAAGTAACAGGATAATGTGGCCTCTTGGAGATTTTTTTTTTTAATGCATATTGGACTCAATACTAGTAAAAGATGATTGAAAAGTTCTGGATGTTTATACAGACTCACAGGCCAGATCTTCTGTAAGGCTGGAATTCTAGAAAGTCACCATTTGAAGTCAACTGGGGAAGGGATAAAAGATGGAATTCAACCCAAGTGTAAAATGTATCTCTGAGTAGTTTGTACATTAATACAGGTGAGCCGTCTGCCCTGCTGTTTGGGTTTCTCCTACCTAGTCCCCAAACTTAAGTCTTTTATTTACAAATAAATATCAAAGGTATCTTTTTGTGTGTTTCCTTCTGTGAATGGCTTTGCTCTTATTTAAATGCTTTTTGTTCACAAAGTATGTTAAGTGAACACCTGGGGCTAATTGCTATAACTACCTATAATATGTTTTATTTATCTTTAATTAAAACAATAAACATCGGGACAAAGTTATGGTATCTTTCCACGTAGGCCTTTACAGGTAGTTACGAAAGAAAGCTGAGAGTTATTGCCAGGTCAAAACTGCTACCATCATTAGGTCTGTGACTGACTGGCATAAAGAGTAGTTTTCCATTTGTGTGGTCAGTTATAAGATATAGAGGAATGTAAAATGATACGACCATCACAATGCAGTGCTACTGTACCTTTTCAAGTGAATTTTATCTCTTTGTGCATAGCTTTCCCCTGCTTTTCCTATTAGAATGAACACTGCCTGTACTGTGAAGTTGCTTATACTAAACTGAAACACCCTTTTGTCTCCCAAATTGCAAACCCCTGAAAAAACACAAATCAAATTCTAATTTGAGCTGATGTTAATTTTTTTCAGGAGAACTTAGGCTTCCTTTTAGCCATTGTGAGTTCTGAAGGTGCATAGTTTTATTGTGAAGTGAAATACAGTTGCATCTCAGGGTCTTGCACAAATTCTGCGTACCGGATTACTGGAAAAAAATATCCTGGAAGGAAAATAAGTTTGTTTTATTACTGTACTGCTTCAAGTTTGTGTTCTTCCTCAGTATCCTCCCTCACTTTTGCCTTTAGTAGCTGTGTCTCAGAAATTTATTCAGCTGTGACATTTCATAATAAGTCAGAAATTTTTCTGAAAGTGGACTTTTTGCTGATAAGTGAAAGTAATAGTCTAGCCAGAGAATATATCTCTCTTTAGTTATACATCTGTTGATAATGCCGCTTCTCTCCATTTATTTTTGTCTGAGTGCATCTTAGGATGCAAGAGTGATCCGAGGGAAGAAAACAAGCCTTTTGCATCAGGATGGGAACACCTTCAGCAGTTTAAAATGGTATTGTAACAAACTCTTTGTGGATTGAAACATGCTCATCCATGTGGTGTAGTCTGTCACAGGTATAGCAGCCGTGAGTCAGCCCAATAAGTGTCTCTGTATGAAGCTGATGGGATAGCAGGTGGTTTTGGTTGCAATGTCACCAGTCTGTGCCATGCTGAATGCATATTGTTCATCCCACAAATCCCTGCTAAACACTGTGATGGGCTGTCAGCCCTGAATCTACTCCCGTGCTTTTGAAATGAACCATATGGGGTGTGAATGTAATTAAAGGACTACTTCTTTTGCAGTTGCTTGCAGTGACTAAAAATGCCCTGAATGCTTAAGGAATTGCTTAAAAAAAAATGAAGATTATCTTGGTGAACACGGGAAAAACTGATAGGATGTTCTTCTTAGACAGAATTACATATGGTAGCAGAATAGCCTCTGGAGGCTGAGCTGATGGACTGAATTTACAGATGAGGTTTTCTGGAAAAAAGAAAAAAGTGTCATACTTTAGTTTCAACTGTATGCTTGCTTCATTTTGGAAGTCTGGAAAATTTTTGTCACCTCTAGTCACTGCAAGAGACTTGGCAACCACTGTCTTGAATTGAGAGGGTCAGGACCAGGCAGAGTAACTCAACGTGGGGCTTCGCAAATCCAGAGAGAGGGAAGGCAATGGTTTTGTCTGACCTGACACTTACTAATCCAGCCCAGTAGGCAGTTGGGCTTCATTGCTTCAAGAGCATACTCTGACTCATGTCCATGTTGTTAGTCACCAGGGCCCCCAGATACTTTTCTGCGGAGGGCTAACACTTGCCCTATGCTTACTCAGTTCCTGTGATTTTTAACATACGGATCAAGTTAAGCTTCTGTAACTGAGAAATGGAATCCTGATATATACCTGGTTTAATACATGTGTGTACTGTGTGTATAGTTATGCTGGGTAGTGGTCACTAAACTTTGACCTTGATAAAAAATCTTAATTCTCTCACAAAGTGAAAATTTGCTTTGTGTGTTTGGTCACACTGTGGGTTTGTGGTTTACTTGTTACCACGCTGCAGGGGTACGGTTCACTCTTTGCTGCCATGGTAATGAATCGAAGGTTATATCTGCAAACCAGACAGTTATGGTAGGTGCTACCTGAGACAGGCTCAGTCTCTTTATAGTGCCTTTAATACTACTTATTCATCTCCACAGACTTGCTCCAGCTAAAATACTTTATTTAACAAAAAAAACCAAAACAAACAAACAAAAATTGTGGGTAGGAAAAGGAGCAATGATACAATCACACTATATTGCCCCTGTTTGTTCTTAAATTCTGTTGTAAGGACAGAATCACTTTAGAGAGTGATCACGTAGAGTAGTTTATTGTAAGGTAGCTTCATAAGAGGATAACTTCTAGTAAATATATTGATTTGTGAACCTAACTGGTCTTTTACCTTTACCATAGGTTTTGGGTAATTAATCTGTAACTAAGACTTTTTATGGAACTTTTCCCAGTTTTCAGGAACTGTCTCTAACTTGGTAGGCACATTGACTCCTTGTACAATAAAATCACCTTTCACACTGCTATCTTGGAATCTGCTTGATTATTGTTGTGTTCAGATCTGTAAGGGTGAGGTATTTGGAAGACAAAGCAAGCAGCCTGACACAGTGAACTCTGCTGTCCTGCAGGCATCCTTCCCTTTTGGCAGAATTCAAATATAATCTGGTTTAGGTGAAGACACAGGTGGATTTTTCTCTTAGTCACTGGAACACCCAGATTCAGGGTTTATGGAGAAGGAAGTCATGTTGGGAGTCAAGGGTTATGAGTGAAAAAGGACGTGGCTTGCTATTTGTCAGAATAAAGACCGATGTACCTCTTTGTGTGTCTAGTTAAAAAAAAAAAAAAAAAAAAAGCAAGCTATGTGCTATATACACACTTTCATCCCATCTGTAATGCAGGTGCTGGAAGGTGGCTGTTCCCAGGCTTTGCTAGGGCTGTGTGAGGCTGGCAGTGCAAACAAGCTTGTAAATGATGTGATGAACAGTGAAAAAGGGACAAGGATTAGTTTTATATTGGTAGTTAAACACCCAAGTGCCCAAGCAGACTTCTGTTGGAAATTCACTTTGGTAACATTTATGAACCTGGGGATAAATGCTGTCTGAACTGACAGCAGCAAATTAAAGTATGGCTGCTGAATTACCCAAGCTATAAATGAAATCAGAGCAAACACGGGCTACTTGTTGCTTTAGGAATTAACAGATCTTACACTATGTACCTTGCCAGTCTTACAAAGTGCTTACTGCAACTTTGAAATTTTATGTAGTCCCAGATATTTTATCTGTAGAAAACCTAAGTGGTGGCCACGCTTTCCAGAGATCTGAAGTGCTTTCATCTTCCCGGTTTACATGACGAGTAGATCAAAAGCCTTAGAAGGTGAACCATTTCCCTGGTTTTTTTACAAATGCTTGAGCTCTGAGACGCTGGTGACAGGGGGAGGTGAGTATGTGAAAAATGTCCCAGTTAAATCTGCTGGGGCATATGGAACACTAAAGAACTTAAATGTAAGACTAGAAGGATAGCTCAGGCTGTGAAAGTAAGCTTCCCCACTGTCACACCTGGTTGCTCTTATATTCAGTTTCACAGGCTGGCATGGCTTCATCTGTAAAGCTACTGTTTTGTGAAAGACTACTTAAGCACCTGATAGCTCTGCTGGCCAGAGACCTCCTGATTTCCAGCTTACAGGCATGTTTGGTAAATTTGTATTTACTCTTAAGATGATTTGTCTTCTGTTTGAATTTTTCCATTCTGGTGTCACGGTTGTCGTCTCTTAGTGCATCTGTACACAGAGGATGTATTTCTCCCTTGGCCTCCACTGGCTTGGGTTAAAAAAGCTGAGCTCTCTGTCAGTAATGTCAGACTGTTGGGTGTAACCACCTAAGACACAAGTAGTTCCCGAGCCTTCCTACGTCCTGCTTTGCTGTGAACACTAGTTACTGAGGCTTTCAAATCTCATACCAAATATTCCATCAAACTGCACACTTAACATTCATGGTTTAGGTATTAGTGTTATTTATGAAAATGTAAAAGAGGGTTGCTGGTATGTTTTTTTGGTTTGGTTTGGTTTTTTCCACACCCCCCATCTGGACACATGGAAAACAGCAGGAGGTTCCTTAGCTGTGCGTGGTTCCTTTGCCACATGTGGTGGCATTGAAAGTGTTCTCAGTGGCTGGTGGAGTAATTAACCTGGCTTTAATTATTGGAAATGCTATTTTTGTAGGAGGAGGATACATAATATGAACATTGAGGCATTAGGATGAAATTAATTCCGTCAGAGTCTCCAGGAAGTCCTGTAGAGCAGACTTCTAGTGTACCTGAAATCCTACCAGTTGCTATGGTGAACTCTCGGGGCACCATGAGTGTTGCTGGCTGGTGAGCTGCTGGTTGAACAGGGCACCTTGAATAAGTTGGGTATTGCTGGAACTGTAATTGCCTGTTTGCTCCCACCCAACACTCTTCTGCGCCCTGCACAAGGGGCCTGCTGGCTGGAGGTCAGTTAATGATTTGTGTCGCATTTAAAGCCTGATGAGTTTTGCGTCTGAAATAGATACTTTTGTGTTCACCGACAACAGGGATGGGAAGCTGGTAGTTGTAACAGCAGCGATGTCTTTGGATGAGACTTCAACAGCTTGCAGTGGAAACTGAAGCCCTGAATGAAACTCGTATAGACAGCTCCACTGTTAACAGTGCAGAGGGTGACCAAATGAAGCCCCCCTGCCCCAGCATTTTGCATAGTAGAGGTACATCCAGTGAAGAGCCAGGGACAGGAAAGGGGCCACATGGCCAGGGACCGCTCTGAAACGGGGAGGTTGTTTCTGGGTGGAGATGTGTTGGTTTATACAGACAAGGAGGTGTTTGCTGGACAGGGGAGAGAATCCACCACCCTCATTAAGTTATCAGGTGGGCTGAAAGCAAGGTTCCTGTCCCTGCTCCGGTTAATTTTTCAAGACAGAAAAGCTTCATTAGTGCATGTTGAGAGCCAGACTAGGACGGACTGAGTAACCATTATTAATCCCCATGTTGAAGTGCCCCTGCACAATGGAGGCAAAAGTTGCTTGACGATGAGGATTTTGGATCGGTTTTTTTGACTCCCCCGGTAAGTATGCTCATTTTGCTTGTTAATTCCCCTGGGGTATTTTGTCTTCTTGCAGAACAGCAATAGGTGCCTGACTCATTGAAGAATGAGAAAATACTGGCAACTCGCAACTGTTTCAACACTGATGACTCTTTCCAGCCTAGGTATAGTCATGGTAATTGTATCTGAGTTTGCTCTGTCAATTTAATGCTTTATAACTGCTTTGATGTCCGCTGCTAAGCATGTATTGCTCTGCAGCTCTGAGGTGTCAGTATTTTGCTGCTGGGCAAGTTATTAAATGTCTTGAATGTGCTTCACCAAATGTACAGAATACGTTAGGATCTTCCAACATAGAAAGCAGTCTAAAGCCTAGGTGCAATTTCTTATTATTACTACAAAGTACGACATGTTAGAGGCATGACTGAGACAGGCAATGGTGAAAATTCAAAACAAATCCTCCTGTAATGTGATGACAAATAAATGGCACCTTCCCAGCATCCCAGCACTGTTTAGATGACGATGGAACCTGAATTGTTTTAAAGCCCATGCCATTTGTTTTGGCTGGTTTTCTAGCATGCCTGAAATACCAAGTCAACACGTGATTCATCAGCTGCAAGCCCCATAGCAGAGGGCCAGCTAAACTCTGGTCAGTGCTAAACTTGCCAGTCGCTGAAGCACAGCAGAAGTGAGACAAACAGCTGCTGTCTCGTAGGATTTGCAGCCTGAGCGCTCTCACTGTTGGTGTTGCCATCTATGCTGGAATCTGAGGGCTCGTGGGTTTCTTCGCTTTCTGAAACTAAACTCCACAAACCGGTGTTGCCTTGGAGAAGCACCACATAATCATCAAAGGCGGATGAAGAACTAATTAATTGCAGAAATCTGACTGCAATAGTGATGATACCCCTGGGATATAAAACAGTTACCATTACATTCAAATAGCCATTTTCAGGGAAGCGGTATTTCCTTCAGTATAATGTAGTGCTGCCTGATCAACTGTGACGTGAAAGTTTAGGCTGTGATGGATGCATAACTAAGGATGTGGAGAAAGGGATTACTTTTTTAGCAGCTTATTTGTAGACTACTTAATTTGTAGACTTCTTACTCAGAAAATATAACTTGAACAACCTGTCACTGGTAAGCAGGAGACAATCTAACAGCCAGAGAAGACAAAATTATGGGAGATAGTCTTGCCCAGAAACATGCATGTGCTTGGGTCACAAACTTGTGAACTGCAGATATGTAAAAACTTTTTGTTGTTGTTTGCCATTTTATTTTGGTCTAAACATGACAGTTTGATGAAAGGAACTTGCAGATCACCACGACATTTCTACATAACTGTTCTTTCTCTCCTTTTTTGTGTTCACCCTATTCAGTTTTGACTAGGAAAATCTTTAGTCCTGTCTTCCTGTCCTAAGCTGCTCGCTGAAGAGCATCATTAAGGAGCAGCATGCAACGTGTTTAAATAGAGGTGTTGCTTTACTAGAAGTGATAAAAAATTGATATTTCACAAAATGCATAAAGAATTTAAATTAGTTTGGGAAACTGCATATAAATGCACATGAATTCTAAGGATTTTGAATTGTGTTAGTATGAAGACACTGAGTCTCATATCAAGGGCACAGCAGAAACCTCAAAAGGCTGGAGAAAGGGGTGCAAGATCAAGTCTGCTATTTGAAAGGAATTTTTAGTTGTTAAGCAAAGCATTTAGGCATAGGAGGCAGTCTGCCTTGCTCTGTTATGGCTGAGGGAAGAGGAAAACGGGAGATGCCACACACAGTGTGTGTGCGTCTAGTATGTCAGAAAGGAGCTGGAATGCCCTTTTGGTGTTCTCTTTGAAGCTCAATATATGTAAGCTCATCAGTCAGCGCAGAAAAGGGCAGAGAGTATTTCTGACCTGGTGTTCAGAAATGCCTTTGAAGCAAAGACCTGGGCTTTTTTAGAAGGTTGCAGGGACGTGTCCTTTCTGGATGTAAATTTAAAGTGGCACATGTCGTGCTTGTCCAGGCCTGGTTATATCCCCCACATCTCTAATCCTGCACCTCAGTAAGAGCTGGCAATCTGTAGTTGCACTAGAGCCTGGATGGGCAGCATGGAAGAATCTGGAAAACAAGTGTTCCAGACCCCTTACTGAATAATAAAGAAAACTGAACTAATCAGAAGGCCTGCAAAAGAAACCTTTCACAGTGGCATGGCATGTTGAGCAGGATGCCAGTGAGGCTCTTCCAAATGCTGAGTAAATGGAGGATTTACCCAGACTGGCCAAAGATGCGTTTCTGCAGCCGCTTCAGTGTTTGAGCTTCGTTTTCAATTCTAAAGGCGGATTTGTAAATGCCTAATGAGATCTGTCTGGTCTCCAGCTGTGTGTGCAGTTACAAACAGTGCTGAGCTGTGTCAGCTTTCTGATGGCTGGGAGGAGGAAAACAGTCCTTAATGAGGAGGCTGGGCTGTGTTTCTGATCCCCTTCCCCAAGCCGGGGCTGCCCATTGGGGAGAGGAGGGGGGCAGGAGGGGAAGCTGGGTGCTGTGGGGGGCGTTGGCTATGAGCGTTCAGAGCAGGGTGCTGTGGGCAGAACACGGATCTTAGGGAGGAGGATGTCCTTGCCGACTAACATCTCTAGCATGTGCCTTGATTAGAATATTGATTTTTGGGGAAGCGTATTCAGCAGGGAGGGCGAGTCCGGTATGCGCGGACGCTGCTGGGCTGCAGCTGTGAGCCGAGGGCTGAGCTCACGCACACTGACTTCAGGCTGCAAACCTGTTGTGCTTCCGCACGGATCTGCAGCGAGAAGACCTGGCTGTTGTTGCAGTGAAGTTGCTGGGCTGGATTAGCCAATGGTTTGAACTGGTGAGGCAAATGCTGCTTTCTGAAGACACTTCTTTGTATGAGTGCTTGAAAAACTGGTGGATTTGTAATGAAGTAGAGCTAAGGGGGAGCGTGAGGAGACCTGGCATTTGCAGAGCAGTGGACCTTCCTATTTGTAGGTCATCTTCTAATAAATTGCTTTCACATCAGAAAAAAAAAAAAAATAGCAGATGCCTCTTCCTCATAGTTGTCTGCTTCCTTTTGTCCAGTTGTTGCAGTAGTACCGAAGGGAACACTGCCAATGGGAGTTTCATTACACAGGATCCCTGTTCCTCATCTTCTGTAGCAATGAGATCAGGTATAAGAATATCCATTCCTGCTACAATGCTGAGCAGGATGACACTTGGGAACAAATGAGAAACTAGTGGAGTCACTGAAACACTTCGGGGGTATGTTGGTCACATACAACTTTTGAATGCAGATGAGTAAATAACAGAACAAGAAATCTGCAAGAAGCTGTTGCATGTGGTTAAAGAACAGTGAAAAGTCATATTAGCTTAGAAATGAAAATGAATAGATACAAGGAAATGAGGAAACTAAAGTTGCATCTGTGCTAAACTGAATTGGTAGGCTTGAGTGTTTCTATTGACCGTGAAATAAATAAATCAGAGTTCCAACTAAGGTGGTGTTGGAAAGCGTGGACCTGGAGGCTAATACAGCCTCTGTGCTGCCAGAACAGCTCTGTGGGATAACTAGGATAACTCCTGCCCTAGATGAGCTCCTTATAGAGAAGAGCAATAGAAATACTGAACACAAAAGTCATACAGCACCACGTGGTAATACAGTGACAAAGGGAGGCAGCAGTCACTGCTGTTGTCTTGCACAGTAAGACTGAGAGTTTTGTACCACTGCGACTTCCAGAGGCTGAAACAAGTTCATCACTGTCTCACTTGCACACCAGAGGGGTCTCCTGGAGGCCTTCCCTCTCCTCCCTCGTGTCACACCATTTCTCAAAGCAGTCCAGACAGCTAGCAGGCTCACGAAGATCTTCTACAGGAACTGAAAGGCCTCTTTTAGATGTGCCCTTGCATCACATGTGTTCTTCAAGAATTGTTTTCTGCACAGAGTAGATTTGTACCAGCGGGCAGGAAAACCTGAAAAGAGTCCTGGGCTAGTTGTTGTGAGCAGAAAGAAATTCTTCACAGGAACAGGTGGAGTTATACAGATGAGTTTTGTCTGTTTTATTTTTTTCCCTGTTAACAGATGATTTACTTTGGTTTGTGGCATAATTTTCATAGTCAAGTAACGTCTTTAATTCAACTATTAAAGGTACAGTATTCAAGTATTCCAGGTAGCAGTACAAGTTGGGGAACGACTTGTTGGAGAGCAGTGCAGGGGAAAGGGACCTGGGGGTCCTGGTGGACAGCAGGATGACCATGAGCCAGCACTGTGCCCTTGTGGCCAAGAAGGCCAATGGCATCCTGGGGTGTATTAGAAGGGAAGTGGTTAGTAGGTCGAGAGAGGTTCTCCTTCCCCTCTACTCTGCCCTGGTGAGACCTCATCTGGAATATTGTGTCCAGTTCTGGGCCCCTCAGTTCAAGAAGGACAGGGAACTGCTGGAGAGAGTCCAGTGCAGAGCCATGAAGATGATTAAGGGAGTGGAGCATCTCCCTTATGAGGAAAGGCTGAGGGAGCTGGGTCTCTTTAGCTTGGAGAAGAGGAGACTGAGGGGTGACCTCATTAATGTTTAGAAATATATAAAGGGTGAGTGTCAGGAGGATGGAGCCAGGCTCTTCTCAGTGATAACCAGTGATAAGACAATGGGCAATGGGTTCAAACTGGAACACAAGAGGTTCCACTTGAATATGAGAAGAAACTTCTTCTCAGTGAGGGTGACAGAGCACTGGAACAGGCTGCCCAGGGAGGTTGTGGAGTCTCCTTCTCTGGAGACATTCAAAACCCGCCTGGACGCCTTCCTGTGCAACCTCATCTGGGTGTTCCTGCTCTGGCAGGGGGATTGGACTAGATGATCTTTTGAGGTCCCTTCCAATCCCTAACATTCTGTGATTCTGTGAACTTATCCTCACCCCTTTTCATGAAAAGCAAAAAAATCATCTTCAATGGAGAGGAGAAAGATAATCAGGTGATAGGTGAATGAGCTTGAAACTGAAGCACTGAGGTCTTCATCTCTGCGATGAAGTAGGGGTTTCTGAATTCTGGTGATCACCCATTATTACATCTATCCTGTTCCCAAATTCTGCATATTTATGACAAGATACCTTCATCTCATTTGACTGTGGGATACAGAAGTATACGTTTCATTTTAAAAGTGTGGTTTTATCTAATATAGAATTTCTGACATGTCAGGTATAATTGTGTTCAACTCCATGGGAATACTCAGGACTTATGTGCATTCTCCAATGTTTTTACTTCATGTAAACAGCTTAGATCAAAATGAAAGCAAACAGGTTCATCTCTCCCTTTAGCTAACCAGATCATTGTAGATTCTTTCATCCTCCTGCTCCACCTCCTCCCTATGACTTTTGTTTCCCGAAAAAAAACAAAGCAAACAAACAAACAAAAAACCAAAAAAACCCATAAAACCCCACAAAAACCCACCACCAACAAAAACGAACAAACAAACCACAACAACAACAAGAAAAAAAAAAAAAAACACCAAACAAAACCACCACCATGCAAACTTCTTTATCTGGTTTTACCAATCCTACTGCCAGACCTCAATCCCTTGCCACAACAAGCCAGAAATATCTTCCCTTTCTTCTCCATTTGGTGACTAAGCACAATATGAAACCATAGTTTTAACTGTACAGTAGCTGATTTTTGAAAGAGGCTTGTGCCATTCTCCCAACTGTTCACTTCTACCATGCATCTAATCCTGCAGTTCATCTTCTCTTGCTGCCAAGAAACTGAGAGATGAATCAACTCCAATCTAATCATGGTTAGTTTAGGGGGGATGTTATTTTTTTTGGCTGGATCAAAATCAGTACTGCAGCAACCCGACTGCTTAATCCAGTCAATGGGAAACAGTGGGAGCATTTTGGTAAGAAAGGGTATATTGGGGGAGCCAGACTACCTCTTTGGCAGTAGCCTCCTGTTTGACTGCATTATGCATGGTCAGTCTGAAAACTCTAACCATTAATTAATTAACCATTATTACCTTATTTCACCTCAAAATTGAAGGATATGATTAATAAAATAATTTCAATAGGATAAATGCAGAGACTTCATTGCTGCTTCTTGACAAATACCAGACACAAAGTATTAACCCTCATTGAAATGACTGGCCCTCAAAATCTTTCCTCTAGGGGGACCGGTAATTACTGAAAGAAAGAGAATAGAATGCGGGCTTGCGCAATAAATGTCTACAGAGTGAACCTGGTTAGTTAAACTAGCTAACCTTTCAGGAATTAACCTCTATCTCTGCTAGAATTTGAAAATACTCCATACAGTGGCAAATCTTTAGAGAGGTAGAAGTCAAGCTGATTCTCAAAATAAGGACACTTCATTGATATAATTGTTTGGATTTGTGTTGTTTTACCTAAGATGAGAATCTGACCAGGAAATGCAATGCCTTTTACTGCTATCAGAAGAGACTGCACAATGCACAGACAGCTGAAAACAAGACTACGAAATGGAGAGGAAAAGGAAGTTTACATGGGCAGTTCTGAACTGTTCCAGAAATTCTGGTTCATTTCCTCATCACAGGTCAGTGACAGAAAAGCTAAGCATATGTCAGTGGCTGAGATTTATTCCCCATAAAGATGGTAAAAGCTCACTGGAAATTACAGAAAAGCTCTTAGAGGACTATAGTGTCACAAGGTGATGTATTCTGCTGCTGTTTGGTTTGAACATAAGCCTGCTACCTGTTTGAGTTTGATTTAAAATCTCCTTCCCTACCAAGGAAACAAATCTATTAACTCGATTTGTTTAGGTTTGAATCTGTAACCATTATTATCCTTCCCAAAGCTTAGCAGAATCATCTCTGAACTCAAGGGAACCCAGTATGTGATTGCTGTTGTACGGCACACAGTGGACCCCATGAGTGGTGCTCATGGCAACAGTGCAGTATTTCAGAAATGTGAATATGCAGCCATGGATCTGAAGAGCTGCTTCTCATCAATAGCACTGAAATACGAGTTAACTAATGCAGTCCTTGCACAAATCATTGGCTGGTAGAAAACCTGTTCTCCAAAAAGTTTTCCCATAATCTCTAGTGAGCCTTTTTCTTTCATAATAAAATAAATCTTAGCTGAGTGGCACACTTGCCATCTCTGCTACTGAATTATTTATTCGTTGCCAGCACTTACTTGCTCATTTGAAATCCTGTGCTGTCATGTACTCATCAAGGAAGCTGTCTTTCTTTAGTCCAAGCAACTGTTCAGACTGCTTATGCCCAAGCAGCTTACTCTTCCTTAGAAAGAGGATGTTTTGGAAAAGATGGTCTTCCTGCCTCCCACCTCCTTTGGCCCCTTAGTTAGATTTGGAACCGATTAATAAAGCAAGAGGAAAATATGGTGCAGAAAAGTGATGGACTTGGGCTCAGAATGGAAATAACAACCGTACAAATGTTGGATCCTACAATAGATGCTGGTAAATCTATATGTGTCAATATTCTCATAAAGTGATTAGGATGGTTACATAGAAATGCCAAGGAACCAATATCCATAAAAGATCAAGCCTGAGGTGTGAAAACTCACCCTGACATCACATTGGAAATCATGGTTTGGGCTTTGGTTGACATTGATGGTAAATGAGTAACAGGAAAGTCTTTCAGGATAAAACTGATGCTGCCGTTGGGAATCTTGTTGTCCAGAGCTGTATTACTGTGAGGTTGTCCCAGCAATTTTTGGATTAAAGCCTGAACCCACTTCCTAGCTTTCTGCTTGTTTATGACTTGATGTAGGTCCATTTACTGCCATTCTGGCTGTATTTTTCTTTGTTCTTTTAAACACTGTCTTAGCAGCCCAAATGCCAGTTCCAGAATCTACCATTCGAGAAGACTAATGTGATGTATTTTCCCTGCACGTCAACCATGTCCGTTCTGTTTCCTTTCTCTAAATCTGCATGTGGCAAGGAGGGACAAATTTTCCACAGTGCATGGATATGTCCCAGAGGACAGTGAGTCTCCTGAAACAGGCAGGTGTTCAGCCTCTCACAGGAGTGACATTGCCGTGTCAGGAAGATGTCCTGACGATCTAATGAGTAGTGCGTCTTACTCCTGTGTTTTTCAGCAAGTTAGGCCTAGGATTGAGCTGTACCTTTTCTCATCACCCTGCTGCTGAGTTCTGTAGTACCATCAAAGACTAGAGTGAAAAAAGTGCTTAAATGACATTGTTTGAAAGAGGAGGGGGGAAAAAAACAGAAAAGAAACAGGCTATATGTTATTGTTGCTTCTGTGCTGTGATCTGAGCATGACTGATCATTGCAGGCATTTAAAACTCACGTGTGTTCAGGATACTGGTCTGGGGAGGTTGATCTGTGAATTGACAACCCACATTGATGTGGAAACTGTAGATAGTTCTGGGTTGCTGTGGTATTGGAGGGTGCCAGAGACACTTGTAGTTGAAGTTAATACCATGTGAGCAGGTTAACAGCAAATTCTGCTATATGAGTAGGAGTTAAAAGGAGGGCACTAATAATCAATGCTGTTGAATACGAACTGTTGAAAGATGAGATGTTTCTGACTTCTTACACCTCTTTTTGAAGGTTTTCTGCCTTGTTGAGAAAGGTGATGCCATCAATTTAAACTTCACTGGCACTCTGAAGGTAGTCTTTGGTATGCTGGGCTTGCAAACAAAGATTTCTTTGTAAAGATACTGGTTTCATTCACATTTGAATAATCTTATTCTGGAAAGATGGTAGGGTGATCCATTTTTCTTCTCATTGAGAAAAAATTATTCCCTGCTAGAAATAGAAATAAGGAAAATTATACTGCCGTGAAAGCATCTTAAAATAGCTTCTACCTGGAGTTAGTAACCTTTTTGGTGGGCCATGTAACAGTTTGCCTGCCAAATTATAGGTGAATCGTGCCTGTAACAACACTGGAAGATGGGAGATTGCCTCTGGGAGGCAAAATGCCACTCAGCAGCCAAGGAGCAGTGCATTGCCTTTAAAAGAAGGCAAGGCTCCCGGCCGACCTGAATTCAGAGCATGCCCAAAGCTGGAGGCTGCAGCCTCTGCCCAAATGCCACAGCTACCACCAATGTAGTGTGTCACGCTGATCTTCTCACAGCCTATGTTGGGCAGATGTGCCAGAGGCAGCAAAGTCTAGAGATTGCCTTGACTGATCTCTGTGAAGCTACATCAAGAATAAATTGCAGCATAGGGCAACATGCCAAAAATGCACATCTTGGAGCTCATACATGTAGTTGCCTGTGTAGTTGCAAAATCAAATAGATCTGGACACTAAAACTACTCAGAGAACTGTTGCTTAGGTTGGGATGAATTTTCCCATTAAACCTTAAAACTAAATCTTGAGAGAAAGGTAAACTTTTCGGTTAGTCCAGATAACGGTATGGAAATCATAACAGGTAATTCCAAAGTCCAGGCACATGTGAAAAGGGATGAATCATTGTGTCTGGCTTCTTAAAAATTATTGTAGTAATACTCAGTGTGTATTGACATAATCTCTGGGAAGTTTTCCAACAGTGTTTTATCTCTAGCATTTTTGGATCAATAACACAAAATTAGAAATGGTAAAGCTTTTTCTCTAATGTCTACTGCTGACTGGCTCAAAAAGGATTCCAGTCAACCAATTTTACTCAGAAGCCATTGTCTCTAATTCTAAGATGCTGATTAGTTATAATAATACGCTGCTGACAATTGATGAGTCATGCCAATAGGCAGATCAAGAGGTTTGAGGAACATATCTAAATATAGCAGTTACAAAGAAATTGGAGAATCTGAAGTTTATTACCAAGGGCATTGCTAGCACAGCTGTCGAAATGCATGTAGAAATATTATAAAAATTGTTTGTAATATGAAAACATCAGTAAAACCCTGTTGTTTCCACTTGCAGTGATTGATCTGACAAATAACTTGGAAAGTTCTTATTCAAACATGCTTTTACCTGTGCAATGCACACTAGTGCCAGTGTGCTTATTGAACACGAAGTTTTATATTTGCTGCAGAAAGTCAAATTGGATTCTTACAAATCTGTTGCCATCTTGCCCTTCCTTTTTCATGTTTCATTTTTTCTATTGGTAGAAGGGGACATGAAGACTTTTCAGCCTCAGAGCACATATCATGGTATGTGGTTGTAGGAGGACTCATTGCTTTGGCATGGCTTAGATGTTCAAAAGGGGCACTGCATCTGGACAGCAGCTCTCTAGAGTGGCAGAAGGACAAGCGTCAGGTATACAGATGACTTAGTCGGCTGTTATAGGTCACAGTCAGATGACAGAGGCTGCTGATGGATCTGTCACACACTACCTGGTAGCCTCTAGCTACAGATGAAGAAAGAAATGCTAGCTGCAAAAATTCGAGCAAGAAGCCTGGAAGAAACAAAATCCAAATGTAAATTGCTTAAGAGAGGAGGCACAGATGAGCTGCTGGGCCACCTGATAAATGTAGAGGGGTGGAGAGGGTGGGTCTGGAAGGACTGTAACTGGTGTTACTGGTGTGCTTCTGGGTGCAAGAGGCTGGGACATGGAAACGTACAGCTACCTTCCAAAAAAACCACTATTTGTCAACCCGACCAAACATTGGGGGAATTGCTTTATGTAAAAGTGCTGTATCTGTTTATTTTGCTTTATCTACTGATACTTCAAGTAAGGGGGTTGTGTAGATTCAGATGATGCTTTTGGTGCAAGTTCTTTTGTATGTTTCATAGAAAAGCTAAGGGTTTCATATGGAAACCTTTTTCTTGAAATGGCGCTTAAAGTCAGTTCCTTTGGATGTTGTTGTTGTCTGTCACCCTTTGGCATAATTGCAATAGAGACAATGTTCTAGGTGGTATATGAACAGTGAAGAGAAATCTCATTTTCAGGAATTCTTATTTCTTTTCAAGGGAATATCACAGAATCACAGAATGTTAGGGATTGGAAGGGACCTCAAAAGATCATCTAGTCCAATCCCCCTGCCAGAGCAGGAACACCCAGATGAGGTTACACAGGAAGGTGTCCAGGCAGGTTTTGAATGTCTCCAGAGAAGGAGACTCCACAACCTCCCTGGGCAGCCTGTTCCAGTGCTTTGTTACCCTCACTGAGAAGAAGTTTCTTCTCAAATTTAAGTGGAACCTCTTGTGTTCCAGTTTGAACCCATTGCCCCTTGTCTTATCATTGGTTGTCGCCGAGAAGAGCCTGGCTCCATCCTCCTGACACTCACCCTTTATATATTTCTAAACATTAATGAGGTCACCCCTCAGTCTCCTCTTCTCCAAGCTAGAGACCCAGCTCCCTCAGCCTTTCCTCATAAGGGAGATGCTCCCCTCCCTTAATCATCTTCATGGCTCTGCACTGGACTCTCTCCAGCAGTTCCCTGTCCTTCTTGAACTGAGGGGCCCAGAACCGGACACAATATTCCAGATGAGGTCTCACCAGGGCAGAGTAGAGGGGGAGGAGAACCTCTCTTGACCTACTAACCACTTCCCTTCTAATACACCCCAGGATGCCATTGGCCTTCTTGGCCACAAGGGCACAGGGCTGGCTCATGGTTATCCTGCTGTCCACCAGGACCCCCAGGTCCCTTTCCCCTACACTGCTCTCTATTAGGTCATTCCCCGACCTATACTGGAACCTGGGGTTGTTCCTACCCAGATACAAGACTCTGCACTTTCCCTTGTTATATTTCATTGAATTTTTCCCCGCCCAACTCTCTAGCCTGTCCAGGTCTCGCTGGATGGCAGCACAGCCTTCTGGCGTGTCAGCCACTCCTCCCAGCTTGGTGTCATCAGCAAACTTGCTGATAGTGCACTCTATTCCTTCATCCAAGTCTTTGATGAATATTGAACAATACTGGTCCCAGTACCAACCCTTGAGGGACTCCACTAGATACAGGCCTCCAACCAGACTCTGCCCCATTGACCACAACTCTCTGGCTTCTTTCCTTCAGCCATTTCGCAGTCCACCTCACTACCCAATATTCTTTTGATTTGTTTGGTGATTTAGCAGCTTTCTGTGTGTATGTTTTTCTGGGGTTTTTTGTAGCCTGCTTTAAAAATAATCATTTAAAAAAATCACAACTGCTCAAATTCTAAGGTGTTCTTTATTGAATTCATCTGAGTTTACAGCTTCTACAAGTTATTCCGTCTTCTTGTTTTGATGCCTTAGGACTGCCCTTTTGATCCTTATCTACAAAAGATGTCAAATGGTTTGCAGCTCTGTTCTGAAGTCTTGCCTTCATCTCTCAGCTGCCCTCCTTTATTCCTTGTGCAAGTTACTCTGCAGACAGTTGTATAAGTGTTATAACGGGAGGAGGGGAAGAATCAGGTATAGCCCGAGTGCCCCGCAGCTGTAGTGAATTTCACAAGACACACAGCCACATAAATACTGCAATTTCAAGTTCTTGAAGGGGGATGCCTGTAACAGCTTTGTAAAGGGAAATTAAGTGATGCAGAAGGTTAGTTTCCACATAAATTTAGAGATGTAAAAAGTACGCGAGATGTGCAGGAGAGAAAGTATTAAAAACTTTGCAAAATATGATAGTGTTCCTTTTAAGAGTCTGTATCTGAAACTGTCTTGGCAAGTAAAGAATGTTGCCAAACAGCAGCTTCACAGTTATATGGCTGCAAGAGAAATATGTGGCTGTGGAAAAACTTTGCTGTGAGCATGTGTTAGCTCAGGTTATCTAGCATGGGCCCAGGGTTTGTGCAGCCTGTCTCAGAGAAGGCTCAAAGAAGTTCCTCTGCTCTAAGAAAATACACCAAAATAAGTGTTTGGCAGATCAGTAAATCTTTTAACTCTAGAAGAAGGCTTGTATCCCCCTAAGCTTTATTTAGGAAGCAGGACTTGCCCTAATTTGAGCCTCTGCTCAAGAGTGGTATTTCCCCACCTTTCTTCCCTCAGCTATAGCAGCTGAAGAATTTGGTGAGGATCCCAGATGAGTCAGAAGTCTGAAATGAGCCTGTCTCCAGAAAGAGTGTCTCTGTGCATTGACTGCCGAGCAGGAGCTTAACTCAGTTACATGAACATGGGTGCTCTGGAGAATAACATGGGGTGTGACGAGCTGGCTGGTGCTTGGAGGTCGCCGCTCTTGAAAGGTGGAGCAGGTTCTCTGAATAACTTGCGGCCTCAGTATAGATGATGACTGATATATTGAAACAAAGCCGAATTGTACTGTAAACAGTAAATAAGGCAGGTCTCTAGGCACTAAAACAATGGGAGGTTTCCTTGCTCAGCCCACTGGTTACATGCCAAGTGGGCTGACAATTTGTTGTAGCTATTTAATGGCATGTTGTCCAAATAACTGGGTTATATGTGGGAGATGAGGAATGATGACAGCTTTTACCAAATTGCTTTAGACCATGGAGGAACTACTTTGTGTGTCGTGTGAAGTTAGAGGTTTAAAGAACTTGTGGGTGGAAAGTGTGATAATTTCAACACCAGAGCTCCACTGAAGGGAGAGAAAACATGCTCATTGAATAGCCACATGCCTCAGTAGGTCAGAAACATTTTTTTTGATGTAGATGATGTTTAGCTTTGTAGATAGAAGGAAGAAAAACTAGTACTAAAAGATTTTCTTCGTATGTTAGGTTCAGCACATGTCACCTTGTATAAAGAAAAAAGGAAGATATTAAGGCAATAAGACAAATGTTAATCATAATTTTCTTTCTTGGATCACTATTAAGCAGCTGTCTTATTCATTGCTTCATTTCCACTGGGGGCCAATGAATTGGAATTACAGCACTTTTATAGCTGCATCTGCCTGAACACACTTTGGAAATGTTAGCTCATTAGCAGGAAGCCACTCTAAAATGTTCCACCTTGCTTGTCTTTGGCTCAGCACAACCAATATGCAGAGAAAGCACAGATTTTTCTCTCAGATATGCTGAAAAAAAGGACTGCAGCTGAGTTTCGTGCATATGGGTCACGCAGTGTGGACTCGGGACCTCGGGGCACGTGGTGGATTGCAGCTTGGTTGCAAGCAGTCCTGGAGTGTGAGTATTGTCTGTGTGTGGGAGGATCCACATAACTTGACTGGAAACTTAAGATCAAACTGTTTCATAAGGTTTCTGTTGTTTACTTTTTCCAGCTGGGCTGTTTACACAAAGATCTCTTCTTTAGTATTGCAACATGTGCGTTTCCCTTATTGCTTTCCTCTTCCACCTCTGTGAATCAGCAAAGACTTGTATAAAAATGAAAAGAGAATTAACTTGGCAAGTACTCAAAGGCTCTTAAGGTTGAAGAAGAGATAGAAGCGGATGT
Organism: Caloenas nicobarica; assembly: GCF_036013445.1. Classification (NCBI taxonomy): domain Eukaryota; kingdom Metazoa; phylum Chordata; class Aves; order Columbiformes; family Columbidae; genus Caloenas; species Caloenas nicobarica. The sequence goes on along the minus strand of NC_088245.1, from coordinate 94,089,683 downwards.
TCAAATGTGACTAATCCTGCTTTTTGTCCTTTGTCAGCAATGGATGTTTTCAGACTGGTGTTGAATCTGAGTATGAAGCATGGGAAATAAGCATAAGGCGTAAGGCCATACCAGCCAGGGAAGTTTTTGGCTGAAATGCAGCCCCTTGAGAGTTCTCAGGTCGAGGTTCAAGGTGGTTTAATTTGCTGTTGGAAATTTCAAGACATGTTCTCAGCTTCTGGATCAAGGGGTTACATTATTACATGTAAAACTAGCATGCAGGCAGCCAGGTGTTCTCACACTCACTGAAAACAGTAGTTTATACAGGAGACTATGGGAATAGTATGTCAAATATAAGGGAGCCTTAGCCGGTTGTGTCAAAAAGCTTTCCAGCTGCTCCCTGCGATTCTTTAGAGGAAAGTAAATAATACAGAATATCTCAAAGACAATCAATGAATGTCAGCTATAATACAGCATACTTGCTAATCCAGCCATTTTATGCCCAGTGTGACATTTGCACATCTTCTGGATATAGATGATTACTGCATGTGCTCACAGAAATGAGGACTTGCTTTCCTGTGCTTCTGTGCATTCGTAGGCTCAAATCACAGACCATTCTGGAAAGCAGTTTTGTGGACAAGGGCCTGGGAGTCCTGGTGGACAGCAAGGTGACCATGAGCCAGCAATGCACCCTCATGGCAAAGGCAGCCGATGACATCCTGGGTTGCATCAGAAATATTTACAGCAGGCTGAGGGAGGTGATCCTTCCCCTCTGCTCCTCTACTGAGCACTGGCAAGGTTGCATCTGGAGTGATGTGTCCGGTGCTGGGCTTCCCACTGGAAGAGAGGTACGGACATATTGGAGAGAGTCCAGCAAAGGACCACAGATATGACTAAGGGACTGGAGAATTTTCCATATGAGGAAGGGCTGAAAGAGCTGTGACTCATCAACCAGGAGAAGAGAAAGCTTGAGAGGATCTCAGCAATGTGTATAAATATCTGATGGAGGGAATAATGAAGGCAGAGCCAAACTCTTCTCTGTGTTGACTAGTGGCAGGACAAAAGGCAGTGAACATGAACAGAAACACAGAAAGTTACATCCAATTCCATAAGAAAACCTTTTTTTTTTTTTTTTTACTGTGTGGGTGACTGAGCACTGGCACAGGTGGCCGAGACAGGTTGTGGACTCACCATTCTTAGAGATGTTCAAAGCCTGACTGGACACAGTCCTTTGCAATCTGCTCTAGCTGACCCTGCTTCAGCAGGGGTTGAACTAGACAATCAACAGGCCTTCCTTTCCACCTCAACAATTCCATGAAAACAGAGTTGGGTTGTGTCTGACATGGAATCTTGAATGACGACAACTTCATTCAAGTAGAATTTGGATTAAGGTGAATAGGTTCAGCTCAAACAGAGCAACTGTTCTGGTTTTGTGAATATATATGACAGTAGGGAATGTCCTCACAATCTTCAGCCTTCTACAAGCTGCACTCTGCGTGGTGCTCTGTGTAAGGAGGATGTAGCACTGCAGACCCTGCTAAGCATAGAAGGGTATGTTCTTCAATGGAATTCTTCTTCCCTTGTAGGTCTCAAAAGATAGCTGTAGGAAATTACTTGCTTTCAGAAATTAGACTTTTCTAGATTGCACCGATTATTCCACTATGAAGACTTTTCAATATGTATTAAGGGACTGTTTCACCTGAAAATATGACTTTTTTCTCTGCCAGGAGGTGGTAACATCTGCTTCTCTAAGCTACGTTATATTTGAAAAAAAAAAACCTGTTTCATCTGGTTTATGCTGTCAGGACTTGACTAATTTTTTCACAGCCTAGTAGATTAAGATCCACTATATTTAGCCTCTGTGAAAGCCAGTTAGTCTAGACCATGGGTGTCAAACTCATTTTCACTGGGGGCCACATCAGCCTCACTGTTGCCTTCAAAGGGCCAGATGTAATTTTAGGACTGTATAAATGTAGGAGTCCTAAAATTACATTCGGCCCTTTGAAGGCAATGGCAAGGCTGCTGTGGCCCGCAGTGAAAATGAGTTGACACCCCTGGTCTAGGCAAAAGGGAGAAAAATTTGCAAGTACTTTTCAGACTTCAGTTATTGTCCATGAAGCGTTGTTCAGGAGAGGAAAGTGGACCAGCAGCTTCCCCTCTCACTCATGCTTGGAGATGGATATTGAGCAGATGCTTGAAAAGTGGTATAGGCTTGTTTTGTGCTCTGATAAAGTTACGGTTCAGCTTTTCCTGGCGTATTTCAGCAGAACCAATGACAATTTTGACTGAAATTTGGCTGCAAACTCATGTAAAGTGAGGCCACCACAAGGTGATAAAACTTGTGTGGATGAAACCTTGTCATAATGAGCACAAATGATGAATGCATCAATAAACTTTCAAGATCTTGAATGCAGCCATCAGCAGAAAAAAAAATGTGTAATTGGCTGACTAACAAGTGTAATAGGCACGCAACCAGGAATAGCATACATTTGACTGACTTGTACTTGGTGTTTCTAGAACACCTGCTTTTGAGGAGTTGCACAATTTCCCCATTTCCAGCTGCTAAACTCCTGATCTCCATTGCTTTTAATCTGATCTATGTTTGTAAAAACAAAACCAAACCCAATGATTCTCTGGAGCAAAGATTGCTAAGTAAAGAACCTAGTGCATTCACATCTGTTTATAGCTGGATCTGGGGTGGCTGGGCTTTTCTCCTAAATCGTCTTTTAATTATCTCCCAAGCATTTGCTTTGCCTATGAAGGGATGTAATTTGCCTTATGGGACTGGAAGCAACACAGAGAAGTGCACACTGCTTTGCAGAGGCTGCAACTGTGCACAAAGCTTGAGGACACTGAGACCTGAGTTTTGATGCTTTGGGAAGAGTGGGACCTCTTGGTCATTATGGCCCTGTCACCTGCTTACTTTGTAAGGCCTCGGGACTGATTCTTATTTGGCTTTGCCTGATTTTGTCTTAGCCAAATATAGGTAATTGTAACAAGTAGTTATTAGAATATGACCATTTATGACCATAGTGTGATGTAACATGGAGTAATGTAGGTGTGGTATGACGGTGGAGGCCACCAAAGAAGTCACTGGATATGGTGTAGAGGAGAAGCAGCATGGGCTGATAAGGGAATAGACGAAGGATAATAATGGAGGCCTTAGGGCTATCGACAACTCAGCCATGCTCAGTTAAAGGACTTCAGAGATGGACAAAACCAGTTTTAGTGGTAATGAAGAGAAAAGGAACAGGTATCCGACTTATGGGGGGAGGTAGTTTCTTACTGTAGCAAATTTGGATGTAATATCAAGTTGCAGATCAACGAAGAAAGATTTAAGTGTAAAATTGTGTTAGAAAATGTATAAAAATACTCAAACAAGGGCCCTGGAGGAAGAAGTAAGAATCCATTGCCAACATACTTGCCATGGTTTAACCTCAGCTAGCAATCAAAACCACTATAGCTGCTAGCTCACTCCCCCAAGTAGGCGAAAGATTAGAAAGGGGAGTCAGAAAACTCATGGATTGAGGTAAAAATAGTTTAATAAAACTAATATACTACTACTACTAAATGTATACATAAAATAAAAATAAAATATAAAATAAGTAATACTCCATACAATTCCTCACAAACTCCATCCCCGCTGAGCAGCCAGTGCCAGGGAAAGGCTGTCCTGAACAGCTGATCCCAGGGAGAAAGCAAAAAAGCCAAAAAGGCAGAAAGACCCAGAGGCCCACTGCAAAATGGCAGAACAGCAAAGGGCCAGACCAGCAAAGGGCCAGACTAAAGGAACTCCCAAATGGAACTCAATCAGAATGGAGCTGAAGCAGAACAGGTCTTCTGAGCCAGAAAACCCAACTCCATTAAATACGAAGCATGATGCTAATGGCATGGAATATTTTCATTGATTAGCCTTGGATGTCAGCCAAAGTCTGTCCCATCTATGCCCCCCTTCCTGGCTACCTCCCACCTGCAGGTTGAAAGCCCAGAAAGACTTTAGTGTCCCAGACAACAGCTAGGGTAACAGTAAGTTCTAGCATTCTCTTCATTCCATCTCAAAAACACTGAAAAGTTACTTGAAAAAAAACAGTTCTGTTTAATCTCTTTATCAATGATCTGGATGAGGGGATTGAGTGCACCCTTAGTAAGTTTGCAGATGACACCACATTGGGTGAGAGTGTTGATCTGCTGGATGGTAGGAAGGCCATACAGAGGGATCTGGACCAGCTGGATTGATGGACTGAGGCCAATTGTATGAGGTTCAACAAGGCCAAGTGCCGGGTCCTGCACTTGGGTCTCTACAATCCCAGGCAGTGCTACAGGCTCGGGGAAGAGTGGCTGGAAAGCTGCCTGGCAGAGGGATCTGGGGGTGTTGATTGACAACTGGCTATATATGAGCCAGCAGTGTGCCCAGGTGGCCAAAAAGGCCAACAGCATCCTGGCTTGTATGAGGAATAGTGTGGCCAGCAGGACTAGAGAAGTAATTGTGCCACCGTATGTGGCACTGGTGAGGCTCTACCTTGAATCCTGTGTTCAGTTTTGGACCCTTCATCATAAGAAGGACACTGAAATACTAGAGAGAGTTCAGAAGTCTTATGAGGAGCGGCTGAGGAAACTGGGGCTGTTTAGCCTGGAGAAAAGGAGGCTGAGGGGAGACCTTATCGCTCTCTACAACTACCTGAAACGAGGTTGTAGCATGGAGGGGGTTGGTCTCTTCTCCCAAGTAGCAAGTGATAGGACGAGAGGAAATGGCCTCAAGTTGCACCAGAGGAGGTTTAGGTCAGATATTAGGAAAAAATTCTTCATGGAAAGGGTTGTCAGGCATTGGAACAGGCTGCCCAGGGAAGTGGTGGAGTCACCATCCCTGGAGGTGTTTAAAAGGCATTTAGACGAGGTTCTTAGGGACATGGTTTAGTGCTAGACTTAGGTTATGGTTGGACTCGATGATCCTGAGGGCCTCTTCCAACTGAAATGATTCTATGATTCTATGATTAATTCCATCCTGGGGTGCTATATTATTATTCTCAAACTAAATAAAAATAATCACTGTGCTAGTCATGAAAAGGAAGAGTTTCTAACTGCATGAAGAAATTTAACTCATTTTCAGCCAAACCAGCACAATACTCCTCAGCAAAGAACATGAACATGATGCTCCTTCTAGCAAAGCAGTGGGGATGATGACAACTTGTTGCAACTCTGGTCCCCTGTCCTTGCCCCCCAGCTGATTCCTGAAGCTGACTTACTGTCACACTTGACAGTCAGAGCGGCAGGATGAGGGTGGAGATAACACCAGTGAATGATTTGTATAGCAATATTTGACTGTGTTACTGAGCTGTGCAATGGATTGTTTAGGTAATTGGGACTACGAAGGTTAATATCATTGTAACTGCACTGTAATAACAATTTATTGTATTTTAGTTAGGCTGTTAAATTTTAATTGGTCTAACAATAAATTCTTGACTTCCTAAATGAAGTGTTTCCCTTTTTGCCCATAATAAGGCTTTGAGTGTAATAACTTGTCACATAGGTATCGCAAGGATTGAAGAATGATGAGTGTGTTCCCAGAGAACAAACAAAGGACTGTGCTGATGCACTGGAAGAAATCACGGAGAGAAGTAGACAAAGCTAGAATGATCTTCATCCCGATGACTAATGATAGAATATTTGCACTGTATTACTTATGTTATTTTAGCAGTCTCCTGAGAAACCCAGTGGGAAGTGTTCCTGGTGATGTATGAGAGAAGCCAAAAAAAATAACAGCTGTCTGAAAGAATTTTCCTGTGTTAGGTAAAGCAGGGATATGATGAGAGGAAAAAAATGTTCAGTTGAGATGGCTTGCATAATTCATGCCAATTTCTGCTCTTAGTTTAGTTGATTTGCTTCGTATTGCTTGCAGGGAGGGGAAGCACTAAAGGTCTGATTCTTTAATGTTCCCAGTATATTCTTGGTAAGTTTTGGGTTGTTTTTTGTTTTGTGGTTTTGTTTATTTGTTTTTGTTTGTTTCCAGCTGGGTAGTTTCAGCAATGTGATGGAATTGGGAAATTGCCATGAAGTTGGCATCGACTAGACCCACAAATTTAATCAAAGCCAACCAACAGATTAGGTACAACACTGTAATAAGACAGTAAGGAGATGTGAAGGAGACTCCATCTAGAACAGTCCATGTTGTTTCCAACCTCCTTGAGAAGTACTCCAATTCCAGACCATGCATCTTTCTCATGAAAGAACTATTGTAAACAGCTTCCAGTAGCCATGATATTTTAGGATGATTTAGGTCATACACATCTATCTTTACCTGCTGCTGGCACCTGAAACTACTGAGTAAACAATTATGTCAAACAATTTATAGCTACGTATTGTGATGATTCCTAAGAAGCAATCAAAGCCTATTGTGTTATTTGGATGTAATATAATGCCTTAGGCTTCTCAGAGAAGGTAGCTTTATGCTTTAAAGCTTTACTGGCTTTCACTGAGACACAACGGAAACTGAAGATTGCTATGTAAGGCCATAAGGAGGTGAAAGGTTGCTTGTTTACCTTGCAAATATTTGGGAACTAATTATTCCTTATATTCGCAATATCCAAACTTGAATTTGGGGACTGTTTTATCCATAGGGTATAAACTTTAAAAAACAAACAAACAACACTAACAAAAGTGAACTACTAAAGATTAATGAGAATGTATTTTCTGGTAAGTGAAAAAGGTAAATTTGGGGCTGTAACTTGCAGGAAGACTTGGACGTTTTCTTGCTGCTTATAGTTCAATGAAATATTTCATATTGTCTGTCTAAAAATCTCAGGATTTAAAAAATAAATAAATAAAATTAAGATTGTTTTTCTTCCTTATGGTAACATGGAAGAAGAAAGCATTTTTTGAGTAATAATAATTTCTGTTTCTTTTGAAACAAATTTTAATGAAAAAAAAAAAAAAAGGTTAACGGATTTCATTTACTCAAATCTGCATTTTCTGTGTTCACCTCCAGGAAAATATTGTCCATATTACCAGTGGCAGGAGCCACACAGCAATGCAGTAGTGTTCACAGCTTCTAGCTTTCAGTAAAGATTAGCAACACTAGAGGCACAACAGCAAGCTGTGACCTAGCTGCCAAGCAAGAAGAGAAATGAGGTTGGCAATAAGACAGAAAACTCCCGTGGCTCTTCCACAGCATGCCAGTGTGGAGGGAACAAGTTTGGCTCACGTTCTTCGTGGGCATTGCTTCAGACCTTACCTCCATGCTGGCCTGGGAGCTTCATGCTTGGGATGTCAGTAGCTGGTTGTGATGTGCCCAACTGCTGCTGTTGGAGCAAGGTATGATGTGTCCAGCTGCCACTCTGGGACAAGCAACATCTGCAGCTGGGAGTGACCTAGGGGGCTCATTTTCAGGACGTGTGGCAGGCTGAGTGGGAGGTGCTGCAGGTAAGTGTCTCTGGGCCTTTTGCTTGGTATCGTCTTGAGACAGGAGCCCTTAGCACAGGGGAAGGGTGAGATGTGGGAGCAGGGACTGGTGCAGCATCTCTAAGTGCTGAACTGGGCTTGTCTCTGAAGAGCTGGTGGGAGCAGGGCCAAGAGCCCCTCCTGGCTTCAGTGGCAGCCCCTGAGGTTGGGGCAGGGCAGAGAGACCCCAGGGGCATTGCTTACTCCAGGATGGGGGATGCCAGTGTCTTCCCTCCAGGAGGGGTAGGGGCATCCCAGTGTGCTTCTGAATGCTGAGCCTGCAAAAGGGAGCAACTCTGGATCATTTCCATTGCTGGAGCATACTGAAATAGTGGTGATTAGTACAAAACCTGGCAAAGACCCTTGTGCTGGAACAGAGCTCTGCATCATCCAGCACCCTGCGTGCCAGAGTGACCTGAGCTCCACAGACACCACAGAGACAATGCTTCAGGGTCTGTTCTTGGAGCAGGAGGTCTGCTAGGATATAAAATTTCTGTCTTTGTCTAGAAAGCAGGTGTTTACCTGGTTTTTTTTCTCTTAATGCAGAGATGGATTCTCAGGTTGAAGGTGTGAGGTAAGTGCATGCTGCTCTTCTCCTATGAAAGGAGGTGCCAACCTCAAAGTCTGGGGTGAGGTGATCTACAAAGTGGCCTTGTCATGAATTTTCTTTAATCTGGAAAAGAACTTTTGCCTCACAGTGATGCGTCTGTTTCGCTTTCCAAAGCTGACAGCCATGCTGATCAAGTGTGTTATTTGGTGCTACAGGAATGCAGTTTAAGAGAAAAGGGAGCTTATAAATGATTATTAATCCCTTGGTAACCACAGGTGCAGGCAGGTGGTAATTTGGTCTCCTCCACTGCATGAATTATTCACAGCTTTGTTAGAATTTACAGGTAGACATTGAATGATTCTTCTGTACCCAGATGAGATAAATGATTGAAACAAACATAAAAAACAAGAAACAAAAATACATGCCTCTGCTCCAAAGTGAAAAGTCAGTACCTATTCTCATAATGATTGTAGGATTTATATCTTAAAGCTTTGGGTCGTGATAATCTGTATAGTGAATTTGAGCAAGCGGAAGGGCTTTAACGAGATGGAGAAACACTTATCAAAAATATAAAGGGAAATATAACAGGAATAAATGAACTCGATACTAGTTGAAGGCTGGTTTGATATAAGTATATATTCCTCTTGCAGACAGTTTCTTGGAGAGAGTCCATTTTAGAGGGAGGTGGTCAGTCATAAAGTATAGCATTAAGTCTTCAGCCTTGAAGATATCATTGATTTATTTGGGAACGATGACTGGATTATCTTCTAATGATGTTTTGGAAGACAAGAAATGAAGTGCATTCCACTACATGCATGACCCTTGGCTTTAAATTCTAGCAGATGACAGCTACTGGGCACATTGGTGAGGAAGGAGAGGGAAACTGCCACACTGTGCCAGTGTAATTATTGTGAAACTGTGTCATCTGTTTGAGTTCAGTATCAGTTTCTGCAAGAGGCAGAGGAAGCTGTAACTAAGGGGTGGGTGTGAATAGATTATCAGAAATGCCTTCACTGTTCTTTACAGAAGTAGCTTTGATATTTTTAAACTTCCTAGTCTTTTACTGAGAAGCTGGATCATGTGAGGAATGGTACCTCATGTGAGCTATCTGTTCTGCTCTTTGTCCATTTTTTTGTGACTCATTCCTTCTGGTCTGTGATACATGGGTAGTTTGGTTATCCACAGTTCAGTTGCTGTGCCTACTGCTAATACTGTTCTATTGTTGTAAGAAAATCTACTCTGCTTAGCAGCTCAGTGGCTGCTCCTCTTTCCCATATAATTTTCTGAAGATAAAGATGTCAAACAAGCAATAGTCGTGATTCTTGGATACCTCTGGGGATGCGTTAAATCAGAGACATGCTTGAAGATATGGATTTTCTTTCAAAATAGTTGCTGAACACAATATTAAAAAAATGGATATACATTTGATAACTCCGACCCAATAGTGTGACAACCAGTGGGAACAAAATTTGGGAAGTCTTCACTGTTGAAAGTCATTTCTCTCCAACATGAAGAGATAGCATTAATGAATCAGCTTCTTGAAATACTGAGAGTCCTCTTAAAGGTTGAGGATAAGAGATTTTTAATCTGCCTCTTTGTAGTGTGAGATCTAATTTCAGGTTACGTGGATCTGTTGTATCTTCACTTGCACTAATTGCAACAAAGGTGCAATAGTCAACAGTGTAACCAGAAATATTATCTCTAAGATGTTTGATGTTAGCTCATCTCTCCACTTACTTTGCAACAAGAGTACTATATCCAAATTTGAACATCACACTTTCAGAAAAAGAAGGATCAATTGGAGGAAGCCTTGAGGAGGAAAATGGCAAAATAGGTTCTGGAAAACTTGTGGGTAACCACAAGTACCTCAAAGAATAGACTGACAGGTAATGTAACAGCAGTCTTCAAATACATAAGAGGATATTACCATATAAAGGAATATATTTCTTTTTCTTCACATCCTTCTGGACAAGTGCAAGAACATACTGCAACACAGGAGGTTCAGGATGGACTTCAGTAACTCTTGCTAATGGTAAAGACAGCAAAGCCTCAGCAAAAGCAGCATTCAGTGACACAGCTGTGGAGTCTATATTAATGATAGTTAAAAAACAAGCCAGGAAGGAGTCTGTCTGGAATAGCTATAATTAATAGGTGTTGTTAACCCTGCCTTGCTGACTTGAGTCCCTTCTTAAAATTTGATATGATAGTTCTGTGTTATATATAATGTATTTTTCTCTTAGAACATTGTTAGTAGATTGTGTGTGTTCAATTACAGTAATTTGTCAGTAAATTACCCTTCCATGTTCTGTTAGTAATAGTATTATGCAGCTTTAATGTGTGAAGGCCATAATGCATACTGGGAGTTTTACCAGACTATAAAAGCCTGTAGGAAGTCCTCATGCTAATGAGCCTACAGCCTGAATAATAACCAGGTGAAAAGCGTGAGATGGAGTATAATAATTTTTGCAGAAGGGCACATTTCCCTTAAAAAGATGTGACCTGAAAGATGTCTTTTGAGTTCAGATATCAATTTGTTGTTTCTGAGTAGAAGAAATTTGTAGTAAGGCTGGAGATGACAGATTTTACAGGGTTGCTTTCTGTTTAGTGATGGATTATAGCTTAAATATTTTAGCAAATTTGAGCTCAGAAATTATCTTTTGAGAGAGATGAAAGGAGCTTGTAGCATGTGAAAAAGAGAACAATGCAACTCAGCCATATGGGCTTTGTTCTTACACGTGGTTGGGCTCTGTGGGGGACATTATTCTCCAGCCTGTCAAAGCTCACATACAGCAAAAAGTTCTGATGTAACAGATATTGTTTTTATGCACAATCAATGTGTCTGGAGCCCAAGCCTTTAAACCTGGCTGAGAGAAAAACTCTCTATTGAGACTTGACTGGCAGACAAACAGCACTGGAGTTTCAGTATTTCTGATATCTCTGAAGGATTTGAGTTTCCTTTATAATACATTAGTTATAAAAGCTGTGCTTTTAGGATTGCTCTTAATTAAATACACTTTAGTTTCTTCCTGGCATGTGGATTTCCCAACACCAGACAACACTAGCTAGCCAGAGGAGTTCCCAGCAGACTGAAAATCATTTAGATAGTTTATTTTGCTACCTGCTTAACTCTTTGTACACCGATGCATCTATCAGGTGATTGATTTGAATCTATAAAATAGAGATATCAAATGTAGTCGGACTCAGTGATCCTTATGGGTCCTTTCCAATTTGAGATATTCTATGACTCTATGTTCTACGTAGAAAGGTCATAACAAGGATGACACTTAAAAGCTGGGTTCCAAGCTCCTCCTCTTAAATGCTCTTTCACTGCCTGAGATTCCAGCTCAGAAAGATGGGATGAAAATTAAGACAACCTTTAACAGGAAGTATTTTGCCTGATTTGCAGGCCCTTACAGTGCTGCAGAAACAGCACTTACAGGAGGGTAAAGAAATGCAGCCTGCATTTCAGGCAAACACTGGAGCTAGAATCAAATGCTCATGGTGTCTTCCCTTGGCACACCCTCCTCTGTGCTGGCACAAACATCGTATGAACAAATGTCTCTAAACCCAGGAGGGAAGTTTCCATCCCATCTGGTGCAGCTCCGCAGCCTTAACTGTGAAACAGGGGAGTAAAGGTTGCTGAGGTTGAAAGACTTTGCCCACAGAGATTTCTTGTTACTCAGTTCACTTGTCTTGCTGCATCTTCAGCAAAGACTAACCTCTGAAACACACTTTTTACAAAGACCTCTATGGAGAAAGAAAAAATGTGGCTTTGAACAAATGTCTTGGCATAAGACAGAGAGTCATGTCTGCTTCCTGTTCTGATCCTACTTCCTGGCTAATTTAGAGGTTGTATGCAGTTCTGCTAAACATGCTGCTTTAAGTCCATCTTAGCAGGGGAAATATAGTAATAGTTTTGTGTACTCATTGATACATGGTTGTGCATGCATGCTGAAGCCTTGGCCTAAAGCCTTTTGTTCTTGCTTCAAACATGGCAAAGGGAACAGAAGATGGAAAAAATAAAGTAGGTTTGATTACAGCAGAGTTGTGGTGTTTGTTGCTTTGATTTTTTCCCACAAATTGACCAAAATGGAAATGAAAACTGACTGTTGCTTTCTAATGTAGTCAGTAAATCTGCAAGAAGTTTTTTGAAGTTGCAGATTTTGGGTAATGAATGCATACAGAAGCTTTGGAGTCTGTCATTCTTGTGTGATGTTTCCTCTCGCCAATTCTGCAATGAAAAATAATAGTAATTTTAGAACATCTATAATTCAGTGCTGCTTTGGAGGCTTTTCCTTTAGGTTGGAATAGGCTCCTAGTTGCAGAGATTTGACAAGTCTTAGACATTCATCACTTGTACTTGCTCTTACTTCAGATATTTAATTTGGTTACAAAATAATTCTTCTTGAATTTGCTATTGTAATAATTGCCATTAATAACCTGCAAGATAGTTTTCCTTTGGCATTACATCAGGGCAAAAATCATAGTAAGATAGCTCTTGCCTGAAGACTTAGCAATATAGAGAACATCAAGGGGTTGGAGGCGGATGGAGGGGGTGGTGAGGAAGAGGAATACCAGAAACAAGACATCATGACAGGTATCTTGGAGTGCTTGCAGTTGTGATTTATGCAATAGGCTTATGCAATTTGGCTGTACTTCCCTATAGAGGAAGAAGACAAGGCGTCAGATTAAAAAGAAATAATAGGGAGGATGAGGAAGATGAAGGCAAAAGAGTGTGAAATGACAGGCAGTTTGGAATATTTTAGAAGAAGAACAATGCCACGTACTGAGGGTGATATCAATCTTGGCTCATGTGACAGCAGAGCAAGAAGTGTTTTTTCTATGGGTAGGCTGCCCATTTCAGCTAGATGAGTAAGTTATCTCCATTCAGGTGTGATGCTCCAGACAGTGAAACGGGCTTCCTGAAGCAGTAAGTCTAACAGTAGCTGTCTCCTTTTCCATTGATAGTCTGCTTCTGATGCAGTGACCTGGTGGAAGGCACAGAAAGCAGCAGTAACCTTGCTCTGGTGGTGCAGGAGAAGCAGGGCTGCCCCACTGTGAGGGGGACCCTGAGTTGGAGGTCTCCTGGTGGAGTCCTTCAGTGGCCCCAACGTGATGGCCAGGGAGCCTTCTCAGGCAGCAGGGCCCAGGGCCGGGCACTGGCATCCACATGGTCCATGTCAGGGCAGACCTGTGGGCCTGACCAAAGCAAAATTGTGTCCCTGGGCCTGAAAAGAATGGGGGTTGGAGGGAGGAGGGGAGACAGGGTAGGGAAGAAAGGCAAGTTACAGGAATTAATTATGTCAGTGCCTCTGGGACCTGACAGGATTGACCTTACCTTATGTTAGGAAGAGTTAAAACAGGGTGAGAGTTTTAGCGGTGAATGTGCCCCACAGCTACCTAGTATGTTGTTGTCTTTTTTTCTGAGGGTAACTCTTCCTCTGCTTTTCCCCTGGTGCTGCCTAAATTGCAAATGATTTTGAGAAGCAAACTCCAGGATGTGGTTATGAATAAAAATGTACAGGGAGAGCGTGTGTGCCAAAGACAGACACAACTGTGCCAGACAACTGCTGCTGCAGCATGGCTGCCTGTGCTGCAGCTGGATGTGAACGTAACTGAGCAATAAAGACTGGAGCTGTAGGTCAGCAAGTCACTGGGCCTCTGAGAGCTCTCTCAAGAGTTCCTTACTCATACTTGTGTCTCTGCCAATCTTCAGCCTTCTCAGGCATGGATTGACTGTCATGGCCTCTGAGTCAGCAGACACTGCTTCTGGATTGGGACATTTGTGTGTTGTGGTTTTGTTTTAAACCATTAAGATTGTTTCCCCCTCCTGTCCTTCTTGATTATTATAGAATGCCCTGAGATGGACGGGACCCACAAGGATCATCAAGTCCACCTCCTGTCCCTGCATATGACAACTCCACAGTTCACACCATGTGTCTGAGGGTGTTGTCCAGTCTCTTCTTGAATACTGACAGGCTTGGGAGCATGACTACCTCCCTGGGGAGCCTGTTCCAGTGCTCCACCACCCTCTGGGTGAAGAACCTTTTCCTAAACCTGCTCTGGCACATCTTCCTGCCATTCCCTCAGGTTCTGTCATTGGTCACTAAAGAGAAGATTTTGGTGCCTACCCTTCCTCCTGCCCTTGTGAGGAAACTGTAGACTGCGATGAGGTCTCCTCTTAGTCTCCTCCAGGCTGAACAAACCAAGTGACTTTAGCCGCTCCTCATACGGCTTCCTCTCCAAACCCTTCACCAACTTTGTAGCCCTCTTCTGGACACTCTCCAGTAGCTTAATATCTTTTTTTATCCTGTGGCACCCAAAACTGCACACAGTGCTCCAGGTGAGACCGCACCGGTGTGGAGCAGAGCGGTGTAATGTTATGTGTCATGGTTAACAAAGCAGATTGAATACAGAGAGGAGGGGTGTAAGGGTCCATTACATACACTTATTTTGCAAGGCCTTCCAACAAAATTAGCATGTGTCGTGTGACAGGTCAACAGAGGATAGTATTGGCAGGTTGGCACTGAAAGTAAATCCTTATTCACAGTTAAGCCTGGCCCCGTCCGCAGCTGGTAGTGCAGGGGAAGCGCCGGCAGCACCTTGGACAGCGCCGGCAGCGCCCCGCGGCCCCGGTTGATCTGGAAAAAGCGACCTCTGTTCAGAGTAATTTCTGTCTCTTAATTAGAATGGAGAAGCCTTTCCTCATAAGGGAGATGCTCCACTCCCTTAATCATCTTTGTGGCTCTGCGCTGGACTGTCTCCAGCGGTTCCCTGTCCTTGAACTGAGGGGCCCAGAACTGGACACAATAATCCAGATGAGGTCTCACCAGGGCAGAGTAGAGGGAAAGGAGAACCTCTCTCGACCTACTAACCACCCCACTCCTAATACACCCCAGGATGCCATTGGCCTTCTTGGCCACAAGGGCACAATGCTGGCTCATGGTCATCCTGCTGTCCACCAGGACTCCCAGGTCCCTTTCTCCTACACTGCTCTCTAATAGGTCACTCCCCAACTTATACTGGAACCTGGGGTTGTTCCTACCCAGATGCAAGACTCTGCACTTTCCCTTGTTATATTTCATTAAATTTTTCCCCGTCCACCTCTCCAGCCTGTCCAGGTCTCTCTGGATGGCAGCACAGCCTTCTGGCGTGTCAGCCACTCCTCTCAGCTTGGTGTCATCAGCAAACTTGCTGATAGTACACTCAATTCCCTCATCCAAGTCATTGATGAATATATTGAACAATACTGGCCCCAGTACTGACCCTTGAGACACTCCACTAGATACAGGCCTCCAACCAGACTCTGCCCCATTGACCGCGACTCTCTGGCTTCTTTCCTTCAGCCAGTTCACAGTCCACCTCACTACCCAATCATCCAGACCACAGTTCCTCTCTTTAGCTGTGAGGATGCTGTGGGAGACTGTGTCAAATGCTTTACTGAAGTAATTGTTTTGGTGGTTTGGTTTGTTTGTTTGCTTTGTTTGTGTGTGTGTTTATTGTTGTTGTTGTTTTGGTTTTGTGGTGGTTTTTTTTTGTTTGGTTCGTTGGATTTTGGTGGGTTGTGTGTTTGTTTGGTTTGTTGTGGTTGGTTTTTTTAAGAAAATCAGCCTTTGGCACTCATTTTGGCTGTGAAAGAGTAGGATTGATTAATAAATGCCATTTCCTTTCTAGACAGTCGCAGAATGTTGGAGTATTTTTGTAGGACATTCTTACTGGAGAATCTCATTAACCTTTTTTTCTTATCAATACAAGTGGAATAAAAATATGTTTCTACATTCCTATTCAATACTTGGGCTGCTAAAGCCTCTGTATGTCCTTTTTCAATTGTGGCACAATCATTTGAATACATGACCTCCAAGATCTATACAGATGTCATAGCTTAAAAGGAGCTATATCCAAAGGCATGGCAAGACTGGACTGTGTACAGAGCAAACTAGCAGAAATGGTACACTGGCTTTTCAGTCCAAACTACAGCCTTAATTTGGCTGTTGAATTTGTGAGCAATGGAAAGACGATGGTTTCAATTCAAGAAGGATGCAGTATCTTGATAAAACTTTGTAATAATTCACTGTGTTTAGTATGATTTTCTCCCACCTGAACAAATACTGCCAATTTGCTCTTGGACATGAGTAACTTGCTTCAACATAATTTCTCTTTCTTTGCTTCTACCTCACTCCACTACATGTCAAGCATCCATCGATGAAAAGAAGGTACTTATTGAAACAAAAATCTGATCAGGAACATAACTCCTTAAAAAACAAGACTTTATGCTATGAAAGAAAGTTTACAGCAGATCAAAGCAGTGGCCTGAGTAAGTGCCAAGTAAATCAAGCCACAAAGCAGAAAGCAAAGGCTTTGATTTCTACAGTTCCCATTCGCAAGTACACAATGGGCTGTCATTGCTTCAGCTGCTTCAGCTCTTATCCTTAAAACCTCCTGAGCTGCCTTTCTGCTGGTGATTTTGACTTTTCAAAATAAACTTGCAGTAAGAGCATTAATATATATTTTGAAATCACAATCATCAGACCATCATTCAGAAAGAGAAGCAAGGTTTTAAGGAACAAAATTTTCTCTCCTGGCCATCTGAGAAGAGACACCTTGTGTATCTTTGTAGGCTTTGATATTTAATCATTAGAAGAGGCAAATTCTGTTTTCTTTTCACTATTTTTTTCCCCACTGAGACAGTCAATCTTATCAGTTGATTTCTCCAGGTTATCAGAGACATGTTTAGATGGAGGGCAGTTTTTGAAGGAAATCTAGATATAAAATGTGCTGCTAGTGGCTGATCTTTGACCTTCCAATAAACATTGTTTACAGGATCTATCTCCACCTTTAAGGTGATTTCTTTCACTCCATTTATTTAATTATTTATTTGAGTTCTCACAAAAGAAAAACATGACAAGTTGGTCAGTGAACCAAAACTAGCTCAAGTCAGCAGAAAAATACAGTAATTACTGCTTGACTCTTATAATCTGTTTTAGCCCCAGCTAAATTTTGAAGGAGTGATGTGAAAAGTCTGTAACATTGTCATGTTTTGTGATAGAAAATCTGTTCCTCAGCAATCTCACAGAGTAAACAAAGTCTTTTTAGTGACTAGTGAAATAAACTGTTGCATTGATGACTTGACAGCTTATTACCCCAGACTTGGGAAGGGGTAATGTTACAAATATGTTTGATCCACTCCCTGAGAAGAAATTGATGTTTTTTGCTCTCAGTCTAGGACCTTACTAAACACTCTGAGAGAGAAAGGTTACTTTCCTTTGCTTCTTTTTCAAGGGATGAAGAGAGAGTCACTGTAGCTCAAATGAGCTTTGGAAGCTGTAGATGTCCATTGTTTGGACCAGAGTCACTGGACTAAAGCAGGGGAGCCTGCAATAGTGCTGCCATGTGGGTGTCATTTTGCCCATTACAGAGAATCACATAGTGAAAGGTTGAGGTTGGAATGGTCCTCTGGAGACCACTTAGTCCACTCCACTGCTCAAGCAGGGTTAGCTAGGGCAGGTTGTCCAGGACTGTGACTCCAAGAATGGAAATTGCACAGTTTCTCTGGGCAACATGATCCAGTGTTTGATCACCTTCACAGTAAAGCAATTTTCTTTCTTATGTTCAGGTGTAATCTCCTGTATTTCAGTTTGCACTCATTGCCTCTTGGTGACAAATCTTGACAAACTTCTTATATGTTCTGATATATCTGCTGAAGCCATTTTTTTTCCTGCTTGCACTCCTAACCTTTTATTTGATTGCTGAACTTGCTGATTCCACTTGTTCTTTGAGGGTCCAAACTTGCAGCTATAAATTTCCTGTGTTTTGCTGGGAATTTCTTGCCCTATGAGGTAAAGGTTATAGCGTAATAGAAACTGTAAAACATAATTTTTCAACATACAAGCAGCAGAACTTGAAGCCCCAGGGGCTGCAAATGAGTTGGTAGCATGTAGGAAATAGCTGTCCTGGTTAAACACATTAAGGCTGCTTCTCTACTGCTGCATTGCTGCTTGTCCCATGTTTTTACTTGTGGTTTTTGTTTTCGTTTTTGGAGTTTTTTATTAGTATTTATCTTTTTGTGTTCCCCGTGATTTGACCTTGGCCTATGACCATCCAATATTTTTCTTTGGACTGAAAGATATTATTATTCTCACTAGTACTGTGGGGTGCAGGTTTACATTTTCACTATGTTACCATATATATTTTGAGAAGACTTCTAACAGTGCATATATCACCTTGAAGACTGAGAATTCCAGGAAACTTACTCTCATATAAAAAACCAAACAAATAATAAAAAAAAAAGTTTAAAAAGTATCTGGAAGAATCCCATTTTTGCTCTTGAGAGATCTTGGAAAATAGTTGTCCTGTCTTGGAATGGGGTAAACAAAAAAAAAAAATTAGATTTTTTAGATTTAATCAGAGTGATTCTGCAATGTGCCAAATATTTCTAGAAAAGTGGGAACAGGTTCAGCCTTTATTCTAGGAATTATCTCACATTTAAGTAGTGTAAAAGTATATATTGATTTTTTTAAAAAAAAAAGTAATCATCTTTGCAGAAGACAAGATTTGCAGAATAAAAGCAATTACTTTTTTTTTTTTTGGTGGTGGTTTAACTAATATTTCCCCATCTGTGCTTTGCTTACATGCTCCCTTTGTGGGAAAACTGAAGTCACAATCTGAACGCTTGGCAACAGAAGCAATGGGCTTGATATTTATATTAGAACCGTAACACATGGACATCTGTTCCCTCTACCCTTTAAAAGATATTGCTTCCAAAGACTAATATTTGGCTTTTTTCAACTGTGCGCTGTTGCTGTTAGATGAGGTTGGTGGCAGCCTGGGAAAGGACTTTGCTGTCGCACATGGGGTGGTCCCTGCCCAGTGGATGCCCCAGGGCAGATGGGCAGCGGTGTCTCCATCCACCCCCAGGGCTGAGGCAATGCTGGGCTGCCTTCCTAGTTAGTGCTGGGGTAGAGCTGAGTGAGCCCTCTTCCAAGTTTGCTGCAGATTTGCTGAGAGATCTCGAGGTAAATCCCTTCCCTCTGTCTCTGTTCCCTTACATATAAAATTAGAATAATGAAACCAGTCTAATTTAATCAAATATTTTGAGCTGTACTGAAGGAAAAGTCCTGATGGCAGAGCTATTCGGTGGTAGTATAATATTTGCACATATAAAAGATAGAGGGCAAAAGTAATTTCAACAGTACAGAACAATAATGACAGGGACAATGCCTTTAACCAGAGGCTAGTATTCACCCTTAATACATAGAATCATAGAATCATTTTGGTTGGAAGAAATCCTCAAGATCATCCAGTCCAACCATAATCTAACTCTGGCACTAAACCAGGTCCCTAAGAACCTTGTCTAAATGCCATTTAAAACCCCTTCAGGGATGGTGACTCCACCACTTCCCTGGGCAGCCTGTTCCAATGTCTGACAATCCTTTCCATGAATAAAATTTTCCTAATATCCAATCTAAACCTCCCCTGGTGCAACTTGAGGCCATTTCCTCTTTTCCTGTCACTTGTTACTTGAGAGAAGAGACCAACCCCCTCCATGCTACAACCTCCTTTCAGGTAGTTGTAGAGAGCGATCAGGTCTCCCCTCAGCCTCCTTTTCTCCAGGCTGAACAGCCCCAGTTCCCTCAGCTGCTCCTCATCAGACTTGTACCCCAGGCCCCTCACCAGCTTCATTGCCTTTCTCTGAACTCTCTCTAGTACCTCAATGTCCTTCTTATGAAGAGGCGCCCAAAACTGAACACAGTATTCAAGGTGGGGCCTCACCAGTGCTGAGTACAGTGGCACGTGTACATGTACGAGTGCATGTAAGTGCCTAATCAAGATAATTATTTTCTTCTTGATTTAGGGTGAGATTTTTTTGTCAGTCAGTCTTCTGTTCCAAAGCAGTTTTGAATGAACAGGTGGGTTGACATGTCTGCACTTTGTCTTTTCCTTCGGGAGCTCAGTGTCTGCTATCATAAAATGACAGTTCCCTGCGTTAAAGTCTTCATAGGAGTTAAGTCACTCTGATGCTGGGTTCAACTCCTAAACACATGTATTCATCTAGCAGTTGAATTACAGAATTGCAGATATGGATGTTGCACTGTCTCTCATCTTCCTTCCTAAAAAATACGTTAAAGGATTGAACCCTGAACTGCGATGATAAAAATGCCTTACAATTGATGCCGGGATGAGATGGAAATAGCTGGTAGTTACTGCTGAATCTCTGTTGCCTGCAAATACAGCAGAGATAAGCCTGTTCTCTTGCAAAAGCAATGTGGGATAGTTTACATACCTACTCCTGTATTATTATGTAGGGGTAATAGGCTTAATTACCCAGATGCAAAACAAAAGCAGTGAGGGGACCCTGTTTATAGACCATTCGATAAGACATAAAAGCCAGGCTGCACCCAAACAGGCCTCTCTGTTTCTGCTCTGCTGTGGCCTGCAGATTGATTTTTGCTTCTGGAAGTTTCTTTGTGGCATTTCTGCTTAGGAAAGGGTATTTTTCAAGGGCTAGACTGAGGGGTAAGAGATAGCATGGGGAAGATGAGAAGAACATTTCACCCAGTTTTCTTCCCCAAATTATTTTATTTGGTTTTCAAATGCATCTAAGACAATGTTAAGGATTGTGATGCCAGAATATTTGTCTAGCAGGTGTTAGCTTGTACTACTGGTATTCTTTCCCTTCTACTCACAGCACTGTACATTTCCACCACCTCTGGAGTATTCCATGCTTAAAAACGGGAAGCTGTAAGTCTTGAATGAGTTGTGTGTTAATGCACTAAGCATGATGGTGAGGGGAAGCAGAATTATATCTATGCAGGGAGAGGTGGGAGAGTTAAATCGTTCCTGTATTGTAAGGCTTGCTTGCAACACTCAGGCAAAAATACAAACAGCAGGAAAGAAAAATGCTGCATGAAAAGTGAGGCAACACATTTCACAATGGTTATGATTCAATAATAACCTTGACCTGAAATGTTTGAGAACTGACTCATGGATCCATCACTCTTAAATCACTGGACTAAAAAACTCACAGACTTGGAGATCCAGGCTGTTCTGTGAGAACTTGTTGAAAGCCTTCATGTGCTGCTTTTCACCTTGGAAAAGCTTCCTCTACTCCCCCATGCACGCCTATGCGAGCTGGTAATAATTACCTGAGCTGGAGATGTGCCATAGCCCATCGCCTCGCAGTCCTTCATCCAGTTCAGAGGTTACTGATCCCTAACCGAGCATCCCAGGAATTAGAGCAGAGAATGCAACAAAGCACTGGGGTAGCAAAATTTTCCCTTCCCAGCTCAGAGTCTTGGGGAAGGGGAAGGCAGTGCTGATAAATCAGGGTGCTGTAATCATCTGCGGGGATTGAGTGACAGCTTGTCAAGGGAAGACCTCCGTTCATGTCTTCTTCAGCATGCAGCAAAAGAGCTCCCCTGTTTCCCACTGAGTCCTCTAAAATCTGACTGGGGAGGGGAGAAAGAGAATCAGTCATCAATATCTTCCTTTTGCTTTCTTTGGTGAATAATACTCAGGTATTTTAGTTGCATTGTATGGGTTAAAAGCATCAACAAGGAAACAGAGCAGTTTATTTCAGTGCAAACAACACTAACTAGTTTCACTTCATTTATTATTTCTTTTAAGACAAAGCAATAATTATTCTAATTAAGGCAAAAAATTCTTAAGTTCACACCAAGCTGAAAAATCAATTATTTGTGTAGCCCTATTTCATATTGTTACGGTTGGTGCCAAGCTGTTTTAGTTCAATTTCATTAGCAGAGAGTGTAATCTTAGTCACATTAGTCTTTAGTTTGCTGATTTTTAAGTCTCTTTTGTAATTGGCAAAAGTCTGAGGAAAAAGACTATGACAGAAGCTTGCAATAAATTTAATTGGTTGCAGACAGCTAAACAAATCTCTGCCAGTAACAGGTAAAGCTTATGAGAGTAAATGAATTTAAAATGGTGAGATAAAACTGTAGATTCGTTAGTTCAGCAGCTGAACAATTTAATGAAACAGTTAATTTAGAACTCTGTCCATAAATCTTGGTCTAAAACTATCATAGCAAATCTGCATGCATCGATGGCCTTGGTGATATTAATTTTGTCTCTTTGTAGAACTGCACAGCTGATGAACAAAAGAAACTGAACTGATACAGTTTGCTTGGGTTTCTCTGAGACATTTGGCTATAAACGTCATGTAACCTCTGATTTTTTGTCTTCAAACAAAGACTCCAAAACAAAAATAACCTACTTAAATCATACAAGGTGTTACCAGAAAACAGATAAATTCAGTACTGGTCTGCTTACTGGCATATCTCAACATATGCGTCAATGGGAGGATGTTTGTGAATTCTAAGCAATGGATATTTTCCTGATTCAGTGTTGCTGAATATTTCTGACATTTTGTCAATGACTTGAAATCTGAGGCAATATATATCTTGCAAATGATAGACTGAGTAGCAAACATTAAACATTATATTACTGAGGCACTAATCAAGATTGTCTACTTGTATGGCTGTGCTCTGGTGATGTGCCTCCTGATTTAGACAAAAGCAAAGTGATATATATGTGTGGGAACTGAGAGCAAGGGTTTGCTTAACATCTTAACTGCCTTGAAAAACAGTTGGCTAGAAAATAGAGGGAGCTTGGAGAGTACTGTCCTAGCTGGAGCTCTTGAGGAGTATCTGTGGCAGCCAGAGGCCCCTAGAATTTATAAAAAGAAAGCAAAACATCAAGGAAGATGTTCTGCCTTCTAAAAGAAACATGAAGTCTTTGCCCAGATATTCAGCCCATGGGTTGGTGTCTTGGTTGTATTGGACAGACCACCAGTCTTCTAGATAATTTAGGATGGCATGACAAGCTTCCCAATGAGACTTGACAAGTCGTTCAGTGCCACCATTGGAAGAAGGTGAGAGATCTGATGTCAGAGAAGCACAAAATCTGGTGTCTGAAGATCCCTTCGCTTCATGGCTGCAAGTGGACCAGGCTTTTATGTATTGCACATTGGTATGCTTTTACCTATTGGATCATTTCATTAAGGTAAGGGTCAGGTCTCCTAGGCTTGCGATTTCAAATGCTTACCTTCAGGAGCTGATTTCCCAACACAGGTTTTCCTCTGGAACACTATGCATTGGCTGTGTCTGGAGATGGGATGCTGTAATGAAAAACAGCGGCTTCAAATGGCAGAGCATCCCTTCCCTTCAGTTCTGCAGCTGTATGCAGAATGAGCTGCACTCAGGGACTCTGCATCAGACCAGGAGACTAAGGCTATGAAGGGATTTCCTGCCAGGATGTCCTGACAGAGATCTTTGGAGTGGTGGATTTCTTCTGCAGCATGGTATGTATCCTGCATTTGGATCAGATGGGTGTGTTTGACCTACTCAGCTTTCTGCTGTTGTTGGTCTTGTGCCATGTCCTGCCTTTCCCTCTGACCTCCAGCAATTCGGTCTTGGGGACTGACTAATGATTCTGGTCCTCTCTATTCCTCCTTACACGGAAAAATGTTCTGGAAAGCTTGCCTATGTTTGCTCATCAAGTGTTACTATTGTGCAGATGTCTCTTGGGACATGTAGAGGGCAGATAAGAGTTACAGATGTCACTTCCAGGCAACTTTATTGGCATATTTTGGCATTGTTCTTCCAGCACTTGCTTGATTTATAAATAATATATCTGCTTTGTGGGAAGAATTCCTTATGTATTTTGCTTGTGACATCCAAGATCAGAACTCTGCTCTCTTCATCTCCAAAGTCCCTGAAAATGCCTATGCTGAAGGAAAATTCCCACATTTTCTGCATATAGGAGACTTTGTAGGGAGATGAGAGATAAAAGCAAAGATGATGCAGCTTTGTTTAAAAAGATGTAATAAGTTTGAGGATTATTTTTCATTGCTTTCCTGCCTTCTTCCTTTCCAGTGATCAGAAACAAATGTTTTATGAAATAGGCTGATGACAGATGGCTGAAAGGAGATCAGGCAAATGGAAGACTGTTTCTTTTGAGAAGCAGACTTCTAGCCACTAGAACATATATTTGAAGTTCAACTGCAAATCTCTCTGCCTCTTTCTTTCAGCAGCTGGTGTAGTTAGGTTATTTTAGTGAATCACTTGCTAATTTTCTACAATACAATTGTGACTAGCTTGATAGAAAATATTGCTTAGAGGGATATGACCTCTCTGAAGTTGGTGACTGCAGCTTAGGACCAGTCTGTTGCTGTGACGGGTGAAATATACATCCTAGTCCATTAAGATGAAATGAATTGGGCACTTGCTGGCAGGAGCAGTGTCTGCAGCCAGAAGTATTTATACTGATTAACTGCTTTTTTAGAATCTTCTGCTTGCATTGTTAACCTTCAAATAAATAACCCCTTAGGAGATCATTGACGACACAGCCACTTGTCTCAAAATTCAGCCGTTTGATCTTTATTGAACTTGATGAGCAAACATTTAAATTATAATTTAGACACTAATTAAATGCTCTGCCTGGACTCCTGGTTCAGGATTGAAAGGGAAGACTAAATTATTTAATTACAATTTGGGGAATTGCAGGTCCAGATCTTCAGCAGTCTTGGAAACAAGAAGGGTTTCTTCAGATGCTTCAATACTGTCTGTTGCTGCCTACTTCTCTGAATATCTCAGTTGATCCCCTGGCTTCACCAGGGCACTGCTAGAAGCCCACTCACCAGAGTTTCCTAGTAAGTGTTGGGACATTATATTTGCTCTGGTGAGCAAAATGGAAGTTTGAGACCTTGGTTTTGTTCTGTGCTTTCTTGTCATCCTCATTGTGCAGTCCTGACACTATTAAACCAGGTTTGCATTTGTAAATTCACCTACCTTTGAAAAACGTGGTCTGGCTCCTGACTACAATCGAGTTGTTTAATTTTATGTTTCAGATTCTTCCCTATTTCCTTCATTTTCGTTCCTAATAAATTAGTTACTTCTTCCTACATTTCCCACCCTGCCCTTTATTGTTGTCCATGTACATCCCTATGTTTCTGCTCTTTTCCCTACAGATGTACTTATGGCATCTGTTGAGGTAGTTAGGGTATTAGACTTTATCAAAATGTCTCAAGCTCTTTAGTAAGTCACATATAACTCTATTCTCAAATGACAGTAGATGATTATTTCTCCCAACTTAGTCACGTATCATTGCTACCCTGTCTAGGAACCAGAGAAGTGAGAATCATGTTTGGCACTTCCACAGGGATCTTGGAGGCAGGCAAAAATTTCATCATTGCCAGTGATTTGTGCCCTGTGCAGAACAGATTTGTTCAACAGGGCTCATGCAATACTTATGTGCTTGGTACAGCGCCAGTTTTGCTTCTTCCTTTCCCATCCCTTCACCACCGGCAGCGAGCAGCAGATCAATTTCCTTCGCTGGGGGGAGTCAGGAACTGCTACAGGAACAGATGCCGGGGAAGCAGATGGGGCAAGAGTCGATTTGGAGCAATGACAACTACATAACCTTTCAGCATGAGTCTGAGATTGCAACTTTCCCCGGCATTCCCCAGCAGAAGGCACGTCCAGGCGGAGGAGAAAGCAAAGGCCTAGCGCGGCGCTTGGGCGGCCATAGCTGGCAGACGGGCTTCTGGAGTGCGGCTTGTTGGCCCTGAAAAGGCAGTTCGTGGTGGAGCGGGGGCTTTTCTGCCCTATATTATATAGCAGCCCTTATTCCAGTGAGTACCTCAGGATCTTTAAAAATTTTAGCCGGCAGGGTTTGTCAGACAGACAGTTGAGAGGCAGCTCATGGTGTGGAACATAACTGGGCTCTCCTGCATTTCCAAAGGGGTAAAAGTAGTCAGGGTTTTTGTTCCTGTTTCTCTTTTGTGTGAGGGCAGAGGGATGTGTGATGTTTGTGTTTGCACATTTTGGAGAAAAAAAGAAAAGCTAAAAAACCCCACAAACTGTCCATTCCTCCCCCACCTTCTCCCCCTGCCCCAAAAAAAAAAAGGGGAAAAAAAAGATCTGGTTCTCCCCAGGGTTTTATCTGGATGGTTGAGAACTTCTAAAGTTTAACCTGCCTGACAAAAAAATTCAATCTGATACAGCAATTTAGATGTGGTTTTGAAACCTCCATTGCCACAACTTGCAAATGTATACTGTACCTGCTATATAGGAGTCACAAAACCAGTGTAAAGGAAGTAGGTATTCAGTAGCCAATTTAAATTTACTCCTTTAACTGAGCAACATCCCATTTAAATGTACTCATTTGAAAATGAGGTTTTAAAACATTTAATATGGCTACAGGGAGTTTCTTCTTTCAAAGTGTGTATCCCAGATTCTCCGTGTGGTTTCTTCAGGATACTTTTAAAAAGCTGGATTGCGGCAAACTACAGGGTTAAGGCTGAATAAGTGCTTTTTGGATCACATACTTCTCCTTTCTGGCGATTGATAAACAACAAGATTGTGAAGATTTAGAGGTCCCCTGCACTTTATTTAAAAATGTACTGCAGACCTGGCCAAGTGACCATCAAAATAATTTATATTTTTTCTACCTGAGCTTTACCTTGAAATATATTTTAGGTAATGGAATTTCTTGTTCTCAAGTTGAATGACTATTAACATGCAATATGACTCAAAAGCTGTGTTTCTATGCATGATTTATTCAGCAAGGAGCCAATGATAACGTATTAGCAAATGCCTGAAGATGCTTGGTCACATTGTGATGAGAAGCCTTGAGAACCACATCATAGATGTGATGGGACTGGAAATAAAATGAGATGTAATTTTATGTTTAATGCACTTGTTCACAGAGCTCCCAGAAACTTTCTTTATTAAGCGACTGTCACTTGAGAAGCAGCAGAAGAGTAAAAACAGATGACTTTGTACTGCAGATCCTGGTTTCCTACATTACTCTTCAGCAGAAGATTTTACCTTGTGTCTCAGAACCATGTGAATGGGAGTGAAGGGAAGCTGACAGCTATTTCTCTGGAGTTAGTGGTTTCCTAATGCTCTTTTTGTATCTGCCTGTCTGTCTTCTCTTCCCTTAATTCATCCAGAAAAACAATGCTAAGCAACAACCCTAACAGGTACTTGGCTGAACTGCTTTTCTGTATAAGTATTTAGACCTAAACCAGAGACATTTTTTAGGGTGTTGTATGTTGTGGTAACCTGGAATAAAAATGCTGTCCAGCTGATGGCTTGTGCTTGTGGTACCTGTAGTCTGTATCAAACTTCAGGTTTTTACGATGCTAAGTGGAAGGTGAATGAAAAATACGCCTGCCTGTGTTACCAGCTCTTAAGCTGAACTTGAGGAGCATGATTAAGGTAGCTCACCATAGAAAGCCATTCTGTCAGCTGGGTCACAGGGCGAGGATGCTGTGCCAGGCTCCTCTGAGGAGGTGTGGCCAGAGCAGAGCTTTGCAGCCCACTGCAGAGGTTGAGCTCCCTAATGTGATACTTGTCACCGGTCACCTCAGAAACAGTCTCCAAGATGGGAGAGCAATTTGGAGAATTATATACAATATTATTACAATATCTGGCACTGTCATGCACTGTGCACTGTTGATTTACAACTTTAAAAAAATCTTAAAGTATTGCTTAAGAGAAGGCTGATATCAGCTGATTTGTGTTATTCTGAGAAGTCCAGTCTCATCCAAAAGAATTGCAGAGGAGGAGAGATGGGTCAGCATTTGGCTGTTTGGAGAAGAATCATCACAACCTGTGAATATGTTTTCTTACATCACAAGTGCTAGGAGACGAAGATGAAAACCAGCTGATAAGTTAGATGCAAACTTTGCAGAGGGAAGCAACACCAAGGTCCAGAATGCGTTTGAGTGCTGCAGCTATTACAACTACCTGAAATCTCATGAAAACACTCAAGCCCTGCTCAAGCTGCTTTTAATAAGCAGATAACTAAAATTCAAGCACTTCCTTTATAAAGCCTTTTGATTCCAGAAAGTGAATCACTGTCTGAAAGTTTTCTGGGAATGTATTCTTTCAGTCCTTTGCAAAGATGCTTGGTGAGCAGCTCAAAACGTTGGCAGGCTATATCAGCCAGGCATTTCCTCCTACAAGTGCCACCTGCTCTGTTACAATCCTTTCCTCGCTCAAGTCTCCAGCATCTTTCTGCTTGATCTGCAGGGTTAGCTCCCTCATGTTGAACTTGGCTGCTCTCTTGCAGGAGGAGCGGTTTGATGCACTGCTTGGCCAGGTAGCGCTTGGCAACCTCAGAGAAGCGAATGCATTCAGCCGGGTAGTGGACACATGTACATTCAAGAGGTGCTGCTGTGTGCCCTATCGTGCAGCATTATTTTGTACCACACATGTGCCTCCGGGGCCCTCGCTGTGCAGTTGACACAGCCCTCAGGCATCGAGCAGCTGGAGCAATTGCTGCAGAAGGTTTAGCAAGAGAACACATAATAGCTGAAGTCGCAGGCTGAATTGAGATATCGTGGGGGAGGCAGCTATTACATTCCAGCTCTTTTTAAAAACCATTCTGAGACTTGTAAAGTATTGTGCTGTGCTTGCTGTTGGATTTAAGGCCGCTGACTGCCCGGCAGTGAAGGTCACTTTGTGCCTTCCTCTTTAAGGCAGGTTGCTGCTGTTTATATTAACAAGGGAGCAGCAGTGCTGGCTAACTCCTGGCATGTTAACCTGCATCTCAACTGGGGAACAGGTCTCCGATGGACTCCCCTAAGACCTTTGTGCAAGTTGGAGAGTTGTATATCATGTAGATGTCAAGCCCAATCAGAGCTTCCTTGTCAGGATGTGTTAGGGCAGCTGTCTGCAATTTGTGTGACAGTGTGCATCTCTGCCAATAAACTACTTTTACTCTTCATTGTGCTGTGTCTGCCGTCTGCAGTGCTGCTGGGAAAGTTGCCAGTAAGAAAGAGAGAGCAACTACATGCACAAAGGTGGCTGGGTGGCACCTCTTGTAATCTGTGTTCTGCACGGTGTATTGATTGGGTTTGTAGATGGATCCCAGGAGGCAAACATGAACATTATGTACCAGAGCATGACATTTTAATCAGAGACAGGTTTAACTACTGGGAGCAGCTGGGGTAATGTCTACTTTAAAAAAAAAAAAAAAAAAAAAAGTACCCAAAACCCCCCATATCCCCCATATGCTGGTTATTGCTTAGGAGATACATACAGTTAAATATGAGGTACAAATGAGTAGCTTGTGACAGGACTGAGAACACTCTGAAGTAAAGCTCTAGTAAGCGCAAAGCAGTGATACAAATTAGACACTGAGGTAAGCTTTTTACAAACACACATGCATGCACTATGGCCTAGTGGTGCAGCACCATTCCCACCTGGAGCATCACTCCTGCCAGCTGTAAAATCACTTGGCTGACAGGATAGAAAGGGGTTTATGCTGCAGGAGATGGAGCTGGCAAGGAGCAAGAGATGTTTAAAAGGAAAAGATGGCAGGAGTTTTCTCTGTATTTGCAATGATACAGAGCCACGAAAATAGATGGAGCTCTTATGGATTCGGTGTGCCATCTCGCCCCACAATCACCTAGAGCAAGGGTTAAAAAATGGCTGCCTCAGAAACACTGGGGAAGGTTATTCTCTTTCTCAGTCTGTAACGTGCCATGTAGCCAAGTAGTTTAGCCTTCCTGTGTAAAATCTTGGGGTCCCAGAAGAGCTCAGTTAACCTTGACAGTCTGTGTAGTAGGTTACTTTCTGCCTTGCGAAGTAGAAGGCACCACTTACGGGCATGAGTGACACTGAGTCTGGTCCAGAGGTAGACCTGAAAGGACATTTGTCTGCTATTTGTGGGAATTTAACTGAGGAGCAGCTTCTGAAATGCCAAAACAGAGAGAATCACAAAATTATTCCCAAAGCACTGCCTGCTTTCTAATTGCCGGCCATCTCCTTTTGTGAAAGGAGGTAAAAGAAGCAGTTCACACAGGCACAAGTGCTTGCAGATTTCTCTTCTGGGGAATACGGTCGTCTTTCTTCTCTTGCTTTTGGATGCTTAAAATGAGGAAAGCAATGTGTCGGAGTTGAGAGAGAGGAAAACCAGTCAATGTTACCTTGGTATCTGATGATGAAAGGTATGACTCTCCTCTGCTGTGCCCTGAGACGGGCAGCAACTGTTTCCTGAGTGAACAGCAATTAGTTTAGAGCTGGAAATGCCCCTTCGCTCCTCGTGTGGCCACAGAGATTAGGGGCTGCCTGCTCATGGGGAGCAGCTTTTCCCTGTAGAAACAGGGTAGATTAACCAGTTATACTCTGCCAATAAAAAGAAGCAAGTAGATGAGTCTCGGAGAATGATTATTCCCCGGGTAGTGACATGGCTGACACGTATTTTCTTGTGAAGAGCCACAGTGGGCTACAGCTATTAAGTAGCAGTAATTTATGAAATTCATGGCCAGCTTTACCATTCGCTTCCTTTCATCGATTTAAAAGTCTGTGATTTTGTTTTGACTGCTATACTTTAAATGCAGAAAATAATAGAAGCTAAGGGAAAAACTGTTTCTTCTTTACATTCAGCTACTACTTTTCTGTGTGCATTTTAACACTCAAAATGTACTGGCTGCTGACTGGCTTTTCCATCATGTTAGAGTGCCTGTATTCCTCTTGTGTTTCTAATGAGGCACAAAATATAGAGAACATAAATGACAGGAAAAAGGATACTTCTTTTTTTTTTTTAATGGCCAAAATCACATATATTTTAAAGCTCTAGCCCAAGGTTAGTACAACAAAGCAGGCAAAGCTTCTTTCATCTGCAGTTTACTTGGAAACTAGGACCAAATTTCTGTCTCCCCAGGTGACAGAAAACAGCAGAGGGTCTCTGGTACAAAAAACAAAGACACAGTCATGCACCATCCGGCACCGTAGAGTCAATGTGAGTTATTTCACAAGGATCCAGTGATACCTTTTTTTTGTAGGAATAAAACAGATAAGAGCAGGATGGTCAGAGAGCCAATGGGACAAGAGAAAATGAAGGAAAAATTAAAATAAGCCAATACTGTGAAGCTATTAGGAGAGAGTGTTACAATATCTGATGTGAGAGACCTTAATTGGGACATAGATGAGATTTTCCCCCACCTCACCAGATAAAGGGTGCACTGACTTTGCCATCAGAAATTATTAACATTGGTTCTTCTGTGTTCTTAATATACATCACACCTTTTGTATAAGTTTTTACCAGAACTGTAGGGTAATTTTCTGAGATGAGAATTATTTTTTGCCGCCTGCAAATTGCACTTTTGTGAGGAGCTGTACTGAAGAAAAGATAGGCGAGATGCTGGTGGGGTGAGTGGCGCACCAAGGCAGCACGGCTGACAAATGAGATTTCTGACAAAGAGAGGTGTAGAGGAAAAAAAAAAAAGAACAAAGTTCAATTCCTGGTGATTCTAAGAGACTGGTGAAATTGCAGGCTGTCATCAGGAAAATCCTGCTCCTCAGATACAAATGGACAAGGGACAGTGACATGAAAAATGCCAGCAAGACTCAGTGTCTGAATTATGTTGTTAGGTGTAAATAGGCTTTACTCAGGCCTCGCCAAAGGGTTGGCAATCGGATTTTTAGCAAGCTCACTGCTGCTGTTACTTTTTGCATTATTGTAGCATTTAGAGGTATCTTCAGGACCCATTATGTCAACTGCAGTTTTTACAAGCATTATATGTGGAAGGTATTGTGTATGTGTGCATACATACATATATACGTGGTAAGATACTCTATGAGAACCATAAAATCAGTTTGAAGACATGAAAGAAATGTCTCATTTTCTATCTGGGGAGTTGCACTTGGGAAAAATGAAACACTTATCTAAAGCTCCAGAGAAAGCATGACAAAAGCCAGGAAAGGTTTCTTGTCCCCTGCCCCTGTGTCCTGCGTGTTTTACCAGAAGGTGTTATTGGGAACCTTCTATGGCAAAGGATTCATGCAGTTTTCAGGGCTTCTCTTGTTCTTTCCATGCATGGCAGAGTTTCTGTATGATGATGGAGCAGGAGCAGCCCGAAGGCTTTTCATATTGCCTGGACACAGGGAGTTGGCGCATGAATTTTTTCCTGGAGCTCCAACTTCCATTAAGGCAACTCACAGTGGAGTACTAAAAATGTAAAGTTGAATTTGGGGAAGACGAAACAGATAAGAGATTTTCTGCAACTGGCAGAGTCAGAGTAAGACCTTTTCTGCAGCAAAGTTGCAAATGTTACCCAAATGTTGAGTGCATCAAAAGCATTGATCAAAGAGACAGTGAACTTATTTGCTATGTTGCAGCTCTGATCTGATAGAGTGGAGTTCCTATTTGTTTCAGTACTTAAGTAATTGTCTGCAAACTAGCAACAAAATGAACCACCTGAGATGCTTTTGATAACTTTCAGGCAGGCCAGTGTAATGAGCATTGCAGCTATAGACGTGTGCTCTGATATTAAGCAGTACTTTTTTGAGATAGTGTGGTGAGTTTAGTTTAAATTTAAGTAATACCTTAGGCTATTGTTTCTCAGATATTTCCATGTCTACCTTTGATCTGAAATGTGTTATTCTAATGAGTGGGTAAAGGAAACAAGTTACTGTGGGAACAATGTCTTTCTCTGACTTATTGCCCCAGCTGGCTGTTCTGGCAACAGAAGCACGCTGCAAACTGGAGCAAGGCCACCAGAGACAAGCACGTGTTTCAATCTTAGAGGGAGCCTTTGAGGTTGGCTTTGGGGTACAGAGGATAACAGCAGACATCAGGGAGCTGTATTCTGTGTTTAAAGCAAAACAAGAAGAGGAGGAGGGAGCTGTGGTCCAACCATGATAAGGAAAAACCCTAATAAAGTGAGAGTCGTTTGATGGGAAGGCGACAAAGGCGCTGCTGCGTTTCTTGGGGTGTAATTCATAAATGATTAAGGAAAGCTGTTAAAACTTGAAGCTTTTTAATCTGTTCTGTTGATGATTAATAAGATACTTCTTCACTAAACAGCTTTTTGAGCTGCATTTGCTTCCTGTTTTCTGCTGTAGACTCACAGAAGCAGCCATCAGTACCTAAAATATGAGTGCATCTTCCTCTGACCTGGAAAGCAGTGGTATATGCAGTGATGGCTGGTGACCTCTGGGGATGTGCTGGTGGCCAGGAAGCAGCATCCCATGTTGGTATTGTTAATGTTTCCTCTGCTCGTACCTCCCTAAAAACTACTACACAATATGACACGTGTAGAGAGGAAAAAGCTAAATTCCTTCTTATTGCCCATGTAAATAGGGGGAGAACTTTTCTCTGAGTGGAAATATTTTAAACCTCTCTTATTTCATTCCTTTCTTTGGCCTATTGTCTGAGCTAGGCAAAGGGAAAAGCACGTGGCCACCTTACCTCCCTTTGGCTCACAAGCTCCCACCAGTGCGTGAGAATTGGGTGGGTGTTCACCCCAACTTCAACACCTACAGGTAAGCAGGAAATATTTCCTTTGGACAATTTGTTTCTCTGATACCTGAATTCTTTACTATCTTCACTATGTGTCGTTTATTTTGCCTACTCTCTCAGGAAAAAGGCTGTACAATCTATGTTGTTAAATCAAATCGAAGTAGTTTGATTTATATTTTTTAAATGAAAAGTAATTAAAGAGCAATCAGTGAAATACATGTTCAGGATCAGTATCAACGATGTAAACCACAGTACTAGACATTAACAAAATTTTAACAAACACCTACAACTTTCTGAATTTTTAACTGGGTTTTGACTACCACTCTGCTAACACCCTCCTACTCCAATATCTCTCTGCACAGTCACGAATTTTTGTAACTTTTTATTTCTTTTCCAGCTGACTCCTGCTCTCAAAGTCTCCTGGTATTCCCTTGTTGTGTAATCCAGCCAATGGTACAAGTAAGGAAGCTTTGTCATTGGTAATTTCCTCCCTATGCTATCAGTTTTTGGGCAGACACCCTCTCAGACAGCTGCAGGTCTTACACTCATCCCTGGGTTACACCAAAGTTGCCTTCCCCCTGGCTGCTGTTGTGCAGGCAGCATCACTGGGGGGTTTGTGCAGATCCCCCACACCTGCCTTCAGACTGGTGTCTGCCTGATTTTCATCACGAAGGCTGTGCTGCTCCACCTGCAGCCTTGCGGCTTGGATTTCTCTGATGTCTGGGACCTTATTCAGCATCCCTACAACCTGAGCTTCGCCTCTCTAGTGCTGTTTCTGAAGTTAAATGTTCTGCTAATTGCTTGACTCATTTATTTGCTAATTTAGTGTGTATGCCTCTCTGTAGGAAACCTCAGGGACTCCTTAACTTTCAACTCACCTGCCCATGAGCACCTAGCTGAGGTGGGCTAAATTGCTTTTTCATGTGTGTATGTGACAGGGGGAGGTGTCTCTCTCTGACTATCTTTTGTGCCACAGTCATATCCCAAAGCTCGGCAGGGTCATGCTGTGCCTAAATATTTTGAAGTGATGTTTTAAAAAAACTGAAGCAGGCTTTCTGCCATTTGAGCCTCGCTGATGAAAACTACAGCAATACCTAAAGTGCCCTGAGCACAGCATGTTGCAACACCTGCTTTCCCAGCCTGCACGAGTGTGACAGCAGCGTCTTCCTACCTCCTTTGGTAATGGTTCTTCGTCACCTCTGGTGTGTTCCCAAGCTCTTCTCCAGAGAGCTTTCAACAGTGTAAAGATGTCAATAATACAAATAATTAATGTCAGCTGGCTGTCAATAACGTCTAGGTCTAAAAACATAATGCCTGTAAACCCATATTAATTAATTGCATCCCACTCCAAAGTTTGAACGGTAAGCACATTGGGAAGCATCATATGACGACAATGGTCAAAGCTTTTTTCCTAGGGAAATACTGAGAAGCAGAGCAGCTTTGGCACAGGTAGGTCCTTATTGGAGTTTCTTTATCTCCCACCTTCTTGTGAAAATTGACTTTTAAAGTATTTGATAGTTAAGGGTGTAACACTTCCTCTACAGAAAGTACAGGAGAAGGTAGAGGAAAGAGCTACAAGAATAAACACAGAAGCTTTAGAAAGGCCTTGATTTTTGATACATAAAATCATCTCACTAGAATGAGCAAGGAAAGGACAAATAGAGGAACAGAATAACATAACCTTTAGAATAACACAGGCCTCTTTAATCTGGTATAGAAAGTTTTCAGCACAATTTCTTTTTCTCTTGCACACTTAGTCAGATCCAAATCCAGGCTGTTTCGAATGCCAGTCCTTGTCTCTCTTCCCTGCCAGCAGGTCTGGGGATCAAGTGAGAGTGCAGTGAAAATAACACCCTTTCTGAGGGTAGTTTTCCGGAGCGACAGGTGACGGTGAACGTCAGTGCAGTTACATGGGCGTAGGGCTGACATGGTGTGAGGAAGCTGGAAGGGAGCAGGCTGGCGAAGACAAAGGCAGGGCCAGCCTGGGCTTGTGCTGAGAAGGGACCACCCCACATTGGATCCAGGGGTGCATGACCTGAAACTCTATCTAACAGTGAGCATCCTTTTCAAGAGTAGGAACAGGTGTCTGCGAGCACATGAAGCATCAGGTTCAGGCACGTGGGTCCGTATGTAAGGAACAAGGCTTTGTGAGAGGAGGGGATGGGAATCACCTCAGCTTTTCCCAGGCATCTTCCTCCTGTTCTTCCCTTGAACTCCCTGGCTTCTGCAGAGGAGGGGAGACGTGGCAAATGTCCAAGAACAACCTTTTCTTGGCTAGTGACACTGTGAGAAGCTGCTAGCTGAAAACCTCTTATCTGGGAGAGGAAAGATGCAAAGGAAGAGCAGGAAGAGGAAATTAAACAAAATATCTGAAAGTGGTTAAGGGTAAGGAGCCTGTTAGGTGATACTGAACTAAAATTAGCTCTGTTGCTATGAAAATAAGAAAAGTTATCTGAAGCAACCTTAATTTTTGTTGTGCTGAATATTCTTCCAGCCAAGCAGCGCAGTTTGTTGGGCACAATTTCTCACAGATTGATCTGTGGAGTCCCTTGAGAGGCTGAGAAACTGAGCAGTTCTTCAGTCTCTGGTGGAGTAGCCAGTGTTATCAAAACATGGTGAGCCGCAGTGATTCCTACAATTACTCGTGACTGATTTATCACTTGATTGTAAGAATTCAGTTTAAATAGATTTTTTTTTCCATCTCCCTTGCTCCCTAATTGATTTTTTTTTGAATGCTGAATCTTTGACTTCCTCTCATAAAATAGATTAGAGTCATTATAGCTGCATGCTTTTTAATCATTCTGCTGCATAATTACTGTTGCTGCTGTTGCCTTCTGGTTTACACTGTTTCTTTATTAGCAGCTCTTACTGCCAGAAGCTTTAAATGTTTATTAATCTGTCAAGGTGGGGGTTTGTTGGTTTTGTTTTGTTTTGGTTTTGTTTTTTAACTTGAAGACCTTTTCAGCAATATCTTCAAGCACCTGGCCTAGTCAGGTGCTTTAATATTAACTTATCTCTGTCTAGTTGTCCTCATGTTATTTTTAATTACACTTTTTCTGGATAACCCAAGTTACCCATTCATCATGTAGAAAATGTAAGCAGCTCACATGCAACTGTATCAGGCAGTAGGAAAATAGACCCTCCAGAAACCGTAATGAGGCTGATAGCCAGAGACAGGCAAGCCTTTGTCTGTTGGCACTAGCAACAGAGCTTTATCGCAGCCTGATCCAGCATTCATAGTAAATGCAGACTATAGTGGTTTACATGACACAGAGGGATTATACCACCATTTCTTCTTTTTAATGTTTTTTGGGGATTTCCATTCAAGGTCCCTGCAGAAATATAGTCACCCTTCTCCCCGAGCTCCTGCGGGCATTTCCTATGCAGCGTGCCAGCTCTGGAGCAGCTTGTCTTTCTCAAGTGCCAGATAAAGCCAGCCAGCTCGCGGGAGGTATTTTATCTTTGTAAAATGCTCTTGGATCTCAATTGTCGCTGACTTGAGTGTAAGTCACAGGGCTGTGGCTCCCCGAGGAGTCCTGAGAGACTGTGCCTCAGCAGCTGCAGTGCCCATCAGCCTTTGCTCCTCACTGATGGGTAGAACTGCTGACTGACAGCATTTTGCAGCAGTGACAGACAGCAGTCTCCTCTGAGGCCAGAGCTGTGATCTGCAGCAACTGCCCAGCTCACATGGAGCACAGAGCCAGGACACTCTGTTTCCAGCCAGGACAAGGCACTGGTGGTCCTGCCACAGCAGCTGCCCCTCACCCAAAGTGGCCACTGGAACCAGCAGCCTGGCTTCTGCATGTGCTCCCAGCCCCTACAAGGGGCACAGGGTCTCAGAGGTGGGGCAGCACTCTGCAAGTAAGCTTTTCCTGTGTTCACAGTGTGATCAGGGACTGGAGAGCATTGGGAAGGGCTGGAAGAAGTGAATAGTTCGGCACAGATTACTGAAACTGGACACTTAGTGTCATGTGGGTAGGTAAAGGACCGCAGCAGTGAGAAGATGCTCAATTCTCCCCATCCTTGGGAGAGAGGAAAAAAAAAAAAGAGGTTTCTCTAAGCTGTAAGTAAGAAAAATCTTCTCAAGGCTGAAAGATGGGGAAACCTGGGAACAGACTGCCTGGGGACCTGGTGGCATTTCAGCTCCTGGCAGTCACCAAAGAATATACGAGACACGAGTCTGTCAAAAACGACAGAGATAGAAGGGGTGCCTCCCTTCTGGAAGGCAGCAGGTCAGGCTGCCTCTTAATTCTCTTCCCCCTTCTGCTTTCTGTGCATGGAAGTGCAAGCCAGAGGGAACAGAAATGCTGCGATTTGCACCTGCTACTCTCCCCAAAAGCTGAAGATAAAAACACAGGGTAAAAGTTGGGTCATGGTGTGGATGTTCATAGGAAGGAAGGAAATCTGAAGAAAGGTAGCAATCTATTGTGACTTAAAAGAATGAAAAGTCAAGAATTACTTGTGGGAAATAAGACATTTATTTATATTTTAAATAACGTCTTACAAATATCTATCATCTATGCTTTATGATTGTGTATTGGGGAATTTATTACTATTTTCTTTTGTAGCATTCCCTCAGTTGTTTTGGGTAAGCTTTTTCATTAAGGGAAGTGACTGTCTGCGTTTCTTTAGCACCTTGTCTGTGCCTTATTTATCTTGCCAGAGGAAACTGGCAGATATTAATTCTTGGGGTTTTTCTTGTCTATATGATAATCCAGACAAGATTTTGACAATTCAGTACAATAGCCTCCTCTCAGGAAACCTTTGATTGGACTAAAATACACTCTGAAGTGCTAATCTCTTAACCTTCTAGAGTTCATTATTTGGACAGATAAAAATTGAGTTTAAAGTGACCTATAAGGTCTTCTTGCCAAGATATAATCTAGTTTAAATTTTGTCAAATTGAGTTATGTGGACTGCATACCATATATTGATTAAAAATATCTTCTTAATGGAGTCATATAATAAGACTCTTGACATGATTTTTTTCATCTTTGATGGAGCTGGTTTTTAACAGAAACTTCAGCATTTTGTTTTGTAAAGTTGTCACCAGCTTGATGGCTTCTCTGTCAAATAAAACTTTGACTTTTGGGCCATTTCCTCATTTGAGGAAAACACAACTGCAAAATTAAATAGTCCTGTGCCACTTACAAATATATTTGTTTAATTACTTCAATATGAAGAAGCTGAAGGCTGCTTTGAATTATCACCTGAAGGACTGGTGCTGTGGCCTTAATTCAAGATGCATCCTTTGTGCTTTCGAAATAGGAATTTTGGTAAGTGCTGCTTTTAAATGTCCTTTTTGCCATGATTTAAAATTCTTAATTCAGTTCTTTTTCAGACTGGAACAAAACCAAACAAAGGAGCAGTTAAATACATTGAGAAGACACCTTCAGCTATGACTCATACTTTCTGAAAGGTGGGCAAGGAGTCAGGCAAGTTAAAGTCAAGAACTGCTCTGTGTTGTTGGATAAGGAGGAGGATTCCAACTTTTTTTATACTGCCTTCTCTGGTCCCGTTTATGGCTTTACTCTGCAAAATCTTTGTTTTGTGGATTTGGGACCTCTACAGCCATAGGCTTCTCTAGGCCTGTGTGTCCCTGGGCTGTCTAGTGACCTCTGCTGGAACAGCAGGAAGAAGTCTGATGCCTCAGCTTTGATTAACAGCCAAAATAAGTGCCACAAGAGAAACAAAGACAAAGTGGAGTCTGGAGGTCTCTGCAGGGACAGTGGACCTCAGAGGGAAATTTGAATGTGCCCGAAAATGATGAGATTTTGAGCTCTGTCTGACCTCCTCCACTGGATTTGCTTTAAAAGACGGTAGTTTCAATAGTGATATTGGTTTTCTCATGCTCTGTGGCTCATCTACAAAAACTGTTAATCTGAGTTGATTGGGAAGGAAGGGAATAGGTTGCTCTGTGTTAAAAAAAAAAAATCATTTTGGGTTTACTTTTTTAAGTGTTAAAAATGTCATACAAAAAGCTTTTATGGTAGACAGGTCCTAGTCACATAATTGAGACAATAATTCGGTTTTGGCAAAAATAAAAAAATAAAATTTCACTTGTCCCTTTCTAAAAGATATTTTGCAGCAAACTTGAAGTTGACAGTACTTGTTTAACTCATTGTAATTACTAGAAATGCTTTATCCATTCGGAAGCCTTCATGATACCACCAGAGACTGTCAAGCTTTAATATAAGCTGTTTTCCTCTATTTCTGATTTTTTTCCTCACATGAGTTCTCCTTTTCTTTTCTCTAGATGTCTAGTTTTTGTTGCTATAGTGTTAATTTTTTTCACTTGAAAAGGTAACAGCAAAGCAACTGTGTTTCAAATCTTTTATCTGAATTTCTAGTGTCCAATTCTTACACAGAACTGAGCTATATCTTGCTAAAATTACGTTGCAGGTTTGCTACTGAACAAGCTTAATCAATCAATAGTTTCTGTTTGATAGAGTAAATAACTGATGTTGTGGTATGTGATAATCTGTGAGTTTTCCCACCACCTAACAGAAGGCTCACACTGAGGTGGGCGTGTGGAAATGGAGGAATTGACAGGCCCAGACAAATGAAGAATTAAGTTGGTGTACTGAGGTCTGTGGCAAGGCAATAGAACAAGGTGGGATACGTGACTGGAATATCAAAATATTACATGCTAGCTTAAAGTGTCTCAGGAGAGATGCCGGACAGACGCTGTGTGGAAAACGAGCAATACTCTCATTACAGCAGATTAGGTTGCTTGTCAGTGGCCTAAAACTTAGAAATATGGGAAAATGATCCCACAGCTGTTTGAAAAACAGCATAACTATATATTTCTAAACCAAAATTTTGTTCATTTTCAGGAAATACACTGTGAATCAACCTCTTGTCAAAGAGGAATAGTCCTGACATGCTGCAAGGAGCGAAGTGTAGGAGTTTTCAGCAGGACGTCCTTTGGTCCCAGGTTGCAGCCTGGCTGGTGGTGCCACTAAGTCGGACAAGTCAAAGATTTCAAATGACAGCATTATCCAGCCACATCTGCAGTATCACAAATGGCAAAATGGCAACAAGAAGCAGATTTACTCACCATATCCCTCACTTCTGTTTTATGCACAAGCCATACTGTTAAAAGGCTTGCTTCTACTGGTTCTTATTTAAGTAATTTCCACTTCAGAAAAAGCAAACATGCAGTCACCATCGTCCACTGCCCATCACCTCCAGTTTGGATAGAAGAGTTACATCAGCAAATGCTTGAGCGGATGAAAAAACATTGTTAAAGAAATGAACACCAACGAGGATCTGATTTCAATTTTGGGGTAAGTTAACATGTTTGCTTTAGGATTTTGGTTTTTTGCTTCTGATTTTTTTTTTTCTTCCCTTTAATGCCAAGTAACTGCAAATTGAATGATAGAAAGGAAACTGAATTGTGAGTTGTAAATAGGATTATTGACTAAATACTGGCAGTAGGATCTACATTGCTTATGTGTGAGCCAGAAACACATCTTGACTGTACGATTTTATTTCTATTTTCATAGAAGCAGCTCTTAAAAAAATCACTCTCACTTGTGTCTGAGCCGATAGTGTTTGATTTGGAAGTCACTGGGACGCAATAAACAGGAAACCCCAGGGTGCCATTTTACTAAGACAGTTTTCAGAGAGGAAGCACAGTTTCTGCTGCAAAGCACTGTAGATTTACATGGATTTTCTTGTCACATGTTTTGGCAAAATGTATCAGCTTTTGCTTCTTAGCATCAACAAATAATACTTGACTTGCAAACGAGCTCCTTGGCAAGTACCCAGCCACAGGAGGCTTGGAGACTTGACTGAATAAAAAAGACTTTAATTTCACCAATTTGTGAACTGGTGTTATCCCTGCCATGGTCATCTGCAGCCGCTCTCTGGTCCATGCTTCTCAAGCTCTTGATTCTTGGATATTTAAGCTATTCAGCCTGTTAGCTTTTACCAAATTCCAAGCAATGAAAATTAAATATTTATTTTTTCAATTTCCATGTAAAAGCCTTAAAGGGTTCTCAAGCTCATTTGTGCTCTCATGTTTGAAATTCATCTTTTCTACTGTGTGATATTGGTATCTTTTCCCTCACTATATAGGCTTTTCAAAATGTTCACCTTTGAAAGGAAAAAAAAAAAAGCAGCTTACTTTGTATTTTTCCTGTGCAGCCTTCTTGTTCATAATGAGCTTAAATATAAGGAACATAAACCCATCTGGAAATAAAATTATCTGCTAGGTTCACTAAAAAAAGTAATTACATTATAATCAAACTGTCACTTTATGAGATAGTGGGAGATGAAATACACCATAAGCTGACAAAAGAAGAGGGTGGCTTGCTCTTTTAAATATCATGCATGACACAAAGCAGTGAAGAAGCTCTGAATTACATACAGCGTAACCAGGAAAGCTCTTGGAGCCAGGGAGGGGGGCCACTGCACTAGGACCAGAGAGACAGAGAGGGTTTCCATCTGGTGCAATGGGGGAACCTTCAGCCACATGCAGCCCAATGCATGCACAGGCTGCTACTGCTAGCAGACTGACAGCCACAAGGGTGTTTGGACACAGGGTGGGGAACACTGATCTGTGATTAGGAAATACACTGAATTCATGCATCATGTTTTGCACAGACCTCTGGTCTCTGCAGCTGTCGCAGTTCTTGAGTTATCGTCCTTGCTTGCTTCACCCAAAGCATTTGTGCCCCACCAAGCTGTCAGCCTGTATTCAGCAGAGGATGACTTGCATCTCAGTGAACTGGGAAAGTCTGAAGGGTTGGTTTCGTTCATGTCTTGCCCTTTCTTGTGGCCCTGCAACCTGCGTTGCCTTAGTGTGAAAGGAAATGCCTTGTTTTGAGGAGAAACTCACAGTCCTGTGTAGCCGCTGAGTAGATGGCAACATTCAGATATGATATTCCTTGGTCCTTCAGGCCTTTGTCATGTGAGCTGTTGTTGAGTAAAGTCCATTTTCCATCCTGATGTAATTTCTTTGACATTTCAGTCTGTTCCCTGCTTTCCTTTCACTGCCAGCAACAGATCCTTTACCCGGGCAGTCCCAGCAGTGATTCTTGCTCTGACACTTGAGAGCAGGCTGGTGGCAAAGGGTAGGCATGAACATGGGGTGCAGGGAGGGGGAAAAGAGCTGGTGATGTGATTTTTGGATGCCAGCCTTGCCTTTTCAGCAGTGGCCAGGGGGATGGGGCAAGTGGCTGCAAGTTTATTCTCATGGATGGACCGAAGCTGATGGAAGACTGGCATCCCAGGGAATTGCTGCTGCTGCCAGTAATGCTGCAGCTAATGAAAGGGTAATTTGTTTTCATATAGGGCCTTTCTTCTGTCAACTGAAGAAATCTTCAGGAATATGAATGGGTTGAACTTTGTGGTTTTGTAGTCTGATTTTGCTTCTATTCTAGAACTTGAAATGGTGAAATACCAGGAGGTACATGCTGTGGAAGTGGCACAGCTGATACCTTTATTCACTGTCTTGTTTTTCATGCTGTGAGTACAGTGACAGAGCAGCACAGCGCAGCATGCTGTGCTGGCCGTGCATGGTGTTATTCACTATGCGCAGTGGATAAGACCCACTTTGTGAATTCATGCCACATACCTGTCTGGCAGAGTACTGTGAACTTCAGGAAAACAGAAGCTGGGGGAGCCCACTGG
This sequence comes from Caloenas nicobarica, assembly GCF_036013445.1. Lineage (NCBI taxonomy): Eukaryota > Metazoa > Chordata > Aves > Columbiformes > Columbidae > Caloenas > Caloenas nicobarica. The sequence continues at coordinate 94,046,809 of NC_088245.1, read as the reverse complement.
AGACTTCCCAACACTACAGCTTGCTTTTTCAAATTTAAATCTCTAATTTGTTTAAGTAAAATTAATTTTATTTTTCTAAGAAAACCGAAAAGATTTCAGTTCCAAGAGCATGAAATGAAGGTTCATCAAAAAGAAGTAATAATAAAGCTTTGTCCAAGTGCCTACGTAACTGTGTAGCCTCTGTTTTGACAGAAATATCTTTTGTCAGAAACAGCTTTTGACAGTAGCTCTCTCCCCAGATAAAAGCGATAGTTTTGGAGCTACTGTTTTTTAGTTCTGTCACCAAACCTCAGCATAAGTAACCTCACTCATGGACTGCCAACAGTGGAATACTGATGAGCAGTAAGCTGTGTCTTGAAGGTCTCCTGGGCTTAAATGCAGCATCCCCCTCATTTCATGTTATGCTGCTGTTGCTGGCAATAGATTTGGTTAAAATGCCATAGTTTTCTTCTCATTAAATTCATGCTCCTATAACCACCTTTATAACGCAAGATGTGTAGGATGTCTTGAACTAGAAAAAAAAAATCACACCCCAAACTTCTATTGTCATGACAGAAGGTGGGAGTAAAGTTTTCTTGGCTTTGATTTTGCAGACACTTTCATGAGGCCACTGCGGCCTGTTGGGCATACTGAGGCTATTTGAAAGAGAAGTCACTCCTGTGTCGGTGTCTTGGGTAGTCTCAGTTTTCCACACTGTTGTTCTGCTGCAAGCATGAGGGCAGGGATGCTGTTCATATCCATGCTCATCTCTCCGCAAAAAGTAAGACCCACTGTCCAAGCCCCGAAGTCACAGCAGCACCATGGATGCCTGGAGTTTGTTGTTTGTCAGTGGATGTGAATGCTTAAGAAAGGTGGCAGATCAGCCTGCTCCACTTGTGTTCACTCCCTTTGGGACCAAATGCCTTTCTGTCTCTTTCTGACCTCGAGTTGCAACAGATGCTGCAAAAAAAAAGGTTTCAAGTAAATCAGATGGAGTTCTCTTTTTTTAAAGAAAATCTGTTTAAACAGGTGGGGCTTGAGTTAAGTTGTAAGGGTCTGTTCGTAGTGTAGGTAAGCTTGATCGCTTTCACAGAGAAAGCTGAATTGAAGAAGGAGTATAATAACCTTATTTTAGAAAACAAACAAAACCCTTGAATCTAGTATTGCTTAACTCTAGCACAGAAAGATGTAAGGCTTCTACTTCTTTTGCATACACACAAGATATTTTTTACAAAGCTAGCAAGGACCTTTGGAGATAGTGTCAAAGAATTGGCAATACAGCATACTGTCTGGCTTTTGACTTAGCCTAAACTAATCATTGTTACAGTCCCATAAACAACTACTTCTTTCTGCTATTGAATCCTCTGTGTCCTGTGAAGATCAAAGTGATGCGGTAATTTAGCTCAAGTAGATGTGACACTGTAAGGCTAAATACTATGTTTTACCTGCGTGCAGCAGCTTCTGCCTAGTGACGTAAATACTATACATGATAAAAAGGAAAATACAAATTTTACCTTAAAAGTTGGGGGAGTTAAGGTTTTGTTTGTTTTTTCTTTCTTTGTTTTGGTTGGAGTGGAGGTGGAGTCATGGAGGTCTGTAAGGACAAAATGAGCCAGCTGGGCCTGGAGTAATGTTCTAAGGACATACCACAATTACTGATGACAGTAGATGATGCAGCTGATTCAGCCTGAAAATAAGGGTGGCAAAATGTCCCTAGACAGTTCATGACATTGCATGTATCTAGGGAGTCTACACACAAGTTATAAATTCTGGCCTGACTCAGTGAACTTGTCTTTGGATTTTGACAATTTTAAAAAATTTCTTCTCTTTGTTGTTTGTTTGTGGTTGTTTGTTTGGTTTTCTTTTTCTTCCCCCCATATTGTGTTGCTTCCTTCAGCTGCTGTGCTGAGTGGAAAACAGACATTTATTTATGAGCTGGTCTATTAAGATCTATTCAGGGCCTGATGATTTTTTGCTGGTCCTGAAAGGAAGAGAGATATTAGAGCTTTGTATTTCTTCTCTGCAGGGGCCAGGGCACAAAGTCTTTGGCACAGCTTGAGACTGAGGTATAAGGCCTAGACTTGCCCCAAATCTACTAACAGAACAGGACTATTTTCTAGTTGCTGGATGCATTTGCTCTGTACTTTTGTTGGAGGTGCAACAGATCCCTCAACTGCCACCAAATGTCTGTGCTTTTCCTCATAACCAGCCCTGCATACACTAGGTTTTTTGAAAGCTGAAACTTCATTCTCATTTCTGAAATGGCTATGCGTGTCTGTCTCTTTGGATCCTGTTGCTCTCCCTTCCTCTCTCCACCCCAATACCAAGGTGCGTCGTATGGGCAGTGGCACTCTGAAACTGTTTTACTGTGCATTCTCTTTACAAGAACCCATATGAAGAGTGGTGAGGCTGATAACTCATGTAGCTTTTTTCTGTTTGGTTGTTGTTTTTTTTTTTTTTTCTTCTTCAAGCATGCTGAGACTGAGGAGAATTAATATCACACTTCTTATAAATCCACACTTATGGCTGATGCAAACCCTCCTAAAAGCATGTCAAAACAACTTGCTTAAGTGTGGCAATTTGCTAAAAAGTAATGATGTTGGAAAATAGGAGAAACTCCTGTGAAGACTTGTAGGAAAAGAGCTTTGGCTATTTGTAATCTCAGGATTTTAAATAGAATATCAGCTCAGAGGTGTGTGATGAATTTTAATTGTGGAGAAACCAATAATGGAGGGTTTCGGAATAAATCTCGGACGTATTAAAAAAACCTATCTGTGCAGTGTCTCTGCCTGCAAGAAAGAAGCCTTCCATGTGATTCCCTGCTCTTCAAGCAAAGGCAACAAGGCTTGTTGACCTGGATGAAATAAATCACTGGTCTTAATACAATGCTGGAATGAAACCTGCACTGAAATCTAACCTTTGTGGGCCTAGGACAGTTGGCAGCTTCCACATGTGCAAATGAGAAGCTGCTGATATGCTTCCTTTTTTTTCTACTGTAATTATCCTCATCTTTGTAAAATGTATTATTCCATTTCATACTCTGTAGATAAAGCTGGGATTGCTAATAATCAGGATTTTTGCTGCCTCATTGTAAAATGCTTGTGGCATTAGAAGCACTCTTTACATTCCTGACCTATGACTTTTGATGCGTTATGCAAAACAAGTAAAATGGGAAGGACTCTCCCATTCTCACTTGATATGTTTGATGAAGAAAGAAAACCTCTCCATTATAATACTTAATAGTAAGTTCTGCTAAAAGATAGAGCCTTAAAACTCCAACTTTTTTTTTTATGGCTCCAAACCTTCTTGGTCCTATTGGCCAGCATTGGCAGTAAGGTCTCTGTAATGTAAATCCCATTACACAGCCTTTGAGTACTGGTCTTAGAAGTAAGTGGAGAGCTGACCACAACAACATTTAAAATATTACTTATTTTGTCAGGACTAAATCTATTTTATCAGTGGAGTCATTGCACTACATGCAGGCACATCAATTCTGTACCCAAATTTCCTAGTAGAAGGTGGCAGTCCCCTATAGTTTATCATGGTTCTTCAGCCCTATTCAGAAGACTGTGCTTATCCTGTCCTTACTGATGCACCTTTCTGGTGTAAACTTAAATTCTTTGTGTCCACAGCCATACTGGATCAAGGTGTGAGCACTTGCCTTCAATTATCTGTATCAATGCAGAATTAAGAAATAAGTTTCAGTTCTGAGACATATATGGAATTACTATGTGGGTTTGTTTGGGCTTTTTTGTTTGGTTGATTGTTTTTTGTGGTTTGTTTTGGTGTTTTGGTGGGGGTTTTTTTGTTTGGTTTGGTTTGGGTTTTTTTGGTTGTTTGCGGGGGGGGGGGGGGGCGTGTATTTGTTTGTTTTGGTTTTTGTTTGTGGGGTTTTTTTATTTCCTTCGGTGCTCTTAATTTATTTGCTGAACTCCATTATGCACTCTTTCCAAATGTACTGCTTACCTCAGTGCATGAAACCTGCTTGTTACAAGCACAATTTGCCCCTGCATACCCCAACAGGTCATTTCAAGCACAGCCATTCTGAAAGGGGAAATGTGATAAACAGAAAGTCAGAGAAAACTCAGGAGTCAAAAATAAAACAGAGCTTGCTCACAGCCACAGAGTCCCCAGGAGCTTTTTATGTACAGAGCATAAATCTAGCAAGTTGTAGTCACAAAGACACCCGTATGTCAAGGTTCAGAAGGAGTGTCTTGCTATACCATTAATAATATAAGCAGATTATACCCAGATATAAAACTGCAAAGAGTCAGAGCTCTGCCCTTAAAAAGCTTTTGCGCATTAGCACCATAACCTTGAAATTAATCTTTTCTCCTTTAACATTCTCATATCTATGCCAAGCAAAGTTGCTATGATACCCATTGAACTATCTTTCATGCCAGTGCTCTTTGGCAGCCTTACTGTGAAGATGTTGATGAAAGAAGATAGGTCATTTTTTATAGAGCTGGTGTAACAGAGTGTTGCCCTGAATTTGTCCAAAGAAAAGTGTGTGGCTTGATTTTATGGAAACTGCCAACAGACCTGGTCGAAAAAATACAGTGTTCTGAAAGATAGCCTCATCTTTCTCATGGTCTGCCTAATTAAAAAGCTAATTGAAAATCAGCTCAGAATAAGCTTTTTCCCTGCAGATGTGATCTTTGCTCAGGCTTCAAGAGATGCTTTTGAAGCATCAAAATATGTAGACAGTGATCGTGGACTGAGGCTGAGAGAGACAGCACCCATTTTAAGCCTCTACAGAACACAATTGATATAATGGAAGCCTGGGCTGATTCAGTCTTTATTTGTCCTACAGGCAACTAGGAAACTTAGAGCAGCTTATGGGCTTTCCATCACTAAGACAGATCTGAGAGTCATGGGCATGGAAATGAAATTTCAGGTTACAATAATGAGGAATATATCATAAGGACATGATAAGCACTCAGTGAAATGCATGAGCTTTTTAATGTGCCTCTGTAGGGAAGGTATGGTCTTAGGTGAGCTATAATGTCTTTAAGGCTCTGCAGTGAAGGTTCAGGTAGCAACCAGAGAAAAGCGAGGTACGACAGTACATCCAGTACTTCTATGTGACAGAAGACAAGCAGTAATAGTGTTATTGCTGTTGTACAGATTCCCAAATGAATAACTGTAGTGACAAACAGCCAAAACCCACCGAAGTCATGTCAGGCCGCTACCAGAAAGTCTCATGTTAGCAACCTGAAGTGTCCCAGTTTTTCCTATTAGCAATGTACCTCTTCATTCCCAGTTGCAGCTATGTGGGGATGAAAGCCTGTTTCAGAGCTGAAAAAGGAGGTGGGTGAATGGTGGGTCTGACCAAAACACCCTTCTCTGCTAATATCTCTTATTCCCCATGCAGTAGGTCCACATATTTTCTTTTCCTTACCTGTTAGTCTCGCAAATCACTTTATTTGTACCAGCTCCCATTATTATTAATTCCCTGTTCCACTAAAGCCAGCCCACAGTTTTGAGACCAGCCTGTGTCCACAGCTGTAGACACCGGACTCACTCCGTGACTCCTCTCACCTCTTCCCAGCCTGGCCTGAAGCAACCTCTGTGACGTGGTGATGCAGCAGTGCTGCAGCCTCTCCCTCCCTTTGGTGTAGGCTTTGAACCCTCCGTGGCTGACGCCACTTCAGGTAGGAGGCTGGACTGGAGACCCCCAGGGTCCCCTCCAGCCTGAATTATCCTGTGGCTCTGTGTCAAATCCCACAGGTGCAATGTTAAATTGAAGCCAGGCTGGCTTTGAAATTGGCACTTTTTCTTGGCAAGGCTTAAACGTGTCAACTTTCTGGGATTCCGCTGTCTGGAATAATCATCTCTGTCAGGCTCAGTATGTAAGATGGAGGGATCCTGTCCTGCAGAAAAATAGAGGGGAAAGAGGAACTCAGATTTTTAAATGGGGAGCGGAAGGATGGAGAGGTAAAGCTGGTTCCCCAGGTTTATGAACCTTGGAGGAGCTGAGAACAGAGTTGGGGTATTTGGAGTCTGGAAAGTATCTCTATTTCTTTTCATAGCTACACAGAAAAACTGATTTTTAAATTTTTTTTTTTCCCCACGAATACCAGCTACCCTGGCTTACTTGTGGCCAAACAAACTATTTTCTGAAGCATGGAAGATCAGATCATGATTTGCAGCTGAACTTGTTAATGACTGAGCTTGTTATTGGTTAGTTGCCTTATTTAGCATTTTTTAGAGGTACTGTCGTAATGTCTATGAAGAGGACAGATGCATAACCATCAACCTGACTTATGCAAATTAGAAGTGGGAAAAGGGACTTAGGTAATGGGGATGTCATAAATATCTCTGATTTATGAAGTGGTGTGCTATCAGAAAGGTCAGGAGCAGGACACAGTGATTGCTCACAACCTCATATTCATTATGAGTCCTTTCTCTAATCCCTTTGCATTGGTCCTTTTGTACCTTTGAAAAATACACCGATAAGCAGATAGTTGGAAATGTAGTCTAGAGAGGATCATATTATGAGTTTAATTAACTCTACCAGAGGTGGATAATTCCAGTGGTAATTCTGCCCTGTGTATTGGTGTTACAGTGTCAGATATGGTAAATATTCAGATGCATTTCTCCAAGGAGAAATGATGCCAATGAGCGATCATTGTATCATATAATCAAATAATTCTTTTTCAGCCTAGTGTACGTTACTATTGATGGCAAGAATCAACAGGAGGCACCCATACAGGGAAAGGATCGGTGTGTGCATGAGAGCTGCCACAAAAGCTGAGATCTTACCCCAGAGTGGAGTGTAGATAGAGTGACGGTGGGCAGGGCCTGTGTGAGCAGCCAGGCAATAACTCCAAGCTGTCTAAATGTTGTAGGTTTCTTTACCGGATTTTTGGGTTACCCCTCCTGGGCTGCTGATCCCAGATTGTGCTCTGCCTCTCTCAGGAAAGTCTGCCGTGATGGTTGTGTTCCCTCCACTCACGAGCTGCATGCTCAGGTTTGCCATCATGAACTTGGTGAAGGTGACGGCTGCAAGGGCCCATTTGTTAAAGGAGTAACTCTCATTTAAGGTGTCCATGTAAGAAAGGAGTTCAGATGGCAGAGGTAAAGGGCAGAGATTCTGGCTGCAATTCACAAAAAGGAAGCTGGGTCAGAGGGGCGCATCGATATGTACATGTCTCGGGAATGCATCCAATGTGTAAGTGCATTAGATTTGGATGCCCATAATGCCTATCACAGATATCCAGTGCTGGATGGTTATCAGACAAGTATCTTAGGGTAAGTATGCATTTCTAATATTTATTCCACAAACATAAGGTGCAGGACTGAGGAAAAATACAATGATTATACACTTTTAGAAATATAAAAGGTATATGGTGATTAATAGGCAACTGCATTGTATCTTTTGCTGCAGTGTGCTAATTAGTAGAATCTTTGTAAGCCTCTGGAAATACTTAGATGTAACATCATCTGTTAATTTCTTCTGAACTTTCCTTCATCGGCTTTTCCCGATTATTTAACAGCAGGGAGTACTCAGAAAGCATCAAGTAAATCCAAGAAGTTAAAACAACATGTGGATGGGCACACATACACACAGTTCTGTATTTGAGAAATCATTTTTCAGTCAAAATTATTGAACTAATTATCCATAATTGCTGAATAACTTTGCATTTATGTTTTACAGTTTACCTGTCTCAGTTAAACTTCATCATAATCAATAAGTTGCCTCTCAGGTCTCACGGAGGGGTATAACATTGGCAATTATTAACTTCGTCTCCATGGGAACAAAATCACTCCAGGAACCTTGAAGTTTATTTTAGGGTTAAGAAAGGTAACAGTATTCAGCTCTACAGGGATCATCTTGTTCCATGTCAATTATTAAACAATTAGGAATGTGTGGACTGACTTTGAAAGGAGTTATTCTGTGGGTTTCTGGATGACAAGCTGATTATGAAGATCTGGTGCCTAACGTTTAGCAGCTCATTCAACATCAGAGTGATTGGTTTTAGGCTATGGAGATGTTGTTTATAAGTTTAAAATATAATAATAGGAAAGGGTGATATTCCAGGAAAGTTTCTAGTTGTGATTTTTGTCATTATCTTGTTGATGGTGGCTTTCTGTTGAGTATGGTTTATCATACATAGTTGTTGATGATACAGAGAATATGAAATAGAGTACCCTTCTGTGAAGTTCTGGTTCAAGAAATCTGTTACTTCACATTTCTCAGTTCTGTTTTGTTATAAAACTGTGATGCAGCTTTCACAATCAGTCTGACTTGTCTGACTGATAGAATACTCTATTTAGTGTAAGACTTGTAGTGTATGCACAATCTTTATCTGAACCACTGGAAAAAACATCCAGATTAGTGTAATATATACAATCCTGTAGTACTCAGTTGTTGCAGATGCAGAGTGCTTAAAAAGACAAATCAGAATAAAAACAAACAAACAAAACAACAAAATTTAAGATCTCTTATCGTATTGGAATATTTGCGTAAGGGTAATGGTTGTGTGGGAACTCAAATTTCTTAAACAGGATGATTGTTTGCAGTCTGGATGGCAACAGGACTCACCATTGCAAGGGCCTTTGCATCAGCATTGTACCCATTCTTATTATCTTAAAATACATACAAAGCACCTAACTGTTCAAGAGATGGTGACCATATCTTCACCTGCAGGAACTATTTCTATTATTTCCAAGTGTCCCACTTGTGCAGAACTGGGTCAATTCTGCAGCAGGACCTGCCTGGGAAGTCTCTGGGATAGCCAGATCCCCACCTAGGATGCTCGTCAGCGCACTGAAGCACAAATTACTCTACCCGTAGCAGGGGTCTACCTGGGGGAATCTAGCATTTTCCAAAGTTCCCTCCTGAGGAAATGTCATGCGTTTTGCTGTGATGGAGACTAGGAGTTTGGTCAACACCATGCCTCACATCCATCTTTTGTCTCGTCAGCCCACTGATTCTTCTGTGCAGAGACTATTTGGGGACCTGCTAAAATCGTGGAACCAAGGAATTAAGGACATAGATGCACTGGGTGTACAAACTGGCACAGACTTGATAACACCATTATAATTATAAAACAAACTTGAGTTTCTTCCCCATGATTCACAAATAAATTAAATGCAATAGCTCTTGCCACACAATACACATAACAATAATTTACAAGGTGTATTTCCACACTTGCTGGTGCCCCGGGAAATGGTAGATGCTTGCCTCCAAGCTCAGACATCAGGAACTCCTTCATTTCTGTCATCACTAGCTAAAATCAGTCACTTACATCACTAAACTGAAGCTCACTATATCTACATACAGAATATTGTTGCCTGCTCAAAACACTGCTCTCATACCCTCTGTAAATTGAAAAGACAGCTCCTTCTTAAGCTGTGGGTTGAATTTCAATATGAATTAAATAAAAGCAGCAATATTTTCTGGGATATTAGCTTACAAACTTAACACTAGCCACTTCACCTTTCATTTCTTGTTACTCTTGACACTTATACTTCTGTAACATTAGCAGTTGTTGAAAATGGTTAGGTCAGTGAATAAAAATAAAATTACTAGGGCTTTTTCTGATAAGAAAATACCAGAGGAAATTATTGGAAATGTCTTGATAGTTAAAGTACCCAACTTAATATGCTTCATAAAATGTTAATAATCATTCAGTATTTTTGATCTGCAACTTCATGTGGCAGAGGAGTGAAAAACCAAGCTAATGTTAAGTAGCCTTTGGCAAACATAAATGAATGTGTAGAAGCCACACAATTCAAAGTGACATTTTCTACAAACAAAGGCAACTTTACACTGTTCAATAATTGAAAAATCCCTGTGGCATGAACATACATAATGATGGGCAGGGAAAATACTTCATCTTCCATGCAGTGCTTGCCGCGGTTTCATGACTGGAGCTTGCTGAATTATTCATTGGAAACAGTTCTTATTGTGGATGTGTCTCCTTTTTGCTTTCAGAAGTCAAGAGATGCTGTGATTCAGTTAGAAGAGGCTGTGATATGATACTCACTGGGTCAACTCCATAGCATTGGGATGAGAGAATCAAAATGTCCCTTTGTAGAATCACAACTGCAGCTTTTAAAAATCCAATTTTCTCCCTATTTGTATTTAGTCAGTAGTTTATCATGTAATTAGGTGCCATAAAGTTTTCTTTTCACCCTATGTGCTGCTCAGCTTGCTACACGAACTGGTTGCTCCCTGGTCTCACACCACATCTGGACACGCATCTCTGTTCATGGATCTTCACGCACGTTTAGTAATGCAAGTGCACAAAAAGGACTGAATGCAAGCTGTGAAACTTCATCATCATGGTGTTTTCCCAGCTAACCTCCTAACCAGTTCAAGGCTTTCTTTGATAACCTGAAAGACAAGTATTTCTGGCAAGTGTATGTGAAACTTGGTTTTAAGTAACCAGTCACTGTCATGCCTGTTCGAATTGGTCATCAAGAGTTTTGTTTTAGCAAGCCACAAACAGTTTTGCTCAGGTGACCAGCTTTGGAGCACAGGTTCCTTGTGGCAAGGAAAAGGTTGTAGAAACTTCTTTTAAAAGTATTGGCAGCATTTGCTGGGCATCAAGCAAGCTATCCTAGTCAACTACTCCACACTTAGTCTACAAAGCAATGAATCATCCAAAACTCTAGTTCCTTGTGACTGCCATAATCTTTGATGAAGTACAACTAGACTATGACCATCTCCTATATCGACAGCACATTCAGTCAGTCAGCATTGCTGCAGGGAATGGGAGGAAGTATCATACTTTTGGTTATTATGCCAGTAAAGGGCTTAAGTATGTTCATATTTTCCATTTTAATTTGCAAATAAATGGGCTACAAAAGCCAGATTCTTGCTTTGGGTAAAGTCTTGTAAATCATAAGTAAACCACTGACTTGAGAAAGAGAAAGCTACCCACTGGGTTTTAATAGTTCTTGTGTGTAACTGTTTTTTTTTCCTACAAAAACATCTCTAAAAGGATGTAAAAAATTCTGCCATTCAACTTCACTGATGTCTCTCCACAGCATATCTTTTTTAAATTAAAAATGGTTATTTACTTTGGCACATTATTGAAAGCCAGATTTTTTATTCTTTTTTTAGTACATGCTAGAGTGTCTTGAGAACTGCATGCTAAATTACATCAATGTACCTGAATTTCAGGCAGAGTTGATTCAAGTTGTGGACTTTTTTAATTATTTGGAGGTGGGGAGGGAGAATTCTACCAATACTTTTTTTAGAATTTGGTAAGTCTTTTAAGGATTGTTTTGTATCATAAGCAATAAAGTTTGGTAGTTAAGAAGAGGAAGGAAAGGTAAGCATGAATAAATCTACATGCTATAAATTCGAATGACAACTATAAAAAATGATCTATATTCTCTAGGGGTGGAGAAGAGCAAGTGCTAGAAAAAAATCCCAAATCCAAGATATCTCTATTTAAGCTCTAAACATTCAAATAAGTTCCCTCCAGGTTGTGTATTCTCTACCAATTGTCTTATAATTTTCTGTGTTCAGTTTTACAGTGCACTAAGTATGTTATGTTGTATTGTTTTGCTTGAGCCAAAAATCACAGATAGCTTCTTGTGTACACATTTGTCAATGAAGCTGGCATATACAAGGTGTAAGGACTCAAAAGAGAAAATCAAATAAAGGATAGGAAAGGGAAAAAGGCTTCAGTACTTGGGAAGTATAAGAAGAAAAACTTTTTTTTATGTCATTAAATGTTAGCAAAAGGTTCATTAAAAGTTTCAAAAGAATGTTTGAATAGTCTAAGTAAATTAAAGATGACCAAAGTAATTTAGAAATTCACCTTTTAGATTAATCTGACAAAGAAAAATATTTGTACAATAGAATGTTACTTTTCAATATGTGAAAAAGAAAATTACCATATACCCCTTCAAGCTCCAGCTCCTTCTAAGTTTTAAAACCATCATAAATTTAGAGTTTTCTTTATGTGAAGCAAACTCAGTCCCTTTTTTCCTCCCATTTGTGGGTGAGATGAGTGAACACTGGATGGAATAATTGTTTTCCAGACTTCATTAGCTAGCAAAAACCATGGGCTGGCCCAGCCTCAGTTCCGACACCTCATGGACTACATCTGACTGGAGCATGATGCCAGTCATGGTGGAGCAAACCTACAGCTCCACACTTGTGCTGGTGACACTGTACCACTGTGAAATGAACCACCAAAGCACAGCTATGCCCCTAAAAAAAAAAGAAAGCTCCCTGATGTATTTTTGGTTTCCCCATCTTGCCCTGTCTGCAGCTCCCTCTGTCATAAGCACTGTGACCAAGGGATGTGGGGTGGCTCCTCACCAGGGTTGATTTCAGAGCAGCTTGTTCTCTAAGTTTTCTTGTCTTGGTGCTTTCTGCTCTTGGCATCCACTTCTCAGATGCCTGGGGTCTTTCCTTGTCCTCAGGGCATCGCTGCTGGCACAAAGAGGAGGCCCCAGGCCCAGCTTCCTAAAGCCAAACACCACAAAAACACCCAACAGGAAACCCCATGAGTGGGACCTGGCACCTTAAAAAAATGGTGTGATTCCCTGCTGCATCAATCAATCCACCGTGTACCTCCTAAATCTTTCATTCAATGGCAAGAAATCAAAGGTAAATAAGCAAGTAGCATAGTCTGTGTACACTTGTGAGCATAGCAGCTGAAGCTGCCTCACAGGGGACCATAAATCCGATAGCCAGCTACATTTGAAAGAGCAAAAATAGTAAGGTCCATTTGAAATAGCACAGTGTGCCAATACCAATGACTCTATATATGTCAGGAATGGCTTTTGAACACCATAAATCAATCCTTCAGATTGCTAGAAGGAGAAGATGTTTGGTCAAAAGGTGTCAAGAGATACGAGGCTGTAACAACTCATAAAGGTACCTGCCTTGCATTCACAGGTGGAACATTTCTAGAGATAAATATCAGGATAACTGAGTCATTATTTAGACTTTCTTGTTGAAGAATTATTAAAGAACTGATTTTTTTTTTTTTTTGTCCCCAAGAAGCAGTGAAAGAGAAATCCTGCTGCTAGCACTGCAAACCATCTTCTGTAAAGGCACATGTTAGTGTTCAATGCTTTGGTCAATGCTTTTGAAAAATGAGTTTGGTTGCTATGGAGGGGGAAGTCTCCTCTCCCCTCACCACTGCCTCTCCTCCCGCCGAGAAATGTGGTTAAGCAGTGAACAACATGACTTTCTTCACCCTATCCTTGCAGCATGTTTCAGAATTGTTTCTAAGCACTAAAGGTGTTAATTCCCATTTTTATCATTTATCAAGAAACTGTGATTGCAGATCCCAAGGTGAGGACACAATGCAGGAGATTGCCAAGTCTAAATGCTGGCCTGAGACACCCCAGAAGAGTTCCAGTTTAAGTCTTTGAACTAAATGCATTCAATTGGTTGGCTTTTCCACCATACAGTAAAACCTGCTGAAACCTTCATGTGGTAAGTCCATGTTCTGGTGCAGTAAAATGCCATGGTTTTTTTAAACCAGCACTTGAAACATACTTAGTCCAATCCAGACATAAATTAAAGTGATCACCTTTCAGTGACTTAGACTTGGCCAGTGTGAAATAAGTTTTTTGGAGACAGGTGCATTCTTATAGGAAGGGACATGTTATTGAATTCTCATTGTACAGGAAATACTATTGATCCTTACAACCCTCCCAGAGACAATGTCATGAATTGGAGCAGGCCATTAAGACTGTATTTAGTCTGACCCATCTTCAGAATTGGTACATTCAGGGTTAGGATAAAGGCATGTTATTGTTTTTCTGCTGCTTTCTTATAGGGTAAATGAAGAATTCTTTACTTCAAAGCTGTCAGTCTAATGACCCTCACCAGAATTAATACAGCTTTTATGGAAAATACGATTTTGTTTAATTGCACCATCAGGAAAAGGGGAAAATGAAGGGGAAAAAATTATTGTAAAATCACAGATATAAATATAGCATGTAGCATTTCTAAAGAAGAGGGAAAATTTTTTTTAAAAAAAAAAAGTGCACGCAATTTTTCCTGATGGTAGGATTAATACACCTGATTAAATTTGTGCAAGAGACAGTTACGGATATTTTGAGTGAGGCTTCAGTATTTTCTTTAAACAAACGTTATTCAAAGAAAATCCTTACAGGGGAGATGTCTGAGAAAATGACATTTTGATTGTTTTTTCCTCTGATTAGGGGAAAATTGAACTTCATGAAAGTGGTTGGAGCTGCAGCATTCCTGCTGTGGGAGAATGCAGGGTATCTGAGACACATTCGGGTCAGCTGTTGAATTTACTCATTGCTCGGATTTTTTTACATATAGATGAGTGCTACTTCAAGTCTTAAAATTCCGACCTTTTGCCACAGACTGCGTTTTTTAACCGGTTGTGCTTTCTAAGGAGATGAGAGTCTACTTTGAGGCTTTGAAGCAGAAAGCGATGATAATAAACAGATTTTACATAGCTTTACAAGTTTATACATATAAAGCCTGTGTGGAATAAGAAAATGAAGGCAACACCTTACTTTTTCCAGCAGTATTGCAAATAAAATGATTGTTTATCAATAAATAGGTAATGCACTTTACAACCACAATATAAACAGTGGGAGCTGAATGAATTTCAATTATGCAGACCAACGATATTGCACCATCCATTATATAAATCAAACCTAGGCATAGGCCTGTAAGCTTTTGCTGCTTCACTGATTTTTATTGCCATACAAAATGATAACTGGAAACCATATAGAACAAGGCAAATTAAGAATCTATTGGGGGAAAAATGCAATTGGAAATGAACATCCTCCTGGAAGCTACATTCACAAGCCAAATGCCTTGTGAGATTTTATCTTCCATGCACAATGTGATGATTTTCCTGTGCATATATGGTTAAATTAATTTTCCTTTATCAGCATAAAAATGTAGCTGGCCAAAATAGATTAGAACTGCATAATATGTTGGATCACATTTTATTTAGGTAGAGAAGAGGAAAATATTTAATTTCAGCCTGGAATGGTATTGAGTAGAATAAATGATTGAGTTCAAACAAAGAGATCGTGCTTCCTGGATTTTTTTTTCCTGTGTTGCACGAATGAAATGACTTGTAAATTCACGACAAGATGATGATTTTCTCAGCTGAAGAACAGTGAAAAGAAAATAAAACAATGTCTTTGTGGTCAAACAGAAAATTTTGATCCTGCTGGAGTCTAGTCTTACTCTTTGAAGGATTATTCAGTTTCTTGGGGTTCGGTCAGTCAGTTTTTGTGCAGTTTGAAGCTAGGCTGTGATAAGGCAGTCTGCATCCTGCAGGATTGTCCTGTAAATGAACTCATCTTCTAAATGACTGCAAAATGCCCATATCTGTTAATAAAACCCAGCTTGGTTCACAGAGGATGAGTTGATTTCAAACCAGTTCAGTCAAGTTGTATTATTATTCTACCATTTACTATTTTATTATTATATTTGCCCTTTTTAGTGGTAGTTTCTGTTTGCTTGGTAACTGATCTGAGCAAGCAGCATTGGGGCCACGGGCGCAGGGGTGCCGGGCTTGTCCCTCTGGTAAACACATGCAGCAGCCCCCAGGGCCCCAAGGACGCTGCCCCTCGTACACAGCCCCATTGAAATTCATGAAATGGAAGACCATTTTGTTGTGAGTAAGAAAAAACAGTAGGAGAAGGGTGGTATTTTCATTTGTTTGTTCATTTTTAAATTCCATTATTTTACTTCTCCTTGTCATGTGTTTCTTGAGGTAGGTCAGTTTTTACTTTTTTTTTCTTCAGCCACAATGCTATGGAGAATTATTCAGCCTTCAGCTATTTTTTATGAAACTTTTCAAGAAGACATATAGTGTGTGCCTTAGTTTCATGTTTCAATGACAAAATCCCCTTCAAACAAGACAGGCAAATATCTGCAGTAGAATATTTATTTTAATGGCTACTTCTAGTTTGTTTCAGCCATTTAGGTACATTTAATCCAAAATTAAGCATTATCAAATTGAACTGGTGACCATTTAACATTAAGATGATATTTAATTGCACTTTTTTTGTTGTTTTATTGCCTTTTTTTTATGATAGGTATTTCACTGCACCACATCATTATACCAGATTTGATTCCCAACTGTTTCTACTCGGTCTTTAAGTAGACAACATTTGGTGTGTAATGGTAAGCGTGTTGGCCAATGTGCCCTTCTAACAGCCAGGACTCACCCCTCTCTGTACGCCGTGTGGTCGAAACCTCCCAGTGGAACACTGCATTGCATGGGTCCCTCAGAGGCTGACGACACCACTGTCGTGTGCCTGAACTTCCCCCTGACCCAAGTGGAAATCTCCATAGTTCAGGAGCTTGGGTGCCAAGCTCTGTTCTCGGCACCTCATTTAGATGGAAAATAGCTTCTTCAAACTGCATTTAATAGGACAGTTTTATCCTGAAAATGCCTTGAACAGCTTATATGTTACTGTTCATTACGCAGCATTTCATGGAGTACTATGGGTGAATGGAGCCGCCTGAAGAAACACATAACCTGCTATACACACAACAGAAAATTGACGCATTTTCCCTAAATGTTGCAGTGCTATCTGCATGTAAGATCATCAAAACAATAGTAAAACGTCTTCACTGTCATGAAAGGGCTGACCTTGTTGGTATCCAGGGGGATGGATGTTAAATGGCTTAATGAATGGAAATAATTCCTTCAGAATGTGGGATTTTGTTGAAACCATAGAGGGAGCAGATACCACTTCTCTAGAAACTGTTCGAGTCCGTTTTTTAAACAACAGAAGAATTTGGCTTAATAAAATATGTAAGTTAAGAATAGCGAAACTGAAGTTTGCTGTAATTCTGTTGTTAGACATTTTGTGTATCGTAACTAAAACTGGTTTTAGTTTCTTATGCTCCATACCAGAAGTCTCACATGCCCAACAGTGTGCCTGGCTCTTGGTTTTTTTTTTGCAGTTGTATCAGCTGGTTCTGTGAAAGACATTCTCTTTCCTTGCAGATCTCACTTATATCTATAGACCACTACGTTTCTAAGAAATGTGCACCTTCTTAATTGAGGCACATCCTGTTTGGGAAATGAGGTGAAATGAGAGACAGTGAAATAAACAGTAAATAATGATAATTCACTAGGCATCTATCCCCTGATTTTACCAATAATAACAATGTCTTTGGGTAAATTTAGTAAACTAAATCTAGTTGAACTAATTGTCAAAATACGTTATTCAGTTTGAGTTCTTTGTGATACAAGTCAGATATTTTAAACAGTCAACACTTATGTTAGTAGAATTTTAAATGTCAGTTTCAATGCATAATCCCTATATTTGAGGGAGGAGAAATAAGGAAGAAGACTCTTCAAGGCACCAAAGTTCTGGCATATGAAAGTAGAGTCCATTTGAAAAATTAATTCACAGAAAAAAATTTAAGAAATCCCCATTCTTCCCTCTCCAACCCCCAGCCTACCCCCAAGTGGAGAGTGGAAGTGGCATCTATTGTGGTAAAACATTCCTTGGGCTGTCTATGTTGGAGGAAATAGAAAACCATTAAACAGATAATAGAATAAAAGTGCAATGAGATGTTCAGAGAATCCATCAATAAAAGGATGGCAAGCAATTGTTAAAGACAGCCCTTTCTAAATGTAGCTTTATTGCCAGAGGATGGAAAATTGAGAGAGAATTTGCAAACAATTGAATTTATGGTAATGGCATATAAGTGTATTGTACCACCAAAGAAAAGCACAGAGCAAATATAAAAGAAAAAATACACCAATGTCCCATGGAAACCCTTGTGTTTTGCCTATTATCTCTCAGTACTGGGAACTGTAATATTCTGATATTAAAATCAAATACATTGCAAAATACATTAGCCGGCACTGACTGGATGATATTCTGCTCTGTGTCTGCTTTCAGGTGAATTTTTGAACTAAAAGCAATTCAAGACTTCAGCAACAAGGATCTTGCCCCTGTGTACTCAAGGCAGCTTTATTTCTTAGCTTCGGTGATACCTGGACAACCTAATGCTCTTACCTTGGCAGTTTATGGGTAAATTACCTCGGGATAATTTGAGTCAATTTGAATTTTAAAGCTGTTTGAAAGTGCACTGTCACTATGTCTGTTGAACCAGCAGAGGTGGCTGCTAAATGACAGGCAGGAAGAAAATAATTAATTGGTAGGCTCGGAGGTGGAGCCTCCCAAACAACCAGATAAACTGAAAAGAGGAAAAACAACTTCTGCCACTTCTTCTGGACGAAGCCCCAAAGGAGGACTAATAGGGCTAAAAGCCCATGAGTTAAAAAAATGAAGGCACCAGGAAACTGTAGGCTTAGAGACAGCCTGAGCTCAGCAGGCAGGGCAGCACTGAGGGAGGGGTGGGGAAGGCTTTCCTGTAAGGCATGCTGCTTTGATTTTTGTGTGCAAAGAAATTGCTGGCATGCTTTCAAAGAGGTTATTTACACATGGTTTGTTGGTTTTTATTTTGTTTTGCTTTTTACTCCATGTCCCCACCTCGCGGTGCCAGCAGCCTGTTTCAGCAGCCGTGCCTCTCCCAGGGACTGTGGGGCTCAGCCTGTCCCTGCTCCTGCCACATCCCCACTGCTGCCCCCATATAACCCACCCCACTGCCCTGGTGCTAGCTGGGCCAGGGACTTGCCCCGGCTTGAAAGGCTGTCTTTTCTGGTTGTTTTGGTTTTTTTAATGTGTAGTTCCTGCTACCTCCAAGCAGAGTCAGCGAGAGGGTGCTGGCGGGATTTAGTAGGATGGGAGAGGATTCTCAGTTCAACCCTTTTCTTTCCCCCTTAGACATGTCTTACTGACCATAGATGCAGCAATGCAGTTGTGAGGAGCAGCACTCTGCTGCTGCCCTTGGTTTTCAGGTGGATGCTCTTTCCCCAGTGACCTGATACCAGGCACAATGTGTTTGGGTATCTCTGTGGATAAGCCAGCAGGCATTGATGGGGTTACCTGACTGCATTGCTACCCCCTACTGAGTTGAGAGTCTGGAGATAATTCTCTGCAAAGCACTGAGTGGATGGAATGTTTGATAGATTTATTTTCTGTAGGTTTTTGGTTTGAGAACAATGCTTGGAAACAGAGTAAATGGTAATAAAATAACCCAGGTCAGTACGTGTCATTCAGGAGCCTGAGATAGGCATAGACAGACCCGAGCCTAAGTTCAGCTAAGCTGATTATTTTGTAAGTCCTCTGCAAAGACCGAACCTGGAAACGAGCTTCCCATGCTAAAAAGTCCTAGTTTGGAGGAGCAGAAGAGCAAAATCATCCATGCAAAGAACTAATAATAATAATTCAAAGTCCAATTTCTATTAACGACTTCCCAGGCCTCAATAGCAAGCACCAAGGATGGAAGATGGAAGTTCTGAAAGTGGTAAGAGGTTGCCATAAGGTAAACAGCAGTGAGATACCCGCTGACTTTCAAAGCAGTATGGGACAAGAAGAGCCCAGAGAAACTAACTGGAGAACTGAAAGTAAATTGAGGCAGCCCATCTTGGTGTTCCTGCTCTGGCAGGAGGATGGGACTAGATGATATTTTGAGGTGCCTTCCAATCCCTAACATTCTGTGATTCTGTGATCTCAACCTGGCCCTGTAGAGAGCAGAGCTTGGAGAGTGCCGCTAGTACAAACAAAATGTGAGAGCATGACAGCATGACCATGAGCCAGCACTGTGCCCTTGTGGCCAGGAAGGCCAATGGCATCCTGGGGTGTATTAGAAGGGGGGTGGTTAGTAGGTCAAGAGAGGTTCTCCTTCCCCTCTACTCTGCCCTGGTGAGACCGCATCTGGATTATTGTGTCCAGTTCTGGGCCCCTCAGTTCCAGAAGGACAGGGAACTGCTGGAGAGAGTCCAGCGCAGGGCAACAAAGATGATTAAGGGGGTGGAGCATCTCCCTTGTGAGGAAGGGCTGAGGGAGCTGGGTCTCTTTAGCTTGGAGAAGAGGAGACTGAGGGGTGACCTCATCAATGTTTATAAATATATAAAGGGTGGGTGTCACGAGGATGGAGCCAGGCTCTTCTCGGTGACAACCAACAGTAAGACAAGGGGTAATGGGTTCAAGCTGGAACACAAGAGGTTCCACTTAAATTTGAGAAGAAACTCCTTCTCAGTGAGAGTGACGGAACACTGGAACAGGCTGCCCAGGGGGGTTGTGGAGTCTTCTTCTCTGGAGACATTCAAAACCCGCCTGGACGCCTTCCTGTGTAACCTCACCTAGGTGTTCCTGCTCTGGCAGGGGGATTGGACTAGATGATCTTTCGAGGTCCCTTCCAATCCCTAACATTCTGTGATTCTGTGATTCTGTGATTCTGTGATGTCCCTTATGAGGGGGTGGGACAAGCTAATGCCAGGCAAAATAAAGCAAACCTCTGTTTTGAAGACAAAGCCTTGAATATTAACGGATTGGGCTGTGGCACAGCCTTGTGTCTCTTTCCTTGAAAACATTTGCTAAAAATCTAATTAGCATATATTACAGTGTTGTTGTTATTAATGATTCTACCTTTCCTGAAGTAAAATATCTCTGATTTATGGGAGGTTTTTTTGTTTTACACTGTTTCACCTGAGGCATAACAATTGCTATATCTCTGGAAAGCCCATAAATGATGGAGGCACAGCAATGTGAGTTCTGTTGAAAGATTTAAGCTTACCATTCTAAGACATGTAGTTGTCTTGGCAGCAAACAAGGATTTAAGTACCTTTGAGACATTTGCCTTTAATTGTGGAGGAATGGCATGACTGGCTGCAAAAAAGTTTAACCTTCCAAAATGCTTGTCTTACTCATTAACAACTTATTAGGTACTGATGACAAAGAGGAGGGCTGGAGAGGTGTCTGTAGCATGGCTGCCTTGGCTAGGGGGCAAGCGGAGCCATGTGTGTTCAGCTGAGCCTGGCCTCAGAAGGTCTATGGTGCCTCTAAAGAGTTTAGGGGTTTTTTTAACTGAATGCCTGCAGTGTGGTAACACGATGTTACGGGTAGCAGCTGTTTGTACCTTAGCTGAGAGGGGGGGAAAAGTTCAAGTGTAGTCAACAGCCGGATGAAGCTGGGGAGCAGCTGTGGGATGTTGAGGGTTGGGATGAAGGCTGATC
The DNA here is from genome assembly GCF_036013445.1 of Caloenas nicobarica. Classification (NCBI taxonomy): domain Eukaryota; kingdom Metazoa; phylum Chordata; class Aves; order Columbiformes; family Columbidae; genus Caloenas; species Caloenas nicobarica. Next base: position 94,025,798 of record NC_088245.1, on the reverse strand, counting down.
ATGTCCCTTCATAGGGTGCAATGATCAGGGTCATGTTGTTGCCTCATCTTTATCTTTGGCATCCAGGAGTTTGAAGCATCTGGTGCTGATGTCCCAGAAGCAGGACTGTAAGTATAACAGAGTGCATAGGGAGCAGGGGGGGTGTATTGTGGTTTCAGCATGACCAGCTCAAGAGCTGTATTCTGTTTTCCTGTACCACTAAAGCTCCTGTGATAAAAGGTCTATACATGGATTGTTTTGTTTGCTTATTTATTTGGGGTTTTTTAAATTCAATTTCCCTGTTTACTTTTTATAATATGAAAAGACTGGGTGGCCCTGTCTACATTTTTTGGAAAGCCATGATAGAAATTAACATGGATAAATTCTTCATGACTGTGCTGCTTCTCTAATTATGAATGCTTCAAACTTAGTTTGTTAGAAGGCTGTGCTGGACTTTCCAAGCACTGATATGCAGCCATGTCTGATGCTTTCTCCCCAGGAGCTGCATCTCCCACCAGTCACTACCAGCATGGTGGCAGCTTGATGATCTCTGCTGAGGCTGGCCACTTTCAATCACCAGCTAGTGACAACGAGTGCTCAGTGGGCTGTCCTTGCCTCTTCTGCCTCCTCCTATTCCCCAGCCAGGAATCCTAATTTACTCAGCTGTCTTTAAGCACAGATCTGATTCAGTATTGTATTTGTCATCCCCAACTTCCTTTATTCAAGTAGAATGGCTGAAAAGTAGCAAATGCAACACTGCACCTGGTGGGGTCCAGCACTGCAGAAATTATTTTCTGAAGGCTGGAGTTGGGCTTTCCTTTTGTACAAATTAAATAAGTTCTTTACAGAGGTAACTGTGCATTTCCTTGTCAATCACTGCCTTCTGCCAAGTGCTCAGCTTTCATTCCAGATCTGTTCACCTTCAGCCCTGTCTTAAATTTATGCTGTATAAATAGAGATGCTGTAATTGGACTTCTCCAAATCTGCGCAGCCTTGTCTTAAAGTACCCCATGTGTCTTACCCAGGCTTCAATTACTTCTCTGATGGACTACAGACAGCCTGCTTGTTTGTTTATTAGACAGCTTCTTATCTCTGTTGTAGTCTTAAGAAACTCCATCATTTCAGTTGCACAGCTCCAGTAATTAAGCTTCCTATTTTTCTGGTCTGGCTGGTGCTACTTTAGCCTATATAGAAACAGCAGAAGAAAGAGATGTAAGAAAGCAAACATTTCCACTTGTAGCAGTGAACAGTATAAGGTAAGAACCCTGGTCATACATGTCAGATGTTGAATCCTGTGAAGCTGGAGTGTTGAGCAGACCAAAAACATGCTAAAGTAGTGCCAGAGACCAAAAAGATGAGTAAGATAAGATAGATCACCTTTTCACAAAAACTACTTATTGCCTTTTTCCATTGTCAACCTATACCAACCACGTATTCGCTGGGAAGATTAGCTTGACTTGGAGTTGCAGTTATTCATCAGAATCTTCATCAAATGGCAACATGCTCCTAACAGGCTGTTAAAGTACAAATATTCTGATTTTTCCACCTGCAATAATACCTGAAGTTAGAAAAAAGACTGAGGATTTATAAACGCTATTTATCCCTGAAGAACTGAGCCTGACTTGAATGCATTTGAAGGCGTTGCAAATTATAAATGTTTTAATCATGTATTCCCACTGGTGAGCACACATACCAGCAACAAATATTTATCCAGATGGATGAACACAAGAATGAGTCTCGGCCTTAAGCTGTCACCGCTCCTAGCCAGTCACATATTTCACGGGTGGGTCTGGCCGACTTGCCGTCTTCTTGCTGAGAGCATTGGGGTGTCTCCAGCTGCTTGCTAGACCCTCCCTCTCTTCACTGGGTTGCTCCCCCTCACTCTTCAGGCTCTGCCAAGTACATCGGCCACCAGAGCTGGTACATCTGCTAGCCTTTCACAGGGGAACAATTTTTCCTCTTTTTTCTGGAGATCAGCGATTGCTGCCAGAATCCTGTATGATGTGATGCACTACAGGAGTCTGACAAAAGGTTAAATCAGACACTTGCCTGGCACCATTTTAATTAGTCACTAGGACAGTGCAGGGTACTGCCTGCCAGTGCTACCGCTCATTTAGCTGCCTTTAAATGTTGTTCAGGCTGGAAGGAGTTTTAATAAATTGTTGCCAAGCAAGGAGCATGGATATAGTGCTGTGTCATATAACAGGATGTTTTTAAACTAATTCCAGTCTTTCTGGGTCACAGTTCAGCTTCTTTCCTTTGAACTCCTGTAGGGGAATTCAATCAGCCCTCAGTGTTAAGGGTTGGGTTTTTCTTCCCCTTTGGCAGAGCTTTGAATACCTTCATTTTTCAAATAGAGAGGCTGATCCCCTAACTCACAAGAGGAAGCTGCCTCACAGGCTTGACATGGTTCAGCAGGGGAAACTGGCCTTTATGTGCAGGGTCTGAGACCCAAAAAGCAGGACTTGCATATTTACCTTCCATCCTCTTGACAAGTAACTGGTTTCTGCAGCGAGATGAACTCTGGCTGCTATCATTTTAAGGCCAAATCCTGAAGAAGTCTGGAAGAAGGCAAAGTTCAGTTGTTAAAAATGCAGTGGGGTATTATGAAAGGGCTTTCTGAGGATGCTGATCACATTGGCAGCAAAACTACATCAGGGCTAAGTTGTCAGAACAATTTTGGCACCAGGTTTTGGTGCCTGTAGGGACTGTGGGTGCCTGTTGAGCTTTCTCTCTTGAGAGCCACGTGAGACTTTGTGAAAGGCAACACTAGAGATGCCCTACCCAGCCTTTTCCCCGCTCCAAATTGAGAGTGCTAGCCTTGGCGTGCAAACTAGTAGCTTTAACAAAATAAGCTAACACCAGCTGCATAATTCAGAGCCCTCTCCATTACTGATGGCTCTACAACGTATGTCAGGAAGGACTGGCCCGGCGTGGGGTCTCAAATCCCTGAAAACCAAGGGGGCTGGGAAGAGCCCGAGTACCGCAGGCTGGAGGGGATGGCTGTGTGCACGTGGCAGCAGGACCCACGCCAAACTGTTCCCACGGCATCAGCAGCTTGTCCTCCATGCCCCAGCGGGCAAGGCAGCAGCCCCGCTCCTTAGCCTTTCTCGGGGTTTACTGCTTTGCACATGAAATTAATAAGATTTGTCATAAAAAATATGCACATTGACCATCTGTGTTAATAATTGACCTAACGAGGATCTAACTGCCTCTAGCCCATCCCAGAGAAGTTAATTGAGGGGATTGTGTTTATAATCTGCCTTGAGATTCCTAATCTTCTGTCTGATATTGCCAAGCCACAGGTTGATAGATTGATTTTTTTTTTTTTTGGTCTCTTGGAGCAAAATAACAGCCTTCTGAGGCAGACTTTGGCAGTTTCCCAAAGAGAAAGTACACCGCATGGGGAACCAAAAAAAAAAAAAAATAGGCTCCTTTGTGGTGCTTGAATGCAGGCAGCAAAATCCGGCTTCCTAGAAAATGCAAGTTAGTAAATGTTTACCTCTTAGGTATGCTTCAGATCCTATGAAAAAGCTGGTTTTGTTAGCAGGGAACTTGTCTTTTTGTAGAGATGATGGATGGCAAAGCTTTTTTTCTGAGAATTGGTGTGAGGGGTTTAAATAAAAACACAGGAAGTCATCCCTGCCTTTTGAGGGGTGGCAGGAGAGATAACCCTCTTCTAGGTCTGAGGACCTCCTTGCCAGAGGAACTGCCCATCTACTTGAGCTGCTGGGTGAGGAGCAAAACAGGGAGTGGCAAAACACAATTCTGATGAGACAAGGAAAAGTCACCCATAGAGAAAGATTGCTGGAAACTGCAACTGAAAAATGGAAAATCGCAGGAAAACATGCTGGAGAGCCTGTCAGGAGATCTAATTCTTCATTTTGTATCAAAGCAAGATTAACTGTACCTAAGCTATTTTTTGGTTCTTTTTATATATAATGATTCTAAGTATAAGATGGCTAATATACTTGCTCTGTTCAATATTTTGTCCATTTAAAAAACCCAGATTACTTCCCTGAAAAAACCCTAGTTATTTCCTGTGAGCAACTAATATATGATGTAGGCACCAACCACATAAAGCTGGGTGTGAACTTTTTCTGTTCGGAAAAAGTGGGTAATCTTACCTAGGATTCAAAGAAATACATTTATTGCACCCAGCATTTTCAGACATGGGCACCATCCCTATTGGTATAATAAAACATTTCTTCTGGGTGAATGGACCACATCCATAGACTGCTTCTTTCCCTTTTTGTTTCGTATATGGGTTATTAAGTGTTCGTACTGTGAAAACCACTGAACTACATATGAATTTTCTTTGAACTTATGCTTCTTTCATTATCCACCTTGCCCTCTTCAGCTTCCTGGGAAGCAGAGCCAGTGCAAAGCAGGAAGCTTGCCAGAGAAGTCCAATATCTGAAGGTGATATGAGATTACAGCCCCAATCTAATAAGGATAGATTAGTTTTATTTCCCTTTTAGCCGTGGGCATTGCTAGTAGAACAAGATATTAAATCATACTTCTAAAATTGTACCTGTGCTCAGAGCAGCTGGTCAGCTGTACCGATCCCCAACCCAAATACTTTTTCTTGCATCCTGCAACACCACAGCCAAGACTTTCCAGAGGCACTTCAAGCCAAATGTGTCTCTGGCGTATTCAGGTAAATCACTGAAACAAGCTTGAAAAGATTTTGATCCAGCCCTCCTGTAAACAGATCTATGGAGCTTCTAAACTTTTTTTTCGTGCAACCCTGCGGTGGGCTTTTTTTCTTTCCTGACAAGCTCTGTGCTGTACGGTAGCATCTGCTAGAGAATTATTAATACATCATGTGAGTCAGTGTAATTTTTAAGGGAGAAAGGATGACTGGTGAGGGCTGTGGCTGCCTTAGTTTGCATGATGTTTGCTGCTTCGGCTGCTGTGCAGCTGAGCAGGGGATAGGGGACGGAAGTGTCCTCTGGAGAGCCTGATTCATAAGACAACTTGGTTCAGTTCTGTAATGGGAGATTTTTCCTCATTTGCAATTAAAATGTCAAATAATGTTAGAAGTATTTGATTTGTGCTCAGTCACAGTGCAATTCTCTAGCTTACTGACTTTAAGGAAAGTCTTGCAAGATGCTTCTTTTTTTTAATCCAACTACAGTAACAGACTCAAATTAATTTACTAAATCATTGATTTTTCCAAAGGGCAGAAGGTGGATTCAGCCTTTTTGGAAACAAGACTTGGGGAACACAAGTGACATCCGTTGTCTACACAATGATCTTCTTTTTGGGACTCACAGTCTGGAAGTGCTCATATGCCACCCATCAACTTGGGCAGTGCTCTGGTAAGGCCCTTAAACCAAATAAGTCGCTGCACATTCATTTTGAAAATGGAGGTAATCATGCAAAATAGAAGTTAAATGCTCTGGTAGAGGTCTCAAATGATTTCATTGCCATTAGCGGCATTGCTAAGCTTAATCAGCTGTGGAGAAGTTAAAGCATAACCTCATTTCAGGCAGGAGGGAGAGCGGTGTTCAGTGGAGCAGTGCCGGTGGGTTGGTAGGTCAGGAACAGGCTCCTGGGAGTGGGTGAGTTGCACATCCGTGACTGGGATGGAAATACTGTCTAGGACAAGGGATCAAACTGGGAGGAGATGACTACCAGCCTAATCTTTGTTCACAACCAAAACTCTAGACCAGGTGACACCTGAGGAATAATTTTCATGACATGATCATCCCTCTCCATACTTTGGACAAGAAATGTGTGATCCGTGACTCTCTCAAATCCCAATTAGTTGGGATATAGTGTTTCAGTGAAACAAGGAGAAGCAGTGCAGGCTCTTCCTAGTATTGTTTCAGGAGGTGACAGACTCAACTAGAAACTGAACATCATTGGGTTTTTTTGTTGTTGATTGCCTTTTTTATTTTTTCCCTCCGTGGGAATTGACCCTTACAAACCGATCAAATGATAGAAATCTTCCTTAATTTTAGTGGTGGTTGAAACTTCAGGAACTCATACTGAATGCTGAGAGAAGTGTTTTCTGCTGAAAACTATCTTAATTCCCTATCCTATTCTTTAGTTATTTGGCCAGGATTTCCCTGGAAGGAGCTGGGTCTGCAGTGCACATTGCTGCGCTATCAAGTCCTTGCCAGCTCCTCGGGGCAGGGTCACATTATGCCTTTGAGCACAGAGTGAACCTAAAGGATTCACATGTGAAATAGCTAAATGTTACTCTGCTTGTGATCTGCAAAATATAATTATGCAGAAATATCCAAGAAGTTTCATGTTATCCATTTTTACCTTCTAGCTACTTCTGTGCTGTATTCATCCCATCTAACTGCAGGCTGTTAACTCTATTGAGACACAGAGATTTAGGAATGCACTTGCCCTCATATAAGGTGCACTCAGCACTGTGTTGCCTTCTAGAAGTGACCCCCCCCTCTCACTTTCCAGGACCTGGGTGAGGTGTCCTGCTCTGCAAGGCTCCAGACTAAAGCACCTCAGGACTCCAAACATGAGTTCCACTGAGGTACAGTATCTTCTCTGCAGGGTCAGGCTCAACATGAAAAACAACATCTGCTTTGCTTTTCTTATTTGTACTTCATCACATTTTCTAAAGAGATGTGGAATTAGGGTGTATTGGACAATTTAATAGATGATGGATGTGATGAGAGAGATATCTTGCTTTCCTGTGGTTGCTTCTGACATGCTGATAGCTTGAAAGGTATTTATAGGGGCACAAAGATACTGTCTGCAAACAAACTCATTAATGTCTGATGCTTTCAAAGCTTTCTGTCAAAAAAAAATCGAAGTTATGGTTCTCAATGTCACTGTAACTTGGCCTTTTATTGCTGAAAATTATTTGATTTTTTTTTTTTTTTTAATAACAAGAAGGCAGCTGCTGCCCTCAAATTGACACTGCTACTGTATCTGAAGTTAACTTTCACACCTTTAATCTTTTCTATTTGATGTGTTTCTTCAGTGGTGAATTCTAACCAGTCTGCTGTGCTGAGCTCTGGCCAAGTGGCTGTGTGTGTGCAAGAAAGTATTTGCATACAATAGTATGGAGGAATTTAAATTAATCGAGGAACAAAATTCATTAGAGATAGTCTGCACAGTAAAGTGAGCTTACCGCCCATCTAGGTTTACAGCACTTTGGATGTGAACCTTGGCTTTTTACTTCTGATCGAGTGGTCTGTTTCTTGCCTTGATAACTCCCTCTTTCAGGCAGACCTCAAGATAAAGCCCCACAAGCTGTGTTTATGAAAAGCCCTTTCGCAAGCAGCATTCTGTTCACTCTCGCTGGCGTGATTCATGGAAGCTGCTCCAAGCACTGTCTCTGAAACTCTTGCCAAAGTGACCAGGGGATGACATGGCCCTTCTGGAAGGCTTCAGTGGAAACCTCGACCTTGTAGTCTAACGTGAGCAGATGTTTCCCAAACACTGGCAGTGGATTACCCTTTCCTAGCAATTGCTTTTTTAAAAGCTATATGTGCCATTACATTTTGTTACACAGTTATTAACCTACTTAGAAACACTTTCATACCAAATGTGGAACATGAGATGTGCAAGTAAAAAGCCTTTAGCTGATGCTGTGCAAAATGGGCGGAAAGCACAGTTTGTGCTATATTTGGAAAAGAGGAAGCAACCAGAGAAAGCAGGGCTGGTCTCACATGTGCCTTCTATTTCATTTTTAAAATAATGACTCCAGAGAGTCTTCAATTTTTTTGGAAATGTGTGGCTGGCTTTCACACAGTAGTTTTTCCTTGGTGTGTAGTTATTGGGTCAATGTGCTTTATTTTTGTTTTGTTTATTGGTTGCAATTTTTATACTCTGCTTTTTCAGTAACTTGCACTTTGCACAATGTGATGTTGAACAGCTTACCCTGATGGACCATCATTGATCAGAAATGGCATTAAATGGGAGCAGAGGACCACAGAGACCTGTGGCTGGAATGGCATTGAAGCTGGGGGAGGCGATTCTCTTCCATTTATCCCCAAATCTATGCTCTCTTTCTCTGAAACATGAATTGTAAGTTAGGCCTTCTAAGTAGAAAAACTACTGCCAGCTTTTGCAGTCCATTTCTTATATCAAAGAAACAGGGAGTCAGAGATGTGCACACAGAGGAACCCAGCACTAGATCACTCTCTGTGATCCTCCTGCTTCCCCAAAAGGCACCCTATTGCCTTATCTGAAAGGCTTTGTAAACACAGAGTGGTCTCGAAGAGATTTTTTTTCCACAGACAGCAAGAAAGGAGGATTTAAGGGCTGTAGTCATTGCCTATCCATTCATTTTGATTGTAGTCTCAGGTGAGGCCACTCAAAATCAAGTGTGCTGTTTACAAAGTGAAGAAAGCAATATTTACCAAGGGGACGAGCAAAAGGCATAATTAAAGAGCTACTGGCCAGTTGGATTCAGCCTCAAATTATATGTAGGGTGTAATGGCAAATGAAATGTTTGTAGAAAGAGCCATCCTGAATTCCGCTGGCATCAGCACTGGGAGCAGTGGGGGAGCTGGGGAAGGTGATGGAGCAGCCCTGGTGTCAGGGTGCTGGCCGGGGCTGAGCATACTCTGAGCTGTCAGTGAGGGAGAAGTGATTAAAAGTCTGCTCAGATCTTTAAACATGTTTCAGCTGGAAAAATTGTTGTTGAGAGGGAAGCATGTATGCCTTGCCATGCTGTTTAGATACCCCAGCTGAAACTGGAACTGCATTATGTCAAACACAGTGTGCAAACATGTGCCTATAGCTGTGGGAGAGGAGGAGGAGAAGGAAGCAGAGTGAGAAACCCTCTTCCCCTCTCTTCCCCATGCAGAAGAGACAGTGCTGCAAGCAGGTGAGAAGCACAAGAGCTAAGGATGGGGAGATGGAGGAAGCAGGAGGTCACTGGAAAAAAACAGTGGGGATCCCATCATCACCTCAGTGCCCTGTCCCCTGCCACACTGCCCCCTTAGCCTCCGCCACCCACTCGTCCCCTGCTGCACGAGATGCTGTGGCCAAAGCTGCCTGCCAGCTACAGAGTCATTAGTACAGTTTTCAAAGAAGTTCAAAACCGAAACACAATCACAAAGCGGCAGTTTCTGTGCCAAGCACCAAACGAACCTGAAAGGTTAGTTTACTCTTTAATGAAATCCTTGCTTCAAAGTCTCCATCTCTTTTTCACTGGGGAGCAGCGTTTTCTTTAAGCAATGTTTAGAGGACACCAGTCTGCAAGGGTAATCATCCTTGCCTCTGGCAGAGAAAGCTTGCGGACTAGCATTTCTGAAAAGACTCTCTTTGTGAATAGTTGAAGTACAAGATTTGTTTTTCTGTGGGTCTGACTGCAGCTCTGCTTCTTCAGGTGCAGCTTACTGTAATTGAGGTAGAAGAACAGTATTGCAGTTGAGGGTTTTGTGAGCATGACACATAATAGGGATGATTGCCATGCAAAGGGTCATTAGTGGTGCTCAAAGTGCCTCCTTCAGTGGTGAAAAGAAAGTAATTAGAGGACCACCCCACCCCGCCCCATGTCGAATGCATAGGCAGGCCTTAGCTGTTCACACACATCAATGTCAGCAGCAGTGTAAATGACTATTTTAGACTTGGGACTTAAGAATTAGGGCAAAACACAGCTCCGAAGTGAACAAAAATCCATCGAACTGGGAGGTTTCTTTCTTGTCTGTCTTTCATCATTAAGCTCGGCAAAAATGCTGAGTGGCTGCATTCAGCCAACACAACGCAACATGGCAGCAGTATATTTTTAGGATGTTATTTTAGAGGGAGAAACAAAGTCTAAGGGCAAGACATAGAGATCTAGTAACTCAAACAAGCTACTCAAGGATTTCTGTGGCTGTTCAATATACCACATGGCACTTGGGCTGTTTTGTTGAATTATGATACATGCTTCAGACCAACAAAAAGACTCATTTGAGATTTTTTTATTTTTTCCCCATGTTACACAAAATAGCCTCTCATGGTACAAAGCTTGCATGAACTGATCAGCAGGAGAAGCTAAGGCAAGGGCACTCCTGAATGAAAGCCCAAATTCTAGATTGAACTCAGATTTTCTTGGACTATAGTCTCTGTACATAATCTCCAGGTTCTTTATGGTCTCTGCTCTGAACTGGAAACCAGAACATCTACCTTTTTAATTTTTTTTTACTCACTTCTGTGGCTGTCAATTACAACGGCTTGAATATTCTGTTCTTTCTCAACTTCAAGAGTTTTTGATCCTCCAGGAGAGATGTTTCTCTGTCAGGCTTCAAAATGACAAGAAGAGATTTAATACCCAGAGGGTATTCCCTTAGCAGTAACCTGAGCATCCAGTGCATTCACCACGACTGCTTTTAGTGTGTTTCCTCAGGTAGCAGAGCAATGCAAACAAAAAGGGAACTGTGCAACAGCACTTATCCTCTAAGACGTGTTTGGAGGCCTGACCATAACTTGGCCAGCAGTATCAGCTCTTCCAGCTGAAGACCTTAGCCTGCTGAAAAGTGCTACCAAAGGCTTGCAAGTGCACAAATTAGGGAAGTGGTATAGTTGTTCTTTGCATCTGGTAGTACACAAAGTAGGGAAATGATCAGTGAGTGCTGTGCCTTGCACGTTATGGGGAGCTCCATGGTTAGCAAAAGCCAACGGTCAAGAAAAAAATTGAAAAGAGTTAGGAAGAAAATTGTAGTTGATGCCTGGCGCTTCCCATAGACCTTGCCTGAGCAGCAGATAGTGGTGCCATAAAAGAAAGGGGCCGAGAGAGGCACCCAGATCCCCTAGAAATGCTTTGGGATTGAAATGTGAGGACCCGGATCACCCAAGGATGGACCAGCCACCCAAGGGAAGGCACTGCTGGTAGAGAGAAGTGCTCATTCAAGGGACTGTGCCATCCAAGACACTCGTTTTCTTTGCCCACCTGGATTTGCTCTCCCTGAAGCCAAAGGGTGGGTTGTCCTCAGGCCCCAAGGGAAGGGGCTACTGGGGCAACCAGAGTCCTGCCCAGCTAGGCTTCCAAACACCCATCCCATCCCATCCCAGGAAGAGCCAGCAGATTGCGTACATCCATGTTGCATACATGAGGTGTCCTGCCCTGCTCTCTTAGTTTTGGGGAAGAAAGTATGGTAAGTAAGAACTCAAACCTGTTTCTTTGGGAAAATCTGCCAGCAGCAGGTCCAATTTGCATAAGACCTGTCTGCAATGAGACGCTTTGCTGACAGGTGTATGCTCAGTTTATGGAAATGCAGTATGTTTCAAGAACGATTCAGAAGGATTTACAGGTGACCCACAATAAAGACAGGTCATGGCATTAGCAGGAGCCATGCTCCAACACCAAACCTACCAGCTGAACATAGCGAGGTGCGGGGGTTAACCACATCAAGCGATGTTCTCACGTGTGGTGCTGTAATTCTTCATCCTGCAGAAAACAATTAATGGTCTCTTTTTCTCTTCTCAGGAACAAAAAAGGTGAATCTGGAAAACTCTCAATTCACTCTGCTTTAACTTAGGGAGATGGGTTTTGTTATTTTGCTCTTTTCTTAAAAGACAGTGAGTGTAGGGAGTCTGGAAAATAGTATATTTGAGCTATTTTGGAATAACATGTGAAGGAAATGAAGCAGGGGGAAAAAATCAGGCTTTTTGTATGCTTCAGCTACAGATACCTGAGAAGTTTTCAAGTTTAACCCAGTAACCTGCTTACTATGGGTTTATCTGAAAAGACAAAGTTAAAAAACAAAAAGAGTAGTCTTGAACACGGGCTTACAGTACAGGTAGTGTTTTCCATGTAAAGCGTTCACAAGATGTACTAATTTTGTTGCTGTGACAGGAAACTGAGGCTTTCACATTTAGTGAAGCACTTCTTTCGAAGTCACGCTGAAGCGATGAGCACAACTGAGTCACACATCTGCCGGCCTGCACGGGGCAGAGCATTTTTACTTTTCTGAGACGCTGCCGGGAGCAGGCCAAGAGAGCTACGTATTTACCAAAACTTCGTCAATCGAAGATGGAAAAAAGGTGGCTCTTCTCCCTCTTTTGTTTGTTCTCGGGGCCCAGCATTGCAGGTAAGCGTGTCAGCGGGACGCCCTGACTCAGCTTGGGGCAGAGGGTGGCGAGGGGCAGGGTGGCTGGTGCAGGCCGGGGTCAGTGTGCCTCACTAGGCCCAGCTACAGCTACTGGTAATGTTGTTCTTTTTCCTGACAGCTTTCTAATAACCCTGGTTGTAAGGTGCAGCTAGTAAAGAGTAAACGGCTTGTGCTGACTAGCACATTAGTTTATTCGAGATGCCTCACTTCTTTTCACCAGAATAATCACTGAGATGAGGTCACTCGTATTTAGGGCAACATGCGCGTGTCTCCAACCAGCAAAAAGGAAAACTGCTTTCAAAGTGCAAATAAAAAATCTCTCTCACACACACACACACATACCTGTGTATGCAGAGAGAGAAAGAGTTGAAACACTTAAAGGCAAGGATATACTGTACAGCTGCAACCCTTTAAATAGATTCTTTCCTTCCTCTTTCCCACCCAGCCCTACATGCTGTGTTAAAGGCTTGAGAAACGAGATTGTCATCGGGAGTAAAATTCTCAGAAAAGTTGAGTAAGGAGAACTGCATCCCCATCATAAAGAATTTAAAGCAAAAACAGTCTGACGAAAACCAAAACAAAGCCTGCTGCTCATAACCCTCTCCACCCCTCCCCCAACAGGCCGACCATATTGAATACAGGAGTACTTATCACCAGCTAGGAACAAGAATTTTGTAGGGTATGCATTTTTCCAGTTAAGAAAGGAAAAAGTTCATGTATTTGACAGGCATGGTAAGATGCATCTCAAACTCTGGCATAGGCTCTTCTTATTTTCTACATCACTGAGGCAAACTGAATTTTAAAAGGAAGGAAAATATTTCCTATGCGTATTCATAGAAAACAAAAGTTCTCAAATGCAAAGAAAAAACTAGAAGCCTCAAGACATGCACATGCAGGAAAGCAATACTATTTAGGGAAAAATAGGACTATTGGGTTTTTTTCCTCTGAGGAAGAAATCCTCACTGAAGTCACTCAAGAGCGAAAGTGGACACCACCGTGCTCTTTGTGGAGATCAGACATCTAAATGTCTGGGAGTTACTCTGTTAAATTTCAAATGGAGAACAAGTATGGGCTGATGGACAGCATTTGATTTGGAAAAATAAAGTTGGGGAATAACTGGGCTCAGCTTCTGCTTTATCTATATCACTTGGAAGATTTCTGTTTTCACAGGGGCCCTCAGAGCTCCCATTTCTCTCCCGTGAGCACAACGGGAGTTTCCCACCCTCTTCCAGACAAGCGTGTGTTTGCTTTCCCAGTTCTCTCTCCACAGTCTGTATTGGTGGAGATCTGCTGTAAAGCTCCTCGATGGAAAGCCTGTTGTTACAATTGTAGTGTCTTTGTAGTTGTCTGTGGCTAAGGTACCAAATCACGTCAAAGGCAGCTTTGGATAAAGCTTTGTTTAAACATTACTTGCTCTGAAAATGGTCCTGTTTGTTTTTTAAGGCCAGCCTGAAGATGTCATTACACAAACAGAAGTGGTCCATGCTTTGCCAGGTACTGATGTGACCTTGGTGTGCAGCGTCCCAAAACAACACATCACCTATGTAATACAGACACAGTGGTCCAAGACTGATGACACTCAGCTTACCAGAATAGCTGTTTATCACCCCATTTATGGCACCCATTACTTCACCTTTCCTGAGGCTTCTTACAACTTTTCGGTGTCCTTCAGTACAAGAAAGTGCTGCAACTGGGATGTTACAGAGGCTTTGTGTTCTCCCAACCCAAATGCCGAAATTGAATGCAATCGGTGGGCTCTGCATCTGAAAAATGTTACCACCTCCCTTAGTGGGTGGTACGAGTGCAGTTTGCTACTTTCCCGGATGGCACAAAGTCTGCAAAAGTTCAACTTATTGTCAAGGCAGAAGGTAAGCGATTATGAATGAGATGTTGCTTTTTTGTAACAGGGGAAGGAGGTGGGGGGACAATATCAGGGCAGATGAACATTCCTTGGTTGGTGATGGTGACTTGTTTGGGGTTTGCAATGGTGCTATCAAATGCTCCTGTTTACACAGTTTCCTATTTAACAGGTACTCTTTAACTGTTGTTATCCAGCTTGTGATTAGAAAACTTTTTTTTTTCCTGAGGAATATGAAGTTAGATAGGAAGACAATAAAAGTGGTAAGATAGGCAGTTTCTGCATTTTCGTTTTGGAGAAACATGCTGTGGATAAGACTGGAAGAGCAGCTCAGGATATGGTGGGACCAAGGCTGCTGGATCTTCAAACTATGCTGTGCTGCTGCTGTGGGTGCACTGCACTGGGCACCAGAAAGAGAAAACACCCTTGTCTGGTTGAGGCTGAGGGCTGGCATCTGCAGGGCATGCTGGGTGTTAGCTCAATGGAGGGATGTGTGTCCCCACTGTCAAAACCAAACTGGAGCAAAGCAGGAGACTGCTTAGGACAATCGCAGAAAAGAGAGACTTGGCTGTTTCTATCACCCAAAAGGAAGCTGGAAAGCAACATGACTGCTCTTGGTAAGTAAGCCTCAGAGGAGAGTGTGAGCTCCAGGGAGGATAGTTAAATTATCCTGGCAAAGAAACAAAGGTTTAAATAGGGTGTGAATGGTTTTGACTACAAATTAAACAAAAGTGGCAACCATTAGTGCAGCAACTTTGGGAACAGCTGTTTAATGCCAGCAGTGAGGGCAAAAGTCCAAACTACCGTGAAGATGGAGCATGGCAGGGTTGTTTGGCAAGCTTGTTGTTGTGCACATGGGAGACTGGATTTGATGACCCCAGAAACCTCTTCCTGATCCAGGTTGCTGTTAACAAGCCAAGAAGGATTAAAGTAAATGCAACAAACCTGGCACAGTTGCAGTTCAGAGCTGCAAGGCCAACACGTCTGCTCTGCTTGTGCCTGGGGCTGTGGTTGCAGCACACGTTCAAGGGTTAGGACCAGGGTCACCATAGGTGATGTTAGGGGTAGCAAAGGGCTCCCACCACCTCTTTGGCCTGCATCTTGAGGCCAGACTGGAGGCAGGAGAGACCTTGGTTGCCACGCTGGATCACATTGGTCCTGCAGCAGGAGGAGGTTCTGTGCAAGCCTCATCCACAGTGATGTTTAACCCCAGCTCCTGCTTCATCCCCTGATGGCCTCTGCATAGTGATGGCTCCAAGCATTTCAGTGCTGTTACCCCAGAGGTGTAACACCTCGGGGGTAACCCAGCAGCGCCTTCCTGCCCTGATGAACTTACGAAGGCAAAATTAGAGCCAGTATCTCTGCACAACCCGTAGAGGATGAGTGTGTTTAAACAGTACACACTGGATAACTGTATCAAGGACAAAGCTGCGACTTCACCTGCTGTACAGGGATGTGCTGCAGTAGGCTCCCTTTTGGGAATTTTCCTGCACTTCACAGGGCAGAGGGGTTGGATCGAGCAAAGAACAGCGAGGTACAAACAGTGCTGGTAACCAGGTAAAACCCTCCTATTCTTCTGTTCTTCATGCGATTTTTTTTTTTTTTTTTCCTGTGTCTTCCTCAATACAGTAATAGTGCTAATTGGGCATTGCTCCTTTTCTCTTGCTGGTGCCCTTGGTTTATACTGGCATGTTTAATGCCATTACTGCTGTCTACATGTTAAATGTGGGCAGCTCCTGTTCATATCAGCATCATTGTGGCTTTTTTCAGCAACTACATGATGTAGCAAGCTGTGTGACTGATAACTGCTTGATAGAGAGAACTAAAACATTCAGTTTGCAACACACCTCTTGCAGATTTGTGTTTTAAGGTAACCAGATCTTTTGCAATGAACCACTTCCACTCAAAAGAAGGCAAAAAACCTTAATCCAGCCTACAAGTGGGATGGAGAAGGGTGTTAGTCACTAATGAAGTACAGCTCCCAACTACATCAAAGTGAAGTGAATTGAAATGTGTTTAACTTGTAGACACTGCAAAAAGCCTGCACAGCAGCAGGCCTACTGTAGGACTCACAAACACAGAAGATCTTAGCCAACAGGCTGTTAATGGAGATTGGAATCAAAGACAGTGGCAGAAGTAAGAACTGGGGACACGTGACTAAGAACAGGCAGAGGCTGTTTGCAGACTGAGCTCCTGGAGCGACTACTCATCTTAGCACTTCTCAAATGCTGCATGGCACTTTTGCATGGTATCTTGTCCCAGCAAAGTCTCCTGTGCAGTTTTCTTCCCAGGGAAGATACAGATTTGTTTCCTTTGCCCTTTCTTTTCCTTTCCACATTATCCAGCCCCTCTAGGGCTTGTGCAGTCTGTGTCCTGCTGTGATTGCTGGCTCCTCGGCTGCTTCACTCTGCTGGAGAGTGGAGACAAGTTGGTTCTGCTGCTGAGTCTCCTGGGCAGCACTCTGGGTGCTGCTTGTCTTTGTGCCCCTGTGGCACAGGCTGCGTGCTGGCTCTGTCACTCCAGGCATGGGTGCCAGACATAAAAGAAATTACAGTCAACATGTTGTAATTTGGGCAACAACCAGAAAGCCCCCACTGCCAAATAACACGACTGTCTGGGACTGATAGATATTTCCTGTCCCCTCAGGAAAAAAAAAAAAAAGTAGAATATATATCTATTCTATCTCAATCTGCAAGCCAGAGCTACCAGAGGAGAAAAGTTCAAGAGTTTCCCTGTGGTGTGTGCTGGTGCCTGCCTGCAGGGAAGAGGGAAGGCAGGTCTGTGCAGCGCAGCAGCAGGCAGGCAGGATGCAGCAGGGAGGCTGCATGGGGCTACCACCCGATGCTGGGCTGAGGGTCAGAGACATCAGCGCTCACCAAGGCACTCGCAGCATCTCCTATCCACCACCACTGCTCTTCCTGTTCAAATGTACATATGCACACAGACCCAGTGTTTGGACCACAGCTGTGCTCTGTTCAGTGCATCACCCTGCCCTTCCACAGGTGGACTGGAGCCCTGGACTGGGGCTGGGTAGGGCAGGAGATGCTGAAGTCCCTTTTTAAGTCGATGACAAATGAAAGAGTGACAAATTCTCTGCTTCTGCTCGTGGGCAGGTTGGAGAATAACAAAAGGAGCACTTACACTGAAAACCGGGGTTAATCTTAACCTGCCTGACATGCTGAACACCTTGCTTAGTGAAAAGAAGGTCTGCAGATATCTTCAGAGAAAAGGAAATACAGGTGCATGAAATTGATGTGAAGGTTTATTGCTGCAGAAAAAAAAAAACTGTAAGAGAAAAATCGAAGCTTCAAATTATTCTCATCTCCAAAATGAGACATCTTGATCCTGCAGTTAAGCAAAGTTTTCTATGGATTGCCAAAAAATCCAGATAAAGCCGTGAACTGGAGTCATGAAACTGCATCTAGAATTGGATGCAGGGCTTTCACTTAACAAATGTGTCTATGGGTAATGACTGAAAATTGCAGTTCCCTTCTAATCCAAAAAATGCCTGTTCCTTGAACAGAAAGCTAGTCAGCATTGGCTTTTAAAGCACAATGAACACCACGTTTCTGATTTTCCTTCTTGGGTTTTTCTTTTTGGTTGCTGTTTTTGTTGTTGCAATGACAAAAGAGGAGCAGCACTATGTGAAGGAAGTGCGGTTAAACCAGACTTTAGAAATCCCATGCCTTGAGGACACGACCTCAGAAAATTTGTCCAATTACCATTTGAAATGGCTAGTGGTAAGTATTTTTCATCTCACGGACAAATTTCAGAAGGAACTGTGGGGTATTTTCGCAGATTGAAATAGAAATGTTAGACTTCACTTCGTTCTGCAGAATCTGCTAAACAAAAGGTATCAGTCGTGTTGGACTATGATAGTAAAAAGTACAAACATGGTTTTGCAACATAGGCACCACAAACAATAGCTGTTAAAGAAACAAAGAGGGAAAATTCCATCTTAATTGCTTATAATTTTTCAGTAGTATATGTAGAGCAGGTCTGTGGAAAGTGGCAAAGAACTTAGCAAATGTAGCAGAATTAATATATTCCTTGTGTTGCATTTCTCAGGGCTTTTTGCTGTTGTGAAGCTTTAGTATCTGAAAAATACATGGTTACTGCATAGGGTAGTGAGATATCAGGCTGCTTTGAAATAGAAAAAAAAAGCAGGGGGAGGGCTGACTACAATGTTGTTGTTTTTGTTAACCTCTGTGTCACAGATACACACCAAAGACATGCAAACCCAGTTATCTAGCTAACCACATAAAAACTATTTTTAAGCAAATTGCTGTGAGATATAAAGCTAATTATATTTCTGTATTGTATCTCACTTTCTGGATAAATATCCGTATGCATGTTTTAACATAACCTTCTAGCATTAATTTCAGCATGTAAAGATAAGTTTCAGGCAGCAGTGTCCTTAACCTTTGCCTGTTAATTTCTATCTATTGTCACTGAGGAGCTGTAACTGTTGAGGGTTTCCTTAAAGACGATTTTCAAATATTTTAGGTTTTTTAGTCTTTTGTCCCTGCTCATTATCTATTTAGATATCTCCTTTTGCAGTGCATTCTTAATATTAACATTCTTAAAAGTTTTGTAGGGAACATCCTTGTCCTTACTACTTTTTAGTGTTGTTAGTTCACTCTACAAAGTAGCAGAGGAAGGGGAAGCAAAAAACCCAAAGGTCAGCACAATGACATATGTGGGTCGCCATGCGTAATTTAGAGAATAGCTTGCAAATATGTACCGAGGCACAGATGTCCAAGATGTGCCGGCAGCACCTATATCTAAGAGTGCATGAGGGCATTAAGAGACTTTTAGCTATTATTATCAGGTTCTAGCTATTTAAAATCTAAAAGATCGTGGGTTTTTTTGGAATTACATGTTAAATGCAACTGAATGAGGTGTTCAGCACAACTTAAAGACTGCTACAATGAGAAAGCAGCTCTGTTGCCCTCTCTGTGGGCTACAGAGACCAGGACTCATGAGACACAGCTATTTACTCTACAGTTGATTGGTAAGATGATGACCGCTGTTGGTTTTGAAGTTCTGAGAGAGAATATATTTGGAAAAAAATAGATGTTGCAAGCGTCCACTTACTATTACACGATGCTGGAGGTGCAAGGGAAGATTTTGATAGTGGGAATAGTGCTGGTCTACAAAAATATTTATGGGGAGTGTCTGGTCTTCACACATTGTGTGTGTCACTCTTTTCACAGGAGGAAAATGGCAGGAAAGAGGAACTTGTGACCAAGGAGCCCTCCTGCCCTGCAGTATACAGGAATGGCAGCGTGCCGTACAGGCAAAGAGTCTGCCTAGGTTTGAATAATGCTTTAAAGATTTTCCCCACCAAAATCATGGATGATGGCAGAGTGTTTTCCTGCCATGTGATGTACCACCCGGAGAGAGTCCGGAAGAGCAGCACCACCGTGAGAGTATTTGGTAAGGGGCTTATGCCAACTGCCCGCTTACTTGCACTTGGAAAGGTAACACTCCTGTCTGGTTCTGAAGGCAAGAGCTCTTGAAATACACTGGGTTTTTGATATATATACATATGTACATTGGGGTTTTTTTCAGCTGCAATGAGTTAAAATGTTAGTAAATAACCACATACGTTTTAGGAAGAATTTGAGGCCATTCTTTCAATTTCTGGCATCAAAAATAGTAAATCCATTACACACATATC
Source organism: Caloenas nicobarica (assembly GCF_036013445.1). Classification (NCBI taxonomy): domain Eukaryota; kingdom Metazoa; phylum Chordata; class Aves; order Columbiformes; family Columbidae; genus Caloenas; species Caloenas nicobarica. The sequence goes on along the minus strand of NC_088245.1, from coordinate 94,006,252 downwards.
AACGCCACTGGCATGCACATTGCCACTATCTCACCCTGATGTGTAAGCTTATGCTGGCACTTTGCAGGTTACAGTTAAGCACCTTGGTGATCAAGATCTCTATGCCCCAGTTACAAAATGACTGTGCTGCTTGTGTTTAGGAAACCATGGCCAAAATTTAGCAAGCTAAAGCAGTTTGGAACTAGCGCTGTAAAGTCGCATCCTCAAAGGCATGTGATGTTTGCTGCCAAAGGCTCTGGTCCTGAAAATGAGGTCCTGCCTAATGGTCTCAAACTATTCAGGAGTGGCAGGGCCCATCTACTTCAAACATGTGGACTGGCATTTCATGTTGGAAGCCTTCTGCATCTTTAGATATTTGCTCCATTCCCTCTCTAGTGGCTTACGAACCACTGTACAGCCACCGAGGTACAACTAAGTCAGAGCAGTGCTGCCCATGGAAAACTGGGCCGTATTTTCTGCTTGTATAGCAATGGGTCCGGAAAGTATATTTCCAGTGTTCCTAAAATGAACGGGTGCTAAACAGTGGGTGTCAAGGATCCTTTGACTGTAGCTGTTTGCCCAAGGAAGCCTGTGACTCAGGGATGGCACAGCTATGCAAGGCTGATGCTGTGAATGCAAAGAAAGATCCAACAGAGAGCAGAGAGAAAGAATAAAAAAAAAAAAAAAAAAAAAAAAGTAAAAAGCAAAACCTGTATCTGGGGGCTGTTGGTCCCTGACACAAGAGAAATAAAAATAGAAGTCAATAATCTGAAATTTCCTCTTGCGTCTGCATGATTCAGACATGGACTTTTAAAAATCAGCATTTATTAAATAGCTACAGTGTTGCCTGGGTAATGATTCAAGTACACTAACATACTTGAACTCTCTCTTCCCTCCATCTCTGCTGATGCTCTTGCCTTGGTTTGTGTACCTGTTAGCTTAAGAGGTTTCTTTATTTGTCTTATTCTCTGAATTACTCCATCACGTGCAGTCCCCTGTGCATGCACACACATCAGCAGATTAGCACAATGGGAGAGAGGTCAACAAGAGAAAGCAACCGTGAGCCTTGGTGGTGAACAGCCTGTGATGCTCCCAGTAAGTGCTGGCCGGTTTTGGACTGGGGTGCTGTGCCGTCAGCCTCTTTCACAGATGTCCTGAAGGCAGGGCTAGGTGGAGGGGCTCCCAGAGAGATGGTTTGTGGTGGGTGCTGAGGAAGGTCTCTCAGATCTCAGGCCAATTGAGTCCAGATCTTGGAGGATTTTTGTGCTCTTAGCCATTTTGCATCTGATATTTTTCAGGTAAAATAACTACTTTGCATGCAGTCTCACCCTTTTCTATTACCATTTGCTGAAGTCAGGCTGCTTATAATTGCATCATACCAGCTCTTCTCCATTTACCTCACTTGAGCTGCAGTGGGAGAGCAGCATCTGAGAGCAGAGGGTCCAGAGCCGCCCCTGCCCCAGCCCACAGGCCCCTGCCCTGCCAGAGCAGGAGCGGGCAGAGAACAGGCAAAGACAGTGGCCACAATAACCCAGAAATCTCCAGCTGACATTTGGGGATAGACAAACAGCCGCTCCCGATGACAGCACTTTTGTTCCTTGTGCCAGAGCTGATCAGGGAACGAAGAAATGAATGGTTATGTCCTAGCAGGTAGACCCAGCCTCAAATGGCCAGGGTGGGATCTAAAGCGTAACAGTAAGTGCATACAATGTCAACAGCACATTATGCTAGTTATATCTGCTGTCCTGGACATTAGAAAGGATGTAGCTAGAGAACCAAGGCCAGCTGAGACCTGGGGAGATTTTCTCATCTCATCTCAGCAAGCCAGCATCCCCCCATCACCCAAACACTCATGCAATTGCACCCCATGGGCTGAGGGACATGGAAGAAGGACAGAGACAATGGGCAGCTGGTGTACCATAGTGCTGTAATAGGCAGGAGGAGGAGAGGGAGGTACTGTCACCTAGGGAAAGCTCCTTGTCCAGGTTCCCTCCGAAAAATGCTTCAAGGCTAAACACACCGTAGACAGCACAAGTCTGAAGGGCGGCAGTGACACTTCCCCACAGATGCTTGAGGTGGCCTGAGTACGACTGAGAGCTGGGCGGGAGATGATGGGGAAGGCATGAACAAGTTTCTCAAGCTGGCAGTCTTGATAGGTTGAGTAAAAACAGATATTCAATCTAGAGAGCTTATTTTAAGAGGGTACTTTTGGACTGAAATGCTTTAAAAATATTTCTTTTCTAGAACAGAGTTCTTTTAGATACAAGTTTCTGAGAAAATGTATGGCCTTTTCATGTCTAACTTTGCCAAATATTGATTTCTCCTTTTTGTGAGAGTAAAAGCTCAGCAGCAGAAACTGCTATACTAAATATTGAATTTCTGCTAGACCAAAAACATTGGTAAATATCCTAGCAAGACAAATGAATGTCAAACTGTTAGCAGGGGCTGAGATGTTAAATGGAAAATATCTATTAGATCATTCAGAGATGTGCTTGAGAGCTGCCTGCCAGAATAGTTACCCAGCAAACACACCTTCCGAGGAGCAGAGGAGAGCATCCAATACAGATGTGGAAAAGCATATATGTTCTCACAAAGAAAAAAAAAAGGAGCAGGCACTAGACTAGATACAGATGCTAGACTAGATGTTATTCAGTCTCCCAGCCAACTTTTAGCTGAGATTAGAACATCCAGTTTATCAGACTTTTTCTTATGTCTGAAAAAGTATGGTTGTTTTCTGCCAGCCCCACTACCATCTGTACAGTTTTGGCAAGGCAGAAACAAGGACAAAATCTTAAGACATTCATTTTCTGACAGAAAGAATTCCACCCTCCCTACCCCCCAAAAAAAGGAAAAAAAAATAAATTAAATTCCACCTAAAAAAGTACCCGAAATCCAGAAAAACATTACGTCGTGATATTTAAATATAGGTCACTCCCAGGCATAATCTGCCAGGAAAACTATGCAGAAAATTTGAAATTTTAAAAAAAAAAAAAAAAGGCAGGAGAGTCCTTGGTGGATTCGTTATATAAAACAACAGGGAATCATAAGCAGTTCAGCTCAGAGGGGAATGTGTAGAGGTTAAGTGAGGTTTAGGTTAGAAAGAAAGAATTACATATCTCCTAAGTAATCCAGAGGCTGCACTTGTTTCCAGTCCAGTTTTAAGGCTCAGAAATGTCCAGAGGCACAATTTATCCAAGGCTTTTGAGACTTTCTATATGTTAGCACCGTTTAAACAGTCCTTACTTAATAAGTCAGTTAATATTACTGCAAACCAGTGATCCCAATGGCTAATTTAGAAATGCCGACTTGGAGAGGCTTATGATACCTGACAGCTTTTACGTATACAGTCAGACGCACCTAGAACCAAAATGCTGCTAAAACAAAAGAAAACGCTTTTTCCATTTCTTGTGGATGTGGTCATCAGAGATGCGCTGCTGTGACCTGCAGGTGAGCTCTGGGCTTCCTGACAAGGCAGGAAGCGTCTGTGGTGTGAGTCTGTCACACGTCTGCCCAGGCGACAGCATGTGGAAAGCTGGTACCCAAGGTCAGTCAACGTCTTTGGGGATGGCTAAAGCCTTTGCAGATGACTTTGACTGGCGAATACCTGGAGGAACCTGTAACTGGGGAGTGTTTTACTTCAGCAGGCCAGGGAAGGGTGGCTTTGCTGCCAGAGCTGTTTGAGCTCATTTCTCCAGCAAAGCCACCTGAGAGTTAGTATAGATAGGCAGTGAAATACGTCGCGGATCTTGTGGTAGTAGCTGCTGATACATACTCGTAAACTACTTCCTTGACCTCAAATTGGAGCTGTGCAAGCTTTTATCTTGTTAGGTGCGTAGGTAGATGTAGGATTTAGTTTCCACTCTTTTTATGAAACAAGGCTGTTAAGTCTTGTTAGAAGTTGTTACTGTGACCTTTCGGTATCCATTACACTAACACATTTCTGTTTGCTTTCCAGCCTACCCTGAGATCTCTCTTAGCCTGCAGGAGGGCTCAGCTGGCACCTCGCAGAAGGTAAGCAATTTTGGAGCAAAGAGTAATACCTGTGACTGCCACCATGCCATCCCAGCAGGGCCAGGCAGGCTAAGCTGAATCAGCTATAGGTGAGACCTCCAAAATGACTGAGCTCACAGGGTGACAAGCAAGTCGATGAGTTCATGTCAGACATCCATGCCCTTTCTTCTGAGAGATTCCCACCCCCACAGCAATAAGCTGCTTCAGTGAGCACAAACTGGAACTAGCTAAGGGCTTCTCCATGGTGTGGACGGAATCTGATTTTGCTTTAGCCCTAGAGAAGTCTCCAGGACAGGGTTGAGCGGCTGTGAGGAGTCGGTGGTGTTGCACGGGGCTGCGATGCTCCCTTTCCCTCTCCATTTGCTGGCTACTGCCTAGTAGCCTCAAGTTGCCCTCTCCACACTGCTTAAAATCCCTCTCTGAAGAAGGCCATCCACTACCTGGGATGCTGCTCCAAGGGGCCAGGCAGTGGAAGCCCCCACCTGCCACACAGCCTTCCTGGGGACAGGGAGGAGCAGGTCCTGTGGGAGCGGTGCTTGGGGCACCAACATGGCCTTATGTGTCGATGGAAAAGTGATGGTCATGTCAGGCATAATGTGTTGTGCTGCATGCAGAACTCAGCTGGAGCAATCGGATGCAATGGTATGGCTGGATCTGAGTCTGAGGGCCTCTATTTAGGCCTGAGCAGTTACACATGTGGTTTGGGGCCTTTGTTTTTTATCACATGCTTGGTAATGGTGAAACCTAAAGGTCTGCTGTACTGCACTGGCCATTCTCAGCATAAAATATATTTGTGGCCCATAAAACTGACTAGTAAACCACTCTGACTACTAGCTATGGCACTTTGCTTCCTATTGCATCCATCCAAGTTGAAGCTTCTGATCCATGAGAAACCCAAATTAAGAAAGTTTTCCTTGGAAGCAGTGCTTGTAGGCAGGCAGAACCTTGTACTAACCATATCCACCTGCTTCAGACAAGCTATGAGTCAGTTGGTTCTGCAAAATTGGTATAATTTTCTTGGTGGCCAACTTCCAGGTGTAGCGTTGGACATTGCAGGCTTTTGTCTGCACTGCCCTGCTGAGCAGGGGTGCTGCTGTCATGGGACCAGGCAACTGAAACTCTACCAAGAGCCTCCATCCCATCTTCACCTCCAAACCAACACCGACTCCTTTCCTTCTCTTTTCTTCCCTTTCTTGCAGGGCTTAAATCTACTTTGGATGTTAGATTTGTATTCTTCATAGGATGCATTTATAAAAATATTATGAACTAAAAGTGCCTGAAAAATAGGAGATTAATGAAGAGAAGAGAGGGGAAAGCAATTACACTTTGAGTTCAAAGGTTGTTTACCATGACAAGGAAAGCGTTTCAAATGGGTAGTTTCAGTCTTCACACTGAATGATTGATTTCCGCTAGCTGAAATGCATCGAGCTTGCTTTCAACGAAATGTGTGAACCACTTTCTTGAAAAGTGGGTGCAAGAGGGTTTGTACTGCATGAGTAGCACATGCTTTATTCTTTTTATTTTTTTTTTTAAATGGAAAAGGCAGTTTCTCTTAGTGCTATAAGCTGCTAAGTAAACAAGATTTGGAACATCCAGGCAGCATGAGGATGAGATGTCCCACCCTGCTAGTGCCCAGCCCTTTAAACCAGCCATGATTTAGAGGTCTTTCCCATCTGTTGCTTGATGGAAAATCAAATTGAGCACAAACACAGTTTTTCTGAGCAATTGGCATACAGCCACGACTACTGCCTCTAAAGCATGCAATTCTTTGTGACTTCTGGAAACCTCTTACACATCATGCCCTCTACAAAGGTGTCTAATTTTGTATATTCAACATATCATTGTGCTAGGCAGTCGTTTTCATGGGTTTTGTCTCTATCTGCCAAATGAAGAAAGGATTTATCCAGCAATCAGGAGGTATCTCATTCTGCCCTCACACACACTGTGCCCATTGCTGATTCCAGTGTTTCTCCACGTGGGCGTTTGTCACCAAGATGCTGGGCTGGGGGCGGCAGGGTGGAGGGTCCCTCTACATCTCTCCAGCCACAGCACAGGGCTGGAGGGTGTTGGAGGCCTGTCACACCCTGACCTGGCCCAGAGCGATGAGGATGTCCTTGGGCTCTCATTCAGCGGTGTCAGCAACCCGGAAAATGGGATAGAAAGAAATGCAATGAAGAGGAAGCGAGTGCTTCCTTCCCAAGCAGGATGGTGAGGGATTTTAGAAGGGATTCCCAAGCTCTGTCTGTGAGGGATTTTAGAAGCCGGCAGCTGGGTGAGAAATGCCGGAGGCTAACGACTGACTTTTGCTGCCCACAGCCTAACGTGAGCTGCGTGGTGAGGAAGGCATTTCCCAAGCCGAGCCTCGTGTGGTACGTGGACAGAGCGAGCCTCATGGAGCGGCCTGGAGGTAAAGCAACCTGTCAATAGGGCAATGTTGCAGCTGTGGAAGTGGTTCCCAAGAAAAGTGATAGGTGCTTGTCTGCTCCTGCTACAGGGAACCTGTAGATGGCTGTCAGGGTGAAGGGGAGGATCAGGCCTCAAAGGGAACAGCTGGCAAACAACTGTGGTCATCGCCCCCTGCAATTGCCAGGGATGGGAACAGTGGCTTGGCAGAACTGCGCTGCTCTTGCCGGATCTTTGATAGTGTCTCAGCAAAGAAACCCGCTAGTGTATGAGCTTGCTTTTCAGTACCACTATTTTGCACAGCTCTGATTTATAGTTTAGAGCATAATAAGAGGGTCTTGCAGCTTTTCTTTTTTTTCTTTCCCCAAGAAATTTCTGTTGAACAAGAAGACTCGCAAGACAGTGAAGGTTTCTATCAGCTGAGATCAACACTGATATTGCAAGAGACCCACCAGGAACATAAGACATTCTCATGTGCATGTCTATTTTCCTTCCTCGGGAATGAAAAATTGAATATTTCATCAGAAGAAATATTTGTTTCATTCGGTATGTTTTTCATAGACAGGACATATCTGAAACATAAGACGCCAAGAACACGAAACACATATGTTCTCCATTTTTTAAAATACTGAAGAAAAGACAAGTATATGGAAAGTTTATTGTACAAGTTTGTCACACAGCTTGAACTTTCTGGTTTCTTAGCTCAAGTCTCTGCTCAAGTCTCTAAATGAGCTAAGAAACTCCTGCACGAACATAAGATGCTTGCTATTTGTTAGGCAGCATCTTGCTGCACTTCTCATACCCAAAAGTACACTAGCACGCAGTACCAGTAAGGCTTCATAACCGTGTGTTTCTCACTAAGCACGCCTGGTAGAAAGTCTGCATGTGCAATGCAGCTTTCTGGAAAGTCAAACCCTTGGAGTCAGGGCTATGTTGCACATTGTCAATGAAACCTGTAAAAGGCCCCTAAACCAGCTGGATAATTTTGGGCAATAGAGAACCTCCTCCATAACCTGTACTGTAAGAATTACCTAAGAGATTAGGGAACTGTGAGGAAATACGGTCTCAAGCAGTTGGTGAAAGCCAGAGACATGGAAGTGCAGAGGTTTATGGCATTCCTGAGGATGGAGGCTGGCCAGCAAGAAGGGCTAATTTCCTTTAGCACCCTCTTGTGCATGCCTTGCCTTCAGGTGCAGATGCACAATTACACTTGGTTGGTTGGTTGGGGTTTTTTACTATGTGTGCTCCTTGCTGCACGGATAGTACAAATGAACTGCTGGACCCTTAGCAACCTCCACAGGTACGTCACGTACCATGGTGACCTGCTTGCAGCTCAGCTGTTTTCACCTGTCTCTCTGGATACGCTTGTTGGTATGTTTTTCCACAAAGAAACACTGCATTAAAAACCAGAGCTTACTCCCCTGGAAATATAGCTCCAGAGGAAAGACAGATAAATAATCATTTTTCTCCAAAATGACTCATTTCACACAATTTGCAGTTTTGTAGAAATGTATTCAAATCAGAGAGATGTCAATTAAAGAAGTCTACATTCTTGCCTGCAGGCTATACTAGCACTAAGATAGACCCACTCTGTAGAAAAATGTTAATGTATTTAGATGTGACAGAAAAGAAAGAATTAAATTAATTCTCAACTATATTCTGTGAAGGTGCCATACTAATGCACAGCATGACACAATGCCCGAAATAAATTTTCAGCCTTTATAACAAAAGTCTAACTACTTTTAAGAACTCCTTTCATCTTTTTTTTGTTTTTTCTTCACAGACAATAAGTCTAATGAAGCCTCATCCCAAGCTTTTACCACCATGGCTTCAGAAGGTAGGATAAATTAGAGCACAAAATAACTTGGTTTATGTTAGAGGTGTGGCTACACATTCCTAAAGCTGTTGGAGAAATGGTTTTGCAAACCCATTTCTGGATGGGTATTAAGGTACCCCTTTCTGCAGCTATGACTTCAGAGAAATTACAATAAACAGATATTTTAGTGATGTAATCTATCATAATTAAGCCCAAGCATAATTAAACTCCAGCCTTGAGGGGCACTTAATGTTATTTCTGATTCTTCAGCTGGCATTTGAATATAGTTCTTTCAGCATCAAACTGATAATTAAAAATAACAGCCCTACTAATGGTTCTACCTTCTGCTTAAGCATACAGCCAAGATCCTCAATGCTTTTGCCTAATTAAAGAACTGAAAGGGATGTTTCTTAATTTGTGTAAATTCGGTAAATCTGCTCTCTGCCCCTGCAAGTTTGTCTTATTATCAGTTTATTGCAGACAGACAAATTGTTCCCTCTGCACCTCAGCTCAAGCCTTTTGGAGACGCACCTCCTGGGGTTGTTCGCTCTGCTCCGCACGGGCGGCAGCTGCATTCCAGCACTGTGTTACGTGAGTGCATCTGGGAAATGCTGTAGACAAACAGCATAGAAAGAAGTCTGGTTTTCTATATGAGCTTACTTCTGTGAGTGCAGGTTATGGCAAGACCTGGGGGTTTGGGCAATACCCTGCTGGGCACCAGAAAGCCGTCCCAGGTACTGGGTGTCACAGAGAGAGGGGAATTTTTCTTTTACTGGCTTCTGAAAAGTGATGTCTCAAAGCAGCCCCTGCAGCTTGTGTCAGGTCACCACTCTGCTTCGCCTTGAACACTCCGTAGTGACATACTGGCATAATGGGATCCGGGCACACCTCGAGGTGCCCCACTACTCCTGGTTTTAGACCCACTGCATCTTTGGTAAGGGATCCTCTTGAGGAGCTATCTCCTACGAAATTCTTGTTAGCACAAGATACACTACGATTAAATGCAAATGGAAGAGCAATGCTCAAAACAGTCAAAGGAGGTACAAAGGTAGCAAAAGAAAGCAGCTGTGAAGTTGATGATTATCTGCTTATGCTGAGACACAATCTGCAGAGGATCACTCCCCATCCAACACCCTCCCAATGTGCCTGACCACTCAGAGGTACTTGGCCTGCTTTCCCAGATGTTTTTCTAATGAGGCATGTGCACTTTCATGGTTCATCTCCCTCATGGTACTCTTTGGGGAGACTAAATCCTTCCTCCTAATCTACTCAGGGGATACTTTGCCTGAACCCTTGGGAAAAAAAAAAAAAAAAGAGACAACTCTCTTACCCAGAATGTACAGAATGTATAATACCGCTTGGGCAGGACAGTGCTTTGCTGGCTGGATAACAGTCCTTTAATTACAAAGAATAACTCCCTTTCTCTCCCCTTCTTCGAGGACTCAGCTAGCACTTTTCAGTGCAAAGTGTCCCTGAAATTTCCTGTCAGGATTGCAGTCTCTGAAATGCCTCATGGATGGAGCTATGCAGGTGCCACCACCAAGTCATATGTGTTATTTCAACCTGCATGCTAATAAGGTGCCTGTGTACAGGATAAAACCATGTAACTCACTTCTGCTTTTGGAGCTGAGATGCAGACTGGAGGTGCCTGAGGCTTCAAACCTTTTTCCCCCAAACCTTTGTCTCCCTAGGGATTTCACAGGACATTTACCTCAGGTGCGTCTTGTTTCTATCTGGGTTACTTGGTTGTGTTGTGCATTGAAAGATTATTTGGAAATTAAGTGTGATGCACTCTCACTCTTGAACCCTTGAAAGACCCACTTTTCTAAAGCAAAATAAACACCTTTCTCAACCTGAGTAAAAGTGTTTGCTTTGATTTGTTGTAGGCCTTGGAAATTCAGCACTTCCATCAGCTGTCATGACTACCTCAGGTAAGGGGGGAAAAAAGAGCCTTCTTTATTACTCTGTCGATAGATGTATGATCTCTGCTTGACCTGTACTTAAATGTCATGTACACAGAGCCAGAGGCGTGCTGGGGAGAGGTCAGCGTGCTCTGGTATCAATGGAACCTCTGTGCTGCTGGACGGGAATTTGCGAGCTATGAAGTTACCCACGAAGAGATCTGACACAAATCCTGCAAAAACTGTCATATTCAGCATGTAAAATGGCATGCTGCATATCACATATTATTCTTATGACTTTTTATAAAATGGAATTAAAACCCCTACACAACTATGAATAAATTTGTCCTATTATGACAAATTATGAGAGGCGCATGTGGCGGAAAAGTTAAAACCATCACTTTTCCTTGACCCAATAGTAGCACATCATTCCCATTCATTAGTGATATAAGATAAATACCACTGTTTACCAGAGCATGCATAAAACTATCTTAAACAAGTGAGAGGAAAATCTGCAAGAGTAGGTGATCTCCTGGGCTTATACAGCTGCTGCGTGTTGTCAGAACCATTTCTGGCAAGGCCCTGGATAGGCAGGGGACCACCATCCTCCCACCATCAAGTGCATAATCCACCCCATAGCAGTTAAATTGAACCCTGTGTATAAAAATGTAAATAAATAACACACACAACTAACCCATATGAAAGGCTCTGCGTTGATAAAGTCAGCTGTCTCTGATTGCCCCTTGAATTTGTGGGATGTTTGAACATTTAACCTCAACTATGATAACAGAGTTCCTGCCATGGAGTCTACATTTAACCAACAGTTACTGCAAGCTCTTTGATCTGGGTTGTTGTATGATCTATTAATATTATTTTTAAAACACCTTATTGACTAAATGTGATACTGTGTAAACTGTTTGTCTTTAGAGCATCACTTGACATCTTTTACCTCTCTGGATTTCACAAGTCAAGCAAGCTTGGCCTCTATTTCCACAACACAAGGTAATAAATTCAGCCAAAACATTTTCTGTATTACTTCAGGAGTGTAAGAGAAAGTTACATAAACACAATAACCACCTTGCATTTTTGTAGCAAACAATTTAATGTCTATTGAAGCCCTTTACTGAGTGCTTTGTAAACTAGGAAGTCCACAGTTCAAAAATCAATGTATGAGAAAATGATGTCTTAATTTCATTTTTCTTTAATGCTCTATTCAGGATATATGCATTAATTTCAACAAGTGAATAGACATATTGTATATATTTTTACAATACATATTCCTTCTATATCTTTAATTAAATATCATACAAAACGAGAATGACATTAGGGCTAGAAAAAGTGCAACCCAAACACTGAGCACAGGAGTACAAATACAAAGCACCGATAAACAAAATATTTACAGCAGCTGACTCAGCTCAGTGATTTGTTCTCCGGGCTGGTGACACCAAGGCCAGGGGAGGTCAGGGTGACTCACTTGAAAGGATTTAACCTCACCCACTAGGGAGAAGTACATGCACCCTGAGGTTGGCAGCAGCCTCAATGGAGAGAAGGGGAAGCTCCCGCCTGCTGAGTGGCTGGGTCCTGATCCCAAAACGAAGGGTTGGTGCCCAGCAAAGTGCATTTTCTTGCAGCACAGCCTGCCTGTGAGCAACTTTCTCTTTAAAGTTTCTTTCCACATTGAAGTCCAGCTGTTGATCCCTGTAGGACTGGCTGGTTTTAAGCAGCAGTTAGACAGGCATTGCGGCTGCCCTCACCAACAGCAAGGTGTGTGCTCACTGCTACAAAGTCTGAATAAATACAGGCATGGCACACACTCCCATTTTGGAGACAAAAAGAGCCCATGCAAAACGGCAGTACAGGTAGCATGGGGAAGAGGCAATGTGACAAGTTGTTGTCAAATGCCGTCTTCCCTTCCGTAGCAGCAACGAAGCTTTGGCTCGGAACTGATCCACCATTGAAGCAGCTAAATAACAATTTGGCCATTGGTAGTTGGCCTTGTTCTCCCCGCCACACTCCCGCCCCCAGAAAAAATCAATTGCAACAGACTAACTTTCATGAGTCTATGGGACATTGAACATCCTCCTTAAGCTGTGTAACTCAGTCCTGTAACCTGCACTTAAAGTAGCTGACATTAGGCTACAGCAGCATTTACCCAGAGACGAGCAAGTAATGCGATGGGCAGTGTGAGGGGTAATGCTGGTGGAAGATGCTGAACACAAGGCTTGGTCCTGCCCCAGCAGAGTGCTGTTTGGGAGCTGAATCACTCAGCGTAAATCCCTGGGGCATGCCAATTGAGATATTCCAAGGGAGGAACACAGGTTGCAGCAGCACTGGGATTAAAGTGTGCTGCTTCTCACGCTGCCTTCCCCATCCCCAAAGCACAGACGCTTGCCCAGCCTGGCTGACAGAGGGGCAGCAAAGTGCTTGTCCAAGTGAACTGAAAGCCCTTCTGTCTCAGCAAACAATTTCACAACAAAGGCTAAAAATACACAATGTGAACAGAGAGGATTCTCCTCGCTGGATCGTACATCTTCACTGATTGAGGAGGTACGAGGTCAAAGTCACGGCGTGAGCTGGAGCTGAGCCATTTCTCTTCTGTAAATAGCCCAGGAAACATCTGCCTTTTAATCAATGCCCCTGATGTGTGGCAGCCATGGTGTGCCAACCATGGGTTAGTGCTTCTCCTCCTGGCTTACTGCTGGTTCCCACATCAGCGCCACCATCAGCTTCTTGAGCAGACCCCTTTGGGCTGCAGCTGATTCAAGACACCCAGTCCAAGTCTACCCTTGTGAAAAAAGGGGGTTGATTCAGTTCCTGTTGTTTTGCAAGTTTTTAATGAAATCCAAGAGGCAGCTGGGAACTGATAAGAGGGAAGAGTGCACAGAAATAGACCAGAGAAGGAGGAGGAGAGACAAAAACAAGGCTGTTAATACTGCAGGCTGGTCTTTGCTTAGCTTCCACAATAGCTTTATCTCTGAGCCCAACGATGCTCAGGCTTTGAGTGCTGGGTTACAGCTGCATTTCACCTTCTCAGATTTGTTCAGATGGCTTAATGATGCTTTTTCCAGAAATGTGACAGGTGTTAGGAAATACGGGCTCTTTTTAGTAAATGTGAAATAGTCCTCTTGGGAAAATAGAGGTCTACTTGCTAACTACCATCTGTCTGTGTTTGAATATCAGATAAATATCTAGTTCAGCTCTAGAATACTTAGCACTTCAAAAAAAGATTAAAGGAAAATGTTAAATAAGTTGGTATTTGGCACCAGGCATTGCAGGTGTGACTCCTGTACACTAACTGCTTCAAAACTTCTCTTTTCTTGTTCAGAAACCAGTTTTGTCTCATTGGAGCTGGCAAAACCCTGTCTAAATTCTGATTTATGTAGGTTTGTTTATCAGACTCTATTGCCTTCAGGTGGAAGCAAGCTAGTGCACACAGAACTACAGAGTTTCAGCTGAAACTCAGCTGAAATCCAAAAATGCATGTTTAAATGACCCATACGTTTTCTCAAAGTTTATTCATCTATCTCACCAAACTCCTCTTGAGTTCAGCTTGTGACAGACTAGACTCATAATTTTGTGGTGCATGTCTGAGGGAAGGTAGCGTCTCAGGTAGTTGGTTACAAATCTTTGACCTCTTTAGTCAGAAAACAGGGAAGAAAGAGGGTAAAATGAACAAGCGAAAGGGTCCTCTACAGCAATTTTTACAAGCTTGTGTGTTTTTCAGCAGAAGCGCTGATTTCTACCACAGAGACAAAAAGCTATACCAGCGACACAGCATTCACTGAGAGTTTGGCAACAGCACGTGAGTAGATGATGCATCTCTTTTGCTTCCTAGGACTGTTAACAGGGGAGCTATGTAGCTAAATGTAGGCTGAGGGAACTGGGGCTGTGTAGCCTAGAGAAAAGGAGGCTGAGGGGAAACCTTATCACTGTCTAAAACTACCTGAAAGGAGGTTGTAGCGTGGAGGTTGTTGGTCTTTTCTCACAGGTAACAAGTGATAGGATGAGAGGAAATGGCCTCAAGTTGTGACAGGGGAGGTTTAGATTGGATATTAGGAAAAAGAAAGGGTTGTGAAGCATTGGAATGGGCTGCCCAGGGAAGTGGTGGAGTCACCATCCCTGGAGGTGTTTAAAAGATGTGTAGATGAAGTTCTTAGGGACTTGATTTAGTGCCAGAGTTAGGTTATGGTGGTTGGACTCAATGACCTTGAGAGTCTTTTCCAACCAATATGATTCAGTGATTCTAAATACAGGTGCTGCAAATGTGTCACAAATTTAGTGAGTGTTGGATTGCAAATCTACAGTGATCTGGAGTATCTTGCAAAAAGTACAGCAGCAAGTATTCAGCTTTACATGGTCCTCAGTCTGTGATACCTCTGCCAAGAATATTAGCTCTGTGGTGCTAATTTTCAGCTGCTCGTTGATAGTCACCACATCATGCAAAAATTATTACTAAACATGGAAAAATTGTGCCCAAGCAGAGGCCAAAAGTCGGGTGGCGTAATCTGTACCAGCTTGTCAATACTTCACAGAAGCAATTCCCCTGCTGAGTTGCACTGAGTTAAAAGAAAAAGGCTTGAGTCTTTCAAGCTATCAAGAGTTTGCAGCAGCAAAAGAAGAACAAAAAGCGTTTGAGTATCCTAGTTTTATTAGATGTATTTAATTTCATAATATTAAAATCGAGAGAGTTACTTGGCAAATGTAGTGAGTACTAAGGGTAGTTTATAGATGAAATAAATTACTGGAGAAGCTAAATAAAATCACAAAGTAGCAATGAAGTCATGAGATAATATGGGGCAATAAAAGCTGGCTAACAGAACATCAAAAGGCAGCATCATTAAAGATCAATAAATCAATTAAAAAAAAACCCTAGAGGTGGACATTTTTTCACAAATCTTTCCCCTTAGAAAATCTCTGCTCTGCAGAAGAAAGCTAGAAGTTACTTTCTTTTTTAACATCTTGGTTTGTCTTTGTTCTTTCGGAACAGGCAGCACCCGTCAATGCACTTTTGCATTTGTATGACAGCCGTCTTTTAGCTGAAGTGTAAATGTAGCCGCCGCTTTCCATTTTCTGAATATATTTTTTGGCAGCATAGAACCCACAACCACGCAATTAGGCCGAAACCTTGCGACAACTTCTAATGCTTCACAATCCTGCTCCGGCACAGCTTGCTGGTTGTGATTTTTGCTGAAAGCGTGATGAATTACACTGCGATTTGTGGGAGGTACCGTGCGTTGCACCGCTCGTCGCCATGCTCTCCTGACCATCAGCTGAGGACTTCGAGGGTCCTCAGGCCCATGGATGTCATTGAGGGCAATCTCAGAGCAGATAAGGCCTCTGACGCCTACCAGCCCCTGCCCCTGTGCCCTCCCAGCACCACTGCCCTCATACAACAGGGGTTACCATTACCAGTTCAATCCTCGGATGCTCTAACACAAGCCATTATATAGATAAGTAATGCTCGTCAGCATGCAGTATAGAGCACAGTGTTACGAGATCTCCAAGCGTATGTCCTTTTTTTTTTATATAACTTTTTAAAATGTCGTAACTACCCATGCTTAGCTGCATAAAATTAAACACCCAATAAACAAGGAGAAAATAACTGAATTGAATTAATGTCCAAAACTCTCAGTAAATTTTTAGAGTGCCCTAAAATTGGACTGCTTTTGGTAAAACTTTTTAATACATACAGATACTTATTTTTATATACACACATGCCTGTGTGGTCAATTTCAATCAGAACCAGCATCTCATGAGAAAGAGTTTTTCCTGGCTCTGTCCAGTTACCTGTTTACATCGTTTAAACAATGGGTTTTTTTTCTCAGATTTATAAATCAGTAATTATACTAGAGACTTTCAGGTATCTCAGCTGTTTTATTTGTTGTTTGCATCAGAGAAAAGTGAAGGGAATAAAATAGACACAGTTGAGCCAAATGAAGCAGTCACGTACAGGCTTGTGAGATAATTGAAGGATATTATTTATTTTTGTACAGATTTGGACAATTCCACCACTGAATCCCCTCAAAGCCTCAGGAATGCCACGCACTCCCCTGAGAATACAACCCTGGTGCATCGTAAGTGTCGTGGCAGCTCTGGAAACACTGTGCCATTGTCTAGTTGCATATTTTAGCTATTATTTCGTAAGATGCAAACACAGAGATGGCTAGAAAAAACAGGAATGTATCCTTAGGCAGCACTGATCTTAAACGTAGGTAGCTTAGCTGTATTAGGAAAGGCAAAATATCTGCCTACAAACAGATGAAAGACGATTTTTGTGGTTCAGACACAGTACTTGACAGAGGAGACTGAGGTTTCACTCAGTCAAAGCAGAGGAAGACTCTTTGTGTTGCCACTAAGCCACTTAATATCTTTAGCTTTTTCATTACCATCAAAGAGCGAAAAAGCTTATCATTCCCCCAGACTGCTGTGCAGCTCAATGCTGGCCTGCTAGAACAGCTTAATAGGTATTCTCTAATAGTCTGTCTTTCTTCTAATATTCTTTAATTTGATAAAGGCACATTTTTTGTCATGTTGTAGGTCAAAAATGTAGGTGTCTTGGCAAGTGAATTTTGACACCCTGATTCTGGAATTTGATTCCCAGTCTTCAGCAGGGTGAATAGCTGGCTTCAAAACACAACTTTCACTAGGGGAAAAAAAAAAAAAGAAAAGAAATTACTAAAAATGTTTTGTGCCCATATCTTTTTAGGTAACTTGTCCTTCAGCATCACAGACCAGCCAATTTCAGTTACCAGAAAGAAAGATTTCTTTACTACCAGCAGTCTGCTCAATAGTACTGGTGAGACATTATCCAACAAATCCTCTTTTTTCAGCATGCTGTTGCAGTAAGCAAGAAAAGCAGAGAAGCACGAAACCTGGAGCATCATGTACATTTGTGCAGGGGAGTTCAAAAAAGGGAAAAGATATGAAAAGGAGAGTCATGGCTGCTGTGTCCCCACACCGTGGGTTGTCACAGGCTTTTGGCATTCCTGCCTACTTTCTCCATCCACAAGCAATGCCCCAGTGCATCTTTTCTTCCAGCAGCAAAATTTGGCCGGTCACACTCCCACACCCCAGCTGCCACTCACAGCCTATGCAGCATGGTGGACTTGGCACCTGGCTGTGGCACTGGCTGCTGCTGTGGCTCAAACCCAGGCTGGGTGACGTACCAGTATGACCTACCAGTATGACATACCAGTATGACCATGGGTCCTGATGCCAGCACACGGGAGGTGACACTGGAGTGGCATCACCCAGTGACTTTTGTGCTCCAGCCCTCTCTGGAACCCAGCCCAATGCTGCACCCTCCATGGCAGCTGGAGGAGGACCGTGCTTCTCCTCTCTTTCCTCCCCATAGCCAGGAGCGTGAGGGCACCTCTTTCAGCCATCAGCACCCCAAAGGTGGTTGTGCAGAAGGGGGCGGCAGGGGGATCCTAGCACTCTGGTGGGGAGAGACAGCCAGAGTGAGGTGGGGATTCTGCACTGCCAATGAGACTCCACCTCAAAAGGCAGCTGCACCATTGGCCAGATGTTTTGGCAGGGTTTGGTGTCAGCAGTGTGAAAAATAAGCTGGTGTGAAGGAGGGATGGGGTGGGCAGCTGTGCCCAGCTGCAGCAGGACATGCTTCCTCTTCTCAGAGAAGCTCGTGGGGGAACAGAGAAAACTGATGGGCTTTGGATTAAATGCTTGCTGGGCTGTGCCTGAATACTCTCATCATGTGAAATGATGGGTGGCTGAAATCAGCCCACAAACCCAGTCAGAACAAAAGTGGGTTAAATCCATGAAATAGACCTGCAATGCTCAGAGTTTGGGATCCTCAGCTTGGGAACCCGGCAGTCGGGTGTCGATTTGGGGCTGCGTTGTCACCAGCACTGTGCCCAGCAGGGAGCAGCAAGCCACAGACAGCAAGCCTGGATTTCCCTCCTCCCTTGAGGACATCTGGCTGAGCTCTGTCTCGTGTGTCCCTTCCAGGCGGCATGAAGAACATGAAATCCAGTCACTTCCCATGGCCAACAGTGGTGGCCGTCCTGCTCCTCTTCTGCAGCTTTCTAATAGCTTTAGGCATCAGGAAATGGTGTCAGTACCAGAAAGAGATGTAAGTACTAAGGGGAACCACAGGGGTGGGAGTGGTGGCACAGAGGACAGCAGAAACTGTAACCCAGCTGTTTGGATTTACACGTTTTCATTGAGACTATCCATAGTGCACAAAGCCTTTAAGCAGACGGATTGCTAATGCCATTTTTTTTCATACAGCAGTATGAAATGTGGAGTGTTCTCAGTCTTTTTACCTGTTCTATGGGTTCTCTATAAAATCAACTTTAAAAAAAGAGCTGCAGTGCAGCTTCAGGGTGTGAGGGAAGAACACAAGTCAATTTTTTTTCCCCAGAGCCCCTCACTTCTATTAGCCTCCCTGCCAGCTGCTTTTGCTCTCTCATTTTGCATGGTTACTTGAGGACATGCTTTAATGAAATCGTACTTCTAGGGCAACACTATTTGAGTTGTGAATAATATATGTGAAAGTAGGCTACCTGAAACTTAATCCCAGTCAAAGCAGCACTGAGTTTGTAATTATTGCCAAAGTTTTAATTCCCTACTAAAGCACTTGACGATCTACTGATAAAAGCAGTATCTAAGAGCCAGTTATTTTTAATCTTACTCACATTACCAAAATGTTTGAAAAATCATGGTGACAATGAATCATTTGCAGTTCTAGAAAGCCCTTTTGAAACATGACTACAAATATTCTATATTGAAGGTAAAAACGGGATTGGTTTTTTTCACTGATTTGGGATGGGGCCTTTCTGTTGGCCTATAAATTGATCAAAAAAAAAAAAGTTATGCGTCTCTAAATATACCTTCAGAGAGCAGAGTGAGCAAATGACCTCTGCAAGAGTTTCGCATGGTTCACCAGGACCATGATCTGTTCTTTTAAAGCACAAATAAAGTAAAATTGTGAGGTGGGAGCTGAGAAAGCCAAATGAATACCAGGAGGTGCACTAGAGCTGTAGAACAGAAACAGGAAAGTCACAGTATGTAAGAGCAAATGTCAGATGCTCTTAAAATGATTTAGTGCCCATCTATCTCCTCCTGTGAATGTTTTATAACAGTCTTTTATACAGCTTTTGTGTGATAGCATGTTTTTTCTCTTCTGTTTCAGTATGAACAGACCTCCGTCTTTCAAGCCACCGCCACCTCCGATAAAGTACACGTCCATGGTGGAGTCTGATGGGACTCCCCCATCCTGCCACGAACTGGAGAACCTATAACATCACCTACACCCCTTGTGTAGTGCACAGAAGACTGACACAGCTAAAAGGCTCTGTCTTTAAAACAGTAATTACAGGAGTTTGGTGTTAATGACCCATATTAAAATTCAGAGTGCCTAAATGACATTAATGTTGGAAGCTGAGAGCTCCTGAGGACACTTAGCTCACTTCATTCTGTCTATCTCTATGTATGCATTACGTTAACAGCACTGTGAGTGTCACAGTGAGATTACATGTGCTTAATTTGAATTGGGTGATCAACTGGGAATTTGCTGTCTTGTTAATGGGAGCAGATTAACGCATCATTCTGCCAGCCTGCCTGAAGAGTGTTGAAGCTTTTTGTTTTTCTAAGTGTATAGAGATGACAGCTCTGCCGCATGGACACCACGATTACATGTGAATCGTTAGCATAACACAAGCTTTTTGATACCTACACAAGCCATTCTTATAATTGTTATTTTTTTTCTCTGCAAGTATTGACTAGTATGTTCCAATACATAATTTCTTATCACTGTGAAACCGAACAAAAAGAATATGCACCTTACACAGAAAGAAAATAGTCTGCATCTGTCATCACCAGGTTGCAGCCAGGACTGCGGGGAGGCGTTGGTGAGATGAAAGGGCACAGTGCAGGCCTGGTGGAAGCGTTCACAAAGAAGGCTCTGTTGCCATTGGTGAAGTCAGAAGAAAGAGTCAACTTTGGACTCATGTACAAGCCACCTATGGACCAAAGACTTAAGGACTGAAGTGAATAAGGACCCCAAGGGTACCGGAAAATGCCAGTCCATTTGGAATTGCTGTGCCTTTGAAACAATAATTACTCTTGTGTCTGTTTTGCTGAAATTATATTTAAGGTACATATGAAGAAAAAAAGGAATGTAATAGTTTTCTTCTCCTTTGTTCCTAATGAGTGTCTGGCATTTGCTACCTTCACATTTTTCAGGACGTCAAGAGTAGTTTCCAGGTGGCTTAAACCTGCAGAAAGGATGGTCCAGACTCACTCCTATCCTGCCCAGGCTGCCTATTTCCTTGCACTGACACCAATGATTAAACGGCTGTGCTGGGGGGATGGGATCAGCTTAACCCACTGCACAGTTCTCAGCCAGGTCAGCAGCTGGGTTGGCTGCTGCAATGCATGGCATAATGCAAGGCATGAGAGATACAGCAGGAACACTGCTTTTTGGCAGCCAAGAAACTGTCCATCCAAGCTTAGTTGAAAACATATTTTTGCCACAATGGTATTTCTGTAATTAATGCAAATCAACTAAAATTCAATTATGTCAATGGTATTCTGATCTAGGAATGGGATTTGTCTTATTTACTGCTAAGTGCTGGTTGATGAGTATCAGAGTTCAGAGCACTGTGTTTCCCAGGACTTTAGATGAATGAATGACTTACTGGAAAGAACAATCTCACAGACATTTTTAAAGTATTTTGTTGTGTTATTTACCTTATAGCACAAGCAGTTCTAAACCCATCACTAAGAGAATATCTGTGCTGAACAGAATACGCTCTCCTTCTTACGAAACTGTGCAGGCTTTGCAAGCACAGAAGGCTCAATATTAATTTGAGCGCTTCCTGTCTGTGTGGGTTTGTAGAAGCGAAGTAGTTTGACTTCATGATATCATCAGTCACTGCAAAAGAAGGCAGCTTTTTGTTCTTAAAGAAAAAAAAAAAAAAAAGAGAGAGGGAGAGAAAACAGCTGGATAGCCGTATTCCAAGGGATGTGGAGAGCCAGGACTTTCTTCCTTGTCATTAACTGAGGATGACTGTCTGTAGCACACCTGTCAAAGATGTATTATTCCATCATCTCGGATATTTTAAGCCCCTTGCTTGCTCCTGGTGAGAGATGTCCCCTCTGACACCGAGGTTTCGCAGGGCGCCTGGAGAAGCGCCCAGGCTTGCCGTGATTCCCACCGCTCCCTGCTGAGGGATCCAGGCTGCCAGGAGAGAGCTACCGGCAGCGGCGTCCCGGTGCCTGACCCATCCATCCCCGAAGGACGCTGCTGCTTCCACAAACCCGGAGCAGCAACGTAAAGAAACCTCCATGCCGCTGGCTGAGGAGCCGGGGGGGTGGGACAGGCGGGTCTTCCTCGCACCCCCCCTCCCCACGCTGGGGAAGCACCGGCGGGCACCTCCCGCCGCCCATCAGCAGGTGGCGCCGCAGCACCGCTGGGCATGGCCGTGTGGTACCCGGGCAGACGGAGAGAAAATTCCCGCCTGCCAGCCGCTATCTTTCCATTTTTTTTTTTTTTCAGCTAAATCGAGAGTAGAATAGTTTATATTTCTGTTTGACTTCGTCTGGTCCTCACCAGGACAGGCATGTAGCATACAGTGACTCAAGAATTGTGATTAGGTTCGAAATCGACCCCTCCCTGCTTTAATTTAAAGTGAAAACCAAACCAAACCCCACACAAAACCAGCAACAAAACAAAACAAAACCAACAACAAAAAGCCACAAAACAAAACCAAACAAACAACAACAACACACCCCAAACCAAAACAAAACCAAACAAAACCCACTAACCCTTCAAGCCATTATTTTTGGTATGAGGTTCCCCAGTACGTGGGCTTAAATCATTGAGCTTGGACTTGGATTCTAGTAACCCTGGAAGAATTCGGCCCAGATGGAAGTCTAAGTTATCAGATGCCTGAAGATGGGTATGTGAGTGTCACATAAAAGCTCTTCTGTAAGAGTAAGGTGTTCAACGCTTGCTGCCTAGGTACAGAAAATATTTTTTTAAGAGGGGCTTGAAGCATCGCTAAATGCAACTCCATGGCACAATGAAACCTGCAAAGCAGACTTGAGTCAGAATCTGAGGTCACGTATAACACAAATGTAATGCTGTGAAATTACCTGGGTTTGCTGTACATGGTCTTTAACACGTGCGTTATGCAGTTGTAAAAGCAACACACTGGAAAGCTAAGCAGCAAGGTCTTTTTGCGTACAAGCGGCTTTCATCTGCTTATGGATAGAAGCAAGAAATTTGTATTTGTTTTCAGTTACGAACATGCCTGGTGAAGTCAGTGGCAGAGCCTGGGGAATTCAGTGGAGGGAGTGACCTTTTCCAGCCCTCTGCAGTTTCTGTTCCTGCGGTTGTGTCCTGGTGCTGGGCCCTGCAACCAGGGGCAGGGGAAGGGCTGCCAGCCCTGAGCCCCTGGGGTGCATAGGGCAGGCGGGCCCCCTCAGCCCCTGCCTGGTTTCCGCCTCTCTGACACACAGGGGACAGCTGTGAGGATGCCCTGGTCCTGGCAAGCCTCTACCTGTATCCTGAATTACTGAAAAGAAGCTGCTAAATTCATGTATACTGTGATTAAGTTATAAAAGACGTACCCATCATTAACAAATTGGCATGAGAGAAATACTTTCTGACCGCCTGCAAAATGAGGGGATATTTTCCAAGTTTTAGATCCTTCTGCACGACAAGAGGGAGACAAAAGATTAAGTGATACACTGTTTAGAAGCAGATGCTTAGTTTACATTTAACTAATAATTAATAGATGTATTGTAAGTAAGAAACTAAACAATTATAACTAACATCAACAATTATTTCTTAGTATAGATGTATTGTATGTTAAAATTTTCAAAAATTGTAATGCATATGTAATAATTATGTGAATACAAGCAACGCAAGAACATCCAGTCTTTGGAGCACTTATGGAGGATGATCCCCAGTGTTCCCCAGCACTGATAAAATAAAGAATGCCGCTTAACAGTATAGTTGACTCTGCTGTTATTTCTTCGTTTCATTACCTTTTGCCTCGCTTTTATTTTTTTTAAACTGTATTGCAGTAGCTTTTTTCACAAGGTACCTTTCAGCCCTATAAATTAATTAAGCATGGCTTCTTTATTTAAGTAGCACCCCTATAGTTTGCACAGTGTGCTCTGGTCATCGCAGAAGTCAGCTATGGGAGAGCACAGGCTGCCTGGCAATCCCAAGGCCCCATTCATTAGTTAAGAGTTGCTAATAATAGGCTTTGCTGCCTGGGATTTCATGGGGAAACAGCCCATCTTCATATGGACTCAGAGTTTTGTCTTTTAGGGAGATGTTTGCCTCGTTGCAGCTGTGTTGAAAGCCTTGGGAAGTGCTCCGGCTTCATTTTTACGTACATGATTGTTTCAAAAAGCTGCGCACAGAAATTATACCTGCTAAAAAGAACAGGGTATTAGTTACCTTACATAGTCTTTGCTAGATTTAAAGCCATCACTTACCAGAGCAGGCAAACATTAGAAAGATCTGTGTACACTTAAACTCCAGAAGAAGCAGTATATAAAGCAGAAATTTTGTTTCATTTATTGTTTATGTTAGTAGATAATTCTTCCTGACTCTGCAATTAACTTTGAGCAGTAAGCCAATGGAAAGCTTCTAAAAAGCTCTGCAGAGGGATAATGATTACTTAATCCTGTCTAAGGAGATTTTAATGGAAATAATATGAAATCATATTATATTTAAAATGCTTCCTAAAGGACAAGACAAAGCCCAGGGAAGTCCCCAGCAAAGATTATTTGATTTCAGGGAACATCGGATTATGTCTTTAAAACTCCTCTTCCATCTGTTTCCTAGCATGTGATGTTTCATCTCTTTCCTTTCAGAGTCTCCTGTACCAGGTTGCCCCAATAAGATTTTTAATTAGTGGGGAAAAAAAAAGGTGTCTGTTTGCCTCATGGTTCCTTTCCAAACAGGAGGACTTCCAAATTAACTCTGGCATCCTACACAGCTTGAAACACCCTCATGTGGTGTAAATTAAGTATTGAATAGCTCGGTATTGTCAAACAGACGACTCACAGAAGCTGGGGCTTGGCTTAAAGAAGCAAGCAAAAGCAAGCGAGAGAAGCAGGTAATACATTGATATGAACTGACACTGAGGCTATGAGCAGTGGACAGAGAAAGGGGGGAAGTCAATATTACAAAGAGTATATGATATGATAGACAGCTAAGTATTTGCAATGAACTTAAGAAATGCAAAAAGTGCTGTGATAGTCACGGTGTTTTCCTGACCCGACGTAAAATGGGACATGAACACCGATATTTGGTCTACTGCACTTGAAGAAGCAGTGTTTCAAATGCAGTGATGTGTGCAGAGCTTGGTGATTGAGTGTGTCTGGTGGTTTTAAATGTTAAATAATTCCATTGCAGTCAGGGTAAAAATGGTAATGAACAGCTTGGAAGAGTCTGAGTATACTTACATGAAATGTTGAGCAATTAGCTTCTCTCTGTGAGAGTGAATCCTGCAGTTTTCTTCTCATCAGTAGCGAAGTGACCTTTAAAATATGCGGATGACACAGAAGCTGTTTGAATAACTTATTTGATCTATTGTCTGCTGATAAATTGCACGTAAGGATTTGGAATTTACATGGCACGGTAGATCTTGGACTGAAATGGAAGATTTTGAAAACATTAACTCAAAGCTTTTTAACAGTAGCAACATGCTCTGTTGAATAATGGGACATGTTATCTTGGTATTTAATGTAGTAAGGAGAAGGAGACTAAGCTTCCTGTAGCACTTGCTGTTTTCAACTTGTTTTCAGTTGCTTTAAAGCACTTTGAAAAGTTTGTTGTTCTGGCTGTATATTCTGTACACCGCAGTCCAAAGGCTGCACGTTAAAAATTAAGTAAACACGTTTGTGTGTTTGGAATTGTCTAACAGGGAAAACCATATGTCTCTTAGCATTTAAATAGCACCAGCCTGATCCACACAGCTCATCCTTTTACTGTGTATTTGAAAACAGGAGGGTTAGGGGTGTGCGAATGGGACCCAAGCATCAAGATTGTCTGGGCTGCCTGTGACATTGGCTTGTACTCTGCACCAAAGCACAAAGGAATAGCTGATCCCTTTCAGTAAGTCCACATAAGGCATACATATGGCTCTATAATCTCTGGAGAAAAGTGGATAGTAAAGTTTTAGTCAGGCCATCCTCACTGCTGAGTGTGATTCGTATGTGAATGCTCCAGCAACGTGGAAAAATACAACCACCTACTGACCTCAATGCAGAATTTTAAAAAAATAATTGTTGATAGTATGAGGTTTTTCCTGCCTGCTTAAGTATTCATTTGTGCAGCCACTTAAACACATGCTTGAAGTGGAACATTTGAATGGTCTCAAGTGACAAGACCCTAGACAATTTGTGGGTTTAGTCTGTGGAAAATAAAATTGTATTATTAATGCAGATTTGTTCCCTCTGGCCATTGCAAGTAATGTTCATCATTGTAGGGTTACAGAACAGAATTACAGAGTTTTGTGGAGATGGAAAGAAGTTGAGGTTTTGGGGAAGGGAACAGGCACCTAAGTGCTCTTCGCTAGAAAAGCACAGGAAGGATTTTTGGACCATAAGAAAGTTCTGCTAGCGGTTACTGCCAGCAAGTGTCTGTGCATCACATCTGATGCTCCCAGCTGAAGTCTCACCCTGCAGTGCTGAATGGAGGCACTTCTTCCTTCCCTCAGCATTCTGGTTTTGAGCTGCCGGCTTCCCGCACAGTCTAAACATCCTTTGCAGCTTGGAGGTCTCAAAACAATCTTAACCACAAGAGCCAGCACGTACTCATGCTGCACATTGTAGGGTGGGGATGCTGATACTAGTTGCTGTGCTGCGGTAGTGACAAAGCACCCCAATGCTGTCACATGCTCCGGTACTATTAAAAAGCGATGGTAAAGGGTCAGAGACTTTTGGGAGGCTGTGAAGGGTGCAGGTTTGAGACCTGCCCCCCTCCAGCTTTAGACCCCCTCTTTTCTAGCTGATCTGATGGCAGAGGACTGCTAAGACCTGCTCTCATGGTAGAGATGATTAGACTCCTTTTCCCATACCAGAACGCACTCTGCCTATTC
Source organism: Caloenas nicobarica (assembly GCF_036013445.1). Lineage (NCBI taxonomy): Eukaryota > Metazoa > Chordata > Aves > Columbiformes > Columbidae > Caloenas > Caloenas nicobarica. The sequence goes on along the minus strand of NC_088245.1, from coordinate 93,980,054 downwards.
CCCTTCAGTCTCTGCTGTCTGTCATACACACTCCATCTTCTTTATGTCATTTGAAAGATGGGAAATGCAGGATGGGGCCTGGCAAGGACACCAAGAGTATTGTGTCAGCACTCAGTCTGAATAGTTTTGGCTCTGGACTACAGCTTCAGTGTTTACAGTTTCACTGACCAGAGTGAAGTACTGCCCCCAAGACACAAAGATGTCCTTGAGAACATAGCAGCCTCAGTGAAATGGCTACCCCTGTACTGCAAAGCTTTCCCATCCTGGAAAGCTACACTGTGAAAGAGCCGTGGTTGCCAAATGTATTTACGGAGTTCACACATGCTGGTTTGATGGGTGGTCCCAAGCTGCGATGGTGGGAATGTGAGAAAGAGAGTGAAGGAACATAAAGTAGTCATTTAAAGGAGATAAACTTGCAGGGATACAGACTGGAGCTCCCACGTAACAATCCATCTTTTGATTGATGCCATAAGTTTAATTGCAAGAGAAAATGTTTATGATCCCGTAGGTATGGCTTTGAATAGCGTGGCTGATTCTCTCCTACATCAGAAGCAAGTGTACCAGGTGGTCTTAATGGGAAGGGGGAGCAGGGCTGCGGGACAGCTGGATGCACACCAAACCTGCCCTCCATGCTCCTCCTTAAGCATGACGAGTCCTAGATCAGGAGTGCTTTGTGAAAACCTACTAAGGAAATGGCATTGTTTTTAAGATTGTCCAATATCGAAGCTCTAAATGCAAAATGTCATTGTTTGCTTTCTTGAAAAGGAAAATACGGATTTATGGAAGGAGAGAGATTCTGGTTGTGTTAGGTGAAAACACATAGAATCATAGAATCATTTTGGTTGGAAGAGACCCTCGGGATCATCGAGTCCAACCATAACCTAACTCTAGCACTAAATAGTTAACATATATGTATTTACAGATACAACAAGTTTATGTATACTTTATATAGTTCAATTATAGCAGTTTTACTGTATATTCATGGAAGCATTCTGTGAATAATGTGCAAACTTTAATATGCCAAATGAAAAGTACCTGTTTCTTTAAAAAATACTTCCTCACAGACAAAACCGAGGGCTTCTGAAATATATACCCTTGGCATTTAGTATTCCACCTTCAGTAATTTGACAGTGAAAAATTATCTTTCAGAGCAATGTTTGGGGTTTTTTTACTAGTGTATGATGGAGTAGATCTCAGTGTTGTATACCTGGTTGTCTGTATGCCCTGTGTGAAAAATATGGAAATAATATGCTTGTACATATTCGTAAGGAGCAGTTAAGATAACTTGCTCACAAAGCAATATCCTTCAAAGATATGTAATAACACAGGGGAGAAAAAAAATATATCTTAGAGGATCTACTTTGTGTATCACAGCAAATCCAGAAACTGTTTTGGACAAAATGCTTTACCCAATGGCCAAATGCAGCGTAAGGCAGAGTGTGAGACTGCCAGGGAAAAGGAATTGCTGTTTAGGCTGCCCTATCTTGCTCCTTAAATCTTCTGCTGTGGTGGTAATTCTTGTCAGGTGCAGCGCATAAATCGCTCTTAGCTAATAAACTTACTAACCAGCCGACATTGTAAAACCATGATGTTGGCCCTCTGTGTTGGGGGTAGCAGCTTCTCTGGGGCTACAGTAGAGTAAATACCAGAACCCAAGCTCACAGATGTTTCCTGGTTTATGCAAGGTAGCCATGCAGATAACAATTCACACACACGGCTGAGGTATCAATATTTGCTTTATTTGCAGTTCTGTGCAGAAAAGAGTGCTAGATGATCCTTTGCAAAGCTAGCACACTCGAAGCAGGCTGAGTTACACGTTTATACATTTCAACTTTTAACCACTCCTAACATCTCATATATATTTATGCCTGCTCAAAGTCTATTGGTCTGAACTTTTCTTGCCTTGGTTTAACAGGTACAGTAAATGAAATCTTCTACGCATGCTCAGTGAGTAGGGGTCTTCTCCTGGAGGTGGGTGGTCTTTGATGGGGAGGCGTGGTTTTGTATTAAAATGAGCGTTTAATGAGCATAGTTTAAAAAAGTTCACAATATACCACTAGTCCTTGCCAAATTTCCTAATTTGTTACTATGTGCATATTGTTCAAGCTTCATCTCCAGGTTTGTCCTTCGAGTTCCTCTCATAAAAAACCAATTCCTGTTCTGCTTGAATCATTTGTTTTATGGTCTGCTTTGACTGTCTAGGAAACTCCATTAAACTGAACAGAGACATCAGCGCCATCAACAGTGAAGCTGGCTCAGAAGGCTCTGAATTTCAGGTGGCTGGGGCTGCAGAAGCCCGGCGTGGTACCACCTGCAGCCCGGGGCTGACATCTCCCCAGCCCCAGACCACACCGTTACTCTCCTTTCACCCAGACCAGCGCTATACTGGTTTGATCGGTCAGATGGTGCAGAACCGCAGAACGGTTGGGGTTGGAAGGGACCTCTGGAGGTCATCTAGTCCAACCACCTGTTGAAGCAGGTTCACCCAGAGCAGATCGCACAGGAATGTATCCAGGCGGGTTTTGAATGTCTCCAGAGAAGGAGACTCCACAGCGTCTCTGGGCAGCCTGTTCCAGTGCACTGTCACCCTCGAAGTAAACAAGTTTCTCCTCATATTCAGATGGAACTTCTGTGTTTCAGTCTGTGCCCGCTGCCCCTCGCCTTATCGCTGGGCACCACTCCGAGGAATCTGGTCCCATCCTCCTGACACCCACCCTAGCGGCATTTATGAGCACAAATACGACCCCCTCCCGGAAGGCAGGCGGCGGTGACGGCTGTTTCGGCCGCGGTCCCGCGGAGGGATCCCGCCGCGGCGGACGCACCTTCCCCTCACAGAAAGGAACACCGTGACACGCCGCACAGCGGAGGGGGCGGGGCGAGCAGCGGGCAGCCAATGGCTGGCCGCCGTGCCGGCGCCGCGCCCGGCCGAGCCGCACCTGTTACATAAGGCGGCCGGGTGGCCCAGCCGGGCCCCGACCCCGCCGGCCCTTCAGCCGCTGCTGCCCGGCCCGGCCCGGCCCGGCTTGGCTCCCCGGCCCGGGGATGAGGCCGCCGGCCGGGAGGGAAGGCGGCCGGCGGCGGCGGCGGTGGGCCGCCGCGGGGGCCATGGCGGAGAGCAACGCGGACTGGATGGGCTCGCTGCCGGCGGCGCTGCACTCCTACCCGCTCTCCAACCTGGCCATCCCGGGTAGGGCGGCGGGGCGGGGCCGGCAGGGGTTGTTGGGGGCCGGGGCCTGTCCCCACCGCCGGGGCCTGGCGCTGGGGGGAGTCGCCTCTCGGCGGCGGCGTCGTGTTTCCCGCTGGTGAAGCGCTTGGGGCGGGCCCGGCTGTGGCCGGGGCTGTGTCCGCAGGCTGGGCCGGGAGGTGTTTGCCCCTGCTCGGCGGCCGGAGGTTGGGTGTTTGCCTGAGCTGTGGCAGCCGTGTGGAAAGTCTGTCCTCGGGCGTCAGCGCCTGTTCGCGGGTAAGGGCTGACAGGAATCCCGTCCGGTGCGGAGGGGAAGGAGCGCTTAATCTTCTGTAAATACAGCTGCGAGTTTCTAACCTGTTGACCTGCTTGTTTTCATTGTATTTAACAAAAGGTAGCTGTGATCCCCGGAGGTCCTCTTTAAGGCTTTTCACGTTACTTAAGCAAGGCGGAAAGCAGGCAGGGAGAAAGGTTTGCATTGAATTGAACAGCTGGAGGTTCATCAAATAGAAATGTATTTTGTAGCAGAACCTGTGTATAGCTTGTCAGACAGTCAAAGAGCACAGCACCATCATGAAATATCCCAATGCATAATGTTACACTGAAGACACTAAAATACTGTGAATACTTACAAAATGTCCCCCTCCCCTAGCAGAACTTAAAATCACTAACTCCTAGCTCTAGCACAGAGCTTCTGTGTTAACAAATTGGTAAGGGTGAGTGTCATCACTTCTGGTTTACAGATGGGTAAACTGAAAAATGAGGAAGACAACAGATGACCCTAAAGTTACTTAGTAATAGGAAGAAATTCTATCTGTAAATAGCAAAAAGTCTAGTATTGCTTGTAGATGTCAATAGAGAAGACTTTAGGGGTGACTACTGTAGCCTTTCATTCTGATACTGGATGTTAGACTGGTCATTAGTGATACGGGCTTGATACAGTTGAAATGCGTTGTTTTAATCAAAAGTAACACCGTCCCCCCACCTTAACAGTAGCAAGATCATTTTTATTTAACCCTGTCCATATAAACAGGGAGGGAGCGACAGAAAGGAAGTTCGGTGTTCATATAAAATTGAAGTAGCTGCAGACTCTGAAACTTCGTTCTCTGTTTTAGTGAACAGTAATAAATCAACTTTTTGTTGCTATAGCAGTTTAAGGGCTGTAAAACTTTGTTTACAGAAGGTTATGATATTGATTTGTGTTAGGTGCATTGTTGCTGTCCGGCACTTAAAATGTCGTTTGTGCTATGTTTGTAGCAGAGGAACAAAAAAAATGAGGAGTTGTTTCAGTAATGCCACACTTTTTAAAATGAGTAGTGTTTTTTGAAAAAGCTTGCAGTATATGTATATTTGTAGTCCAAGATGCTGTATTTTCTCACCCCTTTCCTGCACATACCTTGTGCAACCTCTGAGTAGGGAAAAAATGTCTTGGGTAGATGTTCAGGGATTTCTTTTTTTTTTTAATGTAGTCCAATGATTCTTTTTGTCAAAGTGGAGTTTTGGGGGCCTTTTTGGGCTCCAAGGTGATTTTGCTAGCAGTGTGCAAGGAAAGGATTGTACAAAGCAGGTTGCAGTTGAGGCATCTGTTTACAGATGCTGAACAGCAATGAAGGCCTTCAAAAGAGAGATGAAAGGGAGGCTTGAGGTCAAATGAGAAGCATTTTTGTCTATGCTTAATAACTGTATGTGCGTATGACAGGTGTGGCCTGCTTTTGTCCATCTCCAGATGTGTTTGTCTTCACTACTAGATTGAGGGACTCAACTTCTTTTTGATTTCCGCCCTCTCCCGCTTCCTCCTCCCAACCACTCTTTGTGCATAGGAGCAGCAAAGGAACTCTAATGAATGTGCCGGAGCAGTTGAAACCTTAAAGGTATTTTAAACTTTATTTGAAGTCAGCATTAAACACCCAGAAACTGTTGTTTGGTTTGTGGGGGTTTTTTTTCTCATTTATTTTGGGTTTTGTTGTTGTTGTTTGTTTTGGGGCTTTTTTTTAACGTTGTTGCATTTTGGGAAAATGCAGCCTTTGAAGGCCATAAGATTCTACTTTTTGAAAAAAAAGTTGGCATGATGCGGCTATCTAAAGTGAAACAATAGTATATGCAGAAAATAAACTGTTCAAATTTAATTCATCGTATGGTATTGTATAAGGGAAAGTCTTAATAACTCTCCTGTGTGGAGCTAAGTATGGTCTGTGTAGAGTTCTGCATCTTCATCTGTTGCACACAGTTTTGCTTTCAGAGCTACTTGTTTTCACTGGCTTTAAAAAAGATAGCTGTGACATCTGGGGCTCCTTCTTATCGTACACTATCCTATGATTCCCACATGTTGAGTGAAACGTGCTACCTGAGGACAGAGAAAATCATTATTTACTCAGTCTTTAGAACTGAGTGGTAACAAGTAATGTTTAAGATTCATGAGGTATACAGTTTTTGTATTTACATGCTGATTTAACTCTCTGCTCAAAACAGAGGAGAGACTTTGAAGAATTCAGGGTCATCCTCCAGGGCTTGGGTGCAACCAATTCCAGAGTTCAGACTTTACTGTTCTCTCTATTGGAAAACTCTAGACTAGATAATAAACCAGCATAGTCTTGTTGAAGGAAAAGAGATGAAGTTTCGTGTGCGATGTGAGGAGAGATGGAATTTTTGCAATGACAAATTGCCAGATATCAAGTAACTAAAGTGTCATCAACCTACATGCATACAATATAGTCAACAAATGAACCACCTTCAACAAGAGGTGACCTTGTGTGAAACTCCAGAGGGTTTTCTCTTAATTATACTCCAGACTAATCCTCTTTGAATGTGGGTTTAAAAATGAACTCTTAAGGATTTCGATTGTGAACATATGACCTTTGGCAGGGTGATGTATTTTAAATTACAGTATGTGTTTAGCCTCAAGCTGTTTCGCTTCAAACAATTTCATGAAATCATGTACAACTATGACACTGCTTTCTTTAGTCATCTGTTAATCTGTGTCTGTTAGTTTTCTTTTCCCGTGGAGAAATGGAACATGAGCAATAGCTGCAGTGCTGTCACTAGTATGCTTTCAAAGTAAATCGGTTATTTAATGAATTTGCTGGAGAAGCCTAACGTGCTTCTTGCTTGTACCTGCATGCTGATAATTCATAGCACCGTGGCGTGTCCAGTTTGTATGGTTTCATTTTGACTGCTTGCCTTTTTAAGTATTTTTGGCAGTATCACAATTAACTAGGTGCTAGAGTCTGAGAAGTCTCTCTGCTTCTGAAGATACAACACCACTTTCCAGTTTGATTGAGCTTTTACATGAATATTTATGCTAGGACAGCTGAAATGCTTTTTCTTTCTCAAGATCCACTTTCTGAGATCATGATAAGCTGCTTGTCTTGAGGCAGCAAGGCAATCTAGCAGATGTTAACTGCCGACTATCAGCATTTGCTTACAGAGTGTTTTATTAGTCCAGCCTCCAAAGTGCTGCTGGATGAATATGACGAGCAGAAGAGTAGGCAGTTCTGTTTTCCTTTGGGTGTTTGTAATGATGCATTTACTTAATCTTGCCTGGATTATTCTGTCTTTGAATAGTTAAGAACCATAACATAACAGAAATGAATACTTGCTAGTTTTGATCAAACTGCATTTCTGGATTGGTCACTGATTTTAGTCAGGATAGTTAGGTGTGAGTTTTTCCCTAGTGTTGATTTTCATTCCTTTTAGAGGAAATTAATGATTACTTGAATAAGGATCCATTGATACATGGGAGGGTAAGCAATCTTCTTGCAGGAGCACCCAGAATAGTTACGGGTGCCATTTTATAATATGAGTAGCTAATTAAATGTTCCTTCTGTCCCCTCTCTTCCCTCCTCTGTTCTTTCCATCTCCCCTCACCTAAAAAATTATCAGAATTCCCATTTTCCTCCATTGGTGGATGTTTGGTCCTACGAGCCTAAATGAGTGCATTCGGCAAGCTAACCTGATGGAAGGCTTTTTGATGTTGATGATAATGGTTTGGGGGGTTTTCTTTGAGAAGTGGTTCCTGCTAGAAAAGCTTCCCAAAAACCTGTTCGTGTGCTTGGACAAACCCCAGGAGAGGCGCTAAAGCATGTGGCTGTCCTGAGGGAGCATTATGGTTAACCTGGTGTGTCACAGTGCTGCAGATATAGGTAGGAAGGAAGACATAGGATGGCTGTGTTTACAAAACATGGGGGATTGTATTTTCTTTCGCATAGTGTTAGTGAACCTGCTGTTGAGGAAATAATTAAGGGAATGATTGAATTTGAATCTGAACTAATCCAATTTGAATTGAGTCTCTAGGGAAGAGAGCTGAAAAAAAATAGAAATTTTGGAAAAAGTAAAATGTTTTAGTTCAGCACTTCGAAATACAATATTAAAAAAGTCAGTTAATACCAATGTTCATATCCTAGATTGTAAGGTGTTTTTTGTGTCATGTGTGTTTGTTTGGTTTTTGTTTGGTGGTTTGTTTTTTGTGGGTTTTTTTAAATATTGAAATATAAATGTTCGTAGGTCAAATTTGGTACATCTGAGTCTGATTCAAAACACTGAGGAAGTTTTTTCCACCACGAGTTAGTTCTTCAGATACTGGTGTGCCTAGAGCTGTATGTAATGCTGGGCAGGGCATCCGGCTGGTGTGAAGCATGTGGGCAGGGCAGCCTGCACCTCTCGGGGGAGATAGAGCAGCTCTTCAGTCATAGCTTCTGATGGTGCACTGAGCCTTTTCTGTCATCTTCTCATGTATTAGCTCATCCTCTGAAGGTATGTGGAAGGACGGCATTTCTAAGCAATGCGGAACAGTTGCAACATGATGCTGCTCCTTCCTGTAACAAGCTGGACGATTGGTGGAGAGTTGACCATGGGATGCTGGGTTATGGGTAGCTAAAGCTGATGGAAAACCTGAGTTCTACAGTTCCAGAAGCTTTTTTTTTTTAAGGTAAAATAATCATAGCTCAAATATGGCTAAAATAGGATTATATTGGAGAGCTGAAATAGTTGTTGAAATGTCCGTTTTTCCACTGATCTCTGAGGAGAGATGTGTCCCTGGCCTTCTAAAATAGATGTTGATCTTCTCCTCCAAACTACAGCACTTGTCAAGCTGCTTGATTCTCCCCACAACACACACACACTCTTGAAAAATTAACTTTCTAACTAACTTTTAATTGAGTAGCTTTCCATCATTTGTTCATGGTATTGTCAGAATGACTGTAGCTGAAACTTGGTACTACAACATGCCACCGTTTCCGCTGTTTGCGAAGAAGATCACCCAAAAAGCCTGAGGCAGAAACCTAATGGTTTTGATCTAAGTGGTAAAGGCCTACAAAATGATCAGCCCTGGAAAACAGAGCTTTACAAATACAGCTAGCAGGCAGTCTTAATGAGGAGCAGCCCTACCAGCCAAGCCCATAGTTAAGCCTAATATATAAGGTTAATGTACTGATTCACCAAGCTTTATTCTCCCTCCCAATTTAATTGGCATCTACCAAACATTAGAAGAAAACATCTGCATAACTATGGTGATGTTGGAGATGATCTGTGAATGCAGAATTTTCAGGATGAACTTGTCCTAAAAGGAGAAGTTATTTTATTACCTTGGTAGTCTACTTCATTGTAGCTGCAAATTTCAAGTCTTGTTGGCGAGAGGCTATTAAACTATCTGGACTGCTATACCAATGAAAATATCTGACGGAAGTATTCCCTTTTTGTGTCCCTATGTGAGGAACTGGTGTGGCAGAAACTGAATCTGTGCAGAAGTTTCCCTGGACCTTACATCTTAGGGTTTCTCTTTTTAAAGGACTGCTGTCATTTGTTTAGCGAAAACCAAATTGTTCTTGAAATGCCACACAACTTTCTTCAAACAGTATATGAAGATCTGGATCTTTTTAATCAGGAAAAGCCTTCTGCCTCTTTTTTTTAAAATCTGTGCCCTAGAGAGTGACTTAACTGCCTGGTAAATAAGTTTTACTTCAAACAGGAAACCAGTCATAATGTTGATATAAATGGTGGTTGTTCTCCTGAGTTGTGTGAAAGTTCCAGTTTGCCTGCTTTTCCAGAAAAGATGTAAAACAAGGGAAAAGTATGTGGAATGAAAACAAGAAAAGATTTCCCTAGAGCCATCTCGGAAGAGGATAAGCCCTTGGTCTACACGGTTCTGAGTGGTCATGAAAGGGGAATACAGGACTCTAAAGTGAAGGGTTTTTTTCACTTCAGAGCAGGTAAATCCATTCAGGCTTTGAAATGGCAGAGAAGTCCTGAAACTTTCTGCTTTCCCAGTGCAGCGAGCTGGGGTTGCTGGTAAATGGGAAGTCACTGCTAAATCAGAAAAACACTTCATGGCAGTAACTCCAACCAGTGCCAAACTGATTCTTCCTTGCTATAAAGAAGAGTAAACTGCCATGTTATATCGTGTCTGAGAGAGTTTTAAGCAGCCCCTTTCTCTTTGTACCCCTTTTATTCACCCCCGCTCTACCTACCACCCTGAAAGGGGCAGTGGGGGGAATCAAGGTAATTCTTTGACAGGGAGAGGAAGTTTTCCTAAGAGGATTTGATCTGTACTAGGATTTGTCCTCCTTAATGAGACTGCATTAAGAATACCTAAAGGATTCTTTTAGGATTCTATTAAAATATAAATACTCATCTCAAAAGTTTTAGATAATGAATTATCAACAGGATGTTTGATATTCCTGCCTCTTCTCCTTTTGTTAGGCAAATTAATATGAAGTGTTTGATTCACTTTTCATTAGTGAAGAACTTTTAAGATGTTAATCTTTTGATTAGAAAAGCTGGATTGTTAATGACCTGAATCCTGAGGACTTCTGGGCTTTGAGAGGCACTTTTGTTCATCCCGTTTTTCCCTTCATTCTGGCACACACAGGACACTTGGTTTAAAAGACCATTTGTGGGATAACCTTAACTTGCTAGCACTTGCATCCTGTGTTTTTGCAACTTGATTGCTGTGCTTCTAGATGTCTTGGCTATGTAATGTTTGCTGTGCTATGTCATGTGTGGTGTTTTGTAATACATGGGGAATGTACTTTGTCTAGTGAGCAAAGCTTGCTCTAAGAAGTTTGGCATCACTACAGCTAGGGTGATTCTTTGACCATAAATGACCCTTTAAGGCGATTGGTGCAGTATGTTGACCTTGCTTCTTGCAAATGTTTAACAGAAGACAAGAGATTTTCTTGCATTTATTCATTCCATTAATATTTCATTAATGTGAAGATCAAGCAAAATTATTCTGATCTAGTTAAACTTGCTGACAGTGCACTCTCCTGCTCTTGTGTTTTCATTTGTTGTTTCTTAGTTAGCCAGATTTTTGTAGAAAGTGTCTTTGCTGCTTTTGACTATTCTTTTTTGACTAGCCTTGCAAGTGGGGAGGCTAGTGTTATGCTAGTAGACATGCTTGTATCTGAAAAAAAACAGGAGTTCTTGTCTTGTTTGCAAGTAATTAGCAGTGCACAAGTACATTCGAAGTTGAAGATCTCCGCACTTTGCATGCCATGTGGTCATATTTTTAAGATCTCTTGAAGGTAAATTTGAAGGTAAATTTACAAGTGTTTGTGAGATGATGCTCATTCCTATCTGTGTGCTGCAACTGTATATACAGCAAATACTGACATGGAAACAGAAGATACAAAGTGATATTGGTAGTAATTGTTGAAATTCAAGACTTAATAACATTCTGTTGATGAGTGTCATTTGTTTGAGCTACACCATGGGTTAATTTGACTGTAACTGGAGTAGCATGACAAATAAACACTGGAAAATTACACTTAGGTGTACACTTAGGCTTAGGTTACACTTTCCAGGTGTGATGATACAAGGCTGCTTTCTAACAATTGGCACAAAGGCTTCAACAAAAAAGTCATCCTGAACAGTGAAACACAATCTATTTAACATACAAATTGAATTGAGAAGTGATCTGTTTAATGTACACTGATTTCTCAAGTTAATTGTAAGGAGAATAAAAAGAGGTTTAAAGATACGAATAAAAATTATTCCACAATTGCACTTACTGGGATAAGTTTAAGAGGACTATCCATCATTTTAACAATCTGCTGTCTGGAAGATACCTCTCTAATACTATTCTAACCATATCATAGCCTTTGATAGTTAAATATCTGGGCATTTGAGGGGATGTGTCTGCTTTCCTTGAGGCTTCCAATCTTTGTCAGATGAAAGAAATGAAGCCAAAATAGAGCAGCCATTGTCTGTTATTCTGTAAGACCTGCCAGCTGATTAGCAGTCCCCTATTTTTTTTTCCTTTGAATGTGCAGCCTCTTTCATGCTTGAACTTAATGCTTGCGGCTTCATGCTTTGCATCTTCAGCCTGTTAGAAGCAATTGGCAAATGATCATCTCTTTGTTTTATTTCCTGTGCCAAGCTTGGGTTTGGGAAGGGCTTAGCACCAGGCTGATGCCATGTCACTGGAGCAGCTTGGTAAGGTTTGCAATCCAAACGCTCATCAGCTCTCGTGTACAGTGACTCAAGAAGTGTGGTGCGCGTGCAAGAACATGCTCTTGAGGTGCTTCAGACTGGAGTTTTGGCCTCTGTTTGCCTAAAGGACAATAAAGTTTGGCTTTTCTGTGCCTTTTGGTTTCTCAGTCTGTAAGATGGAGGTTATAAATACCTAGGTTCATTAGTTGCTTAGTTCACAGTCAACAGGTTTAAGGAATGGACTTATTGAATCAATATAGGGTATTTATATTTAAGATGCCAGGTATTATCAGAAATGTCTTGCTGACAAGACTTCTTGAGCTTGTTTCCCTGAGAAAAATGGTTAGTGTAACTTGGGGACATGCATGCCATTTGGGTGGTGGGAAACATAGATGGAAAAGGATTTTTCTAAAACATGGAAAAGACTTTTGTGTATGTTGCTATGAGAGTTTTGTGGTGCTTGCTCTGTTCGGAAACTGCCAGCCATGTTGCTGTTACTGTACAATGTTAGGGGACCTGAATATCTTCACACATCCTTGTGTTTGGAACGAATTGAGAATGTGGTTAGCAGCTCTAACACTGAGCTGTTAACAAAATGGGGCTGGTCTGCTCTGTGCTTCTCGTGTAGGCCTTTGCCTTTTAAATTGTGTGGAGTTGAGGAGGCTTAGGTTACACTTTTTGAAAAAGCAGCTGTGCTGTATCAGCAACCAGTCTGGCTCTTGCCATAGCTACAGACTGGCTAGGCCTTTCATGGAGTTTGGGGGTAGAGCAAAGGAGAGCAGGGATTACTTTGACATCATGATGTGATCAGCTTAGCATATAGCTTATCATCACAGCTAAGCTATATTAAAAGCCAGCAGCTGAGCGGGTAGCATAACACAGTGATCTTAAATTAAAGAAGGACCTGGTGGATGACATGGGTCCTCACCTTGCTCTCACCCCTCGGCCCAACAAATATCTAATGCTGTTGCTTCAGGCCTTCAGTTTGCTTTTTTCTCTTCCTGAAGTAAAAATGTTCTGGGTCCACGTTTGGCCTAGATATTTCTCACAGTTGGTGGCTAGTCCTCTCTAAATGACCACTGAAAATCTAACTGAACTTTGCTGTGTCTTTCCAGCTGCAGTGTTGATGATGGTCACCTGACGTCATTAGGAGGTGGTCTTCTAGCAACTATGAAAAGGGGAGCTTGTTTTTTAGATGTTCCTTTTCATGTTCTACTTGATTATATCTAGGTATACATGTTGACTACATTGTAAGTGAGAAGTTCAATTTCCTGGGCTTTAAAGCAGAGCCACAGGGCAGGAGTTTTCATGATCTTCTCTAACTATAGAAGCATATCACATGTAGTTCAGTTTCTCAAATAGCAGCTGCCCTGTTAAGGAGTGCAGTTCTTAAAGTATGTGTTGAAAAAGTTGCAATGTTCTTGTGGCTTGTTTTCTTTCTAGAACTATAAATAGAATTTGGTTTGTGATAGTGCAAGGAGAAATTCGCTCTTTGTGTCCTTAAATGTGCCTTGTATGTGACAATCTGCAAAGGAAAGGCTTTTCTAACTGTGAAGTTAAGTGATCAGACTTAGGGAAACAAGCTGTTTCTTGGCTCAGATTTGTTTAAACAACTCTGAGTTGACAACAATGTATTTGCCAGGTAAAATTGTTGTTCCTTTTTAAGTCAGATTTATAATATCAGTGACACTGTTTGAGGGAGCATAATGGTGTAAATGACTTCTATAGACAGCTCTCTAGAAACAGCTGCACAGTCTTAGTTAAAATGAAAACTAAATGTTTCTTATAGCCTTATTCTAGCATGTTAAGCAATTTTCTATGGTGACCTAGAGGAAGAAATGAAATTGAAAACTTAAATAAAAATGCCCACACAAAGGAACCCCTCCCCCCCCAACTTCTTTGTGCAAAGTAACTCATTCAGAGGCAGAAGAAAACGCCCTCGTGATTGAAGTCTACCTTCCAAATATTGTAGAAGCTTGAAAGGCTCATTCTGCTCTATGGGGAGGTGTATGAAACTCAAATGTGTCTGAGTTGCAGCTTGCAGTATGAGCCAGGCTTTACATGGCTTCTGACATGTCTTCACTAGATGTTTGATCCTGTATTTTGTTTGGGTTTACACCTTTGGAAGTGGGAAAAATATCTAGGTGTAACTCCAAAACTGACAGCTGCATTTTCATGTAGTTTACTGTGACATGTACTAAATAGCTTCTTAAGCTGACATTTTTAAAAACAGCTTTATTGTTACTTGTCAGTTGTTTCTAGAAAACTGAATGGAAAGCCATGTAAGAGGCACGCTTTTATAAAGACCGTGAAGAATTCATGAAGAGTTGATCAGAATTAGATTTTTAGAATTAGTTGCAAAGCTTGCAAGCTTGACAACTAACTTCATGGTTCGTTTTCAGTACTTTTGAACTAGTTGAAATTAATGGCAAAAGAATATATTTAAGGTTGTTGTGAACTGATGTTTGGTTTGTGCACAGTCTGTTCTTCAATCTAGATTAAGAAAATCCTAACAAGATAATCCAGTTGAGGTCATAATCTTGTTTACAGCTCTGACCTTGCATCACAGGAAATACATCAGTCTTCAGGTGGGCATTGATATACAAATAAAAGGTTTGGGTAGAGAAGGCTGTGGACACCTCAAATGTTGTCTTAAAATTGGAAATGATAAATTAGGGTTTTGGTTTTTTTTGAGAGAGAGTTGTGGCCTGAGGTAGAGGAGGAAATTCTGGAAAAGTATTCTCCCAGGAGCAGGGACAGAAAACCTGGGGTGTGCAGGAAGGGAAAAGGCAGGTGCCAGCAGCGTGGTACAGGGTCGCTGTGCCCCTGGGGCGGCTGGCAGAGGAGGTACTTGTGGTGACTGGGGTGAAGATACTTTCCCTGTACTGTGGCAAAGTGAGGGTGCAGGAAGCGAGTGGGATTTGACTCAATGGGGAAACCCATCTGCTGTCCTGAAGGAAAAAGGGAAGCAGGGCTGTTAAAGCTCCTGATGTGTTTTTCCTGGCTGGAGCTTTACAGGGAAGCTCCATGCCTGGAGCGGTTGCAGTTTCTTGGCTGGAATGCTGTGGTAGGTGAGCTTTTGCCCATCTTTGCTTTATGCTGCCCTGGTACAGTGTAAACTGAGATATGCTGCCCCATTACTCTTTGTTCTGATATCGACTTAGCTAAGCTAGAGATATTTCATTGACTCTGAAGCTGTTATTTTGAAGGAGTTTTGTTATTTCTCAGTTTTGCTTCCATTTAGTACTGAATTTTCAGTTGGAGATATTTTTTCTAGTAAGCACAAATTTTATACTGGAGATGCAGGTCCTCTGCCAAGGTACAGGTTGTGTTACAGGAGCTGCTTTGGACATGCATTATTTTGGCAAGGACTGGTGGTTTTGACTGGTCATCTTTTTTGGTAAATTTTATATTCACCATACCTGTGGTCACTCAAAGACACTTCCAGGTAAAAGACATAGAATCATAGAATAATTTCAGTTGGAAGAGACCCTCAGTATTATTGAGTCCAACCATAACTTAACATGTCCCTAGGAACCTCATCTACATATCTTTTAAACACCTCCAGGGATGGTGACTCCACCACTTCCCTGAGCAGCCTGTTCCCATGCCTGACAACCCTTTCCATGAAGAATTTTTTCCTAATATCCAATCTAAACCTCCCTTGGTGCAACTTGAGGCCATTTCCTCTTGTCCTATCACTTCTTACTTGGGAGAAGAGATCAACACCCTCCACACTACAACCTCCTTTCAGATAGTTGTAGCCAGCGATATGGTCTCCCCTCAGCCTGCTTTTCTCCAGACTACACAGCCCCAGTTCCCTCAGCTGCTCCTCATCAGACTTGTGCTCCAGACCCATCACCAGCTTCATCGTCCTCCTCTGCACTGTCTCTAGTACCTCAGTGTCCTTCTTATGAAGAGGCGCCCAAAACTGAACACAGTATTCAAGGCAGGGCCTCACCAGTGCCAAGTATAGTGGCACAATTGCTTCTCTAGTCCAGCCGGCCACACTATTCCTGATACAAGCCAGGATGCTGTTGGCCTTTTTGGCCACCTGGGCACACTGCTGGCTCATGTTCAGCCGGCTGTCAATCAACACCCCAGATCCTTTTCTGCCAGGCAGCTTTCCAACCGCCCTTTCCGAGCCTGTAGTGTTGGCTGGGGTTGTTATGACCCAAGTGCAGGACCCGGCGCTTGGCCTTGTTAAACCTCATACAATTGGTATGAGCCCAGTCATCCAGCTGGTCCAGATCCCTACCATCCAGCAGATCAACACTCCCACCCAATTTGGTGTCATCTGCAAACTTACTGAGGGTGCACTCAATCCCCTCATCCAGATCATTGATAAAGAGATTAAACAGAACTGGCTGCCATACTGAACCCTGGGGAACACTACTCGTGACCTGCTGCCAGTTGGATTTGGCTCTGTTCTCCACAACTCTTTGGGCTCAGCCATCCAACCAGTTCTTTATCCATCACAGAGTACACCCATCCAGGCCATGAGCTGCCAGTTTCTCCAGGAGAATGGAGAGGTCATATTCATGAACTTGTTTGATATGAGCTTGGTATCTAACCACACAGTAACTAGTGGTGTATTTAATTGCTTCTCCTCTAAGTTCAGCCGGTCATTGCCCACCATTCAAACTACTGATCATTTATTTACCATCTTGGGACTAAAGTGAGATGTGCTGGTAAGGCACATGCATGTATGGATCTCTCTGGCCCTCACATGAATAAAGATATCTGTTCCAAGAACTTTGGTGTATTAGGTCGTGATTGGATTTACCAGGTAGAATGAAAAATAAAGCCTCAGATTCCTTCAGTAAAGCTGGAATCTCAGATCAGTGGTGTACCAGGTTCTGGGAAAGCTTTGGAGGTAGATTGATAGTTTGTAAATGAAGGAAGGTTAGAAGGACATTTCCCATTACCAGTGATGTTTGTCTTATGGTCATGATTTGCATTGAAGTTGAGAGCTCACACATGAAAACAGTTCAAACTGAGAACCTCAAGTATAGCTCTTGTTGTAGCGTTGGGGAAAATTAAGGTGTAAAAGCTAGTCTGAAAGACACATTTGAGCGTAACTCTTCTGTGACCCTGCTGTGCAAGTAGGACTTTTTTCAGTTTACAGGGCACATGGGTATATGTGTTCTGGGGAAGTCAGTTTTCTAAAATTAAATATTTTTGTCTTTTTTTTTTTTTTTTTTTCCCCAGGGTCACATGATTCTTTCAGCTACTGGGTTGATGAGAAATCTCCTGTGGGACCAGACCAAGCCACAGCCATCAAACGTTTGGCCAGAATTTCTTTGGTTAAGAAGATTATGAAGAAATGGTCAGTGACTCAAAATCTGACTTTCAAAGAGCAGTTGGAAGGTGGAATCCGCTACTTTGATCTTCGTGTATCTTCCAAACCTGGGGAAATAGGACAAGAGATTTACTTCATACATGGCTTGTTTGGCATTAAAGTATGGGATGGACTGAAGGAGATTAACACCTTTCTTGAGCAGCACCCCAAGGAAGTAGTATTCTTGGATTTCAATCACTTTTACGCCATGGATGACAGCCATCACTTCTTCTTGATCAACAGGATCCGCTCAGCATTTGGATCCAAACTTTGTTCTGTTGAATGTGTAGAAGATATAACGTTACAGTACATGTGGGAGAAGAAACACCAGGTAGGAAAAGGATGTGTAATGTTTTTCAAACCCAAAAGGTTAAGAGTGGTCCCCAGTCAGAGGTATTGGACCAGGAATGCTGCTGACAGTCAATTTAAAGCCTGCTAGGTCTGCATGTTTCCTTCCATTTATGTACAGCCCCTCCACCCTCATTGTGCCTAGATTGTCCTCAAGCATGTTAAATAATTAAATGGTAGTATCCTCTGGGCCTTGTGCTTCTTACAAGTGTTTTTCTCTTCTGGAAGAGCATGTTGTGCTGGCTTGTGTTGATGAGGATTTGATAAACTGTTGTCTTTTTGGACTGACTGAAGCATAAAAGCTGTAACATGACTAAGGTATGGTACAGAATTTCTTAGCTCCTTTACAGCCATTCAAATCTGTAGTGGCAAGATGAAATGCCTCTTCTCTGTTGTAGCTGCTCCCATGCATACACACGAACTGAGAACAGGGTTTCAGCAATGGCACGTAATTCTTAAACTGTAAAAATACATGGGGCTTCGAGGAATTCCTCTGAGCTGATGCTGTCAGTGCTAGGGTCCAAAATGAATCATTTGTAAGTTTGGGTGTTAGTAAAGTGTTGCATTTTTAAGCTATCCTCTTATACAGAACCGCCTTACAAGGCATAAAATACTGACTTTTGATTTAGAGGTTTTGCTGACAGTGAAACTGACTTGGGCATCTCATGCAGTAAGTGTGAGTGGAATCCTGTTATGCCCATCAGCCCAGTATGCTTCAGCCACTTGGCAGTCCGGCCATCCTCTGCATCACTCCTATTAAAATACTTAACTTCAGGTACAAATGTAATATTATCTGACAGCGCTTTGAAATGCTTTTAAGCTGAATTCTTTGAATGACATTGCAGTATACTCGTGGCAACTTTTTCATTTTAAACTGACGACCCTTAAAGCCTGAAGCAATTCTGTCCTCACAGCTAGCGAAAATTATCTCCATCTCCTTTGACGATAGTGCAACAAATTTACTGACACTTGTGACTCAGGAGCAGCTTCTTTTTGCTTGGTCCTCTTTTCACTCTTATGCTAGCTGCAGCAGTACTGTATAAGCATAAACCAATGCAACATCCTGTTTAAATATAAATAACATAGTTGTGAATTTTGGGGGTTTTTGTTTTCTTTTTCTTCTGTTAGGTTCTCGTATTCTACCATTACCCTTTGTACAGGGAATACGCCTTCCTGTGGCCAGGGAATAAAATGCCGGCACCGTGGGCTAATACAACCAATGTGCACAAACTGTTACAGTTCCTGGAGACCACTCTGGAGGAACGAAGTCGTTATGGGACTTTCCATGTTTCTCAAGCAATTCTCACGCCTCGAGTGAAAACTATTGCACGGCATCTAATTCGTGGTCTGAAGAACACCCTTGTTCATAGGTAAGGATTTGTATTGATTTTTTTCAGTTCTTTACTTAGCATGTTTCATGTTGAAAGAGTCATGGGGTGAGCAGGAAACTGAAATGTTTGCGTAGATGTAAGACTTGATGAAAGTCTTGATAGTGTAGTTTTGCTTCATTACTGTTGCTCATGAGAGATATTTGCAGCCATTAAAAATAAAGCGTTATTGGAAACAAAGTAACAGGATATATTATGTATATATGTGTATATATGTGTAACTAAGTGTATTTCCTGATAATGGGAACTCTTTCTGAATGTCATGTGATTTCATAAAACATGGGCTGGATGTGTTTTTTCAAACGAACAATTCATTCCAAATTGGCTAAACTTGAATTTAGGGAAAAAAACCCCCATGTGCCACAGAGGAAAATTGCCTATTTGCAGACTCAGTTTTACGGAGACAGATTTGTGTAGACAAATGCAATTTCAGTAATGCCTGAAGATGTGTGACTTGGAGCAGTATTTTATCTTGGTGTGTTGTGTGTTTTTTTTTTTTTTAACCAACAATTAGATTAGCAATTTAACTTTTTTAATGCCACTGACTGTTGTACAATTAGTTTGTCCATGAGAAAGATCATTAGAAGAGGGTTTCACTTTGAGTAGCACAGTGTGCCAGTGACTTTTAATAGTATTAACTGCATGACCAGAATAGGTTACATGCGACTTTATTTTATGGCATTATCACCTTGTAACCTGTTCGCTAAAACTTGCCAGAACTGTAACAGTGCTGGTGGGATCTGGTCTGTTGGCTCACTGTTTAATATTACAGAATCACAGAATGGTTGAGGTTGGAAGAGACCTCTGGAGATCATCTAGTCCAACCATCTGCTAAAGCAGGTTCACCCAGAGCAGATCACACAGGAATGTGTCCAGGCAGGTCTTCAATATCTCCAGGGAAGGAGACTCCACAGCCTCTCTGGGCAGCCTCTTCCAGTGCTCCAGCGCCCTCAAAGGGAAGAAGTTTCTCCTCATATTCAGATGGAACCTCCTGTGCTTCAGTCTGTGCCCGTTGCCCCTCATCCTATCCTTGGGAACCACTGAAAGGAGTCTGGTCCCATCCTCTTGACATCCACCCTTGAGATATTTATAAACATTGATGAGATCCCCTCTCAGCCTTCTCTTCTCCAGGCTGAACAGACCCAGCTTTCTCAGTCTTTCCTCATAAGAAAGATGCTCTAGACCCCTCATCATCTTTTCAGCCCACTACTGGACTCTCTCCAGTAGTTCCTTGTCCTTCCTAAACTGAGGGGCCCAGAACTGGATGCAGTACTCCAGATGTGGCCTCACCAGGGCAGAATAGAGGAGGAGGAAAACCTCCCTCGACCTGCTGGTCACACTCTTCCTAACGCACCCCAGGATACCGTTGGCCTTCTTGGCCACAAGGGCACATTACTGGCTCATGATCAACCTGTTGTTGACCAGAACTCCCAAGTCCTTCTCTGCAGAGCTGCTTTCCAGCAGGTCTGCCCCAGCCTGTACTGGTGCCTGGGTATATTGCCTGTTTTGATGTCAGTAGCAGTTTATCTTGCCATAATGGTATTAAGTTCTAAATTATACTTGTGGTCTAATTTGATCGGCAACTGAGCTCAATATCAAGCAGTGCGATAAACACACATCTTCAGCTGCCGGTTTGTGCTCCCTTTGGGAGAATCATTGGTCACTTCAGAAGTAGTTACAGTATTATTATTTTGAAGCCAAAGTCAATATAACTTATTTTCTTAAAAATCCTTTGTAAAAAAAGCAAGTGTTGTGCTTTTGCAGTAACAAAAGTTGTTCATGTAAGTAAGGGAATTTCAGTTGAACTATAAATCAGAGTTTTCAGTCTCCTTCCTGTTTACAGACATTAATCTGAGAAAAGGTAATTAAATGCAAATGCTGTTTACCACAGTTTGTTCAGGTCTTCTGTCTGGCTTGTGCTTTGCCCGCATCTGTGCGGTCAGCATTAGACTAGACACTAGATGGTGCTCAGGTGCTTTGAGACTGGTGAATGGCCCAAATACAAATACATGTGCTTGGTGGGGATACCTAACAGAAAGCAGGGATGGAACTTGTCTGTGTACTGTATAGTAAAGGTACTGTTGCCTTGTGATTAAAGGAAAGATCGTACTGAATTTCTATTTTTAAACTAGTAAAGGGACAACTGATTATATGGAATGGGCAAGCAGTTTTGTTTCAAGTGACTGTTGGCACAGATCTGGGCTGTAAGCCACTGGTAGGCTGGAAGCGTCTGCCTTTGCTCTGTCCCTTTCCCTCAGCCCCATCATTACCACTTGTTTGAAAGTAAACTGAAAATTCAAAATAGATGCTGCTGTTTGCTGAAGCGTGATTGCTCTTACGTGTTTACACATGCTAGCTGATTTGGATATGTAAATTGTCTTTGCAGTTCTGTGTAGATGTCTGCCTTCTCATATGGAAATTTTGCCCTGAATGTTAATATTTAAGTGCTTTTGAGCTCTTGCTAAAGGAGAAATGTGCAATGTTCACACTTAGCTGGCTAAAGTCTGGTGTGTCCCTTGACTGAGACAGTAATTATACCTTCCCTTGAGTTCTTTCTTTTAGTTCTTGACAAGATATTTTTTATTTTTCTGGAACAAGAGCTGTGGGGTGTTTTTGGGGTTGGGTTTTTTGTTTATTTCTTCCCTGTCCTGTTAGCCAATTTGCTTGCCTACTGTCTTCTCATGTAATTTTGTGTGCATATTATGGCACTAATTTAAATAATTCTAATATATTTACTCATTTGTCTCTAACTGTGCTGAAAACCCTGATGTTTGCGTGTTAGAGGTAAAAAAAGCTTGTACAGTCTCCTGACTTGCACTCTGTCCAAGAAATTACTTGAAATTTCTCCCCACGGTAGAAATTCTAACTCCATTTAGCAAAATTCCTGACACACCTCACCTTTGGTTACAGTGATGTATGCTGGGATGTTCAAGCCCTGTAGAGCTTAGGGCTTGATTCTGGGCTGTGTTTCTCTGATCCTGTTGCTCTGGGTGGGTCTGGCGTCTGAAAAAAGTTTGGTAGAAATGCAGTGTGTGCCCCCCCCACCTCTCTCCTGTCTACCCGAAGGCAGAGATGGGCAGGGGAACATCTTGGGCCAGACAGAGCCTTGCTTTGTGGTACACTGAAGTCTGCTGTGAAATTAAGCTTTTGGTTCAACATGTATTTGGGTAAAAACAAACTAGGATGGAGGAAATTGTAGTGCAGCATTAAATCCTGAAGCACAGTCTGCCCAGTGAATACAGAGTTCACAAATGTTATTTTGTGTGCATGGCAGTTCGGATTGATGACTTACCAATATTTCTACTTGATAGCTAGCGACAACATGCTGTGTTAAGCACTCTTGTCGTTAGCTGGTTGCATTTTGGGTGGCAGTCAGGACCTGATCACAAATGTGAGATAATAACATAATTTGTAAACAGCATGTTGTATTTTAAATAAGTTAGAGTGTGTATAAAGAAGAGTATCTTTTTAAATGTTTAATTTTCTTTATTTCAATGTCTTTAGGAACCTGCCCATGATTTTGAATTGGGTGAAAGCACAGAAGCCAGGTGTTATGGGTGTTAACATAATTACATCAGACTTTGTGGAGCTGGTTGACTTTGCTGCTACAGTTATTGCATTGAACGACCTCCTTTTAGAAGAGGATGAATCTTCAACTAAATCCTGATTGCTGTGTTCCACTTGTGCTCCTTAGTGGACATCTTCAAACTCTGTTAAATGTTTTCTTTATTAAGTGAAACCTAATGTAATCTCTGTTTATTTAAAAAAAAAAAAATCTCCCGGTGATGCGTGGATCCTAGTGGAACAAAGTGCCGTCTGAGCCCTGCTACGTGTTTGGCTAAATGAAACGTCCATCCGCTGCAGGCCGGTGGTGCCCACTGCCAGCGAGAGGCTGGCCTCCAGTGCAGAGGTACCCGCTGATGCTGTGTGTCTCCCCGGTGACCAGGCTCACCCTGCCCCGTGTCCCTCCTGCTAATTGTTACACACCAGGGCTCAAACCAAGGGTGGCTGCTCATTCCTGAGCAGCAGTGCGACCAAGCCGGTTTTATTCTCAGGCCAGGTCAGGCGTAGCTGGGCTCAGCTGGAGGCTGCTGCTCTATTTGTTACTCTGTTTTAGACACTACCTCTGACTTACTTGAAGGAACAATATTGCTGTTGTTCAAGGGGAAGCTGTGTTACACTGCATTGAATATCTGAACTCTCCTATGGACCTGAGAGGTGAAGACTTGGCACCCTCTGCGTCTTTGGACTCCAAACTCTTCTTCTGGACCTCTTTATTTTACATTAATACTTTAACACATTTATTGCAACCATGTTTAAGTGTGTTTCTTTTGGCATTAATTTGGATTATATTTCGGTTTTTGAATTATGAGGGTTATAACTCAAAAGTCTGAATTCCTGTTGAGGCTTTTGAGAAACCACAGCACAACCTTTCTCTTTTGCTTGCTTGTCACTTATTTTTTCCATCCATCAGATTTTCTTTGGGGAAAGTCTCTCACCCAGATGTCCTTTCTCTGGAAGGAGGTGGGCTAAGTGGGAGTATGCTTGCTATTCAAAGAACTGGAACTGACAGGGACTGCTCAAAACCCAAATATTCAATCTCTGTGACTTGCAATGTGACAGTGAATTCTGAAATAGGACCTAAAAGTTGTGCTTGTAGTCAGCCACAGGGAAGAAGTTTCCCCAGCCTGCACCTGCTTGTGACAAAGTGATAGTCAGGCAAGCACAGGCAGGCGTTGGTGCTGCTGCTTTCTGTGGTCATACTCATTTTTGTGTTGATTCACAACAAAATGTGACCATGTGTGCTTGAGCCAATGCAGTCACATGTTGGTACTTATAAATACTTAATTGACTAGCTGATAGTAGTCCTACAGCCTGATTTATCTTTAAAACAAACTGATTAGCAGCTACTTCTCTGCTCAATTATCTTCCTAAAGCAACTGTTGGTGCACTAATTATTCAGTGATTATGAATTTGTATTAATCTCTAAGCTATTTGTAATAGAATGGATCATCTTTATAGATATATTATTCAAAAGAAAAGTGAATCTCCAGATTTATTTATTTTGTTATCATCCTGCGTCTGCCATCATAGGCTGACAGCCCAGAAAAATCTAAAACCTCTTTGCTCGCATGTCACAAACTCTGAGCTTAGGTCAAGTTTATCTAAGGGTTTGCAAACCTTCCGTATGAACCTTGGCCAAGTTCTGAGCAGACTGTAATCTCATTTATCTGTTGTTTGCATGGTTTTCATTAGAGTTCCTTGAATGTTTTTTAACTGAAGCCTTTTTCTAAGGGAGTTGGGGGTGGGTGGGATGTGTCTCTCAAGCTTTCTCCTTTTCTCTTGTGTTTCGGTGACATGAAAATATTTTTTTGGGGGGAACTAAAATTTTTGAGAGCTCAAATTTTTACTTTAAAACTTCATTTGAAAACCCCAGCAGAATGCATTTATTTTTTTATTGTTAATGAAACTGTTGGAACTTGTTTTGAACAGTACTACTTTGTTTGCAAAATTATTTAAAATACCTGGATTTTCCTTAGCTGAATTTTGTGTTAACCTACTTTTCCCATGGCCACAACTGAAACTCTATGGTAGTCTTAAATGTATGGGCTTGGTTTCAGTGGTCTTCTAGCTGCAAATTGTTTTAAAGCTCAGAACTTGGAGAAACTTGGTTTGAATGCTGATGAGGCAGAAATAATGTTTGCAAGGTTTCCTGCAGAACTGAAGGACAAGGTGAGAAGGTGAAGTGAGTATGATGTTTGCATTCGACCCTTGATGTATTTTGTACTATGTATATATATATCTACCTCAAAAGAGATTTATCAGGCTTAACCGATATTTATATTGTGTGTGCACAGTAATGATTGTGTTGTTAATCCTTCTGTTGTATTTATTTGAGTAGAAATGTGGTGGTTGTAACTCAGGGCTTTGGTGAAACATTTTTAAGTACAAACTCACAAGTTTTTCTAACGTATTTGCTGTTAGCTCTTGCCTCTTGAAATAGGACAAAGGCATGCTAGGTGTTAAGAGTGTTAGCAGAGGGAGGAGAAATGGAAAATGGCCTTAGGATTAATGATGAAGTAGGGGAACAAAAACATTTCTGTAAGTTTGGCCTGTCTGAAGAGACTCGTGTCATTTCGGAGCAGTGCTTTGTGTTACACCTCTATGTGAGGAACCCGACAGTCTCAATACTGAGTTGGGCAGTTGGCAGATACAATTACCTGCAATAGGATACCTCCTGTGGATACTCTGGACAACCTTAATGCTGGTGTTTAGAATTGATTTTAGGGTAGTCCTAAAGCGTCCTAAGAAATATGAACTACCTTTTTTTTGTTACACATTATAGCCCGTAACAAAGCTGTTGGTATAATAGTTTTATCTCTGACACAGCAGCACAGCCTATCCAGATTCCCTGCTCACACATTGCAAAACAGAGCTCATTTAGACTTAGACTTTGGGCTGTGGACTCTCTTTTGTGGCATTATAAAAATTAAAAGGTGAGCTGGGCAGGAAGGGAGGATCAAGGAAGTAGGGCAGTAGTTTGCATCCTGTGCCCACATTGAAGGAGCAGCAGTGTTTAGCCTGGTTTCAGGCAGCAGAGTGGAGCAGGACTGGCAGGTGAGTGACAGTGTCTGCAGCTGGTACTGAGAAACGCAGCTTAGAGTCCTGAGGAAAATAAAGATTGGTGTGAATGCTGGGGCCTCCATGCTGTTATCGTAGACCTGCATCTGTTGAGTACTGCGATTTGTCTTGCTTCTGTCTTCCCCAAGCAGTAGGGTTTACTTTTAAACAGTTTAGGTGGAAAAATCTCTCAGAAGAATTGTTCTGAGGACTTGACCATCCTATAGGTGCTGGGAGGAGAAAAACCAGGAAACTAGTTGCTGCTTGAGGCAAAATACTTGAATTTCATATTCTTGAATAATTACTTGTATGGTTTGTTATTTCAGGTTCGGTTTACTTACACATTGTGTTTTGACTGTTATTTCTCTTCCTAATATGCAACCACTGAAAGCCAAGCACACTGGTGATATGCCCATTCTCCTGGCGCTGATTGCTGCTGTGTGCGATTCAAGACCATACTTGAGGCACAGGAGACCTCTGTATGTACCTCTGTGTATCCCTAATGGGAAGCAGCAGGGAGAAGGTTGTTAGGAAGTATATATGAGATTTCTAGCATCTCACTGTGTGCTTGTAGGTGAAAACCAGAAGGAGTTATTACTAGATTTTGCAGACTGTCAGTCACTCAGCTCCTTATTTGGGAACTACTGTCTGAAATATATTTAACAACATAGGAGCTGGGAGTCATAATGTCATGGTAGGTTTGGTTTTTTTGAGAGCAAAAGACAGATTCCTGCTGTTCAATTTTATCTCACGAACTGAAAGGATACCAACTTGCATGTACCTTACTGTGATGGATTGGATCTCGCTGGAGACTGTGCTGGCAAGGCAACTTTCAGGGATGCTGTGGTCAGTGAGAGATGCCAGGCTAGGAGTCTTCAGAGCAGAAATGCAGATTGCAGAAAGGCCCCTGTTCTGCTGAACAGGCTCTTTGGAGAAGGAAGGAATAACAGGAAAAAGGTATCTTTGCTCCTGACACATGCTGTTTTCTGCTGTGTTGGTACTGAGGTAATATGTTGGAGTTTAGAAATTGCCTATGCTGTAAAGCTGAAGAAGCACTTCTGAGCAGGGATTTTTGGCTCAAACAGAAGTAGGGTGTCTGCCAAGATGCTTCTCTATTGTTCTCATCTGGCTAAGCTTTGGGAAATATAATATTTGCATACCTGTCTCAGGTGTTGAAGTTCATTGTTGTATCATCTAACAGAACAGGGTTTAGGACTTCTGTAGATAAACAGAGGACATGGCCGTTTTTATTTTAAAATTGGGTTACCCATGGACATCTGACAGTGTGTGTGACTTGAGGTTTACTTGACTATACAGTATTTAACACAGGGTCAGTTTCAGGTAAGACTTTCATCTAGACTTAAGCATGTTGTTACCCATCCCTAAGAAGGACCACTGCTTGGGACGAAACTTCTGGCAAATTTTTAGTGGTTGTTTAATCACAGAGAAACTGTCTAATCTGAAGAACAGAACTGACCCGAACCTTCATTTAAAAATCAAATCAGGTCAAGATGTAGGCCTGTCAGCAGCGGAGAAGGGATTTTTTTGGTTTTGTTTTTGTTTTTTTGTGGGGTTTTGTTTGTTTGTAGTTGGTTGTGTGGGGGTTTTTTGTTGTTGGTTTTTTTTTTTTTTTGCTTTTCTGTATCTGTCTGGTTTTTTGACTAAACAGATGGGTAGAAGAGCCAGAGTGTATGCTAAAGAGCAAATAAATTTTATGCTAAGGACATGTATGTTGGGCTAGCTGTGGTAAGAGTACAGTAATTTACTTATAGTCACACCCTCCAATGATAATCCTATTAGCTGTTTGTTTCAGATTGTTAAATCAGTCTGTATTTTGTAAGAAAAAATCAATCCCGCTGATTCAATGCATCTATCTTGCTGAAGAAATGTGTGTGCTTCTGTAACCGTATTTATTTCTCTACAAGTCATATCAGGTAAACAAGCTTTAACTTTTAATTGTAGAGACTGGAATAGGAATGTCAGCTTTAGAACTGTTTGCTGACTATGTTTTATATTCCTGAATATTTGTGTTGTATGTTGTCCATTGAAATGGTACTTCTCTTACCCTTTGGACCTGTGATAACTTCTTCTGTATCTCACTTAAGAATACATTGCAGTTTGATTTAATTCTGAAAAAAGCATTGATCAGTACATCCTATATGAAAATAATTCTGGTGGTTCTTTGATTTTGCTCAATGTCAAATGTATTTTACAGTTGGATTTTTTTAACTTGTGCTATTTATACTGTGGAAGGGAGCAAAAAGGAGCCAGGTGAAGAGGAGTTACCTATTCTCAGTTTATGTTTTCTGCAGTTTCTCTTCTTTCTCTTGGCAGTTTGTGCTTTACCCATCTGTCCAATTCAATTTTGTGAAACCAGGATACCTCGTTTGAACTGCAGATAAACTTGGGCTGACATCTGTTTATCTCTGCTTTATTCTACATCTATATTGGGGGTTTTGATCCTGAAAATAAAAGTACAACTTAAGTTTGTCGTCTTTATTATGTGTTCTGTACTGCTGATTGTTTTGATACATGATGATTACATTGCAAGTCAATTGACATCAGTTGAGCTTAGTTATTTTCTGATGCAGAATGGTGTCATTGCAGGTTGTTTTTTGAGGTGCCGCATCTTGCTGCATTTGTGTCCCCCAGGTAGTCAAACCTGGACAACATGCTTATTTTTTGGATGTGCTGAGAACTTCTCTGTGGAAGTAGTTGTGCAAAGTGATTAGAAAACTCTCTGTGCTTGCACTCGCATGTGTGCACAGTTGCATCTCAGCCTGAACGCAGAAGGGTAAAAGCATGCTGATGCACAGATCCAGTTGTCTCTTTAAAGGCAAGTACACTTTCTGTGCAGCCTCTGCTGCTGTAATACAGGTGATGAAGCTCCATGGTAACATCTGATCAGGAAAGAAAATAGTGATAACTATTCCCAGAGCCTGGGCTAATGTGAGATGCTTCAAACCCAGAGAGATCGGCACGATCCTTCTTTTGGGTTATTTTCAGCTTGTCTGTTGCCTGTCTTGAGAATGTGTGAGTACCAGGGACGGGGAGAAGGGGAGAGTGGATGACCCCAATTCCGTTGTGCTTTCAGGCACTGGTAACTAATGGCTACTGTGTGTGTAGTTTGTTTTTTGTTTGTTTTAATCCTGAAGGTGGAGCTGGCAGTTCAGAGCCTAATCACTGCTGTCCCTACCTGTGGGCTCAGACCTTGAGGTAAGTGTTTACGAGCCAGACTGGATTAACAGTGACTCATGTTCACAGGTAGCCAGTGGTTTCAGTAGTCCGTCTGAAATGTGCCATAGGCAGGGAGTGTGCCACTAGGTTTTACAGAATATGTACCAATGCAGCATAAGTCTAATGTGAATAGCATAAGCTACCAGCATGTAGAAACATTGTTGGTTAAATAGCTTGCAGTAGAAGTGTTACTTTTTTTTTTTTTTTTTTTCCTACCTCCGGATACTGTTTCCCCAGGCCAGGAATCATATGCCTTAGAGGGGACTTCAGGTGCAAGAGTGAGCATGATTTAATCATATTGCTTCCCTGTGGGGTTTAATAGAATTTTTTTGTTTTTTTCAGTCTCTGTGCCTTTCAGCAATGCTGGACAAAGGCACACGTGTATACGTGCACATATATGCACAAAGTAGCTACCTTTTATGAAGCGTATAATGAGACTGCAAAAACTAGACACGTGTTCTAAGATAAATTTATGCGTGCCCTTTATATGGAGTTTTGCTGTTGCTGCAAACCTATGATTAGCTGTTCAAACAGAATCATTCCTGAACTGCACGTGGCTTAGTGT
Organism: Caloenas nicobarica; assembly: GCF_036013445.1. Taxonomy (NCBI): domain Eukaryota; kingdom Metazoa; phylum Chordata; class Aves; order Columbiformes; family Columbidae; genus Caloenas; species Caloenas nicobarica. The sequence continues at coordinate 93,950,946 of NC_088245.1, read as the reverse complement.
TTGCCTCTTGGGAGACACTGCTGAACCTGCGCACAGATTTTTAGTTGTGGAGGATAAACTCTTCCATGCTGTCTGAAGGAAAGCCAGCTTGAAACCTGGTGTGTGGTGCCAGCTGCTCTTGTTCCACGTGTAACTGGAAGGTGAGCAAAATGCTGACAGGCTCTGGAGCAAGTGGGGTTGATTTGTCAAGTTCTTAGGTGAGCAAATGCTGGAAAAAGAAACCAAGTGATTTTTTGAACTTCTACTGGTTAGTGAGTCCAGCTGCTCTTCTCAGGGATCCAGAATTGGACACTTGCTCTTCTCAGCTGATAGCAGTGCCATTGCCTGAAGTTGGGATGAAGTGGAATCTTCTGGAGAAGACAAAGTGACCAGGATCGTTTACAGGTAATTTGCTGTATGGATAAGCTGTTAAGATAATCACACTTAAAATCAGCTTTCCCTCAGTTCAGAGATTTGCTTTAAATTAGAAGCAAAGGTTGCTTAGAGTAGAAAATGGTTTGTTGGTTTTATGTACTTTCTCATCTATCTCTTATCTGGGGTAGAAATGTACCTTGAGAGAAGAATTGCAGGATGATGCAGGGTGTGCTTGAGGGAGAAGCTGCCGTCAGACATGTAGCTGTGTAGGTTTATATCTGCAGGTTCAACAAGAATTTGGCCTCAGTAAGTACGCACTATTCCTTTCAGCAGCCAGTGAGAACACGTGCCTGTGGCAGAGCTGTTTACATTGCCAAATTTGTGAATTAAAAAGTTTTCAGCATAATTACTTACGGGCTGAAATTGCATATGGTTGTGAATTGGGTAGTAGTTCAGAGAGGTGAGTTTCTCGTGTCTGCTTTGTGATAATTTTTTTGTTTGCTTTCAATAGTTTTAAAACCTTGTTTGTTGCAAGATACCATTGCTTAGTGTGGCTTCTAATTTAGAGGCAGAACTGGTACAGGGGTGATTTTGTGCTACCATATCTGTAGTGAGCAGTTTCTCTGTGGAAGAGAAGCAGCAACTTGGCAGTACCTTAGGCACTAGTGCATCAAGATAGCTCGGCAGTAGTTGCATAGAGTGGAAACTATGACACAATGTTAGTGCAGACTGTCCCTTAATAATTGAGGCAGACACTTTAGCTGCTGAATGAACCTTTGAAAGAGTTCTGGTGACTCAGGAGATGCTGAACAACCAGTTGGTCTTCATGCAAAGACTTGCAGGTTTTGCCAAAATGGCCTAAAAGCTTGACTGGTGCATGCAAAGCCCAGATAGTATCTCATGCTTGGGTTCGAAGGAATAATTTCTGTGTTTGATCAGGGTCGTAGATGCCTTTGGTGTTTCATCTCTGTTATAATCACAAGGAAGTTTTGATACAGTTTGTAGCAGATACTGTTTGGGTTGCTCAGCAGAGGGGCAGACAAACAGCAGGCCCGGCCACGTCCCCCCAGCCTCTCTCTTTGTACTGCAAACAGCACCTTAGCACTTTAGATATTTTTGTAACTCTAAGACCAATTTCTCTTGGGTTGAATGCAAAGTACAGAAGAAACTGAGAGCTGAGGTGGTGTGTTGTGGTTTTTTTATCATGTTGCTTCTTGCAAATACACTTTAAGAAAAGGGAAATAAAAGACTGCCTGAGGGGATGTTCCTCTGTGCATCAAAGTCATCATCTGGTAGACTGGGTGGAGAAAAACATACCTTGTTTGTCTGGTGAGATCTGTGTAAATGAGAATTAAAGATGGTAAAAATATTTTTCTTGAACTTTATGCTACTGAGCATTCATTTTTCTTTTTGCTCATAGCACTGAGCAGTGTTTTGTTTCGGTATTCCTGGGTTTTCTTTCAGCTTGAAATTGCCAAACCTACAATCACAAGTGCAAGGAAGAAACAAAAAGCATCCTCAGAGAAGCCGGAGCAGTGGAAGAGAGGAGGAAAGGTATGCAGTAGAGATAGTGCTGCAACTTGCCCTTTGGAATGGAAAATAAAGCTGGTTTGGGGCTGGGGTTTTTTTGAGACAGAACAAATTATTACATGAATTTCACTCTTTGAATCACATCCAGTACAAAGTTCATCTGATATGTTAACACAGTTCCACATTTACAAAAGTGCTGAATTTTACTTGATTGCATCCTTTGAAAGACTATGCTGACAGCAAATAAAATACAATGTGCCAGGCATTTCTCCTGAGGTAAATAATAATCGCTAGTATTTCAGCCTAAGTATCTCAAATGCTGATAGGTTTTTTCCTAATTTTATGTTTCTTGGAGGAAGCATTATTTGAACGGTAAAGCATTAGAAGCGGCCAACTCCTCCTTTGTGATAGTGGTTATTGCTGGAAAATGTGCTTTAGTCATTGCCAAAACAGAGGGAAAAAAGCGTGTATTTACAAAGATAATCCCCTTCTGTCCTTCCACAAATCTGTCTTGAAAATTGCCCTTAGTAACAGGATTGTCTGAGGATGAATGACACAAGCTGTCTCACCATGTTGCCTCTTTTGCTGCACACTGCAAACATGTTTATAGAGCGATGAACTGGGATTTCTCAAGACTGTTTTTCCCCTGTATGCTGGGTATGTTCACTGCGCAGCCACGTACAATGCTGACGATAACACTTGAAACCAAGCCATATTCTTCCAGGCTTGAAGATTCAGAATTAATCCAAAACTGAGCGTAATTTTCCTGAAGTATATCCACAAAGGAAGAGCAAGGCTGCTGCAAGGATAGTTTATACTGGCAAGTCAATGTAATTTGAGGGATTCTAGTAACTCCTAGTAAGTAACCATTTGTTTTCATAGTATTACATCTAGAAAGAGATCGAGTGGTGCCATCTTCGTGCCACCTGGGTTTTGTGCAAAAGGGGGATCATGTTCTCAGACGGTTACTTGACTGCCATCTCCTGGAAAAAAATACTAAAAACTAGACTACTAAAAATTGCTTGTTTATGGCAACAAACTAGATAATTACGATCTTTTCTTTCATTTGTTGCCAAGAACAAGAACTTTTGAGTAGCTTAATTTCCCTTCTGCATTTAGTTCCTTCCCTCCTGTCTTGGGGCTAGGTTAGTTCCCTTTCCAAGGCTGAAGGATAATGCAGGCAGTGTTAATAACATGCACCAGGGAAGCAGGTTCTCAAGATCATGATTATAGTGAAATCGTGTTTACCCAAAAGTGAAATGAAAGAATTGGCCAATGAATTTGCTCTCTGCTCTGTTACTATCCTGTGATTCTTGGAGCAGAAGAGGCTGTAGGAGCTGTCGCAGCAATGCTTTTAGCAGAGAATGAGGGAAATGAGCTGAAAATCAAGCCTCTGGAGGACACTGGAGCTCCCACTTAATGCATGTGTTTCTGCAGATGGCTGGCAAGCAGTCAACTTGAAGTCCTTGTTTTCCTGCCCCACTGTCTGTGAATGGTTGGTTAGGGCACTTTGGAAAAGATGGCAAGGGAAATGCTTTTTACATTTCAGTGGATGCAAAGACAATAACATTTAATAGGCAGATATGTCCTGCTGTCCCCCCAGCCTCCCAAGGCTCACCAGTGTGGTGGCCCAGTTCTCTGCCACATACTCATTGTTAGAGGTGGGCGGTTGCCCTGTCCTGTTTCCAGGATCCTGCTTTGCTTGGGTCTGTATGGTTTTAGTGGTCTTCATTCACCCTTTATGCCTGTGGAAACTGATAGGTGGGATTTTTCTTTGTGGGTTTCAAGCCTTGCCAAAATTAAGAAAAGTTCTGAAAGTGATGAACTGAAATAACTTGGGTTATGTTTGTTTAGAAGAAAAGTATGACGACCTTCTAATATGCTGAAGATTACAGCGGTGATCATTACACCTGCCCAGATCACAGAGGTGCTGCACTATGTTCATTAAAGCTTGAGGGACGCTTGTGGTGTTACTAAGAACTGCAAATATGTAGACCGACACAGGCTCTAGGCTAAGCAGACCAAAACCGAACTCCCACGTAAGGACTTGAGGACGCCTTCTGCAAAGCGCAGGGGTGCATGTCCCACCTGGCTCTTCCTGTGGCGCGAGTGTGACACACCTCCCTGGGGAATGTGGACCCGCAGGGTCAAAGCTAGGCCCAAGCATATGCTCCGAGATACCATCTTTAACATTTCAGGACACCACACCTTATTCTTCTCTTCTTGGAGATTCCTGTGAATGGTGGGACAGGAGAAGAGAGGCACGTTGGTAGCGTCTCACGTTAGGAATCTCAAGCCCACGCTCAGACCTCTCTCTTGTCTCCATCTTGCTGGGTTTGTGTCAATCAGGACGTGTGTCCTGACCAGTGAGTCGTCTCATTAATGCTGGTGCTGTTGTTTTCCCAACTCAGAGGTAGCTGGTGTGTGTCATTGTGTTACCCAAGAGAGTTTAATTAGATTAGATATGGCTTTCTGGCTCCAAGTTGAGACAGTGAGACTGACTTTTTTTTTTCTTTCCAGAGTTGATGGGTCTAGGACTAGTGTTGAAAGCTGCCTTTTGGTTTCAAAAGCACTTAACAGTCCTACTAAATTATTAGCATTGGCAAGATGCCGCTGAATGGGACAAAGTCCAGTTGCAGTGAGGTGATAGAGCTGTTCTCTTTGTTCTTGTTCTTGAATAACAACCACAAAAGACCACCTAACGCTCAAAGTTTTCCCTCCTGATCTGATGGGAGCAGGATATACTAGCACTGAGTCTGAGGGTAAACGCAGGCTCTTGTGTCCTGTGCTTTTCTCTTTTGTGTGTGTCAAGTAAAGGAAAAGGAGAATTCAGAAAAATGCAAGGAATTCTCTGGTCACTCTTCTCCCTGCTTGTTTTTAAGTGCCCAAGAGCAAGAAGCTGGTACATCAGCAAGTTTTCCAGACTTCTATTTAAAATATAGTCATTACATGACACATTTCATGCTGGTTTTGATACCTGGGGTAGAGGCATCCTCCCCCAGGGGTATTTTGGACTCCTGGTATCATCCTGCTGGATGAGTGGATTTGCTGATGTTTGTAAAACTCCATTTGCTGTGCTGTCAGTTAGCTGTTCTGTTTCAACACACCTTTAGATGACCTGTACTCTAGAGCATTGTTAAACATTGTAGGTATGCTAAAGGAAGGAAAAGAATCTGCCTTTTAACTTGAAGTGCAGCACAAACTCACTGATGTGGCAGAAGAAGCAGTCGATGTGCTGTGGGTGGTGCTAAACTGGTTTGGAGAGAACTGGGAATGGCATGAATTGTGGAACTGTGAACTTTATACCATAGTGGGATGGATAAGTTAGCATATACCTGCTGGCAGACCTTTTTTGTGGGGTGTATTAGCACTTTAAAAGTACTGTGGGTTTAAGAAGGAGCACTTGGAAAGGGTTTGAGATTGAGCCCCAGTGTTGCCTTTGCCTTGCTCAAGGAGAAGGTTACCAGAGATGGTTAATAAAGCTTTAGCTGCTGAACTCGCTAAACATTCTTCCAGTTCAATGGCCTATGCAGAATGATGTGTTTAGTCAATGTTTAATTCCTAAGCAACAAATCGTGATTGTCATACTAGGAGGCACTTGTGGTGTTGACTAAAGCAATGGAGACCAAGGATTAAAAAGGTCGAGTGGGGAGAGCTCTTCTGCAGCCTCAAAGCTCTCTTCTCTAAGTCAGGTCCTTTCACAGCAGGAGAAAACAGGGAGAAGTTCATGCTGCCTCAAGGCCAGAAAAGGCTTTCCAATACGAAAATAAACTAGCCCTTGCTTAAACAAAAAAAAATGGCTGTAGGGGGAAAACAAAAAGGAAATGTTAACTGTGGGTTGGTTGACGGAAGGCAGGAGAAAGCAGGAAATCGGAATGTGTTTACCTTTGCCCTGGTGACAGGAGAGGAGCATGGAGCTGCTGCTTTGGGCAGGATGTGACTGACAGCAGGAGGGGAAAGGGTGACAGCAGGTGTCAAAGAGGCTGAGGACTATACCTGTACAGCTCTGGAGAGGAGATGCAGAGAGAACTGCAAACGGTGCCCTCACAGAGTGGAGGAGACCTGGGTGGGATGTCAGGTAGAAAACTCAACAAGCTTTCTTGTTGGGTGAGTCAAATGAGAAGAACCCTCTCTCCTCTCAGCTGAGAGCCTCTAACCCTGCCTCACCCTCCTCCAAGACCTGCCTGCTCCCAAATGGGTATCCTACCTGCCCTTTTAGCAAATACCGTGCTCTTAAAAAGCCACAGCCCTTGTGTCCACACAAAGCGCAGACTTCAATGCATGTCAATGCTTTCTGCAGAAGATAACTCAAGGTTACTACCACATGTGCTGGAGCTCTTATCTTGTGTGGGACCACTCAGTACTGCAGAAGGGCTGTCGTGGCCAGGCCTGTGGGCTCTGAGCAGTTGCCAGGGCTGTTTATCCCCAAGTCTGGCCTGGTTTTGTCTGAAGCTGCTTTTTCCAAGGACTTTGAGCTAACAGGTCAGGCTTTGTGTCGGGGTGGGACACTTCCACCTCCTATGGAACCAGCTCAAAGCATTCGGCGTTTACAAGTCTGTTTATAAAATTTGGCCCAGGCCAAATAGGAGTGGCTTGGCTGTTTTGGTGTATGTGCCAAGAGGATATACAGGTGGATCCCTTCTGTATGGGTGCTAGGAGGATCAGGGTGATTTGTCCTTTATTTTCCATGTTTTATACATCAATATGTATGCAGCACTTATTCTGTGCTTTTCTAATTCTGCTGGGTAAAGTGCATTAGGATTTTGTGATAGACAGAGTACCGTTCAAACCACTGCACCTTCCAGATTATGACTCAGTATTTGGGATTGCTTTGTCTTAAAGGCAGATAGAGCTATTACTAATATTTTTTTTTTGTGGGTTGTTACTGAGACTGGGCATGTGTAATACAGACCAGAGCTCTGCTTTTGTTTTAGAATATTAAGGCAAGAATGAGTAGATTATCTTTGATCTACCAAGACTTCCTCTACTTAACTACTAAGAGCAAGGCTGCAAGCTAATGGAAGAGCTTACTTGTGGCCAGGGGACACTACGCCTTCCATCCTAGATATTGACTCCAGCACTGATTTAGTGGGCACCAAGAATAAATTTTCACCCATACAATTTCCAACTGCAAGATAGGTTTAATACTAAATAGCTGATCTGTGAGTGTTTCAGTCATGGCAATGATTTATTTTGCTGATGAGTCAATACTCTTGTAAACAGGTAAGGTAGCTCTGCAAAAGTCACAGTTTATGAGGAGGATTTTTGCCTTTTTTTTTTCTCCTTCTATTTCGTGCTGTTTACCTTGAGAATGAAGAATGAATGCTGTATAAAAGTGGCGTGTCCTATGAACCAGTATTATTTCATGCAGTGTATCAGCAGGAGCGAGCTGTTCCAGCAGCCAGGGTGCACATTCCAAAGCAATTAGAACAGTTTCGTGAGTAAATACTACTCAGCAGCTGATAAAATGCCTTTCATGTGTCTTCGTAAAACAGATTCAGGTGACCAGCAAAGAACTATTTTCTTTAATCTTTGCAGTCGAATGTGAAAATACTTATTTTGATTTTAAAAACTTTTTTTCATTTAAAAATTGCTGCAAATCGGAAGTACTTAATTTGTCTTGTTGGAATAGCCTGCAACTGAGTCAGAGAAGAGGTGCAAGTCATGGATTCCCCACCCCTGTCTGCTTCCCCAGGGTCTCTGCCCTCTCAGAACATAACACCACATTGAAATAATTTGATGCTTGGCTCAACTGAGAGGATGAAAACTTCTAGGAAGGAGGAACAAGTGGGAGGATGGAAACCATAAAAGGAGGATTTCCTCTGCCTATAAACTGGCATGTATGTAACTGCAATTCATCTGGGAAGCTTGGTGAACTAAAGCATGCCTGCTTGCTGCTCAGAAGGAGCATGGCTGCAAGCTGCAGCACTGCTTCCCAAACTCCTTGGACAAGCAAACGTCTTCAGTCCTCAGCTTTCCTCTGTGTTGTCCCTTGTCATAGAGCTTTGAATTCCCAGCGTCACAGCTGTGGTGTCGTCTTCAGGCCCTGTCACAGGCTGACCAGTTCTCTGTGTTCTCCAGCTGTGAGAACCCCTGACCCAAAGTACTCTGAGTACAAACACAGAGACTTGGCCATTATGTACTGTAAGCCCAAAGCTAAAGATCTTTTTTCTAGAAACATGCTTTCAGAAACTTAAAAAAAAGAAGTCTTTTAGATGTGCAGGAGGGGTTTTGTTTGTGTTTTGTTTGGTTGGTTTGGGGGTTTTTTTGTCTCCCCTGTTTCCGTGGTTTTCTTTCTTTCCTGTGCTTGATACCTCTTGGCTAGTGTGATTCCGTTCTCTGGATTGATTCCGTTCTCCACATCTCTGCTTTGTGAAAGATGGATAGAAAACTACAGAAGGACAGTGTTATTTCCAAACACTTTTGCTTCTGGAGAGTGTCGCTGTGATGAGTTGCACGAGAAGGCAGGCAGTGGGGAATTACCCAGGGCACTCACTGAAAACACCCAATGCAAGGACGAAGGAGGCCAAGCATGTGAAGGGAGAGGAGCACAAGCCCTGTGAGTGGGGCCGAGCCTGGAGAACAATTGGGAACGGAGGTGTGTCTCAGAAAAAGCCAGCTGAAGTTCAGCCTGGACAGTGCGTGAAGCCAAACCCTAAATCTGTTTGTTTTGACTGGGTAATTTAAGACCTACACTTGGATGCTGTGGTCCAGGCCTCAGCCAAGCACACAGAGCATTAGCTTGCTTGAGTATGAAGAATTTGTCGGATTTGTCAGTCTACATCCCAGACTTGTCATAAAGCAGACCCTGAACCTTAAGCATGTGTGCAGCCCTGGTTCCAGTACAGCATTTGAAAACATGTTCACTCTCCGGTCCTTCTTCCTGATTAAGAGAACAGGATTTATAGAGAAGATTTTAAGCATAAAGTTACCTTTTGTTCTGCGCTGTACTGAAGCAAGCAGATAGAAAATGTACACAAAGATCAGATCTATTTAATTTCATACACTCCAGCTAGCAGAAGTAGGACTAGCTTTTTATTATTTGTTGATGTTACGTTTTGATGTGGTGTTCCTGGGGAGGGTTGTATGTGATGTGGTAGCGTGAGAAATGTAAGTTGAAGAACTGGGCTTGGCAGTTTTCTGTGGATATCCCATGGGGTTGCTGGTGGCACGTACCTGGTGAGGTTCCAGATGTGACCTAGTTATAAGAAGATATTTCTGCTGCCTCTTGCCCAAACACTTTCCACCCCCTGCTCCCCCTTCAAGCTTGCTTCCAGAACAGCAGCTCGTGGTTGCATTTGGTGGAGCCCCGTTCTGCTGCAAACCTTGGCCAGCTCTGTCCTGGACCTGGAGCCTGACGTGAGATCCAGATAAGTCCAATCCACTTTTTCTTTCCCTGTTTCCCAAAGCTATATGTAGAATCTATATTTCCCCTTGGCCTTTATTTTTAAAATCCTGAATTAGACTAAATAGGGGAGTGACTGTTGGTTACGTTATGAGACCCTATTTATGGCATGATTGTCTTCCTCAGCTTGACTCAGTTTAAAAAAATCTAAATGCTTCCAGAATATGAGGTGGCTGTGGCTAAAGCTTTCCAACACCTCTGGGGCTTTCAGTTCATTAGAAGTGTCCTGTTTTTGGCTTGCTGTGAGTCAAAACCTAACCAAAATCATGAGCTCAACCTTTTTTCTGCCCCTGAGCTCCACTACATTAGATGCAAAAGTGCAAATTTTATCCAGCTGATTTAAAGAGCTTTACAGGACCCTGTTCGGTTAAAAAAACAAACAAACAAAAAAACTTGCAAAAAAGCAAGAGGAGGCCTCGATAGTTTTATGTTTAGTTTCAAGCTGCAGTCAGAGCCTCTGTAGGATTTTCTTGCTTTGGCTTGAGGAGGGAGCTGCCTTGGCCATCAGCCAGCTGGCAGAGGTGTAGCTTTCAGCCCTCCCCACGGGGCCCTGCTCTCTGTAGGTCAGCCGGCCATGGGCAGGAGAGCTGCATCCTGGCCAATTTGGCATGCTATGGCCCTGGTGGGTAAGGATGTAGCAGGCCAAGACCCTAAGCTGCCAGAAGCAGGGATCTGTAAGGATCCTGCCTCTGCTGCCCTTGGGACACGGTGCTTTGTACCAGCATCAGGTTGGAAGGAAGAAGGTGTCTCCATCACACAGAACTGGACAGAGGGGATTCCTGTGTCTCTGTTTTCTAAGGCCACACTGAGTAGAACAGGGCTGAAGTCTGCTGCGAAGTTTGCTCTGAGCCCTCCAACTCTGAGTGATATTCAAGCTCATAGCTCTATTAAAATCATTATCTTTTTTTACCTCAAGAGCATTACATTCTTCAAACTGAGAACTGTATTTTGGACCCCAAAATCAGGCAGTGTTCAGATCAAGGCCTTTCTCTGTTTTCACAGTTTTGACTATTTAAAAAAAAAAAAAAATCGCATCATGCTGCTTAAAATCTTCTTAGCTACTCCAAAGCTCTCATTGGCATGACCAGCAGATATCCTGCAAGTGGGCCCACATGATGTGCCATGCAATTTGCTCAGAGAGGAAGAATGTCTTAATTCCTCTTATAGTGACTTATCCAAAATTCGTAAGTTTTGCTTAGAGTTTTCTCTTGAGTCTTTCAATCTCTTAAAACCTGGACAGTCCTGCTGCATCAACGTAGCTGTTTGGTTCTTTGCTGTAGGCCGCAGTCTTGGCTTCAGGTAAAAAAACTGTATGATGAGGTCTACAGCTTTGGAAGACTGAACACACTGACCCAGGTTAAACCTGGCCAGTGTCTCTGGTATCTTGTATGCTATGTGGCAAAACGTTATGTCCTCCTCACTTTTACACTTGTTGGTTTTCTACTTTGTTAAATTTTCTTTTGAACCACCTCCTGAAAAAGAGAGCCTTTAAAGCTGTTCTTTCACCTTATATTTTGACAAGTAGGCTGAGTGTTGCTAATATGACAATACTTAAACAGATTAGTTAGCACATTTAAAGTTTCAGTTGTTAATCTCTTGTAGAGCATGGGTTTTTGGAAGTGAATAACTGCTTCTTCTCCCTAATGACCTTCAACTGCTTGTTCTGCATGGATACAGGGTATTTCCTCAATATCTGCATAAGACTAGCAAACAGTGCTGAAGTAACTCAAATGGTACAGTGCTTCCACAAAAATTAGTAGTCAGCTGAGGTGCTGAGTCAGCACTGAAATCACCTTATGGAAGACTATACTGATGATGATTAAAAAAAAAAAAAAGAAAACGCTTCATGGCATGACAATGTCTTCATTTCTCAGGGAAGCCCAGAGAAGCTTCTCAGTGATGCAGTGCCCAATGTCTAATTCTCCTCATAACTCATTTAGAACAAATAGCAAAAATAATTTTTTCTGAGTTTCTGCTTTCACTTCCAGCTTGTTGAAGAATCTATGCTTCCTCCACCTCCTTGAATGAAGACTTGGTCCTTATATTCATTATCTCCATGGTGTTTTTGTTGTACTTGCTTTATGTAAAGCTAAGCAACTCCAGTGTCCACATAATTCAGCTGGAATGGTAGGAAGCTGTTTCCTTTTCCCATATCTCAGATGCTCACAGTTTCAATGCACATTCATAATGGGCATCTTGAATTTCTGAGTTCCCATAAAACAGCTGCACACTTCTCAGATGTGGCAGATCATGAAGCATAGGGAGCTGGAGGACAAGAGGAAATGTATTTATGGTCAAAGAGCCACAGAGGAAAATCAAGTCAGAGTTCTTCCTTAGGAAGTCTTTGCAAAGAAGATATTTCACATGTAGACACAGAATATTCACCTGTTTTTTCTCCTTTAAGTGCCTAATAGTTTGTCCTGTTAGAGAAACAGACATCTCTGCCCACTCCTTGAGAAGGAAGATAGTGAAGTTCAACAAGAGGCTAGAATTAAAATCCCCGGAAACATTTAGTGTTACGTAGACTAGTGGATTCCCTCTTGTGTGCATTTCAAGAAGAGTGCTTGCCTCTAATCTGGAGAATGCCCTTTTGGTATCTTTTGGCAAATCACACCATTTTTATTTTGGATAAAGCTTTAAAATTATTTTATTCAGTATCACTTCCCATTGCTGCTCTCAGTGGTCTCCTACCACTTCATCTCCTTAAAGCTTACTTGTGTTCTAAAAGTTTTTGGAAGTTCAGTATTCAGGGAAAAGTAATAAAATAAAGGCCTTGCAGCACCCTCTGATGTTTAACAAAAGGTTAACAAATCCACAAATAGTTCCTGAAAGCTGTGGGCAATTTTGGGCCAGGTTTGCATTTTTCAAATTCTTGCTTTACCTTATTTGGCCATACAAACTGGGATCCAGCAGTCCCTGGGGACTCAGCTGTGTGGAGATGGGGCTTTGTTGAGATGAAAGTATGTGCTTTCTAATTTGGAGACACATGGCTAAATATGGGCTGTGTTAATAACAAATGAGTGTTTTCTGGCAGAGTTACAGATTCCCAACGTCCCTCAAGTTAAAAAGGCAAAGGCGCAGCAGCCCTTCAGCATCGAGCTTTGTGACTTTGGCAGCGACTGTATTGGAAGGTGGGGGGAGCAGAGGGATGCGCCAGCATTGGTTGTGATGAAAATTGTTTTAGTTTCAGTGAGAAGTAGTTTGGGTACAAGATATCTAGAGTTGTCTAAAACAAAAAATTGAAATGGAACCAAGCAGGACAGAGAATGAGAGTTGAGTAATTTTTGTGAGCTGAGACTATTTAATTTTTTTTTTTCATTTTTGCTATATTTTTCCCTTTATTTTTATGGTCTTTTTTTTTTTTTTTTCCTGTGAACAACAGTTCTCCATCTGAAAAATACTAGTAGACAAACCTCAAGATGGACAAATAACATGCATAGTTTTAGGGAATAAATGTTGACTTAGGATATGATATTGGTCAAGTGATACAATTGAGGTGTGTCTTATAAAATGTAGCCTTTGGAAAAGGAGCAGCATCAGATTAGAAAACTTCTGCTGGCTGCATACTTTATTTACCTACTCACAAGTGTTGTGACTGCCCCTCAGTGATTTGTTAGGTATGAAGCCTGTTGACACTTGGGCTGAGGTGGAGAACATAAGGTGGACAGTAATGGAGAAGCATAGATGTACTAAAGCATGTCTTACATAAAGCATTAACTGTATAAACATGTTTTTAAATCTAACGAAGTTGGGGAATTCTTGCAGGAGCAAGAGAAGGGTATGGCCAGAGGCTGTCAGAGAGCCCTCAGGCCCAGAGCAGATGTCAGGAAAAAGGAGTGGGTAGTGGAACTGTTCCTACTGCTTGCTTGGGCACTGCTGATGGGACACTGTAAGCTGGATCTTCATGCTAGTTAATAAAGAGATTTAGCTCCTCAGAACTAATTGCAGACCAAAATCCTTATAGATGGTTCTCAGCTCACGCACACAACAAACAGCAAAACCAGCAAACGTTTAACTTTTCTATTAAGTAGGACTTCAGGTGAATCATAGAGTAAAGGTTCAAAGCCTAAATCCTGGTGAGACTTTAAGAACACATTGCATCTCAAGGTCAGTTGCTTCATGAGATTACTATGCAGGTGACAAAAACATGAACCATCTAAAATGCTTTTTGGAGATGCTGAACACAATAGAGCCACAAGAGCTTCCAGGCATGTTGATGACCTGGTGCATGTCAGTGCAGCGGCATCATGAGCAGAAGCAGATGGGGGGGTTCAGTCGTACCATGGTTGCAACTCTGTCTTTATCTGTTCTTGATAAAGTAATTTTGAACTTGCCACAGCCTCCTTCTGTTTCTGTATTGCTACCTGGATTGTACAAATGTTTTGAGTAGAGCTGGTTGAAATTTTGTGAGAAGAGTCTTGTAGAAAAGGATTTTACTGAAAAATAAAATTTTCACATGATAAAGTAAAACTCTTCCTGAACAGTTACTTTGGGGTTTTCCTGCTGCTCTCTATTCAAAATGTTCCCTATGAAAAGAGAGGGATTTTAAAGTTAAGGAGCCTTGCCCTCAGACTTCCTGCGAATGTTTGTACTTTGTGGTGGGATAGAGGAGAATACTGGTTCCCCATAAGTGTTGTGTGGGTTAAAGTCTTGGCAGACCTCTGAACATGTGGAGTGTTATTTTTGATGTGAATCACATTCTCAGTCTTTCTGTAAATTATTTTGAAAGCCAGAGACCAAAGAGCTACAAAAAAGCCAAGTGCTAGCATTCTTACTCTAACGCATTTGCTTGTTAAAGGGCAACATATCTTTACTGGCTAATGATTTTTTTTTTTTCTCCCGCAGTGCCTTAGTTTGTATCTGAACATTTGTAGGAATAAATGAATTTGGTTGGAGTTGCAGGTGGTTCAGGACTATCTTGACTCACGCTTGAGGCCTCTCTGGCTCTATGCCAGGATTAGGGACTTTCTTCTGGAAGTTTTGCTGCAGCTTTTTGTCATAGCTGGTGCTGGTTTTATACCACTGTTGTGTGATGGTGAACTGATGTTAGGGGAAGGTGACTGCTGAGGACTGGGTCCACTTGTCTGTGTGATGGTTGTTAACTTTGAAATGTGTGTCCTGTTTAGGAACCTGCTCTAGACTAAACTCCTGAGGTTGCTGGAGAAGGCAAGAGGGAAGGACGGAGAGGTGAATATAATCAAAGTCCCCTTAAAGTGCTGTGGCTTGTTTTACTCCTTGTAGCCAAGCACCCAAGGCTAGTGATTTTTTGATTTAGTTCTCCTACAAAAAAGAGGGAGACTCGCTTTTTACAAGAAGTCACATAGGTACAAGTTACTCCTGGGAGGTTCCAGTTGCATACAAGAGGGAAACTTTTCATGATGAGAACAATCAACCATTGGAATAGTCTTCCCAGGGAGGTGGTGGATTCCCCAACATTGGACACTGTTAAGATCTAGCTGGACAGGGTGCTGGGCCAACTTTTCTAGATCGTGCTTTTGCCGAGAAACGTTGGACCAGATGATCCTTGTGGTCCCTTCCAACCTTGTATTCTATGACTCCTCTGCATTATATCTAAAGACAAGCTGTAGGATTTTGATTCGCTTTATCTTCTCGTGTGCCCTAACACTGTGAAGAAACTATACATCTGTGCAAAGGTGGGTATGCAGGAGGCTTGTGGCATTTCACAGGGGAAAGAGCTGATTAGGAGCCAATCTATTCATCTAGCTTGGGCAAAGCGTGCCACAGAAACAGAACCGCTCCTGCAGCCCTTGTGGGCTTTTTAGTGAGCTTCATTAACATAGTATTACAGAAATCTGATAACCGGTGTTATCGCAGTTCATGCTGCCTCTGTTTTGACTCGGAGTGCCGCCCACGTTCTCAGAGCGTGGAGATGGTTTGCGAGGCTTTCTCCGTGCCGGCCGGCTGTGCCCACGTACCGAGGTACGTCGGGACAAGGCTGGGATTCATGCCTGAAATGCCTGGTGCATACCAACAAACCCACTCCCATTGCCTGTCTGTTTGGAGGAGGCACTGGCAGACCAAAGGGCCCTCATGGCCTCTGATAAGTTAATTACTGGTGGCTTAAATGTTTCTGGGATGGAATGTGCCTCCCGTTCAGCATCTGACCCGTGCTGAGAAGCTGCCTTTGACGCTGTGTTTCGTGGGTGAATTGTTTAAAGTGTCTGTGCTAAGTTGAAGGTTATTTGAATGATGTATTATCAATGCTCCTTTATAACACTGAGGGTTCTTTACTGTTTTAAAATATTAATAAGCACAGTGCATTGGAGGTGGGCACGTAAGCTCATCAGGCACAAGGGTTCCTATAAAGCAGCCACGTAGCCCCCTCAAAACCAGTATTTAGTGTGTGTAATTGTGCTGCTGCTAATTACAAGGTAGTCATTGTTTATAACGTCATCTGCACTTCCGTCTTCCCCTTGGAAGGACGGGCATGGCTTCATCTCCCCGAGGCAACCGGAGACAACGTGTCACGGCTGATGGTGGTTGGCTGCACCAGCCCCAAAGCATGACACTTGGCAGGGGAATATCTGAGTTGGGACCCAACGCTTGCTCTTCAGCCAGTCCTAACTGAGAGTCAGACAAGGAAGAACAGCCTGCTGTATGGAAGGGGGGCTTTGCAGGATGAGTGGTAGCCTTAGGGAGTGAGATCTTGTCCAACATACAAATAAACCCTTATTCTGTAGTAAAATTGAATATGAACTCCAAGCAGAACAGTTAATTTGAAACAACTAACTGTTAGATTATTGAATCAGGGAATAGGCAAATTTTTTTTTTTTTGAGGAAATGAGAAGAAAGAATGGAAGCATGCATTTCCTTTGGAAACAATAATGTGGGATTTAGATCATCAGATAGCAGCTGTATTGATGCAGACACAATAGCTGTCTGCCAAGAGTGTGCAGACGGCCCAAGGGTGAAATTGCAATGCTCCCAGCAAACACTGGTATCCACTGTTGGAGGTGTAACTGATGGCTGTGGATGAGGCCCTTCCCAAGTGGAAGGTTTCTCCAGCATTACAGCTCAATGTGCTTGGGAAAGTTCTGATGAAAAGGTTTTCTCTAGATTAGAGAATGCAGTTTTATCAAAATTGAAACACTTCCTATGAAAATGTGGATCTTGGGAGAAATAGGAGTGATTAGTTTCTTCTAATTAACTTTAGCTGGATACCTAATCAACCATGTTTTCGGAAGGTGTTATACTTCATTAGGCTTGTAGAGAATATACTTAAATCAAAATGTATCTGATATTTTAAGGTGCATTTGGAAGTGAAGACAATGTTTAAGGCAATGCTTCCCTTTGCTGAAATTAGAAACTTCCATCCAAAACATTTTTGTCTTAATTTAAAACTAGGATTTTTTTTCAGCCTTTTATTCTTGTTAGGACTATACTAAAACATCAGAATGTTTGTTGAGAACAGAAACCGATTCTTGAGTGCCTTAGCTACAATAAAGTATTTAATTCGAGTATCTGCCTAACTGCTAAAGATACTTTAGCACACCAGTCTTAATTACTCAATTTAGGCTGTTAACTTCTGAACTTTAAATAGCATCCCCCTCTACAGTCACAGCGTTTCACCAAGAACTTATTTTACCATCTGGGAAGAAGGAACAGGCAGAGGAGATGGACATGCTGGGTGAATTTTGGGCTGGTTCTGAGTTTGACTTGGTGTAGACTTACAGGAAGAAAAAAAACCATGGTGCAGCACTGGTAAACTGTGCAGGCTCAAACCTCACATCTGAGCTAGTGGTCACAGAGAGGCAGATGGCAGGAGGAGATTTTTGTCAGTGTGACTGTACTAATATTGGTATGTCCTGGGCTTCTTGGTTGCCATTGCTAGCTGGTGGATCCACACCATCGACTGTCTTGTAGGGCTGATAGAGGTGGTAGGCACAAAAGGGGGGAAGAGGGAAAGAGGTGGCTATAAACACTGAAACGCCACCTGTGGGAGACCCTATGGATCCATGACCTGCCTTCTGCACTCTTCTGCGAACGTCATCTGGAACAGGTTGATAGTTATGTTATTGTTATTACAGGGCACCTGCATACAGACCTCATGGTGCAGCACGCACTGAGTAGAGCTGTTGTTTTGGGCTTTGTGCACATTTTGCTGCTGAAAGCAGGAGGAGAAGCAACCTTAGTGGAGAGCAGAGCCTTTCCCAGAGCTGAACCGCAGGGGAGCAATGCCACCATCTGCTAGAGGTGTTGCTGGGAAGAGGGAGGAGTGTGAATAGGACTTTCCTTAATAGCTTCCTGCAGCATGAGGGAATATACTTCAAAATTATCACTCTTGCAGACACCTCTTTGTCTGCTTGATATGCTCATTGTCTTCAAAAACACAGGTAGGATAGCAAGGACACTGGTGTCTAATTATGCTGTAGCGGTCCAGGAGGATAGCAGGGTTGGGTAGAAAAATCATGAGACAAAGGTTTGAAGTATGTTTTTGATGGGGAAATGAAGTGTGAGAGACAAAGCAGGAGTGGAATTGAGAAATCCCTGACCAGCATACCTTGCTTTAGAAGGAGTCAGCAGAGGCCCCCTCCCTGGCAGCAGGGCCACCAGCTGCCAGCAGATTGGAGAATGATTATGGACTGAGCTTTAAGCAAAACACAGGGCCTGGGAAAGGGCATGTTCTTCAGTGGGGTTTGAGAGCTATTTCCCTCTGTCTATTCTTGTCTTGCTCAAATATTCTAAACTGGCACCAGTCTGTAGCCAGTTACAGCCAATGTTGCATATTTCACATGTACCAGCATTTTGTAAATGTGACTTAGAACTGCTTAGATCTGTAATTTAGGTTTAATTTTGAAATGGGAGGAATGGCTTAAGCCTATGTGTAAAAGGAAATGTTTTAGTACACGGTTATTTTTAAATGTGTTTTGGCATTGCAAAGTGATGTGAATTGAGCACCGATTCTTACATTGTACCTAGACCTGGACAAGGCTCTGTGGAAGAGTCCAACAACATGGAAATTCTGAAGGTTAAACTAGCAGCAAAAGGAGGTTAACACAAGTGAAAAGTAACATGATTTCCTAAGGATGCAAAGCTGTTTGATCAGGCCTGCTACTGTGTCTGCATGTCTTTTTCTGCCTGAAAACTCTTTGAATCTGTTAAGCATGATAGAAGGAGGAAAGTACTCAACATCATTAACTTTTTCCGAGGTTTATGAAAGCCAACAACAGGATGGAGAAGCCATTGCTGTCCCCCAGAGAGGGTTTAGAGGCAACTGCAACCTTTCACAGGCACCAGAGATTCTGTGTAGGGGAGGCCTTGTGAATGTCTCTGCAGCAGGGAAAGCCACCTTGGGATGTTGCTATCCCACCCTTGGGCTTCGTCAGCTCCCACTGCCTTTGGAACTGCCTCTAGTATAGCTAAGAGATCCCTGTGTAGCAAGAGAGGAGCACAGGCAGTGTTTGAAGAGATACAGAGATGCCATGAGGCTTTGCAAAAGAAGTAATTAAAAAAAATTAAATAGAAGCAATAAGAAGCAATTAGAGAGCAAACAGCTGTGCATGTAGCTGGTCTGTTGCTATCCCTGCCTGCTCCCCACATCTCTGGCTGGTGGCTCCATGAATGTGCTGTCACCACCTTGTCACCCTACCAGTCGGGGAAGGCAGAAGCAGGCAGTTACTTCCACCTTTGTACTGGGGATAGGCTCTACTCTTTTAGCATGTTTACAGAAAATATTTGTAGTGGGATGGTCACATGATGATGTGCTGAGCAGAGCCCTGTTGGTTTGGGAATGGAGACAGCAGAGTATGGCATTGGTAATGGGCGCTCTCCCCTCCATGCAAGCCCAAAGGTAATACCCCAAATACTGTGAGCACAGAGCTAAGATTGCTCAGTTGTCTGAGCTCCTATCAGCAACAAGGCAGGGGGGCTCTAGCAACAAATGTGAAGTCAAGATACTCAAATCCCCACCCTGGTGATTCAGGGTATGAAGTGGTTATTGCAGAGACTCTGGGCTCTCCACTGCTTGCTATCTGCAGCTGCGGACACATTGTCTCTACATGCCTTTCTGAAAGAATCTTCTAATATAAATGCATCAAGTTAATGAACATTATTAATGGTAATTCTATGGCCCATTTTCTGGGGAAAAGGACAGATTTAAGGCAGCCTTTGTCTTTAAAAATTCTGTAAATGTGTGAAAAATGTGAAAGGGAGGGAGGGAAAGAACATGCCTTTTACAAGGTTGTGTTTCACAAATGCAAGTTGTAACACATCTCTGAACACTTTTCCTAGTACTGCTTTCCTAGTACTAGATGGTGGAGTCATTCACTGGACCTGCTAAGGAGAAGTGCAATTTAGAAGTCCTGCATAACTTGACTCTCAAGCATCTCATTGCAGTTCTTGGTTTCAGAGCTCTCATCTCTTATTGCCACAGGGATTGGGTGTGGCTGCTTTCAGGTGGCATATGTGACTGCAGATATTCAGTGAGAAAGGGCAGCTCTTTGGGAGGGTTGAAAAATAACTCCTGCAAGCTTGTGGTGGTTTGTGTGGAGCAGGCTCAGTGCTAGTTGGTGATCCTGGTGTTGGTACTTCCCCTTCCTGGTGGCTGATCTAAGTCTCATTTTCGTGCTTTCAGGGAAGAAACCTGCTTCGAAGTGTCCTATAGCCTGTCGGGGGGTGGGATGTGTGACAGTGCTGGGACGATGCTCAACAAGAGTGAACTCAAGGTTCGCCACACCATAGTGGCTGAGTTATGAAATGACGTAAAGTCTGTTCTTTAGCAAGCAGAGCTCATGTATTCCTGATGATGGCCAAAATAGGAATATTTTGCTTCGGCAGGAAATCCTGCTAAAGAAGCAATACAGTGGAAATGGCAGTTTTGCTGCTGAGAGCTTTCACTGTGGAAAAGCTGTGCTCTCTTAAAAGGCTTTCATAAAGACCAACTTACTGCTTTATGGTTCATTTCCTATACTGTGGAAGTGATGTGCTAGCCATATTATTTTATGGAGTAATATGTGATGGTGTTAAGTTTTTGGCTTTAACAAAATAGTAAGATTTATGAAACACTGACATTTATAAGCAAAGGAAAAAAACCACAGGGAATTGCAGTAAGCAGTTTTTAAATTTCTTTGAAATGGATTGTAATGGTCTAAAAGTTATTATGACAAGGTACCTCCCTTGATTTCCAGCTCTAAATGCCTTTTGAAGGCAAAGGTAATTGGTTTTTGTGCAAATCAAATTACCATGCTCAATTTGGTTCTTCAAAGGGAAAGATCCACTGAGCAGTGTTAATGAGAAATGGTGCTATTAGAGTCAACAAGGACTAGTTTCTTTAATGCCCTGCTTGACCATAGAAGAGTGAGCAGTAAACTAGAATTTTGCTGCAAACGGGTTTAATTTAGCAGTTTTGGAAATCCAGATTTCGTGTTTCTCTCAGACACATGTGATGCTTTTTTTGTGTGTGTCAAACGATAATTTTAGACCTAGACATCTTAGATCTCTGCTTTCATCATGCTGTTGTGTTCTCTTTGGAAATTAAAGGGAAATAAAACTGACCATGTGCAGGCTATATTGATCACTGACACTATCAGCTGATGTTTTTCAAATTAAGCTGCACTGTATTTTTGTCCCTGTTCCTTTTCTATTCTTTTAATGTTCTTTTTGGATCTTGGCTTTGAAACTGGTTGTACCCTAAGCCAGCAGCAAATGAAACCTCTCTGGTCCTCTTGAAGAACATCTCGAGGCCTATTCTTTGAGGGCATGGTTGAAATAGCTGAGCAATAGCTAACACAACTTGCTTCAGAGAGGGCTTGTGGTCAGATACTAGGGGATCAGTTCTTGGAAGAGAGGGAAAAAGGTGGCTGCATCTTCAGAGAGAGAGCATGGGACACTTATCACTCTCCCCCTTCCACTGGGTAAATCCATGCTTGCTGAAGGTGTTTTAATCTGCTTGTTTTCTGACAGTACTCTGCTGAGGGAAGCATTTTGACTGTCTGTTTTCAACACCAGACTAATTTACATCAGTCTTTAAAGATCAAGTCAGTGTGAATGTGTCCTTTATTAATCAAACCTTTTCACTAAATGTTGGTATTATCTTGCTTGATAGGTCCTGGGAAATACAGTATAATAAAACAGTGGATCAGAAAAGTGCTCTTGAGGTAGTAGTCAGGGGATAACCATCCAAGTGAAGGAAGGCATCAGAGGCCTGAAGTCAGTTGGTATTTTCCCTGATGAGTGGGATGGGGGAACAGTGATTTGTGATTGGATATATTTGATAATAGAAAATTCAGGCTAGGGGACAGGGCTCAGGCAGCAAGCTTCCAATGCAAAATAACTGAGCGAAACTGGGAGAGTTATTTGAAAATAGATTGTAGCCCAGGGAAGACAAATGTGAATTTCTGCATTGTAACAAACAATCACTCAGTTGGTTACAAGGTGGGGAACAAATTGACATGTTGCAGTTCTGCAGAAAAAGATCCAAAAAATGACAGTAACCGAGAGAATATATTATAGTGAAAAAGAGTTATTCCACAAGGTTAGGCAGACAGAGGTGACAGGATATGCAAAGGGATCCTATTCCATGTGCAGATAATAGTGGTAATTCCTCAGCAAGACCAATTACAGGGGCTTGGAAGAAATAAGAAGACAGGCCAGGGCCCTACACGGTGAAGAGAAAGACATAAGATGGTGTAATTTAGGGAAGACTGAAAGAAATGAAAGTTTACAAATAAATGAATTGTTTGCAAAGACAAAAGCATTATTTGTTCTCCAGTCCATGGTAGACGGAAGATGCATTGAGATGATTTTGCTGAGAGTAACAATAGTTGGAATAGGCAACTTGCAGAATCCTTGTTCAAACTGTGTAGATCAAGTCTGTCAGGAATGGTGTGTGTGCAGCTGATCCTGCCTACGGCCATGGCTATGTGGTGTGAACTCATGATGGTCCACTTGGTTCTGTGTTTCTGCTATCAAATGGTGGGCGGAAAAACCTGGAAAAACCTTTAACCTGTGGTGATGCAACATTTTGGCCAGTGCTCTCTTCAACCCCATGCTTCCGATTGCTGAATTCAGACTCCTCTTCTTTGCTTTGCCTGTTTGTTGACATAGATTATGCAGCAAGTCATTTCAGGCAGAGGCTGTGTTTACCTGCCTGTTTATCTGCAATCAGTGAGGCTCCAGTTTGGACTGGAGCTTCAAGCATAAACAATAACCATTGTCAGAGCAGATTATTCAGAGCAGAGCAATCTGAAGTCATTTGGTTATGAAAGGCTCCCCAGAGCAGGAGTGCTTGCTGTGACCCAGAAATGCTGGCATGCAAATTGATTACATGGTAGGATTTATGTGGCAAAGTTGCAGTTCTTCCTTGTGCAGACAGCATACAGCGTCATGGAGATGGTGCCTATTGTGTGAGATGTATGTGCAGCCTTCCTAAAGGGAGCACGAACTCCAGCCATGGGAAAGAGGGCTGAAGGAGACCACTTGTTGGGAAAAGGAGCAATGAAGCTGGAGAGAGAGTCCTTTGGAGTTTCTGAAGTGAGATGAAATGAACAATAATTGCTGGGGAGGGGGCGAGATACAGGGGCCAAGGATGTAGGGTATGAAGCTGAGTGACTCCCTCTGTACATGTTCTCCAAAGGGGTGGTAGCTCTGTTGCTTGGGGAGCTGATTAGATGAAGCACTAAAGACTACACAGCTGTTTGAAATGGGTCCAATGCCCTTTTCCTCTTCCATTCCTCGGCTGCTGTGTGCCTCTGAATGTTTCTGCCAAATCCTGCTTCCTTTTTTGGTTGGCAGGGAGAAAAGGGGCATAATTATTCATATCACCTACCCTGTTTCAGACAGCTTTGCTCTTACTGCTGCAGCCTGGCAGCAGCTGAAGGGGACTCAGGCCCTGGAAACTGTGGTTATGTTCCCCACCAAAACTGTAGTAATTATTAACAAGATCCCCAGATGTTCTACCCAGTGGATCTTTTGGAGCTGTTGAGGACAGCCACCTGGGCAGGTACACTGTGGAGCGGGAACTATACAAAAAAATTGCTTGAAATTAAGATTTTAGATTCCCTAAGAACAGTTATAAAACAGGAAATTTGTGCTTTTTTTAAAAAAAAGGCCACAAAACAAAAAAGCCAACCAAAACAACACCCAAAATGGCTAAAGGTCTTAATAGGAACTGTGTTAAGTCTTAATATGAAATGATAAATCTGCCCCAAAGACTAAATGCAGAATAGCTCTGAAAATGATCAAAGCCACTCTTCCAGTGCACTTTAACTAGCACAGCAAGGGAATTTCCTAGCAAGTCATTATTAGTATGTGAAAGTGCAACATGTTAAATATCTACAAAGTATGTTCAGCTCAGAGCAATGAAACTGTCATTTTGATTTCTGCTTTGGACAAGTTTCAAAAATATGGAGCCAGCAAAATAAAGCAGCAAGGAGAAGATGTGCATGTCCAGCATCCATGTCTCCAGCTGTGGCAAATACCCAATTCTTGAGACTATAGTAAAGAAACCACTAATAGAGCGATGAACTTGTGTGATAGTCGCATATGCAGTGAGGCACCGTTTCTTTCCTAATCCATATGGTGATCAGTTTAAACCATGAAGTGTGAAATGTGATTACCCTTGTCCAGTGTTTGAATTAAGGGGCTGTAGGGAAAGGCTCAGTGCTCCAGCTTGCATGAGGGAGGGCAAAACAGGCACAAAGACCAAGAGCTGCTTCTGCATGTCTCAGGGGCAGGGCAGAAATAGCATTCTATTCCATTTACTTGCTGAGATTTAAGTATGATGAAATAGAAGCTTTAAAATTCTCTCAGGAGGGGTTTAATACAGATTGTCTGTATGGACAACAGCTGCTATGGAGCATGAGTGACATGTTAGTCTTTCCCCACAAATTGGAAATCAATTATTGGGAAACAACAAGACACTTGGAAATGAACGTTTGACAAGTGCCAGGCTTTGTGCAGATCATAACTGCTTACACCATAGATATGGTCACAATCTTAGCTTTACCTGAACATCTGTTAGTTGGCACAAAAGTCAGAGTGCAGCTGCCTGTGAATGAACCTGCATTTACAGATTTTGCCCCGCGCCCCCCCCCCCCCCCCCCCCGCCCAGTAACATCATCTATTTTGAGTGGGCCTGCTGGTTATATTGTGAGAGAAGTTGACAGGAACCTCTTTGTTTCGTTTTTCAGCAGTTGACAAGATACTGTGTCTGCTTTGGCACAGTTGTGATGCTGCTGTAGCTGAGTAGGCGCAGTGATGTGGAAAGACTACTCCTCCTTCTGTCTGCTCTAGAACAGAATTGGGGATGCCTTATGATATTGCTTTGAACTGACAAATAGGTGTCAATTTTGCCTGTAAAAGTATTTTATACAGTGTCTAAATGAAACCAATACAAGTGTGTCTACAGAGAATAGTATTGACAGTGGGCTTCAGTTTGCAATGCCCTGACTCGGAGCCCCCTCCCCTACCCCAAAAGGTTTCTATTGGCAATTAATAGAAAACCTGGTGGGCTGTGCTGTTGATCTAACACTGGTACTTTTCACACTACAAGACTGGGAAATTGACTTTGGGAAGTCTGTGCTGCCATTTGAGCTGTTGGCTTTGTAGAGAATCCATGGTATTCACCAAGTTGTGTATGCATTGGGCTGGAATGTGTAAAGCTGAAAACTAGTGGTTGTTGTCATTAAAATGCTAAGCAACATTTTTCTGTTGCTTCTTCACTTGCTTTGCTTTTATAGACTGAATTTCCACAGTTATCAAACCAGTTATGGTAGCCTCCTGAAGTCAGAATTCTGAGATGCTGCCCTGCTCTGAAAGCAGCTGTGTGAAGTGTATCAGTTTTAACAATGTGGTTTCATCTTTGTGCACCAGCATCCTGCGATTGACTTTAGAGGCAAATCCCGTAAATACCAACATTCACAGCTCTGCTGTAATTGACTGCTAGCAAGCACTTGACTCTGCTTGCAGTTGCTTGGACTTGAACATGTTATAATGTTCATGAGATATTGATCATCTGAATCAAAGCAAAAAAACCTCATTTTGCTAGGCAAGCCTAGAAGCTAGACTTAAAGAAATCCACACCGTACAAAAAAAAAGTCTCTCAGCTTTTGTTGGGTGGGCTGGTAATACGCCATTGGTCTATCTGAAGACAGAATGGTGTTTTCCGCCTGCCTATAAAATGCTACATCACAAACACATTAGAGCAGTAAAAGCTACTAGTCTTTACTCTTAGTCTTTCTCAGAGACTTTCCACTGACCTTTCAAAACTTTTTTTTTCTTGTCAATATTCACTTCATATAAGCTATTGTGCAGACTACTGGCAAGCTACATACAAAGCTTCCATTCTGGTTGCATATGATCTTCTTCTATCACATTATTGAGGTATTAATATATTGTCAAGCACAAGCCTGTGCACTGTGATGTTTTAGGGCTTTATTTGCAGTTTGCTGTGTCCTTGAGGAAACCCTGGAGGGATGCTGGAGAGCTGTTGTCACGCTGGGGAAGTCTCACCATTGAATGTGGTGATTTTAACTTATGAGCTGGAGCAGACTCTGAACCTCCAGCCTGCCTCCTTCACCCTGTTCAGTGGCTTTACTGCTCAGAAAAGAAAAGGCAGTGAAGGAAACAGGGTGGCTTCAGGCTGGAAGCCAGGAGAGGTAGAGAGATCCTTGTGTTTGGCACACTGTGGATTTGGCTGGGGTTCTGGGCATGCATTTACCAAGCCTTCCTATTCAGCAGCAACAGCTTTTTTCATTCATGCCCTGTCCTTGGCTTGCAGTGCCAGTGTGTAACTGCAAGGCTGAGGATCTCACATCAGGCAGTATTTGAAGATTCCTTTGTTTATTATAAAATAAGCAAGTACAGATAAGAATGACATAGCTTGGGCTATGAATCACATCTGACTCATGTTAAAGGTTACAAGTCCAATTCTACTTTCTTCTGTATCAAGTGCTGTTCTGCTATTGGTGCTAATACAGGCAAAACCAGGCATTAGTACAAGAAAGTTTTTAATATGAAGTATTCATATTATCTTGTTTCAGACTAGGTATTTCAAGTGTGTCATCACTTGTATTTAACAGTTGTCAGAACTGTTGAGTATGGCAGAGGCGTTGTTTCTCATCAGCAAACTTTGCAGCCTGCCTGACTTCAGATAATACATCCCTTCGTAGCAGAAAATGTTTTCCTATGGAGAAACCAGTTATTAACTTTTGCTTCGAAGTTTTAATAATATGCTGCATACAGGAGATACGTGGTTTGGATGGGAGAGAGATGAGAACAAATGCAGCAATTTATATTTAAGTATTAGGCAATATGTCTGGATGATGTGGGATGTGATAGAATTGGTTATGCAGACCTGCAGTGACAACTAAAAAAAATGGAGCATACAAATAAGGATATATCTTTTGACTGCTACTATTGCTGGCCACCACAAATAACAGTGACTATGAAGTTGGCCTGGCTTGCTTAGTTCATTATTTCAAATTAACTCTAATTTAATTCAGATGTATGTGCCATTAGTCATTTTTATATGGTTTATATATAGTTTGCTCAGTATTTTTTTGATTATTTACTACTCTTATTCTGGGCTTGGTTTAGTAATCCTGATGATGCCATTTCTGTTCCACAATAGATGACTGAAACACACTAGATAGACCATTAGGGGAAGAAATGAAATGCACTTAACTTGGGCATTCTAAATTTCATAATCCTGTTAATATTGATTGATGTTTTAGGAGCCACAACCAATTTTATAAATACTTCGCAATCTCCAAATATTTGCAAGCAATTAATATTGTGGTCTGGTAAACTAATACAAACTAAGCTATGGGGGTGTGTTTTGTGGGGTTTTTGTTTGTTTGGTTTTGGTTTTTTGGTTTTTGTTTTTTTTTTCCTTTGTATGTGGGGGTGGGGTTTTTGTTGTTTTTTTTGGGTTTGGATTTTTTTTATTTGTTTGGGGTTTTTTTTAAATTGTGCTTTATTTTTAACTGTCTTTTCTGATCCCATGCTACTGTATTTGAGGAAATTCCCACTAGCCACAGGGGTTTGTGTTTGTCACAGGCTATAATTTTCCACAGGAAGTTAAAAGCCTTTGGGTTGGTGAGGCAGGGAGCTTTCTTACTGCATTGCTGTACAGCACTTCACTCTAGGGGTCTCTGCCATAAGCGAGGCCATGCTCAAATTGCTTTGCTGGCTGCTTTTTTTTTTTTTTTTTTTTTTTGCTGTCACGTGAACTCAACTTAGTGCAAGAAATGCATTTTTTGGCATTGGCAGTTGCTCTTATGGTCCTCCTGGCTGGTGCACAAAGCACAGGCAGCTCCTGACTGGTGCCTCCAGGCAGCTCTCACGCCTCATATCAGCAAGCACTGCCTTCCCACATAAATCCTTTATTTTCCTACTGGAACTCCCTCTCCTCTCCACCATCTCCTAAGCATTCATCACTGGTGATAGATCTTAATTTAGAAGCGTGGTTCCCAAAATTGGATTACACCAGTATTGCCCCTGGTAACAGCAGCAGCAGCTCCAGGCCCTGCACTTTGTGCATGAGCAGAAAGACATGGCCGTCAGTTCAGACAGTTTCAGTAACATGTGAAGTATCTGGCGTGCAACTTGTCTGGGAAACCCTAATTAAGACCACTCAGGTCCTGCAGCATTGGTCATCTGTGGCTGGTTGAAGAGAGCTCAGATGTCCTGGACCTACCTCTCAATCCTCAGCTGTGAGCTCTCACTCTTGGTGCCAGAGCTCAAGATACTCTCTGCTTTTCCTGAATCCTTTCAACAAGTTCAGAAACAGGTGACATCTGTCTTGCACATCCCTTGGCACGCAAGTAATAGATCTAACGACCAACCAAGGAGACTTTAAGAGCGGAACAGGCAACAGAGAGGCACAGACTCAAAACTTTGCAAGAATTTTAGCTGTGTGGCTTCTTGGGGTATTTCTTTCATTTGTGTGGCTTTTAAAATTTAGAGTTAATTATATGAAATACAAGCTCAGCAGGCTATGTAATTACATAAGTCCCTTAGTAGCCTTTGCAAATCAAAATCGTTTTGCTGTTAGGTCCTGCTAACCTGGGGAGGAAAATACAGCTTTATAATATCAAGCAATAAAATGAAGCTTTACCATAGCTGAGACCTCTTTGGATATTTGTGCAACTTTACATGACGTTTTGGAAATGTCTGATGTACATGAGCATAATAAATCTCCTGCTGTGTCTCGGCTGTAGGCAAATGGCTCCATCTCTGAATGGTCCATGCAAATGGTTTGCTATACTTGAGGAGCAAATTGTATGATTAGGCAATTAATAGTAAAAGCTTCACTCTTCCCCACTGGAGTGCAACAATATTCAGCTGAATGTATTGCTCATTTGCTCTGTGAAGTTCTTTTTTGCTTCTTAAGCAGTCAGCACTGGTTGAGTAATCTTTTTTCATATAAGAAAAACAGCTCTGATTGCAGAGTCACTGCTTTCTGCAGTTCCATACTGAATGCATCTCAGACTCACTTCTCATTTTTGGCCTATGTGTAGAGGAGTCATCAATACAAGATACTTCACAATTACCTCTGCTTGTTCAAAGAAAGCAGTTAAGCATGTGATTCTATGTCTTGTAAAGTAATGATTTGTCTTAATGAATCATTTTGCAAATGAATTATGATGATCCATTGACCACATGGGTTGAAGTGCATCATGCTGAATACTGCTGCTGCAGCTGGAGGTGGTAAATAAGGTAAATGGATATATAGGTGGTAGCTGTCTTTCCATGAGGGTATATGATGTGGTTGAGGGAGAAGATATTAGCACTGAGGGGAAAAAAGTAATCTTTCATCCCTCACAGTCACTGGTATCCAGAGGTAATTACATGACTGTCTCAATCTTTCCACTG
Organism: Caloenas nicobarica; assembly: GCF_036013445.1. Classification (NCBI taxonomy): domain Eukaryota; kingdom Metazoa; phylum Chordata; class Aves; order Columbiformes; family Columbidae; genus Caloenas; species Caloenas nicobarica. The sequence continues at coordinate 93,921,821 of NC_088245.1, read as the reverse complement.
TCATCAGTTTTGAGAATATGTGCCTCTCTGTAAGAAGCAATAGAACTTACCTAAAATGGAGTGTGTCTTTTTGGCAAGCCATGACTTCTGCTTGGAAAGGATTTTGTGTATTTGACTCATTTGGCATAGGTACATGATTATTTTACTTTGTTAGATGGTATTTGGAGATGGTTTTCCAAGACTACTTGGTTTGTGAACTTAAGCACCCCTGTAACTGACACAGGGAGTAAATAGACTGGAGGAAGATGTTTAATTTGTCATTGTTATTCATTAATAAAGTAAAATTTGAAGAGTGAGGATGGACTCTATTATGGCTGAATTTGGTCTGGTACTTCAAAGTATTGCCTGCTCACATTGTCTATCACAGGCTTCTCTGGTACCAATCAGAAGTTGAGATCCCTTGCATGTGTGAGCTGCGCTTCTGCCCACGGTCTCTCAGCCTCTAGGCATGACTGTTTCTGATCAATTAAAAATATGCATTGTCCATTATTAAAGAATCGGTCAGAAAAGCAATCTTTTCAATTTTAAAAGAACTTAAGGTATGCCTGCATGGTCAGCCTGCAGCTGATTTAGGGCTTGAACCAATAGGAGCATTTCATAGGTTATTTCTGCTGACAGATTATTTCTGTGTAGGAACAGCTTATACAAGATTGGTTTTCAGTTCTGAATCTCATTATTTTAGCCAGCTTTACACACTGACACTTCTAATACATTTATATTAACCTGAATCTTCTCACTCCACCTCCTTTCTTTCTCTGCACCTCCAGAAAATATTCCTGATCTTTTTGACATGTCTGACCATATTACTTGGACTCCTGGTTGTTGTCAGCAAACACGATAAGCCCTGGTATATGGGGGGAATAAAAAGGCAGGTGGCTGAGCAGCACCCTCCCGCTCTCCCCCTGGCTTACAGGGCGGGGATGTCCTGGAGCTGGGAGAAGACACCACACACACATGTGCACCCATGTCCATGGCTGGCTTCTCTACAGCCTCTCTGTCACCTTGAAGGACATGGGCATGCAAGAGTTGTCTGCAAGGATGAGAAGGCAGAACAGACAGGAGGGGTGGTCAGAGAGGCTGAGATACCTGGTAAATCTCTGTGGACGTTGGGTAGTGTGAAGGTCGCTGACTACACTCCTGAAGGTGAATGTCAGCTGGCCAGAAAATCTGGGACTCAGGCTGGATGTCTGCAGGGGCTTTATAACATCCAGCTGAGTGCCAAGGGCACTCATCCTACCAAAACACTGGGACAAGGCTGGGAAAGCCTTTCCTCAGGCAGGCAGCTTGGAGCAGGAGTATTGCTTCAATGAAAGACTTGGCCATTCCCCACATCTTAGAAGTGGTGGGCAATCAGTAGCTCTTGCAGCAGCTGGCTAGGGGTGAGTACTCTCATGGCAGCCAGCAGTCCCATGGGGGTCATCTGTAGGGTCCAGGCCATTGCTGCCCCAGACAAACTGTGCCATGAATGATCTGCAGAGGTGGCCACCTCAAGCTGTTGCTTCACCCAAGGAATTAAAATTCCTCTTGGACCAGAGCTGCCCCCATCCCATGGCATGGGGTGGTCAAATGGGTGTCTGGCAGCTCACAAAGGAAGCAAAAGAGGTTTCTCATGACACAGCTCCCAGATGCTCCCTTGTCCTTTTTCCAAAGGTTTATCGGTGTTGCCATTTGCTTATATATCCCTGATATGAAAGAAGCTGCATGAAGGGATTGATCCTGTAATGTAACCTCCTGTGGTAGGAATCTGTTAGATGGTGCAGCTACCCCATCCCTCCCTTGGCACTGAAAAATGCCCTTTAAGGTTTACTTTGAATAGAGTGACCAAAACCTACATGTAGGTCGTGGGTGATCACAAGGAAGTCCCTGCTTAAGGCACAGCCTGAAATTGTGTGATATGATTTTCTAAAGTGACTATGAGCATAATCTTCCCATCGGTGGTGTTTTAAAAGACACCACAGAATCATAGAATGTTCTGAGTTGGAAGGGACCCACAAGGATTATCGAGTCCAACTCCTGTCCCTGCATGTGACAACCCCACAGTTCACACCATGTGTCTGAGGCCTTGTCCAGTCTCTGCTTGAACACTGTCAGGCTTGGGGCCGTGACACCTCCCTGGGGAGCCTGTTCCAGTGTCCACCACCCTCTGGGGAAAGAACCTTTTCCTCATGTCCAACCTGAACCTCCCCTGGCACATCTTCCTGCCATTCCCTGGGGTTCTGTCACTGGTCACCAGAGAGAAGAGCTCAGCGCCTGCCCCTCCTCCTCCCCTTGTGAGGCAGCTGCAGCCCCATGAGGTCTCCCCTCAGGCTCCTCTTCTCCAGGCTGAACAAACCCAGTGACTTTACCGCTTCTCACACAGCTTCCCCTCCAAACCCTTCACCAACTTCGTGTCCCTCTTCTGGACACTCTCCAGTAGCTTTATATCCTTTTTATCCCGTGGCACCCAGAGCTGCACACAGCGCTCCAGGTGAGGCCGCACCAGCGCAGAGCAGAGCGGGACAATCACCTCCCTGCCCGGCTGGCAACGCTGTGCTGGATGCACCCAGGACACGGGTGGCCCTCTGGGCTGCCAGGGACACTGTTGGCTCGTGTTCAACTTGCCGTCAACCAGAACCCCCAGATCCCTCTCTGCAGAGCTGCTTTCCAGCCTCTCATCCCCCAGTCTGTACGTACAGCCATGTAGGACCTGGGTTTTCAGAGGGGAAATCCTCTGTGCTGTCTGAAAACCAAAGCCTTCGGAGCTGCTCTGGTTTGCATCTGCCAGAGTTGGAGAGATCCATATTCACAGTTACTTTAGAAAATATGGACTGGAACACTTACAAATGAATTCTTCATCTTTTAATTTCCGGATATAATTCTGTTGATGTCACCACTGACATAGAAGTTGTCAGTCTTTCAAATTCATTACTGTCACTGTAGGTAACGTAGCAATGGGAGCACTCTAATGCTTCCAACTCTTACAACGCAAAGAGAATCCCAGCCTTTTTTGAAAGACTTGTTTGCTCTGACTGAATTCAAAGAAAATCCTAGCCTTTGATTTGGGTATCATAATTAGAAGTTTGGTTAAATGATGACTTCAGGCAATCTTTTTCTGAAGATCTAGATTGTTTCTAGTATATCACAAATCAAAAACTAAGTAAAGTATAGCAAGACTTTAAAATATTATATTTTCCAGATGTGACATTTGAGCACAAGATGTTCAAAGAAATGTTTGGCTTTCTACAAAGATGTCAAAGACATTTGAGATTAATTAAAATAAACTTCGTTAATTGCCAAAGACTTAATGGGAAAAAGAAAACATTTTGCGCAGTGATAGAAAGTTGTTCTGACTCTTTTCCATTACACTGATGATAAGGTCTAAGTTCCTTACTCAGACTGATGCAGATCTGTAATAATTATTCAGAAATCAATATCTAACCCATATTTATACTGCTGTTCAGGCAAGGGAGCTGAATATTGCTCAGGTACTTTCTGTGACTGATAAAAGATGCCAGTTATCTCAGATTAATAACCTCAAATTAAGCTTTTAGAAGGCTTACATTAGTCTTAAAATGTATGTTTATCGGTTCATCATTTCAAATTGAAACAAAGTGCAGAGCAGTCTGTGGAAAATAAAGCCATGTTTTGACTGATACTGGCTGCATCCTGCTAAAATACTTTCTGAAACTTAATGGTAAGTGGAAACCTTTGTTTACAAAAACAAAAAGTTCCTTATTGGAGAGGCATTGGAAGCATCATATACCATTAATTAAATTTGATTTAACAGCCCAGTTGCAGGCGTAGAGCCTTAGAAGTAGTAACCAATGAAAAGGAAGACTTTAAGTAAAAATGGTAATAGCAAAGTCTTATTTTGGATTAATCTCTAGAAGGACAATCTGCTACTTAGTGCTTTTAGATCCTTTGTATTTCTGTGAATAAATTTCTCACTGTATTACCCTAATACTCATTTCTATTGCAAACACTAAGAAAATAATTTTCTTTATGCATCAAATTTAATGAAGGAGTGCAGAGCATGCTCCAGGGTTAAATTATTAAATATAATGTATAATACAAACGACAGAAATAGAGTAAAGCAATTTATAGATGATATTTATTGTATGTTAAATAAGAAAAAGACTTTGGTCATTCTTGAATTTATTTTCTCTCTTGTATTAATAATTAGAGAAACGAACAACACAATATTGGATTTTTAAATAGTAGCCTAAATTAATGTTAAAGGAATAGTAAATTCTTTAAATGCAAATGCTATCTCCTGAATTGCCCCATGCCGCAAAACAAAGGGACAAATTAAACATCAAAACTTTATCTTGCAAAGCAGAAGGTTCAGAGCTTTTCTCACCAGGCCCCAAGTTGTGTTTCTCCAACAATGCAGCTGTATGCCTGCCTTCACATGGGAGCTTTGAAGACAGAAAATGCATCACAGACTCCTTTAGCTTCTGAAGAAATAATCTAATTGTGCAGAAGAAATGACAGTACTGAGTAAATAAAAAGATAGGGAAATGTTTTTATTGGCCCGTGAAGCTCATTAAACCTTCATTTCAAAACCATAGTACTCCTGTGATTTTGTGTTATGATCTCTTCTTGTGGCACTGGGTCTGGGACCATGCAAAGAGGAGAACTTCTGTGAACCTGGTTTGCTATAAGCATTCCTGCCTTTGGCAGAGGCAAAATTAATATGGCATTTGTTAAAATTGGGATCTGAAAGCAAAAAGCTGATGATAGGACTTGTACTGGTCACTGGCTGTCATTAAACCTTAAGAAGCTAAAATATGCTGATTAAAATTGTAAATATGCACAGGGCAAATTAAATTCTGTAGTTACGATGCAAAACCCTGGTGTGAAGTAGAAATATATTTTAGTCTTCCCTGTTAAGGTCCAGGTAACTATTTACAGAAAGGTGAGCAGAGTGCCTGGTATCTTGTAGGGTGAACTTTAAGACATGCTGGTAGTTTTAATTTTAGTAAAATTTCACCTAGGGGCAACATATATGTTGATAATGTGGTGATTCATAACAACCCTCAGAGAGGGAAATGCACATTTATCAGCATGTTCCTCTTGCGCTGTGAATAGATGGCTGGCTTTTTTTGGATGACTGAGGTGGCAGCACCTTCTTAGGATGTGTTGAGCAAAGGATTCTCTATTTTTTCATTATTATTTCCTCACTGCTATTGTGTTACTGTTGGATCTGATTAGAAGTTTGTTGTTGTTTTTTGTTTGTTTGTTTTTAAAGGCAAATGTCTGTGGTATAGGTCATGGCGGGGGAGGAAACCAAGTAACTGACAAATCAGCAGCTGGCATAGTCTTAAGACTTACAGCCCATGGCTCCTGGTGCCCCAAAACTCATCTTAGGAAGGAAGGAGTCAGGTCTTTCAGTGAAGCTGTGCTGATTTCCCTGGGTCCTACAGGCTTGAGAGTTTCTGGAAATGTTTCATGCCCTGGTGGTGTTTGGGTGCCTGTTACTCATGATTAGGTTTCCAGACCGCTTTGTCATCGTTTGTGTTGTGGAGAAATCTGAGAATAAAAACCAAATACCTCATCTTTCGTTTTTCACTTGAAATGTTTTTATAGAAACCAAATGAGCCTGCTTTTCATTTTTAACTATGGAAGAAGATGGACTTCTCTGAAGGACAGTATAGGATAGCATGAGAAATGGCATGTTTTAGTATTTGCTTGTTTTACACTAGATAAAGATGGCAGATATCACTTGTTTTCACTTAAAAGCTTCATTTGGTTAGAGCCACCCCTGTTTCAGTGGAGACTTTACCTTTAAACAGCAGCTTACTGCATGAAATTAATTCATTTAAAATATACAGTTTGTATTAAGTCTGCACAGAATTTACAGCTTCTTCAAAGATTCTTTGACCTGGACAGTCTTTCTCTTTCTTCTGTTCTTATTTATATTCAGTCCAGTTTTCATTCAATTTACCTCACTGCCTCACACAGATACTAAAACACATGCTATTCTTATTTACCTTGGGCTGTAATTTCTGTATCTCTGTGGAGTGTTTTTTCCCCACCCTCAGCCAGGAAACAAAAAACAGGGTGTGCTGTTAAAGGCAGGAAAGTAGCTTTAAATATCCTGATGGCAGAGCTGCGAGATCTTTTTTTTTTCTTTTAAATAAAGAAAAAAAAAAAAGGCATGATTTTCTTAAAGACTCCAAATTTGTAGCTTTGTGAAATGTTTATTTTAAGTCCCTTTCTGAGTCTAGAAGTGAAGTTGCTTCCAACATCATAAGCAGGACTTCCTCTTCTCCCCTTGTCCCCCTGCCATCCTGGGGCCTTACAAATAGCATTTTTCCTGTAGAATAAATAACTTCACCGAAATAGATACATAAACTAGCTGTAAAACTCAGTCTGTTTACAGCTGAAATCCAACTGTTATTTTTCAGCTGGTCTCTGTAGTTCATGCTGAACGTCACAGAAGGTTGTTAGCTTCTCTGAGTTCCTTGTTTTGCATGTTAGTTCCTTTTCAATGAGAAATCAGCCTTGTTCCTGACCTTCCTGAACGCTGATTTCTACAAGCAATATGTACAGGAAAGCTCAATAAAAACAGCTGGGGCTTTGTTAAGGCTTGCAAACCATTTGCCACGTACACTTTACTAACTGGAAACTGCATCAGAGGCAGGAGCTGGTGTGAGGGCTGGAGGCAGCTCTGGCAGCCACCGAGGGGAGTGGAGAAAGGTGATGACCCATGGCACTGTGTGATGGGCTGCCCCCACGGTGGTCCCTAGAAAGGTGGTGCAAATCCTGGCAGCATGCCTCTGCTGCTTCCCTGCCTTTGGACAGCAAGGGAAGCCACTAAAATTGGCATGAGCCAGAGGCTGGAAATCGCATCAGACAAGAGAGATGTGTCCATGGTGCAACACCCATGAGGCGCACATGTCCCCAGGCTGTGAAGGTTGTTGGTTGTTTGCTCATTAATGGACTCCATAAAGAGTATCTGTAGCTCCGCACCAGGCTTCTTTTGCAGCCTAATACTTGACTCATTTGAGACAGGTAGCTTAAACCTATGCAATGATGTTGTGGCGCATGGTCACATTTTGCTACAGAGCATGCAGAAGGGTTCAGCCAAACAGAGCTGGTCCCCTGAAGACTCCTTACCTGGGGCCTTGCAGCACTGAGATAATACAAACCAAGCAAAAGCTCCACAGAATTATCCTTATTGTTGCTCTACTAAACTATGTTGCTTTGCTTTTTGAGGTGGGGGAAGAGAAAGAGAGACAAGATTTGATGAAGTAATCTGCGCAGCACCTTTTGAGGGTGAGTTCAGGACAGAGCTAGCGTCTTCATTTATTAATAAGCTGTAATTTCCAAACTATAGGTCATGGTCATAAAAGGTTCATGATCCTAGAGGTGATGTTATGTGCCTAGAAGCATGAATAAGAAGTGTATTTACAAAGCAAAAATTTTGGGAAGCAGCCCTCTATTTTTGTAAGACCTACTCTTAGGTTCTGACCACAAGAAAGTGTGGAGACAACTGGAAAATTATGTTGCTGTTCCAGTTCAGGTAGTGTTGTTAGAATATGCAAGACCTAACAAGATTAGAGCAGATTTGCCCTTTAATTTGAACAGATGCAAGTTGGAGTCACTAGTAGATTTGCATCATAACTCTGGTTCAACCCTGAGTCATGGGATTATTTCATTCTGCTACACTCATTTTTGATGAACCACTTTGCTCCTTTTTTTTGTTAGGGTGGGTTAAACAAATGTTAATTCCTCAATGAAATACTTCTCCCTTGTTGAAACTTGAACGGGATATTTTCCAGAGTGCAATATCAGAAACCACCCTTCACACAATAGCTGTGCCAGAAATGGCTTACCAGGAAAGCACATTGCCTAGGGGTGGGTAACATTAATGAAATGGGGAAGGGGGGTGCTTTTTAAGTGGTATTTATATTTTGAGATTTCTTGTCTTGTGACATTAATTCATTTGCATCGAATCAAGCGGGATGTCACATATTTCTTTGATCCAAGTTGTTAAAGTTCCCAGCTCCTGCTCAAGCAGACTGTCGTTCCTGCTTTTCATTAAGGTTGTTCGACTATTTCGTGACATAGAAAAAGTGGATATTCAGATTGTGGCTCTCCTAGCTCTGAACAGTAGATGGGATCGTACCTACCTGACTGCTTAAGCAAGTCCAGGACTAGGTAGAGACTTCACGGATTTTTATAGGAACCCACGTGTTCAGATGCCTGCAAGACGAAATGGGCAGGAGTGCAGGAGCGCAGCACCTACCTCACCCCAGCTGCACGGCAGGCAAGGGGCATTTGCAGAGAATGAACCATCTGTGCAGTTCCAGATTGCAGCTGCTACAGCATCATAGGAAAGCACTAAATTGGAGCTTAAAAACAAGGGAAAGGAACAAATTTGGTGCGCAAAGAAACTACAAGCTAGCTGAAGGATGCGAAGAGGTTCTTAAAAGAGACATGTAACATTTTCTTGTAATTCGAAGCTTTTAAGGAGAAGCATTTGTCCCAGGATGGAAAATAAGACACAGCAACATGTATAGTCAAGCTAGGCTTGACTGTGGTTTCTAATGTAACTGGAAAATGGATTTTTTTTTTCCAGTCAGTGTATTTAAAGTAGAGTTAAAAGGTCTGACAAAAAAAGACTATTCTAGCCTAGCACTGATTTTCCTTTTACGTTTTACCTGTGTTTAAATTGATTTTGCATTTTCCCTAGAAATTTGATCCTCCCCAAAGTAGACTATGTAGCTATAGGAGCAAGGCTGCACTGCTCTTGGAAAAATCTGCATGCCTTTGTGCTTAGCTTTCCTTGCTTTTGCGTCTGAACCGAGCCCCTGACAATTGAAAATATTTAAAGAAGGAAAAATAAACCCTAATAAATGCGAAAGGCATTTGTACAAAAACACAAACCTCCGTCCCTGTCTTAACTGAAATACCTTAAAAGGCTTGCATAGGCTATACAAATAAACACCACCACTCCTTCCATCTATGCTCTGTGCATCAGTTTTGAATGTCTTCGCTTCTATTTCGTGTCCTTATTCTTTCCCAAATACAGATCCGTAAGTAAAATTCCTGTCTGTGTCTAAGCTCAGCAGCTACGTGGTCACATCTCCTCCATATCGTTTTTCCTGTGAACTTTCAGTTCCTTCTCCTTTACTTGGAATAAAATCAAGCACTCTGTTCATGGCCAGACGCCTGCAGCCAGAGGGCCGTACCACAGCTCATCTGGGCCTCTGGACGCAATAGGTGAAATGCTATCAGCCTACTGGAACAGCGATGAGTATCTTTAAAGTCACTTTCCTATAATAGCAACTTAGTTTAAGAGCAGAAAAAGTGCTGGTCTGCTTCATGACTTCTCAAGACCTGTTTTCGCCATGTAAAGTCAATTGGCTGTAAGCTGTGGACCCAGCTTGGCTTCAAAGTGTGCCTGGCTCCTCATTCACAAACTAAATGCTCTAGAGAGCTGCCAAATTGGGGAGATTATTCTGTCTCGTTTTCTGGCAAGCTGCGACTGCGTGTATCACTTCATTTATATGCTAATTGAGGCCAAGCCTCCAAATAGACTCCATAGAATATCAGTGTGACTTGGCTCCGTCTGTGTGGTTGCTCTGCCTTCCAGCAGCCCCGGTGTGTGTGCTCTGAGCCGGAGAGGGTTTAGTATGTCTTCATCAATGAAGTCCTGCATCCTGACCCCAGCTTTCAGAAAGTGACGATTAAGCTCAAGGAGCACGGGTCACTCGCACCAAGGATCGCCACATTGCTGCGAAGGTGAGCTCATGCTGTTTCTTGACCGGGACTCTCTGCATTTCGGCTCTGAAGAGATGCTGATATTTCTTAGACCAGCTGGCGTAACAAGAGGTTGCAGAGGGCACGTCTAATTATGGGGACAATGTGGTGATGGGCCAGCTAGGTAGAGCAGCCTGTTTTGCTAACTCCTCTGCCAGCTTGCGCGTGACTGAATGGCAAAAGCTCACTCTCCTCTAGACCGTCTATTTTTAAGGCATAGTAAAGATCCATGCTTCGTCAGCTGTTCCTTGAGGAGCACTATATTCCTGTAGAAAGAGCAGGTACAAATACATGCATTCAGGGCTCCATTGTTTAGGATGTTATCAATTTCAAAAGCCAAGGGTGAACTACTCAGTAAATGAGATGCTTGCCTCAAGGTGAATTTTATGGGACACTTCAGCAAAGGCTACTGAACTTAGGTTAGGAAATACACATGCCTGTGATACAAATTCTTTGAACTTTTTCAGAGGGAAGTATTAGTACCTCATGCTTTGAAGCAGAGATGTGACATTGGTTTACGGGCATATTTTACCATTAATCTCAGGGATTAGAGGTCCATACTAAGGTCTGAAACTCCCATGTGATATAACTTCCATACTTTTAAAAACTTTATTTTAGAAACATATCAAGCTGTGTTGAAAAAAAAATGCATTAAAAGAGAGCTGAGCACTTGAAATGTTAAAAATTCCCAGCCGGCAGTCACCTGCATGAATCCTTTGCAGGTTTGCACTGCAACACAAGCCATTACAAGCAACAGCAGCTCAGGTATAGGAACACTGAGCTGCAACAGGTATAACTTTTAAATATGCAGTGCTTGTGCTGCAATGCCCAGACCTGGTCCAGGTGCCCAAAAAGGGGCTCTGTGGCCTACTGGAGAGAGCAAGCAGCCAAGAAAAGGCTGTTGACAAGAACAAAAGGGTGTCAAAAATTCCTGTGCGCTCCTAGGCCGAGGGCATGTTCACCGTTTCGAAGTAAACTATCTCTTGAAATCAGGATCCGCGCCTTGGGCTCAGGCATCTGTGTTGTTTCTTTATACACGGAGAATTTGCTGTTCTCTGAGTTACGGCAGTGCCCACTTCTCATCCGGGAAGTGAGGGGTATCAATTCAGCATGAGCCTCCTTCCTCACCCAAGACAGCTCAAATTTACACCTTGTGTGCAGGATAATTGGCTTATTTAGTGAATGAGTTGGCACAGAGGCGCTCTCTGCTTCACCTGTTGATGTGGAGTCATGATCTGGCCAGGAAAGGAAGGAAGAGTCATCAAGCCACAGAGAAAGCAAGCAAGAGGGAGCATGACTTTTTTGCCTAATGATGAGTCAGTTTCCTGGGACAGAGCAGTTGTGGGACCTGGTACTTCCCAGAAGTACTTAAGCATTTTTGCAATCTGCTCATCACTCATCAGATAAACCTTCCATGGGATTTTCAAAGCCTGCTCATGCATTCAGTTTTCTTTGTTCCTGTGAACAGCTTGTGTCTGTTTTCAACAGTGTTTTGCCTTCGGGTTATGACCTGTTGGTTGACAAAAATAGGTGCCAGGTGAGGTTCCTGCCAGGGTATGACTGTCAGGATGAAGAATACCACTGTGCTTGTGCAAGGAAGTAGCTCGTTTATTTCCATGACACTGTGCTCCTTTGTGTGCTCCATGGAGCAGGTCTTGGCAAGTGGTGCTCACACAAGTCTCTTTGTTTTAAGTGGAAAAGCTCCAAAACTGATAAATTTCCCGTGTCAAATGGGCCAGAGAAATGACATCCCTCTCTAGGTCAGGATAGTGTTGTTAGGTTAACAGGGATTGTTCCTCAGCCCGGGAAGTGGCCCAGCCTAGAGGTGAGCATTGGGAAGCTGTGCCAGAGGAGATGATTGCGAAGGGCAGGATCACAGTGAGGGATCAGCCACGCTACAGAGGCAGGTGGCCCAGGGAGGAGAGCTTGCTGCTGTGCTCAGAGCACCATCCTGCGCTCTGTGAAGCTCTTGCAAAGGGCAGTGGTCTTCCCTTCATCACCCCTCAGCCTCTGCCCAGGAAGCGAAGGCACTAAAAAAAGCTGAACAAGTAGGGAGCGCCAAGTTGGCACGAGTCAGTTCCTAGGAGACTCAAATCTGAAGCACCTCCAAAAGTCTGGAAATAGTGTATGAACAGTGAAATCCTAAAGGTTTCTGCCTGAGCTCCATTGCTGTCAGTGCTGCAGCTCTGTTACTGCTGGAGGATGATGCTTGCTCCTTAGCAGAGCTGGAGGTTTGACATTTGTTTATCCCATGCAGGAGTAAAAGGACAACTGTTTGAAATGCTACCCTTTTCTTACACACACTTTTTTCCTTGTTAACTTAGCTATCTTAATGTCTGCTTTTGGATGCTAATGCATTGCTTTAATTTGTGAACATTTTTTTTTGTGGTATCAGACACTGACTTGACACAGGATGCATCCCACTTTAAAGTGATAGTTCTGCCTAACTTGGAGCAGAGGTTTTAACCCCAGGCCTTCTCGGATGAACAGAATAGGAGCTTGAACATGGGTGTTGCATTGCCAAGAGCTCTCCAGAGCATGAAAACAGCTTTTACTCATTGCCAAAAATGCCAGCTTTGACTGAAAGGTAAAAAATTCCTTTTTTTTTTTTTTTTCCCCCACAATATATTCTGGCTATGCTGTCTCTCACCACATTGAGGCTAGCTGACAATACAGGTTAATTTGGAGTTGTGTTTCACAAAGTTATGAGTCTACAGTAAGGGAAAATCCAGCTCTTGCAGCAAAGAGAGCAGCCCATTGGCAGATTTAATTGGAAAAGGGAATTAGCTGGGCAGAGGAGAGGAGAGTGATTTAAAGGGCAGGAGGAAGAGTGGAATAGAATGCTTCCCTGTAGTACTTAGATACTACCTTTGTCAAGGAAAAGGTAGCTGCTGTGTTTAAATATAGGGCATCTTTGCTGTAGGAAGATAGCAGAAGGTGGTCTGCAGCTCCATAAGTTTTATGGGAAGAGATCTGTGTGTCCAAGAAAACCTGTTGTCAGTGGGTAGTGTCCTGTTGAATAGTTCTGAGGAACATAAATGCAACGGCTTGCCTGGGTACTAAAAATGTACATCTTGTGATGCTGGCAGTTGCATGCAGTGTTGCTGAAGGTAGTGGGTGTAACAACCACCCTCCATTTCAGTCAACTGTAAAGTGCAATTAAGCTTTATGGAATAAATAGCCGAAACAATAGGAGACACCACCCCAAAAATGAGGGTATGTGCGAAGCTGTTTAAGAATGTGCTGTGTAGGTGGAAGGTTTGATAACAGGCTGAGTTAACATGCAGGTGGCTGAATATTGTTCACGTGGAAGAGAAACGAGAAAGCCATAGGATCAGCATACAGAGAAGGCATCAAGAAAGTCCCAGCAAAAATATATACTTGCTGCCTGACTGAATAAAAGCTGAGTTTTCGGAAGTGAGGCACCTGAAGCTCCGAGCAAGCAAGGTGCTACCAGCTCTCAAGTTCTCACTGATATGTGAGAACTTCTGCTCAAGTAGTTGCTCTGAAATCAGAAGGCTTTGTATCAGAAAAAAGGCAGTACCAGTTTCCATCATCTGTCCATCTGCCGGAAAGAAATGAGGCAGAAGTATTGACCAGCTCAGAATGTGGTAAGCGATGGATCTCCTTATTACTGCAGTGGCAAAGAAACAGGTATCTCTGCTTCTAGCTGTCATTGAGCAGGTAGATCTTTTATAGGGAATGCAACTTCAGATTTCAGTGTAGAAAACATAAATGGACATCAATTAGAAGGTAAAGGCCAGGTCAGAATAAAACACAAACCAGGCCCACCTTGCCTAAGTAGATTCTACTGGAGCTTTCCCCATAGGAATATTTACTTGCTACAGAGTTGAATTTGGCAAAGTGAGACTTGCACTTAGGTTTGGAGGTTTGCTTTTTCTCTTTATTGCATGGTCAGCTTGATCACAGTTAACTTTTACTCGTCTTTCTGCTTACTACAGTGTCCCCCACACGCTCCCTTGAATGAGCTTTACTTCATTATTCATCTATCTCATTGCTTAGAAGAAATCAGATTTTTTGCACAGTGTTTGCTTTGTTGACTGGATCTAGCATGTGAATGAGTTATCTGGCTGTGACCAAAAGGTTGCCTCTCATGTCTTTATTGGAAAAAGACTTTTGATGGTCTATTTATAAGCATGACATTAAGATATTTCTAACGTTATGAGTTTTGGCTGAAACTGAGACCAAGTTCAAGACCATCTAAACAGTGCCTTCCACAGATAGTTCCTCTGGTTTGAAAGCGTCTGAAGGCTCCACGTAATTTCCTGTACAACAGCCTGACTTTTATTAAAGCACTGTCTGAATCTGACTTTCATTAGTCCCATGAATGCTCACTAAGTGTAGATTTAGACACTTCTTATGCTTACATTGCAGAAAATGCAAAGCAAAAGGCCTTAAGGTAAAACTGAAGGAGGGCTGTACATAATTGTGTTGCATTCTTCTGAACCCCAGCTAGCTCTCTGGTGATGCACTGACTGGAGCACTGGCTTTTCTGAGCTTTCCAGAATGTGTTACCCAATCTCTACTCTTTTGTATGGAGAAATCCTTGCATACGGAATAAAGAAGTTTTTAGTCAACTTTCAAAGTGAGAGTACAATGAAGGCAATTATTTATACCTCACAAAATTGCAAGCAGTGGGAGATACTACACACTGTACATGGAATAAACCGCCAGGGTCATCCAATCCAGTGCCTCACAAGCACAGGGGTAATAGCTGGTTAGACCCAAAAGGTCTACAAATCACCCATTCTGCATATGCCACAAGCCACAAAACACTCCCCAGTGCTCTACAGCATCTTGAAGATATATAGTACAACCCATTCGAAGCCACAGTCAGGCTGTTGCAATCATGGCGATCTAGCATCCCTTACAACACATCACAAGAGGATAGCAAAGACATCTAAGGTATTTTCAGCATCCTAAGCTCCAAACGCCCTCAAGACATCTAAATGAAAATGCAATAAGCAATTTATCTTACCGCACTCTTCAGCCAGACTTTTGCACTCTGCTGCTATGACATACGCTCAATATAACGTGCATACCTTGTACCTGAGCATGCATGCACGCACATAAACGCATTCCCCAGTGATCTTCCAGAAATTACTTTTCTGTCTTTACAAAGCAATTGTACTGTGTCTTCTGGCCTCTGCAGAGCCAGAGATGAGAGGTGGCACCTCTGTCCTTCCCAAGCACTTCCAAAGCCTGTCATCAAGCTGCCTGGGGGCTCAGCAGCCTTGGCCATCTTCCAGCCCAGAGGCTGATGGTTTATTGGTCTCTTTGGTCGCTGGGGAAAGACAAAAGCCTGCAACTGTGTTTGAGGTGAAGCAAGTTTTATGTCTCAACTATCTGAATAGGCACATCTGATGGGACTTTCACTGCTCAGTTGCAGAGGTTTTCTTTTTCCTGCATTTCCTTGAATAATTGGGTGTGAATTGCCAGGAAGACTGCACCCCGTCATGAAAAAACACCTTCTGTAATTTCAGAAACAGCTTAATATGTTCAGTATCACCATATCTGGATGCTTCTGGCAGAGTTGCTCTGCCCTGCTCTCTGTACATGTGAAGAAGAGATATGGAGCATTCTCCCTTGCTTTTCTCATCCTCTCAGACCAAAATGTTAAATACGGTAACCAAAAAGATATGTGCTATGCAGTACCCTATAGAAAGTAGGTATGTTTTCAAAATGCCTAATGTTTGGTTGTAATTTTGAGATTTAGTCCAGTTTAGGTCTTCATTCACCCAAAACAGTTGCATCCTTGTTAACTTAATACGTGGAAATAGTGATGCTACTAGGGACCAGAAAGCTAATCCTCAAAAGTTAGTTACAAATAAAATGAGTTCGAAAAAAAAGAGAATAATCTGAGGGTAGTACTGTTCTGATAGCAGGTAGACGAAAGCTTTGCTTCACATGGAGGATAGACTTGGTCTATTGGCGTCCAAACAGATCAGCAGTGTGACATTTGTTTCTCACAGGAAAATCCTTTCCCTAGGGTACAGACAGGAAATCCAAAATAAGAGGAGGTAAATACCAAAGGACTACTGAGGAAAGGGGAGGAGAAAGAACAGAAAGAGCAGTGTTTGCTTGTTGTGTCAACTAAGGAAAGGCTCAGGAAAAAAAACTGTGTGAGAAGTGGGTGCTTATTTTGACATTATTTGAAGCGCCCTTATTCCAGGATGAACCACTTCTCCACTGTGAAGCCATAGTGCAGATTGCTGTGCTGCCTGGTTAAATCTTTATTTACTGCGTTCTTCATTTCCTTAAAAAGCACTGAATTCCTTTGGGGAAAAATTTTCAAAATTCATCTTATCCAACCAACACATGCAATAGACCCTTAAGTTTGTTTGCAGCACCTGTTTTTCTGACTAGTGACCACTATAATCCAGCCACTTCTGTGAAGTCCTCGACTGTTTCACGGTAGAAATCTTGGTGCAAACTCAAGTGATGCGGCAGCGGGCTGGGATTTACAGCAGCACACGCATGTTTAACTCAGGTGCCTTTTGCTGACCGTACGTTGTCCAGGCTGACAGAGCCCTCTTGGGCTGCTTTCCTCTGAGGTATGTGATGCCATGTCATAGGCATAATGTGGGGTGGGAGTGACAGGAGCCGATTCACTGAGCTTTGCAATCGCTCCCTTGACGCATTGACGGGAGCTTCTTTTTGGACAGATGCTGTTGCATCTTCTTCCCCCAGAGCTCAGCGTGCAAACCCTGGGCAGCAATGGGTGAGTGAGGAGAGCTAATTACTTAAGGATATGGAACACAGTAAGGATGATTCACCTTGCAAAGAAAGGCCACGCAAGGCTCTTCTGTGTGGAGCTATTGAGATGCTCCGTGACAGCAAGACTGTGAACTGAGGGCTCTGAAAAGGACATTCCTCACATTGGATTTGCTGACTTGAGGTTTTTGTCAGCTGGATCTTTGGGCTTCTTGCCAGCCCAGAAAAACTAACAAAGGCCATTTCTTTAGTTGCATATGATCAGGGAAGAAGGAGAGGAGGAGGAAAAAATGAGGGACTGTAATATTTTTAAGAGAGAAACATTTTTTCCAGAGAAGTAAAAATGCCTTATTTATATAGATACTCTGCCTCTGGTTACTGTGAGCCCCAGCATAATTCTTAAATCTCTGCAAAGTGGCATGGATCTCATCACTTTAATGTAGTACAGATGCCATTTGGCGCTACACGGAAAGTTAGGACAGTCTTGAAACTGAACCTACAATCCTACCGTGGTGAAAAGAGAAGAAAATAAAATTTTTAAAAAATATAAGAAAATAAGAGAGAAAAGGATGCAACATTAAGACAATTGCTCAAACTGGATTTGTCCATCCATGGCAAATTCATAATTTGTTATATCCAATTATAAATTAAAGGCTTTTTTCCACTTACTCAAACTTTTTTTCATTCACTTTCCTAGGTTCTTCTGAGTGTTTGTGCTGTTAAGACAATGCTTATCAGGGTTGGGTGATTTCTGTACCTTCAAATAAAGAAATAAATAGAGTACTCAAATTTTCCTATTCTTCAAAACTCCCATTTCAGTTTTTCAGTCATTTAAAAGCTGTCTGACTGGGTTCAGTTATTTCATGGTGCTCGTAGCCCCTAGCCACAGCATATTGGACAAAAATTGAGCTGTTAGATAGCCTTTCCCGAAAAAAATCCAGCGCAGCTACGTATTCACATTCTCTTCCTGAGCTGCAAGCAGACACAAGTGGCACTATTTTAGGCATTGCCAAATTCAATCCAACTTCTCATTAAAAAAAAAAAGAGTTGAAAACAACATTTTTAATAGTGAAGTATAACTAACTACTGCTGTCCTTTCTCTGTATAAGCTGTTATCAAGTCTTTGAAGTTCTGCCAGCATGTTTCCATTACAAGGAAAACCTGATACCAGCTGGAATTTTTGGAGTACAGAGGGAGCGATGGCAATGGTCCTGTTGACTTAAAAACTGTGCATAATGTCCTGGTTTTTATGAACACAGAAAAAAGAAACTGGAAACAATTTTCTTTTCAGATGTCTCTGCCTTTTCAGCAGTACTGCACCCCTAAAAAGCTCCATCTCTTTAAACGTCTTTCTAATGTGATATCCACTGCAACTTTTCTCATTCTCTTACTTGTTTTCAAGGCTTTTATTTTTCGTCTCTTCCGCCCATCAGTACTTCAAGCTATCAAATGTTCCAGCCCTGTGTTTATCTGCCCCGTGAGAAGCCTCCCGTCTCACATAGCGTGGCTTATACTTCGCGTTTCGGGTGTTAGCTTCTGGGGTTTTTCTGCCATCACTACTACCCCCTGAGACTCTTTGAGTCTTCCAGTTTGTTTAATGCAAGCCTGGGACTGATGAAAATGGTTATTAACGCTTTCAGTCTAACAGCTGGCTGCAGCTAGTGACATAAAAACCAGCTGCCGTGTTCTGTGGATTGCACGCATCAGTGGGCAGGTAAAGCTTTATAATCAAGATAATCTGCCGTAAGGATCCTTCCTAGTATACACAGCACGCACGAATAAGCCAAAGCCCTGCTTTACCTACGGAACAGGGTACGATTTCAGCATGTGTACTGTATTAAGCTTTCTTTGCATCGATGTAAAAAAATCAGCAATGTGTCATGATTTGAGCCATATGGCGTGTGAGAAACAGGTGGAGCAAAAGCTGAGCAAAACACACAGAAGGAGGAAAAAAACACTTTTTTAATGGTCGAGAGAAAGGACTACACTTGTGGCCACCACCCCCCCAACAATCATCATCAGAACAAGTAGTCAAGCCCTTCCTAATAAAGAACTTATCCAGAAAATGGAGGCTGAATGTAAGAAGTCACCCACCGGCACGCTGCATGCTTGAGAGAGGTGCTGCTAACAGTTCTCCGGGGTAGGTTAGATATGGGCATGAACTGCTACAGGACTGTTGTCTCTGACACGTGGAGTGCTCGCAACCTGCACTTTTTGCTATGATTTTTTTTTTTCACCTCCATCAGGGAGTTTGATTTCAATGTCTCGATTGCGTGATTCTCAAGCCCACTAAGACTCTTTTCAAAGTGGTTGCTGGAGCACTTCCCGAGTAAATATTTGTTGAAGTGCTTATTAGCAATACGATTTCCTTGTATATTTTCTGTTTCCATGAATGTTCTTATAAGAAATGTTAACAGAAATGAGAGGCAATTTGCAAAATGTGTTGATATTTCTAGCATAGTTGAATAGGATCATTTAATCAGGGTATTTACGATTTTGAGCTTTCTTTTTATTTTCCTTTTTGCTTGACGTCTGTTTTCTTTCTATAACAAGAAAAAAAAAAAGTATGCAGTTGCATGTTCCTATGGCGAGTAAAAGCCAAAGCAGTCATCCAGCTGTTAAATTAGTGTTAGATCTGAATTTTCTATGGATTTCCCACTGCATGGCAGGAAATCAGCTTTCATTGCTGCTTCCCCCTCCTCCCCATCTAGCCTGCTATTAGATTAATACCAGAAGCATGAAGTAACGTTTAACAGAAAGTTGTTGCTTTTAGCTCTGGGAAAACTTGGCAGCCTCTCCAGAAATGAAAGGGGGAGGGGGAACCTGAAACCTCCGTTAACTAAAGCAGAGATCTGAGGCATAAAGAAACATTTTTCTCCTGTTAAACTTCTGAGGTTTAAGAAAGCACCGCTAATGCCAAACTGCTCCTATGTCTAATGAGGATCTGCTGTCAGCCCTCTCCTCTCTTTATGCATTAATCTCCTGGCTCCTACAGGCTACTTTTGTGTCCCAGTTTCATATTGCTGCCTAACTTATGCCCTGTCTGCAAAATGTATCACCAAGATAGCGCATTTTTCTTCTTGGTTAGAATGGGTTTGTCATTTACAGGACGGTCTGGGGAGCTTGCAACCAAAATGAAGGTTGTTGCTCACGAACGCTGTGATGCCTCCCCGACTGTTTTAAGGTTTCAGTAGTACAAAGGGGAAGGAAAAAAAAAAAGCAACGTGCAAACAAGGCATTATAAAAAAGAAGCGAGACCACCCCCAGCTTGCTATCTCAGATTTCACAGTGGTCTTTAAACTACAGTACAAAATTACAATTTATTAAAACAATGTGTTAAAGATTGTCATACGTTAATTTCCTGTGATACTCTGGGATCAGCAAGCATATTTTATTGCTTCCTGTGGGTCTAATCCTACATCAGTCAGTGGGAATTTCATTGGAAGCGCGTGGTGTCGTGGCCACAGCGGTGCAAGCCCAGACTGAAGAGCACGTCTAGGGCTCCTTCGCACCCGGGCTGCCGGGAGCAGCGCTGCGGGATGGAGACGGGTGCTCTCGGGTGAGCAACCTAGACAACAATATGAGTATAAATCAGCAGGCTTTACGTGGTCCAGCTCCTGTAAAATAGCGCTTCCAAACCTCTCCTATTCCCCGAATAGCTGAGTTTGTTTGCGTTACAGTTTACCGTCGTACCGTTAGCTGAGGTGTTGCCCCATAAAGCTTCAGCTTCTGGTTAAAACGCAGAGGCCGTGGCCACTGCAGGCTGGGCAGCTGGAGAGGTGTGGGGCTTTGAATCTCAGGTGCCCAAGTGCTTTACTTTCTTTAGAGGAAGCTCACGGTGCCAACAACTCTGCCAGCAGTTTGCAGCCTCCCTGAAGGGGTGGAGGCCACAGTTTCAGCCCCTGCCCCGTCTGCCATCACGTTACTGACGTGCTGACAGCCCCCGTGAGGAAGGTGGCATATCCAACAGCGGGCACAGGGAACAAGCTTTACCTGTAGGATGATCCCCTGTTATTCCCCAGGGTAACCCAAAATGGGCCTGACATCAAGGGAAAAGGGAAGAATGGGATATAGAATCATAGAACAGTTTGGGTTGGAAGGCACCTTCAAAGGTCATCTAGTCCAACCCCCCGCAATGAGCAGGGACAACTTCAACCAGATCAGGTTGCTCAGAGCCCCGTCCAGCCTGGCCTGGAATGTCTCCAGGGATGGGGCATCTACCACCTCTCTGGGCAATATGATTTAATCTGGCAGTGGGCATATGGGAGGTGTATGTGCCATATCGTGCCTTGCACACCAACAAGCTCTCCGGGGCAGAAGCTGTCCTGGCTGCAGGAGCCAGATTCCTACAGCACACAACAGTTAAAAAACCTGCAGGGAGGTGTGGGTGCATCTTTCCCCTGCACATTCTGACAGAAGCTGAACATATTTGATTCTGTAACCCTTTCCCTTACCTTGCTGTATTTTTAGGATTTTGCTGAAGGTGCAATGGGGAAGTTAGATGGTGGGTTGTCACTTGCCTTTTGGTTTAGGTTGATTTTGCATTAGGCATTAGTGCTTCTTCAGGATGTTTATCTTTGGGTTTTGTACATTTTGTCTAAGTACATAAGACAGTTTTGAGTAAGGGCTACACAGGGAGAAAATGGTTATAATTTATATTTTTTCAGTTGCTTTTATTCCCACATCTCTTTGGAGAAAAATTCCCCAAAGCTGAGGCTAAAATACATCTCTGCATCTTATTCTGTCCCTATTAATGCCAGAAAGTAGTAGCTATATCAGGTCATCCTTCGTGCTGCTAATGGGACTTAATTTCACATTTGGAGGCCATCTGCTGAGAAAAAACTTCTACAACCCTTCTCAATGCACATATAAAAACTTGTCAGCCAAGGCAGCTTCATGAATCCGTTGTGAAGATATATTTTATCTAAACTTTGTTAGGCGGAGATTTTTCCTTTATGAAAGCCACTGCATCAGTTCCAGCCCAAATGACTCTGGACAGAATGAAGTAAGTTTTGGCAACCATCTATCCTTTTGGTGGAAATGCATTGTTTTACCTCTTTTGACTCTACCAATTAACTGAGTTTCACCAGAAGGGGAAGAATATATTTTGCAGGAGGAAGAAACCCAATGAGTTTGTTTCAACAGAGAGATCTATCTTTTCACAGATTAACTGTGAAATTAAAGTAGTATCTTGGGTTCCTGTGTTCCACACCTTGCTCCCACTGAAATTTCTTGTGTAACCTTGGACAAATGGCTTAAATGCTTTTAGATTTATTTTAATCTCCTACTAGAGAAAGTACTATCTCACTGACATAACCCACCACATTGTTAGATATATATATCTGCATCCAGATTTGATAAAGAAGGATAGGGACCAAAGGAGAACAGAAAACTTCCCTGACTTGGAATCAGAGGCAAATCATAAGGCCCCAAACTAAGGTGTGTATGGGCATTTAGGAATCAGCTTATTGCTTGCTGTGAAAAAAGAAGAGCAAGTGTAAGATGAAGATACTCTTGCATCTCACCACAAAGAGTACAAAAATGATTAGCTGCCCTAATCTGTGACTATAATTGTAAACAGTGCAGCTGTGGCATTTGGACCATGTCTTCTGCCAAATGTTTGCCAACTGATTTAACACCTGTGAAGGGCATGGACTAAGGTTTTACCTGTAGACCTTGTGCTTGCAGTTTTCAAGATGTTCGCTCACAGATCATATATCAAAAATGTACTTGAATACAGAAAAACTTTAGTAACACTGTGGTGAGTTTAGCTGCAGTATCAGAGTTGGCTAATTAACCCCTAAGCCACTCCCATTCACAGAAGCATGCTGATTCTAGCAAAGGGAAGCAATTAATCAGCTGCAAAGACAGCCATACATGAGCTAATAGGGTAGTGCTCTTGTGATTTGAAGCAGAGTAATGCCTGGCCTGTGTTAGCAAAAGTCCTTTTGATTACTAAAATGTTCTATTTAAAGAAGAAATAGTATGATCTTTCACTGCACTAAATGGACTAGTTGCTTAAATAAAAATGGTTACCTTTCCAACAAATCTTGTCTTGTTTATATCTTTAGGCAATTACGGCTACAACATTGCTGCTACTTAAATGAGTCATTACAAGTTGTGCAATTTATCGACAGAGACATTCTTAAAGTAACTACTTATTACTAACAGAAAACTAACCACCTAAATTAGTTGAGTCCTCACTTTAATGGTGGTTCTGCAATGCAGACATACTCTGAGCTAGGCAGTCAGCATCAAAGGAAGAGCAGACCTCACAAGTGTGCTGCAAATCTAGGCAAAGCCTCACGGGAGTGCAACAAAACCCACCTACCAGACCTGTCCCTTGAGGTCTGAATTCAGCTGCAAAAGCAGCCAGCACTTGATGATTCAGAAAAATGCAGAACCTAACTGCTTTCTTGCCTTGCAATTACAACCTAGTTAATTGTGTACAACTGTGCAAAGGAAGAGAGTGAGGAAATTCCTTTCTTGACCCTTCCAGCAATTGACTCGTGCCCTGAAGCATGAGATTTGATTACTCATGTAACTTATTTTCCCAAGGCAGTTTCTTCTTGATAGCTCTTGCGTGACAATTTAAGAAAGTTTCGGGCCAAGGCAGAAGAACACTCCACTGGTTGAACCTCAGCTTACGTTGTTTTATTATTATTCGATATACCTCTCTACTGTGTGCTACATTAATATATATTTAGGTTTTAACTTAGATGACCAGTGTAACTACTGGGAGTGAGTTTTCCATGGGAATGGTACTGATGAATGCAGTCATGCTCCAGGTTGCCTTTTTATTTTGCAGAGATTCCCAATGAGTCTTAATAATCAAGTTTCTTTCAGTACCTAGAATCCAGCCTGCTACACTGCCTCAAAATGTCTTTGAGGAAGTTACAACAGAAGAATCACTGCTTGCTTTGAAGTTTCACCAGAAGTTCTGGTTGTGACCATTGTTATTCTTTTCAAGCTATAAACAATTGTGTAGTTTTATTCTGCAGTGGCAAGCAACAGCTGTGTTTCTTCACTGGTTCAAAATGCTCTGGTGACACGCTGGAAAGCACTGAATCCTTACAACTTCTTTTGTTGCAACATGTTTGTTCAAAAAGGGTGTAATTTAATAATCCATTGGTGTATTGGTGACACCAGTTCAAGAAAGAGAGGCTCAATCTCAAGCACAGCTGCTCAGATCTCTTTTGTTCCTCTTCTCATCAACCACTCTAATGCAACTACTTGTTGGACCTTTTTCAGAAGGAGAAGAAGTGCAGGGAAGGAAGAGGTTTCACCTGCATCATTATCTCGTTTTCATGAATAACTGCATCAGCCCACCAAAGAAGGTCACAAACTATAGACTGGGAACCCAAATGAATAGTTAAGGCAGGAAAGGGAAGAAACCAGACCAGTTTTGCCACCAAAGAAACGACTGGGTGTAACTACACCCAGTCATAAACAGGTAGCTTTATCTCAACTGACTTTGTCAGGTTGAGTATTGTCTCTCTTCCTGCAGGCAGCATAAAGCCTGAGCCAACTCCCAGCAGTGGGCTCTGGCTCATTTGACAGAAATGCAGTCATGTCCGCACCTGATGTGGACAAAATCTGTAAAGGTGAGGGACCAGGTAGCACAGCGGTTGTGATTGCACGTGCCTGCTCAGAGGTCGCCTCAGTCCTGAGGTGGCTGAAGAGATCTCTCCTTCCCTGTTACAGAAGCATGGCACTGAAGTATTTTTTTACCATTTTCGATGCTCCCGATTAAACCATACTTTTTGCAAACATTCCAGCGTTTTATTTCTACTTATACAAATTACCATGGAAACTAAACTTCTACTGGGCATGCTTGCATACTCAGCTGCTATGATATGTAGTACACTTGAGGTAGCCATGCAACTGCCATGAAAACAGTTAAAGCCAGCTAGGTGGACTGTTGAACCCATCTACGACTTGTAGCTCTTGTGCAAGTTTCCACCATCTTTTTCCTGACTTTCTTTAATAGTAGTATTGCTGCTTTTGTCCCAACAAGAGTTTTCAGCTCTTTAGTTTTTGGAGTTTCACTTGTTCGCTAATTTTTAAGTATTTCCTACTCATAAAATGTCCAAGACTGTATTTTTTTTTTTTTTAATATACAGACTCTTGCCTGTTAGACATTCCAGCTTATCAAGTTATTTTAGGGCCTCAGCTATGGCTGGTTTTGAGCACCTCTTGTTATTTTAGAAATAAGCTTTATTCCTTATTTTTCTCTCCTTTGCTGTCAAGAAACAGATGACAGTCACTCAGATAAAATTTTCCCAGCGCACAAATATGAGGTACAGACACACTTTCTGCCTGATCTAGCTTTGCTGTCACCTCACCTACTGTGTAGAAACTAACTAAAGGAACATTTCAGCCAGCATATCAAAAGTCCTTCAGAGTAACAGTTTAACCACAAGTGCAAAGTTACTCCTTTCATACTATTAGGCATCATTTTCCCTAGGGAGGTTTTTGCAGATTATTACTTACAGTTTCCCCACTTAAAACGAAGAGGAAGATCACATGAGATGAAGAGAAGGCTGGCTGCTTTTGGCTCTGGCTGTGGCAGGGTTCAAAGTCATTCTTGCTTCTTCCAGCTGTGAGCAAGTCCTTAACTCTGCATTCATTACACCTATATGCCTTTATCTTTTTAACTGTGTGCACTCGTTCTTGCTTGTTCGGTGAACAAAACAGAAGAGCCAGGTTCAACATTAGTAGTAAATTAAGTACTCGGACATTTGTGGGTGCTTCACATAAGAAGAGTGCATCTAGGTTCTGGCCTATTGAAGTAATTAGTCTCAAAAGCTTGTCTTTTTATGTGTAAATTAGGACACCAGGACAGCCGAGGTCATTTTTTTTTTTTTTTTAATATTCTCTGGTACTGTGGCTGTTGCTATACAGATTTCAGAATTTAACGAGTTATTACGAAGTTTTTATTGTGGTAACGTAACGGTTTTAGCCAAGTAAAATATCCCCTGGAATACGCGAGGCAGGAACCTGATCCCAAGGAACCCCATTTCCCTGTGGCGGATGGGAACAGTCAGTGATCGCGATAGTGGTTTACATCTGCTGTGTGAGCTTCGAGTCATCTGTCGGGACCCCTGCACAGCAGGTACATGCTGCGATCGCCAAATTTCCTCTTTGGGAAACAAACGGGGAAAGGTAGAGCGACGAGGCCACACAGCACGAAACACGATCGCTATGCAGGATACTCTGGCTCGCTGCCCCGAGCACAGTCCTCCAGGCTGGCTCGAATCTTTCACCGCTGGCGTTTTCCTTACCGAGCTGACACTATACGTGCGTTCGGAAAGCGAAGGTTTGTTATATACACCCTGGGATCCCAGCATCCACTGAACCCAGGGATGGGATGACACCTCCCCAGAGGCTCTGTACGCTTTTCATTTTCCTTGGTAACAGCTGGAAGCCTCAATGCCTCTGCCACTGCGCAGCCTCCTGAGCAGGGACCTCTGAAGGGGTCTGGATCGGTGCCCCCGGCCACTTGCCAAACACGGGGCAGGCGAAGCGCGCTGCTTGGGAAAATACACTTTGCCAAGCCGCTGTTGGTTTGTACGCTTGCTTTGGTTTGAAAACCCTGCTAGCGAGGTCTGGCTAGGCTCGCCAGCCCACTCCCCACTTTGGGACAGCGAAATGCTGGTGGGGGCAGCTGCCACCTGTGTGCATCCCTCGCTGACGGGTGGGGCCTGGATGGGGGTCTCTTGGGGGCTGTGTCTGTGTATACACACACATATACGTACATATACACACATACATGCACCTGTGTATTTTTTTGCAGGTAAGACTAAATTGCAGGAAGGCTTCTGGCAGGTGGCAGCAAGCTGTGAGCCCCGGGTTGGGGTGAGCAGCAGGGATACCCAGGTAACCCAGCTCCCCTCCGGAGGTGGGAGGGCAGAGGGCTGCCCTCGCTCCAACGCGGCTCCCCGGGGACGAGGAGGACGCAGAGGGCACAGGTAAACGCAGCCCCAGCCCCAGGCAAGGAAAACCGGGCCCGCACCCTTCCAGAGCCGCCCTGTTTGCTCAGCTAATCTCACGGCAGGAAATTGCCTGGCGATTCTTATTTATGGAGCGTGAAGCCTCCGCGGCGGCCCCTCCGCCGGCTGTCCCCCGGAGCGACCCCGGCAAGACCCCGCCGCCTCGTCGGCCGGACACGCACCCCGCACTTTAGGTCTCTCCGCGCCTGTTTCCCCCCCTTTTCCTCCGTCTACCTTCCACTCCCCACCCCCCTTCCCGCTCTCCTTCGGCTGCCCCGCTCCCGCGACCCCGGCCTGAGGGGAGCGAACCATTCCGCCGGCGGGGGTGCCCCACGCCCCAGCCCCGCCGGGGGGCGGGCGCGCCCCTGCGTGGGGCGGCGCTGGCTGCTGCGCGGGGGGCGGCTCCCGGCAGCGGCGGGGGGAGGCGGGAGGCGGCGGGGACGCTCGCAGCGGCCGGGCGGGCAGCGGGATGCGCGGGGGGCAGCGGCGGCAGGAGGCAGCAGCAGCCGCGGTGGTGGTGAGTGCGGGGCTGGGGGAGCGCCGTCCCGCAGGCTGGGTGTAGCGCTCCCGGGCGGCGGCGGCGGCTCCGCTCTCGGCTGCCCGCGGGGATGGGGAGAGGGTCCCTCCCGGGAGCGCAGAGCCCGGTCTGACGCCGGCTCAGCTGGTCGTAGCTGTCCCCGGTCTTTGGCTACTTTTTGGGCAGTTTGTGTCGCCACAACCCCCCCCACTCCCCTCGCATTTCTGCTGGGTGGCGGCGGCGGGGGTCCCCCCTTGCCGCCCGGCTCGGCGGAGACCCGGCAGCTAAAAGAGACGGAGCTCCCCCCGTGTCCCTTTCGGCGCCGGTCGCGTCTCCCTCTTTGTCCGGGTGTTTCTCCCCGGTGCTGGCGGGCGCTGCCCGCGTCCCCGCCGGCGAACAAAGCCGCTGCCCCAGCCGGCGGCGGGGGCGTCCGTGGGCCGAGGAGACAAGGGAGGAACCGCGGGGCTTGGCTTGGTTTTCCGTCGTCAATCATCTACCTGGTAGCGGGGAAGACGTAGGACAGGGCTCTTTGTCCGCGCTTCTTTGTTAGGCTGGTGGCTTTCAAAGCCTCCCGCGGCTGTGCGACGGCTGCTGTGCCCAGCGGAGATGGGTTTCTCCCAGGGCTGGGCTGGTGATGGATGCCGTCTCGGCAACGCTGGAGTTTAGCAACAGGAATCCGGCATTACGTCTGATTGGCTTGCGGAAATCAAGGGGCTTGGGCTCGGTCTCCCCTGACAGATTTAGAGCTGGTAAGTCACCCCTCGTGTAGCCCTGTCAGCAACCGGAGCCGGGGTGTGTTTCAGTGTCTCTCTCGGAGCCGCACGCTCGGTGGTAAGTTCAGCTTGGAGATGGGAGCCCTTCTGGAAGGCTACCTGCTGCCCACCGGCAAAAGGTGGAACGGGCTGGAAAGCAGCGGTCTCTGCTCCTTCTCCTCCCGCCCCAAAGCTGCCTGAGGAATTTCCCCATGTGCAGAAGTGTAAATAGACCGGCTGTGCTTACATAAAGGCTCGAGAGATGGGCTTTCTGCTCTGGCCACTGAGTGCTTGTGTGATCTTAAACACATGGCTTTTGTCACCAGTTCCTTTTCCCCAAAATGCTCATCTTGTCAACTTGTCATCCTGTCTACGTGCCTTGACTCTGCACATGCCCGAATCCTCCGTGTCTGCATCTCCAGGGCAGCTGAGTGGACATGTTACCAATCAGAACGTGGTGAATATTTCGTCTCTGTGCTGCACGTTCCCTCTCTGCCAGGGGAACAGGGAAACAAGAGAGAGGCAATTTTGCAAGTTCTCACATCTGATGAACTTCTTGATTGTTTTCTTTCTCTGTATTCTCATAGATGTGGTCCCCAATATAAGATATTAACATAGGAAAAGAAGAGAGATGGGAGGAGGTAAGGCATGGTAGTAACAAATGGAATCGTGAAGGAGGAGGATGGGCTTGGTTTCTGATAGCAGAAGGAAGCGATATGGGAGAGAAATGAGATTAAATTATCGGAACATGGAAGAATGCCTCCCTTTGCTGTCAATGGGAGGGGTAGGCTCAACTAAGAGAGTAACAGAGGAGTTAATTTTAGGGTGGTCAAATAATAACACCTTATAATTTCCAGAGCCAATAGTATATTTTTTCGGTTGGTTTATGCAGTTCCTTTTCCACACTAGAAATTTATTTCCCTTCCATTTCGACAAATTGACTAAAGTGACTCTTTCGTGTGTCCGTGTTTTTACTGAGGGAATGGAAATCTTTGGTTGCAACCAGGACAGGAAGAGTAGTAATCTTTTTTCCGTTTTTTCCATATCAGTTGCTCCCTGTGCTTATCAGATACAATTAGCAACTAGCTCCTTGAAACTATGCAAAGATACCAGTTGACCATTGTTTGGAAGGAGCAAAGTCCATCATGAGAAGTTTGGAGTATTTTGTTTTTTAGATAGGAAGCAGAGGATGGGTGAGGTAAAGATTGGAGGTCCACCTTGAGGCTGGAGTTGGATCAGAAGGGCTAAAGGGTTTTGGATGGGAAGATCTTGTCTATCTTTTCCACTTGAAGATTCAGAGAAAAGCTGAAATAATGAAAGTGGGTGCAGGGAAGTGCTGGTGATTGTTTATGAAGGAATTAGTACTGTGTTCACTATACGTGTTGTGTACTCTCTCAATTTTTATTTGTTAAACAGTTAATTCTGATGCGTAGTAACTGCCAGTGTAGCAAACGTTGCTTCTCTTTAACTAAACAGGTATGAGACGATACCCTGTTTTGGCTGTTGAGAGCAGATGCTGTTCATTTAGGTTGTTTTGGACTGGTGGGACACATCCAAGGTGCCATGGAAATCCAGGAGTTTTCCCCCATAGAAGGTCCTCCAGAGACTGCAATATGGGAGTGAACTCCACAAATGTGACCTGGCATGTTGTTGTTTTTTTGTTTTTGGTTTGTGGTTGTTTTTTTTTTTTTTTTTTACTGGAATCTCATGCAGGTGGGATCAGTTTTTAAGTGAACCACTTTATTTAATTGCCTTAATTATATTAAATGGTGCAACTGCAGGTGTAGTACCTGTGTTTTTTGCTCGAGGGAGCGCAGTCCTGGGACTTGCTGATAAATGCTGCCCTGCATTTGTGCAGGCAGGCCCATGGCTTGGTAGCACAACAGCCACAGTGGATGCCACTGGAGCTGTCGCTGTCATGATGTGGTTTGCCAAGCAAGTGTGATGAGAAGCATTTAGTCTGAGGGCATGCTCAGTGCCCTGAGAGTGCTGGGAAATGAAGAAGCATTACAGAGCTGGAGGGGACATTTGGAAATATGGGGCAAGCATCTCTGGAAGGAGACAAATTGTGGAGAAATGGACGAATGAAATAAGAGAGACAGAAACTGTCAGAATAAGTGGGCACTGGAGGGAACTGATTAAGGAAAGGAAGTGACAGGCACAAAGTGGCGGTGAAAGAAATCAGCACAGA
Source organism: Caloenas nicobarica (assembly GCF_036013445.1). Taxonomy (NCBI): domain Eukaryota; kingdom Metazoa; phylum Chordata; class Aves; order Columbiformes; family Columbidae; genus Caloenas; species Caloenas nicobarica. Next base: position 93,891,884 of record NC_088245.1, on the reverse strand, counting down.
GGAAAGCAGATCATGGGCAGAGGTTGCCTGAGAGAGTGAGAAAATGCAACAGACAGGAAAAAAATGGTAAGGACATCCAAGAAGGCCAAAAAAAGAAAAAGAGAGTAGATGATGTTTAAAGCTGTTCTGATTAGTTTTTCCAGCTGCTTAGATTTTCTTGGACTTACCTCCTACTGTGTATAGCAAGCTCTCATTGAATTTGTTAGGGGCATCCTAAAGACAAGTTTATCATGTCAGTTAGGATGTGAAAGGAGGAACTTTTCTTTAGGGCCTCTCTGCCCCTGTGCAGTATGAGTTTGGATTCACAATTGTTTTTCACTCAATTCCCTTCCTGAAATTTTAGGTGAAGAAAGTCTATATTTCCTGGGCTTCAAGACTGATAATTATATTAACTTAGAATAAACAAGATAGCTGGTGTAGAAATAAATGTACATAAATATTTTGAGTTTTGTTAGTCTGCATAATGAGATATAAGTAATCACAGTCCACCAGCCACCAGCAGAGCTTTCTGTTTGCCATGTCTGTGTGAATTTTTTAAGTCTCAAGTTGCAAATCTTTTGAGCATGCTGAAATTTTCAATCCGAAAGAAGTTAATGAAATAGTGACAGAATAATACCTGGGAGTGCATCAATACTGGAGTGAGATGAATCAGTCCCTGGGTCAGATAACTGACTCTTAAGCTTAACTACCAGAAAGGTAGCCAGATAGAAAAGATGAGTATGACTTGAGGTTGGATTGTCCTCTGCCAGCCCTGTTTTTCTGCAGGAAGAAAGGAGTTCATTGTTCTAACAGAAATCTATTCTAATGCATTTCTGCCTATTGGTGGATTTTGTTTGGGCAGAAAAGAATCAACTCTCCTTCTCGCCTCAATTTATCTCAGTGAACTAGTCCAGGCGCAACAGTGGTTCGTGTGACTGCAAAGTAAGGAGGAGGCAGTGATGTCTACTAAAATAAGGTGCTTTGAGTAAGTGGTCTAATTGCTTGCCCTCCAAATGCATAGAAATGATATCAGATTCATTGAAATGTGTACTTTACCAGTTTCAATTTCAGGTAAGAGTAGCTATTATGGCACAAAAGTTATAAAGCTTCAACATTTCCACTGTCATTTTTATTTGGACACACTCAGCAGTTGGTGTCTCTTATGTCAATGGTTTAAATCCCAACTTGTAGTCACCGAACTATAGTATTTACATGGTAATGAATGTTTTCATTTTTGATGTGCACTTAAAATTGTCAGTTATCATTATGTGATTAAAGTGATTACGTGGCTTCCGTCTACTGGCAAGAGCAATTGATTTTACAGTGCCTACAACATCAGTCCTTATCAAGAAAGAGAGAATCATGCTTATACAGTAGGACACAATAATTAAAAATATTGTATTTGGGTGCAATTTTTTGAGTAGTTGGGTTAGTTATTCCAGTAAAATAGATGTGGTTTATCAGGGGAATAAAGTTATTTAGGGTGTTTTCTGTTGTTGCATTGCCCTTTTGCTGTACCTTCTCTAATATCCAACATGATAATTTCTCAGAGGAAGAGATAAGCCACAAGAGCGACTTCCTCTGCCGCTCCCTTTTCCACATCGGAAATCTGCAGGATTGTGGGGGAGTGACTTAGTCAAATCTGATTCACAGATATTTGATATTTAATTTATTTAGTGTTGGCAAAGATGCCATGCTGTGAGCTTTGGGAACTGAAACTCCCTGTGCCCATAACCAGATCTTGTGCTCCCTTGCCTCATGGGAACCAATGCATTGCAGACCTGTATGGTGAAAAGCCAGGGACTGAGCCGATTTCAGGGCTGTGCTGGCAGGCAATTAGCTGTAGCTTCGAGTCCTAGTATATTGTGCTGTCGGGGAGGAGGAGGAGGAAATGAAGAAGGATGTTTAAGGCGACCTTTAGGTAACAGCCTTGCTGAGTTGCCTGGTTTTTGGCAGAGATGGCCATGCTCTCTCTTCATTTGTCCATTTGCTAGTTTACAGGTGCAGAGTTTCCACCAAATTATGTGGGTGCCTTTCTGTGATTATATTGTTTTGGTTTGACACCGGGCTTTCAGGGGTTGGGCAAAGATGGATTTACACCTGAGTGTTTTTAGAGGTAAAATACAGATCCTGATGAGTTTTACTCTCCTATCAGTTTGAGCCTATCAGGACTTTTGTTTATAAACAAAGGAAGTCAGGGGAAATAAACAGGCTTGATTTTTATCATGGCAAGTACATTGCCCTCAGATTATGCCGGAAAAAGGTAAATCAGCTTTGTAATGGAGCAGTCCATTTAACACCTAGATGTGCTACACTGTGAGAAACTTAAATCTCCAGGCACCGAAGCTATTGGTGCTCATTCATCAAATTTTGTTCAGGGTGGAAAAATTCAAGAGGATTTCTTGTTTCCAAAACAGCCTCGGTTTTATTGTAATAGTTGAAATGGGCCCTTACCATTTGAAAACGTCTTGTTCAGAACAAATGAAACTCTAATGACGTTGTGCGGACAGTGGCAATGATGGGTTTTTGTCCTTGCCCTCTGTCGCTCGAGGTTTTATCTGTGTTCTGTGGGTGTATTATGCTGCTGTAGGAGTTTATGAAGAGGTGTCAGAGACAGGAGATGCCGGGAACCACTGGTGATGTTTTGCGAGAAACTGAAAATGAAGAAACAGTGAAGTGCAGAAAAGCCTTAAAGGAGAGATGGCCAAATTTGAGAGCTTTGTTTAGAATGGACTGTTTATTTTCAGTCAGAGGAGCACTTTAGCAGTGCCTGAGGCATTGCAGCTGACTCAGTTGGTAATGTAAGGGAAAAGTGGGTGCCACAGCAGACCCTGCCGAAGAGAGGTGGCATCAGCCCAGGCGGCAGTGAAGAAATGGGACAGAAACCGTAAGGTGAGAAAATATCACCCTAAATGTATGGACTAAGCACTGGGTAGAGCTGTACCTGCGGTTTGGTTGGGCTGCATGTCTATGCTCCTGTGCTGAGGGAAAGAAGTTTTTACTGTCAAGCCGCCTTGTGTTTTAATATCTCAGAACTGGAATCCTTTGTTTGACTCTCCGCCTGTTTGAGTCGTGAATCACTGTTTCTTCTGGTTGTCAGTGAAACAAAACTTAATTTGGCCTGGGCACTGTAGAGATGAAACATGATTGGTAATGCTGTATACATTCACTTCAGATGACTTTATAAATCCCAGATGAAATCATTTTGCTTCGTTCCAGACAAGGCAGAGCGCCGCATGTGCTCTGTAATGAGAGTCAGGCTTGCTGGTTGTTGGGTGAGGCCCTGCATAACCCTCGTCTGAAAGAACACGGTTTCATGTGAGCAGATAAACTGTTGATTTTGAGCTGTTCATTTACTTAGTTCATTAATTCATTAATTGTTTATTGTTTGTGCTCACAGCAGTTTTAGAAAGTTCTTCCCCCTAAAAATCCAATTATTGCTAGGTGATGACTTATCTGATCTCTCATCTTCTAAGAAGAGAGATGTGTAATAAGTTCTCAAACTTGAACCGAAACCATATAAATATTTAACCTTAAAAAATGCATTCTTCCTTTTGCCTATTAGCGAGTCCAGGTATTCACCAAACTGAACTGAAAATAGAATTTTCAATTACTTAGAAACCCTTCCCTCTCAGCTATTCTCTCTTTACTGTTTGTCACATTGATTAAGAGGTAACCATCATCTTATGAGAGATAGAGGATGGGATTTTTTTGGTGATCTAACTAATGACTTTAACCATAAAGCAGCAATAATAGAGATGCAGGAAACCTAATTACATCTTTTCCTTTCTTTTAAAGCCACACTTTATTTTGTCTTTTAATTCCAAGTTGTCCATATTGTAGTTTTCTGTTTGATATGATTATACTTTTGTTACAGAACAGTGTGAAATGTTGAAAAGCACTAGTTTTCTGTGTCAACTTGAACGTGTCCTGAAAAGTTAAATTTTTGGTTCTTTTCTGGGGAGCTCTGCACTTGAAGTACAGTATTTTTAATACCGATTACACAAGCAATATGCCAAGATGGCAACACAGAGGCTGTTTTAACAGGGTTTCTGTCTCAGTCCTTTGCATTTTGTAGGCAGGCAAAAGGCAGAGAGACAGTTCAACAAGTGGTGAACCGCTGTTAGCTCTTGCTGGGTCAGCTGCCTGTCAGACCCAGCCCTACCACGGGGTCTGCAGGCAGCCCCCCAGCCCCACTCCTGGCAAGGAGAGTGCCTGGGATGCTACGCAGGTTTTGAGTTTGGAGGATGCAAAGCATCTATCACCTCTCTGGGCAACCTGTTCCAGTGTCGCACCACCTTCATTGTAAAAAGTTTCTTCCTTACATCTAGCCTGAATCTCCCCTCTTTTAGTTTAAAACCATTAGCCCTTGTCCTGTTGCAACAGGCCCTGCTAAAAAGTGTGTCCCCATCTTTCTTATAAGCCCTCTTTTAAGTACTGAAGGGCCACAATAAGGTCTTCCTTAAACCTTCTCTTCTCCAGGCTGAACAACCCCAACTCTCTCAGCCTGTCCTCACAGCAGAGCTGTTCCTGCCCTGTGATCATTTTTGTGGCCTCCTCTGGCCCCTCTCCAACAGGTCCATGTCTCTCCTGTGCTGAGGGCTCCAGAGCTGAACACAGGACGCCAGGTGGGGTCTCACCAGAGCAGAGGGGCGGAATCACCTTCTTCAACCTGCTGGCCACGCTGCTTTTGATGCAGCCCAAGAAACAATTGGCCTTCTGGGCTGCAAGCGCACATTGCTGGCCAATCTTTCGTCCACCAGTACTCCCAAGTCCTTCTCGGCAGGGCTGCTCTCAGACCCTTCATCCCCCAGCCTGTATTGATACCAGGGGTTGCCCTGACCCAGGTGCAGGACGTTGCACCTTGGCCTTGTTGAACCTCATGAGGTTCACATGGGCCCACTTCTTGAGCTTGTCCAGGTCCCTCTGGATGGCATCCTGTCCCTCAGTTGTGTCAACCACACCATTCAGCTTCGTGTCATCCACAGACTTGCTCAGGGTACACTCAATCCCACTGTTTACGTCATTGGTGAAGATATAAACAGTACTGGTCTTGATATGGACCCTTGAGGGACATCACTTGTCACCAGTCTCCATCTGGACATTGAGCTGTTGACCATTATGCTCTGGATGAGACCATCCAACCAATTCCTCATCCACTGAAGAGTCCATCCATCAAATCCATACTTCTCCAATTTAGAGAAGAGCATTGTGGGGGACCACGTTAAAGGCCTTACAGAAGCCCAGATAGATGATATCTGTAGCTCTTCCCTTTTCCACTGATGTAGTAGTCACTTCATTGTAGAAGGCCACTGAGTTGCTCAGGGAGGACTTGCCCTTGGTGGGGCCGTGCTGGTTGTCTTGAATCACCTCCCTGACCTCCATGAGCCTCTTGGAGGAGACCGTCACGGTGAAGCCCAGCTCTTGCTGGGAGAGGTGCTTGATGGGGTGGAAACTTTCTGTAGGAGCAAGAAATGTCCTCTGCAGAGGGAGAAGCAGCACTGTGAGGTGAGACCAGTGCAGGAGGATTCCTGGGGGAGCAGAGGGGAGGGACAGGGCCCGGCCCCCATGGGAGGGCACCTTGCAGGAGGCAGATGAGGGAGAAGCCAGAGGTCATGGCGAAGAAGCCTCCCTTTGCAGGGATGAGCAGTCAGCTCCCAGGGCTGTCCTTCCAGGAGAAAAAGGTGAAAAAGCATGGCATGGAAAGTCTCTGCAGCCGAGACCTGAAACGTTGCAGCTGTGACGACTGCAGTTAATTAAATAGGTGCCTCATCTCTAGATGGCCCCAGACATCTGTCTCCATTCTTCATTTGTTTTTCTGCTGCGTTTCTATTTGCTTGTCCAGAGTTAAAGCCCAGAGGACCTACAGATGGTCACCATTAATTTTGTCAACTTGATGCAGTTTTTTTAAAGCTTTTTTGTCGACCTTTTAAAAATGGATGTGTGTATTTAAAAAAAAAATCTTTTAATAGAGGAACTCAATAGAGATCTTCTATTTGGATTCTGATTTAATTTTAGCCTTTAGTAGCTGGGATTTAATTTTGGTGTTTCTTTTAAGCCAGGTCTATCTTGTAACCTCCTTTTTTTTTTTTAATAAACTTTAAAGAATCTCTTTGCATTCCTAGTCTGGCTTCTTTGGAACCTCAGAAATCATTGTACGCCAAAACATTTTATGTGTTTTGGATCACATACCTGTTTTTGCATAGGTTTCTTTGTGATTGCAGGATGCTGGTGTTGTGTGGGCTGAAAGTGAGCTATGGGCTTTCGAAAATAAAATCTGCAGGAAAGTCCAACCTTGTTAATGATTTCTTAAGGCAGCCACAGGAATGCAGACAAAACTCGGGCTCTGTGACTAGTAACTGCCTTCACAGAGTCAGGATCATAGATGTGGCCTTTAAACTAATAAAACAACTGCAGTCAGTTTTTTTCACAGTCTCCACGTTAAACATGGAGTGCCCTTTCCAAACATCTTTTACATATTTCTTTTTAAGTTGTCTCTGGAAATTTGACCATAAGAAAAGCCAATTTTTGTCTATATTACACACTTGAAAAATGTTCTCAGAATACATTTCTTAACACAACATTTCTTTTGTTACTTTATTTGCAGATCAAAATTTACCTCGCTAACTCGAATTAGTGTTGTTTTAACCATCCTGTAGAAGATGAATATGATGCCGAACAGAAGTAACCTCTCCTCCTTTCAGAATGTTGGATCAGGTAATCAAATAATAAAAATGAAGTTTGTTTTTAAATGTACTGAGATCTTTCAGAATTTGTTATTGACTTTGGTCCTTTAATTCTCCTGACATATGGATAAGATCAGTGCTCTGTTTTTATTCCATGTCTAACTCCATTTACCAGCCGAAATAAGGCTGCTGGATAAGCTGCAGACAGCCAGCCCTCCCCCATCAGTTTAATGCCTGGCTGGAATAGATATCAGTGACCTCCAGCTAAACAACTCAGGAAAGGAAGAAAAGGAATGAGGAGGAAAAAAAAAAAAAAAAACAGAAAAAAAATGGGAAAATTTCCTTCTTTATAGCTCCAGGCTGCACATACTTTGCTAAACAGAGGAGCCTTGTGCTGTGTGCCGAAGGTGACCAAGGAAAAGCTGGGGCTGACCTAGATGCGGGATGGGTTTGGGGCACGGCATATGCCAGAGCTCCTGGCCCCAGTTCCTATAGCTGCACACAAAGGCAATGTCGACCAGGATGTGTAACGCGTCCTGGCATAATCCTGAAGTTGTATCCCGAACATTACCCTAAAAATAAACAAGACAAACAAGATCTGGTTTGTGGGAAGCAGCTATGGTTCAGCTAAATACGTGCTGTAGTCCTGTTGGGATTTAGCTGTATGATTGTGGGCACTGGGGTGCTGGAACTGAAAACGCAGAAGACCCGGCATAAGGTATAGTAGAGAAAAGTTGAATCCGAGTGGCTTCACATAGGTATTGTGACCTTTTCTTACTGGACTTGTTTGCATTTCAAGTACAATGAACCCTTCACTGCTGTGGTGAACAGGTCTGAAAGTTTCCATGAGCTAACTCTGTTTTTGGCAAAAGCATCCAGTCTTCGTAGAATTAAATGTGCCCTACTGGTGTTGTGAGGGAGTAATGAACAATTATTAATATCCCATTAATGTGTCTGCTAAGTTTTTTGTATAGGAGTCAGTGGAATTTATGCAAAAACATTTGAACTTCAGCTGCATCCATGTTATGATTTGGACAGTACAATTTTGATATGAGATTTGCTTTCAATTTTGAGAGATTTGGAAGAGGGAAGGCGAAAGAGAGAGGAGGATGGAAATTGATTCCATTCCACAAAGGAAGGACAAGTATACAAGGCCTATACATTGTGCCTTATATCTATACTCTTAAATAACTTTTACATCTTGTTCTTCCTTATAACACCACTAGTATGATGAATGTTTTATCTTTTCCAGATGATTTTTGTCTTGTCCTGACAAGAGTTCCGTTGAACGTAGGTCATGTTCCTTCTTTTGTTCATTTGAATTTCATCATTGCTGCTGATCAAAAGTTGTGAAAACAGCTGAAATATGTCAAGTAAAATGTCAAATTATAAGAAACTGCAGTTTCACTGGTCACAGCGATGATGGTCTGATGGAGAGCTCTGTGAAATTACTGGTTCAAAGGCAACTTAGTTGTATCATCATAACAAACATGTTAAAATTACAGCAAATAAAATCTCAGTCAGCATAAAAATATTAAATTCTGTGTAGTAGTAAACCTGAGGCTTGGTTTTGAAGCTGCAAGTTAATGTTTTTGGCTGCTAGCAGAGTTTGTAATTAACACATGCTTAGCCAGGCCTACTAGGCTCAAGAAGGTGTTTGATATTACTTTTTTTTCCCCCCACCTTAATGCCGACTCCTTTTATCTTCTGCCTATTCAATTACATTATTAATGATGGTTACCTTTGTTCTGAAACTTACGGGTTTGTTCCTTAAGAATTGAGGAGAATGTGCTGTTACACACGTAGACTTGCCACAGCTGGCATATAGGAGGCCTGCGCAGTAGAGGTCTATTGAATAATGCCCTGGACAGTAATGAGTTCTAGGGTTTTTTGTCCTGTTAGCAAGGAGGGTCCCAGAAATGAGGACCGACTCAAAGAATGCACTGCCACCTTCCACTGGATATCTGAACCTAGTGATCCTCAATGGAACTGGATCATGACAGTTCTGATGGGGGGTAGGAATGCAAGTTTTGTGTCTAGGTTTGTATAATTGTCTGAAGTGATACTTGGAAGAGGGTTAAAGTATTGCCTCCAAGGATTTTAAAGGCACTTTACACATTCAGCTGTTAGGATTTCCTGCCGAGTGACAAGCTGAGATTAGGTTTCTCATGAGGTGGCTGAAGTCACAGGTGAAATGTGACTGAGCCAAGAGTAAATCCCAGATCTGACCCTTATTTTCAGGAGCAACACTCGCTGGCACTGCAGGAACTGACACTGAAGAATGGCTTATTAGTTCGAAGCACAGCCTAGCACATCCGAGGAGCTGCTGTACATGTTAATGGTGCCATTTCTACATCAGCTGAGGTCTCAGTGCGAGCCTGCTGAGGGTCCTGTTTATCTCCTGCAGTGATTGACGTTGTCAGGAGCTGAAATACTGTCTCCGCTTTCGGCGAAGCAGGACTCAACTGCAGGCTGGAGCTGCACGCATCATTCAGCAATAACATCCACTACAGCAAAGGCTTTTTCAGTCGATGTCCTCTTCCAGAATATAAATTATAAATCTGAACAAGCTTTAAGGCCTGGAACCTTAAACCCCTGTCAGTGTTTCTAATGGTCGTGTGATTTTTTGTTGGTTTGAATGAAGTCATGTGGCCTCTTGTCATAGTTCCTTAAGGCTATCTTTTAACTAAAGTGCTCTTTGCAGATTCAGTTACAACTTTGTATTTTAAGAGCACTGAGCTGAAACACCTTGAAGAATGTGCCTCAGTTTTGTACTTTCCTGTGAAGCTTTGCATGAGAGTCCACAGTGTAAGCACAACTGTGACAAACTCTTCCTGAGCTTTGAATTGAGCTTACTGGTATTTTGGGGCTTGGGTGCAGTAGCTGCACAGGTTAAAAGAAGAGGTGGTCCAGAGCAGTACCCTACCTTCTGTATCCTGAGCCCGAGGAGATGTATATTCAGTTCTTTGCTCTTAGCTTTTCATCTTCTCTCTGCACCTCACTTCCTCAGCGGTAAAACATCAGGACAGCAATGCTTCTTTACTTCGTGGACATCCTAGGATGCTCAGGATTATAAAGGCTGAGCCACAGAGTCCTGCAAGAGATGGGACATCAAAGAAAGAGTCTAGCCTCTTTCTGACTGTGTTGCTGATTTGTAGTGTGAATTCGGTGATGTCCTTATATCCCTGCTTTTTTCCAGTCTCCATCTTTTGCAAAAATGGAGATGGAAGGATTGTATATACCCTCCTTTGCTTAATGATCTGAGAGAGATTTATTATAAGCACAGTAATTATTAGAAAAAGTGTTATTTTCAAGTTAATGTGCAGACATGCACATGGAAGAGGCTGCTTACTTATTTACTGAAACTTTTTTTCTTGTTTTCTCTTCCTTACAGATTCCAGTAAGATGGTGGCAGAGTATAGCCACACACAAAACCAGATGGAATTACAAAATGCTAGTTTGGGAAAGGGTTCTGTGGCAAATTCCCTTGAAAATGGTCTCCAGGATATTATGGAAAACCTCAACCCGAAGAAATATTCATCAACTCTCAAATTTAAAACAAATGGGGACTATGCTGGCTCTTATTTAACCCTTTCCCAACCTATGCCGGTTAAACCCCATCCTTCCTCCAGTGTTAAAAGTACACACTCTATTACCAAAATTCAAGGAGTCAAGCAGTTCCCCTGTGAAAGCCCATATCTTCCAGAAAAAAGTATCTCTGTAAAGCATTTGGGTTCTGTATCGGGCACGTCTCCATCCCTCAGCGGGTACGGTTTAGGAAGGACAGACTTTGATATTCATGCCAGCAGAGAAAACGAAAAATCCCTTGGACACATGGATAAGTTTCACTACTCAAAGTACAGTCAGAAAAACAAATCGTATGACAACGTCTACTTCCCGGGAATGCTGGAGACGAGGAAGATCTCGGGCTCTCTTCTGACCATGTGGAATGGAAGCTCGGGGAATGAGCTGATGCTTTCACCTGCTAGCAATTCAGGGGCGGCCAGCATGCCTTCTAGCCCAAAGCAAGCCAGGAGGATGAATGCTGAGGACAGCCTGGCCCTTCACATGAAACCAGTTAAACACAAGGATGTGATGATGGAGAACCTGGGTTCACGGCCTAGGAAGTACTCTGGTGGATCTCTAAGTCATATGGGAATGTACAGTCGTTCCCTACCCAGACTTTATAAATCAACAGAAAGCCAGCTGGTGCCATTAAGTTTGCCCCCCAGAAGCTCTCTGGGTAATATTAAAAGGAAAAAACTTGGAGAAAAAGATCTACCTCAGAATGCTTTAGATGCTGATAATTACCTGAATTTTTCTTCTTGCAGCTCAGGGGTTTCACCACATGCAAATTCTGTAGGGAATAATCCCTATGTCAGTTCAACTCTTAATGTTCCTGCAAGCCCTCGAATTGCTAAGAAAATGCTTTTAGCACCTTCTTCCCCATATCTTTCTGATGATTTCGATAGACTTGGACTCTCAGGAACAAGTCCCAGTAGTTCTTTCTCCCCGGTGGATTTTGACCGTTCATTCTCTGTCCGAAGAAACCTTTCCACCAGTTCCGTGGAACTTGATGACCCGGACCTGGAAAGTTACAGACAGACGCCAAACTCGCTGCAAATGTCCATGCGAGAGCGGAAGAACAGCATTAGCTCCATTTCAGGAAGAGAAGACCTGATGGACTATCACAGGAGGCAGAGGGAAGAGCGGCTTCGGGAGCAGGAGATGGAACGGCTGGTAATTTTTTCTTTTCCTCTTAGTTTTTCACGGCAGTTAGCATTTGCACAATGTCCATCCTGGATATAGCCATCAGGAGGGTACAGCAAAGCACTGCGCTTTGAAATTTATATGTTGTCTACTTCAGATGCCTCGTTTATTATTGCAGTCTATGAAGCTAATGCTGAAGTAGTGTGCTGCTGTAACAGCTTTGATAGACAATACCATCCAGCCATCTTAAAAAAAATGCTGGAACCCATGTAAACTGTGTTTGGTCATCCTGCGGGCTCTGTTAAAATGTCTACGTACATAAAAACCCACAAATTGCACTGCAGGAATCCAGCACATTTTGTTTTAGATGATGGTGCTGTTTTGTGGTAAGTGGGTAAAAAAAAAAGAGTCTCCGCTAGAAGCTGCTTGGAGTTTTGTGTGCTGTGGAGTCAGGTATACATTGCTGTGGGTTCAACATCCATCACCAGAGTTTTGTCTGCTTGGTCGTGTTTTTTCCTTTTGAGTATTTTCATTAAAATATAGACCTCCTTGCTTCTCCCCCTCCTGAAATGGAGAGTAGGAGAGTGACAGAATTCCTCTCTTTGTTTCTAGTCAACATAAAGCAGTGCATACTGCTTCAGCTTAGGATTAAACTTGACAGTAAAATGTAATTTATATATTATTAAAACAACTTTTGGGTAGGAGAAGAATGGTCTTCAGAATACGCAAAGAGTGTTGAAACAGTTTTGTATTGAAACTTGCCCTGAGAGTACACTTAGTGTTTCTTTGAGAAAAGTTTTTGCAGTGGCTGCAGAGTCTGTCTCACCCTGTTAACATCCACTCATACCGTACTGATTTTTATTGTCCACGTAGAAACCGGGGTCATTAGATGGGCCATTTTGTGTAACTGAATCTTAGATTCGAGACATTAATTTGAAATTTGTGTTCTTTAATTCAAATCTTTATGGATTTGAACAAGATGGGGATAGGACGCTCTTAAACCTGTCTGGTTTGCCTACAGACAGCGAGCCTGCAGGGGAGTCCACTTCCCGGGCAGGTGAGGGGGAAAAGCCGTGGGGAGGTGGGATGTGGGAGCAGCGGGATGCAGGAGCAGCAGCTGCCCGTCAGGGACCACCAGCAATGGTCCAGCGCCTGTGCTGGGCCGCAGGTCCCACCCGCCAGCAGGCTCAGCTGTAGGATTGTAACCCATTCAGGTCCCTCCCTCCCCTTCCACCCACATCCTTGACACAAGCTGGGGAGGAGCCTGTTACATGGGCAAGAGCCTGCTTTTTCAGAGAATCCTTTTGGTTGGAAAAGACCTTGAAGGTCATCAAGTCAAACTATTAACCTGTCACTGCCAAGTCCACCTCTAAACCATGTCCCTAAGAACCTAATCGATGCATCTTTTAAACCCCTCCAGGGATGGTGGCTCAGCCGCTTCCCTGGGCAGCCCGCTTCCATGTCTGACAACCCTTTCCGTGAAGAAGTTCTTCCTAATATCCAGTCATCCATAATGCTCTCAGCGCTGTACTCAGTAAGGTACACGCTGCTGGTTTGCAAGATGTGAAAATGTTCATCTTTACCGGCTTAGAGCCACGGCTGTAGAGTTGCAGCACAGGTGCGAGGGGGCGGCAGGTCCTGCTGTTCTACTGTCTCGGTGGGTGTCAGGGCCTGTGCCCCCACCCTGCCTTGCCCTTTCTGCCCCCCAAAACCTCTGTGGGCTCCCCTTGAGGCTGCAGGCGCTGGGCCCCCCAGGGCAAGGAGGGCCAGCTGTGAGGGGAAATGGCTGGGCAACTCCGGGAAGGTTCTAGGCCTTCATGCACGCAGAAGTGGGGAGCATTGGCAGAAATGGGTTGTTTCTCTTTTCTTCCTGCGGCTTTCTCCCTGCCTTTCCTCCACTCCCTTTGGAAATCTCCTCTCTTCTCCTTGGTCCTGGAGTTCTGTGTGTGCAATGGAGTGTTTGCTTCTTATCAGAGGGTTTTCCAGACAGTACTGCTGTAAAACCTGAGATAATCAGTCATAAAAGACAACGTAGTGGAGTGTATTTGTATTTCAAAGAGAACAGCGCTGCTTTTTTTTTTTTTTGTGTGTGTGTGTGTGTGTGGTGGCGCAGGATGGAAGGGGTTGTTTCAGTATTCAGTAAAGCTAAAAATTGTTCTGACTTTCTATTTAGATGTAATGACTATTTTCCCCCTACCCCCCTAATTATTTTCTTGCCGGACAATGCTTCCTTCATGTCCTGATTATTTAAAAAGATAATTTGCCTACTGTTTTTCCAAGCATATTAAAGTTTTTGAAAAAATAATGAAGTTTTCTGTGTTGCATGTAATTTGAACACGAAGGAACTTCCTCCTGATAGAGTTCATCTTCTGTTCAGGATCCTGCTCAATAGTGGTTTTAGTGGGGTTTTTTTTTTCCTTTTGTTAGAGTTATCTGGTGGAAGATTTGAGTATCAGGAGAGTGACTCCTTCCAGTGGTTTGAGAGTCTTAAAAATGCCATAAATAGGTTTTTAGATTTCTGAGAAGAAGGAATATATTAAAAAAAAAATCTGCATATCAGCTCTTTGTACACTAGGGCCTACCCTGTTTTGGTTTTGTTTTATTTTTGTCCTTCTGTGTGGATCTTGTCATGAGCCTATCCAAACAGGGTCTTCATATATCCAGCCTGAGCTTCCAAAGAGCAGTTTTGTCTGAGCTTGCGTAAAGTGAGATGGACAAAGGTTAGAGATCCAGGTCTGCTCAGGTCTCTCTTTTTTGGGAGATGGGGGAAGGTGTGAATTAAAAAAAAAAAAAAAACAACACTCATGGATAGCAAAACTCTGTGCTTTGGGTTTTCAGTGCTGATTGAAAGTTCAGATTGAGTAGCTGGTAGGTAAATGGCAGGGGAACACAGTCCCTCTATGCACAAGTGCCCGTGTCTCTGTTCCTGAAGCAAGGTACGCAGAAGAAAAGTGTAGGACTACTCAGAGAATTCCATCAGAAACAGAAGCCTCCTTTCTAGAGGATTAGACTGCTCTATGGCCCAGATATGAAGTGGAAAGCATCTTTGTTTGTACCAGCACTGCTCCTGTAGCTATCCTGCTGGCACAGAGGGGTTTTGGGGTGTTGTGTTTGATAGCTGATATTGACTTCTGGATGTGTGGTGTTTGTTTTGTTTAGGTTGGTTTGTTTGTTTTTGTTTTAGTAAAATAAATGCACATGTTATCTGACCTAGTGTCTGCCCTTGGTCTCATCTATTTACTTTCAGTTTTTTTCTTTTTCTTTTCCATATACATTATTCTGTGAGTTTTATCTGTGCTTGGTTTGCTTTTTAAGTGACAGGTTCCTCTGGAAGTTTGCATTTTGAGCTGCTGCTACTGCCAGATGATCTGCTTTCATTGCCTAAAGAAGTAAACAGAGAATTTTAAACATGGTGCAAATAGCGAAAATACGTATTGCAGGGATTTTTTTTTGAATGATTTAAATGTGTGAGTTGTAATTCGTTCCCATGCACCAAACAGAAAAGACGTGCATGTGCTTGTGTAGGATTTGGTGTTTCTCCCTCTCTCTTTTCTTTTGGTTTGCCTTTTGCGGCTGGGTTCACCCGCACTAGCTGAAGACTGTGTTTTGCCAGCCTGTTTCTCTGTTACTTGAGGAGCAGGGGGAACCAGAGTTCCCATTCTGCTGAGCGCTGGGGACTGGTGGGTGCTGGGGGACGGCACAAGGTTGCTCCTGGAGCTTGCACAGGCAGCGGGCTGGTGGGTCACAATCTGCTGCTGCTTCCTCTCCAGCCCAGCTGACCGGACGTCGCGTCTTGGCATGGGGACGTTTACACAAGCTTTATTCCAGTTAGATATTGCTGAAGCTGGCACAAGAGCCTTACAAACAAGGAAAAAAAACCTGTCACTGTGATCTAAGAATATTCAATGAGATTCAGTTAGCTATTGAATTTTTTTAAATTTTTTTTAAATTTTTTTTAAATCTCACTCTTTTTTTTCCTATCGGAGATAAAAGCCCAACTGTGGTAGCTGCAGGAACTGAAAGGCAGTCTTTCTCTTCAGCCCATGAGAAGGCTGGAGGTGGAACAGCACAGACAACATAGTCAGATATATATTAAGGCCGTCTGTTTTCTTTGATACTTGCTCATATGAAGAGCCCTGAGCTTGATTTTTCTACTGCTGTTTGTTTAGGCAGTACAATGTATTTCCTCTAGGTGGTGGTAGGTACTTAAAAATTACACGTGCAGTATCTGCGTGATACCTTCCGTAGTCCCACTGTCTGCACAATCTGTAAACATAGCTTGTTAATGAAGTTTTACTAGATGCAGGAATTGTGCTGGGAGAGATTTCAGCTTATACAACCGATGCCTGAACAAGCAATGATAAAATTCAGGGAGCTTATTCTGTAGTCTACTTTTTCCACAGTCAGAAGACTGTTGGATTTCATTAACTTTATTCAGCAAGTAGGAGGAAATAATACAGAATATCCCTGTGCATGGTTTTCATTCATTACAGTTTAGTAAGATGTGCTCATGTGAGGGGAAAATGAAATGAAAATACTTTGGAATTTTCAAGGTGGTAGTGCTTTAAAATTATAGTTAATAGAGCTTATGTAAATCTCCCATACAGCTTGGAAAAACCTCATATACATGTTTTATAAATTTATATTGGCACAGTGTCTTTTTCTACACCCTTTAAAGTACCCAAGCTGTATGTAAAAGTGTAACTGATTTACCTCTTACAGGAATCCCAGCCAAGTAGACAAAGGCTAGATCAAGGAAATTTTTCCCACCATTAGTATTTGACAGTCTCTATAGTGTTACAGAATTGCTACTTAACATCAGTTTGATTTAGTAACTGAACAAGTGCCATATAATAGGACTAAAAACCCCCTCAGAATATAACTAATACTGATGATTCAGTAAATTTTCAGAAATATTCAGTTTTAATTATGTTCCAAAACATTTTTGTGGGATCTTTAATAATCCAAAGCATGGATTACATATACTTGGTTATTGCAGCTATATGTTTTATGCAAATGAACAATATGGGCCAGGAAGAAATACATTTCATGAAACCCGTTTGCATTTACAGCACTTAAGTTTGGCACCAGAGCTCTAGTCTTCAGGCTCCTGCCCTCAGCCTGGGGTGTATTAGAAGGGGGGTAGTTAGTAGGTCGAGAGAGGTTCTCCTTCCCCTCTACTCTGCCCTGGTGAGACCTCATCTGGAGTATTGTGTCCAGTTCTGGGCCCCTCAGCTCAAGAAGGACAGGGAACTGCTGGAGAGAGTCCAGCGCAGGGCAACAAAGATGATGAAGGGAGTGGAGCATCTCCCTTGTGAGGAAAGGCTGAGGGAGCTGGGGCTCTTTAGCTTGGAGAAGAGGAGACTGAGGGGTGACCTCATCAATGTTTATAAATATATAAAGGGTGAGTGTCATGAGGATGGAGCCAGGCTCTTCTCGGTGACAACCACTGATAGGACAAGGGGCACTGGGTGCAAACTGGAACACAGGAGGTTCCACTTAAATATGAGAAGAAACTTCTTCTCAGTGAGGATGACAGAGCACTGGGACAGGCTGCCCAGGGAGGTTGTGGAGTCTCCTTCTCTGGAGACATTCAAAACCCATCTGGACACCTTCCTGTGCAACCTCATTTAGATGTCCTGCTCTGGCAGGGGGATTGGACTAGATGATCTTTTGAGGTCCCTTCCAATCCCTGACATTCTGTGATTTGAAAAGGAGCATCCACATAGGTACTGCAGGGGGAAAAGGGCACTGCTCTGAACAACATTGATATTTTGGAAGCCAACGGCTTTTCCTCAGGAGCCCAATACGTTCCTGCAGAATCAGCAGCTAATTCTGCAGAAAGTCCTCTGCTCGGT
The DNA here is from genome assembly GCF_036013445.1 of Caloenas nicobarica. Lineage (NCBI taxonomy): Eukaryota > Metazoa > Chordata > Aves > Columbiformes > Columbidae > Caloenas > Caloenas nicobarica. The sequence goes on along the minus strand of NC_088245.1, from coordinate 93,874,651 downwards.
TCCTCCCTGGAGTCTGGCTCTACTTGCTGCCACTGATTTCTTCTGCTTTTTGCCGCTCCGTTTCTTCTGTGCCTGCTCCAGGAAGGTAAGGACGAGGTGTTCCAGCCTGGTCCCTGCACCACTGGTCCCCCACTCCCAGTGCTGCCCCGGGGAAGCGCCTCTGCTGGGAAGGGCTGCCCGTGCATCGCTGCTGAGAGACGGGCATGAGCTACGGCAGCTTCTGAATTCCCTGCTTCTAGTGGTAACGTCAGGGCCAAAAGAGTAACTATAGCAAAAGCAAGGACTGAAGATGAGAAAAAAAATGAGGCTGGAGTGAGAAACTGGTGCAAACTGGACAGAAAGGGAAGAAGAGTTGGGCAAGCTGTGCTAAGACCCAGTTAAAGTCTCACTTTGAAATAAGCTTCTCAGTATCTGGCAGGTGTGAAATCACCAGCTCACTAGAAATGCAGGAAGGAAAGAGAAGCTTTTCTCCTGCCTCTTGTCTGTGGGGTGCTGGATATATTTGTGAGAAAGAAACATTTGGGTGTTTCTGCTGCTTTCCTCCTTGGTCTGTCTGCCTCTTTCCTCCCCCATCCTTTTTGACCAGCTGCTGCTCCAAGCTTTTGCTGTGAAGCTGGTTGTTTGTCTGCCCATGAGGTTTTTAGACCGACAGTGGAAAAGTGCTGCTGTTTGGTAGCTGAAAAGAGCAACAGCCTCTTCTTCAGGCAAAGGGAGCCTTGGCTGCACAGACTAGCCATAATTCTCATTAGCGTCGGCCACAAAGGACAGACTGCACATGTATATTTAATGAAATCTGGGGTTATCCAGTTGCTAGTGGCACTTATCTAAAAAGCTTCCTGCTTGCCACAGCTGATTGACCAAGTGTTGTCCTGATATCTAGATACAGCATCACCTCTGTGCATTTGTAAAATTCATATACGTGACATACAGCAGATGAACAAATCCAGGAGTCTCTGACAGGTTTGCTGTTAAAAAAGTGGTAGGTATTTATCTCTGCTATTTTGGAATATTTTTCTTTACAGTGTGCCAGGGATGTCTCTTAATGTCATTGTTAATCAATAACAGAGGAGGGTTATTATCCCCTTATCCCACCCTTCTCCTTCAGCACCTAAATTTGCAGCCATCCATAGATGCTGTGTAGCTTTGTCAATGCCAGGAGCGGTGGAACTGCTCAGGCAGAAAGTGCACAAGACCTGTGTACCCCTTTTCTTAGCAGGTAAGAGCTCCACTGAAAATACATGGAGATGATTTAGTTTGTTGGAAAGGATGTTTTATGGGGAAATACACTGAAAGGCTTTCAAGGCTTGATTCAGCCCCCCTCCCTCCCACCAGAGCCAATTTTAAATCTATTTCCTTTTTTTGACGTACCTTTTTTTCCCCTCTGCTGTGTTCGGCGTCACAAATAACTTGTGTGGTATTTCTTGCAAAATTATTGACTGGATTTTCCATGTTCTGCTGCTTTTGCACTTTTCATTGCAGGGGTGCTTTCCTTGCTCGCTGCTTGACTCAGAAATTTGTTCTGGAAACAGTTAAATGCAGGTGTGCTGGAGCTGGGATGAGTTGGCCAAGATGAAATGATGAGAATAGGGCGTATAAAATAACCACAGAGCTTCCTGTCCATAAGCTTCTTGGCACATGTCAAAATAGAAGTGAGAGATATCGTTATTTCTGCAATGTGTCTGAAAGTTCATCAGGATTTTTTTAAGACTGGCAGAAGTTTTCCTGCAATTTTTAAGGTTTCCTGAGAATTTTTTTTTATTTCCCTCCCCCCTGCCGAGTGCTCAGCGAAGGGCAGGTTTGCAGTGAGAGCCCCTGACCTGAGTGCTTAAGCCAGGATGAGCAGCGGCTGCGTTTTGAAATTTGCCATTTCCTATTATTATTGAAGGGATGGAGGCTTGGCAGAGCCCTGATATCCCCTGTTGTTGCAGGGAAGGATGGGGCTCCGTGTCCTGATGCCATGTTTCCCATCCATAACCATTACGATGACTGCATGAAAGGGCCAGACCCGGTGCCGTCACAACAGGGAGAGCTGTGTAATTACCGGTGATCCCAGCCAGCCCTTGCACAGCGCTTTAGGAATTGGGATGCGTGGCCAAAAGTCTTAGTAAGAGGGAGGATAGCGGCGTTGGAGGGGTAAGGGAAGAGGCTTAGGGTCTGGCAGTGGTTGCCTGGAGGGAACAAGGTTTTGGGGAGTTATAATTATGTCAATTGTTTGGGGTTGAAGGATGCCTGCAGGATCTGCTGGACCCATTTAGTGGAAAATACAAGCTTGCAATTGCTGCCCCACAGCTGCCCTGCGCTCCACTATTCCAGCAGCTTGTCCCTGCTGCTGCCATTACAGGAGGCTTCAGAGGAAACCTGCAGTGGGAACCTGGAAATAAGCTACCTGAAGGCAAAATTTCTGTCTCGCAGCGCTCTCTCGGTTGGGTAGTGCTTGGAAATGGATGGGTTCAGATGGGGTCTCCAGCTCAGAAATGCAGCTCTTAACTGTGGGTGATGTGGGGTGATGTGAACGTGTAGTGCATAGAACCGGGTGATCTCTTGGTAGCTGTGTAAAAGCTAAGTGCTTGTAAACCAGTGTTAAATTTTCATAAAACTCCAGCGGCTTGCTGCAGGGAAAGGGCAGGCAATGCATTGCCTGAACTGCTTTGCCTGATCCTTGGTATCACATGCTGCTGGGCATGAGGAGTGTTGGGACTGTCAGGAATAGCTGCTTTGCAAGTCCTGTTTGCGAATGTAATGCCAGGTAGAGCTTGGAAAGTGCATATGCCTGTAGCGGCTCCTGGGGAAGGACGCTGAGGATTTGGGGTTTTTGGCTTTCTTTTTCAATGCTGCTAAAAATAAGAAGGATTTCCTAGAAATCAGAAATGAGATCATTAGTGCCGGTATTAATGCCAAGCATGGAACTCTCACAGTGGTCTTTTTTTCCATCAGAATTTTGAATAGGCTTATGGTAAGCAATTTTTTATTCACATTGTTTTTCTTCTTTAGCAAAAGAAACATAAAATTACATAAAAATATGACCCCTTAAAAATGAAAAATTTTCTCTGAAATAGAAGTTACAGGAAGCCATGCATATAGTAAAATAAAACAAATGTAACTTTCTGATACTTTTTATAAAGTATCATAGAGATCTAGAAATTCTTCAGGAATTAAATGTTTATAGCAACTTGAAGCATGTCAGGTCAAACTGGCACAGCTATTCAGATTCTCAAGTTTGAAATGTTGGTATGAATCCATAGGGAATTTGAATGAACTGGTAAATAAAGATTTCTCGCACTTCTGTTTATTTTGATGTCTGTTGTATTTTAGATGTGATACCTCGTTTTTCTGTTAATGCTCCTAAAACTGTGTTTCAAAATGTGGACTAATTCTCCACCCTCTTCCCCCCGCCAAAAAAAAAAAACACCACAATCAGAGTTAGCAAAAAATCCAAAAAAGTCAGAAATTAGAATCTCTGATATTTTGCAGCTTGGTAGGAATATAGCATTAAGTATAAAGTGGAACAATTAGTGATTCATACAGTGAGCTCGCTGGACATGTATACATACAAAGGAGGTATGGTTACAACAAACTGAATAAACAATATCAATATTAAAATTTTCTACATTGGAAAGATAAATAAGTGTTAGGGCATCTTATTTAAGTAGCTATTCATTTCTGTGAAATGTACTTTTAATTTTTTAAGTTCTTCTGTGTTACTTTTGATTTTTCATCTTGCACTGTAATTTATGTATCTCTGTTTATTATCTCTAAGTGCTAGAGATGTATGTAGAACTGGAGGACTTCAGTCCTTCACTCTTAAAAAACAAACAAACAGAACCCAAAACTACCACCGACAAAAAAACTCCCAGCAAAAACAGCAAACTTTTTTTAACTTCATCTTTACTTCAGGTCACATGTGACGCTTAGTTCTATTATCTTTTTTTTAAACTAGGAGCGACAGCGGCTGGAGACAATCCTCAATCTGTGTGCGGAGTACTCCAAATCTGACAGTGACCCCGCTGCAGCTACAACGGTCGCTGATGTTCAAAAAATTAACAAAGAACTCGAAAAACTTCAGCTCTCCGATGAGGATTCGGTGTTTGAAGACTCCCAGATGAATCTGGAAACGAGGTTCAGAAGCCCCTTGAAATCATCTGCAAGCGATTCGGATTTCTCGGAGCTGAGCAGCCACAGCCGTGGCACCGCTGCTTTCCTCCCCTCCCGGGCTCCGAGAGCCGACGAGCATTTCGGCGAAGGTGCGAAGCCTCCACCTTTTGCTGCTCCCGGCTTCCTGAAAGATGCCACCGAATCATCCTACCTAAGCATCACGCCAAAGGTAACGTTCTGTAGGAGGGAAGAGCGCAATCCAGGTTCAACTGCTTGAAATCCTCCTCTAGAAGTCAGCTGCCCTGGCAGGGACCGCAGTTAGGATGGGTTAGGTGTGAGAATTAATCTTGGAGCTCATACAAGTTAGCAGCCAGCAAACAATTATTACATTTTCTGTGGAAGCTATTGGTACTGGAAGTTGTTGGGGTTTTTTTGTTTGCTCTTTTTTTTTTTTTTCCAGAGATACGTACTGCTCAGGAAGATTTTTTTCAGGATTTTTCTGAGTGAGAAGGATTTACTTCAACAAACATAGCTACTTAAACAAGGAAGGTTAAATGAGGAAGGTTTCAGGACCCTTGCTGGGATGTAGGAGGGAAGGGAAGCTCTGCCATCTTCTCCCAGCCTGAGGCTCCTGTCTTCTGTATGAGGAGGATGCTTTCTCATGAGCAAACCAGAACAGTTGCGCGGGAGGTGAAGAGGAGTTGCCTGAGCCTAATTTACTGTCCTGTCTCCTTTCTTGGGGCTGGACCTGAGCCACTTGTGAGATCAGCTGTTACCTCTCATGGGTTGCGGGGTGGTTGCCAGCCTCCTGCAGCTCTGACCCAACTCCCACATTTCATAAGCTGCAGCTTATTCCTGTGTACTTCACGTTGCTGTTTCGTTACTGAAGGGAAACTGCCCTTTAAAAAAGAGCTAACAGCATTCCTTACAATATTCCTCAGCTGGGGCAGCAGCAGCTTCCTCTGGGCTGGGACAAGGACCTTTTGTCATCTTGGGTCAGTGCCTCGGCTCTGGTGTGCCCACCCAGCAAATCCTGGTGACAGGCAGTGTGTTAAATAACTATATTCATAATAAGACCAAGGAAAGCCATAAAAGCAGGTTTCTGTTTAACAAACTTGCACCTTCAAATATTCTTTGTCTCTCTCCCTTTTCATGTTATTTACACACCATATGACCTTCGGCACAGTTGTACGCCTAGTATGAATTGTATTTAGCCTCTGCTTAACTTATACGCTTCTATTGACTATAAAGATATAAGTATGTGTAGAAGAGAGAGGTGTGTGTGATAGATTCGTAGAATCGTTTTGGTTGGAAAAGACCTTTAAGATCATAGAGTCCAACCATTAACCTGGCACTGCTAAGTCCACCTCAAAACCATGTCCCTAAGAACCTCATCTATGCATCTTTTATACATTTTATTTTTTAAAGGGGTATCTCTCTGGAAGTCTGTCTGCTGAGTCTTTTGGTGTGAAGTTATGTCAAACTGAAACATGCTATTATGGCTTTACTTGTTCTTTCTGTGTTGGAAAGGTAGTAAGACATTTCACTTACAAGTTGCTGTGCTCTTGCATTTCTTTCTTGTTCGTTTGTTTCTTCGTGTAAATCAGAGATCCTATTTTAAATCCTTATTAGGAAGTGGAAATCGAAGATGTTATGTCAGCATTATCTGAACAGGACACCGGACAAAAACAGGCTTTCCTGCTGGGATTACTAAAGCTAATCGAGGAATACCATTCATTCATTCATTGTAAAGGGCGTTCTGCCTAACCCTGAGAAAAGCAATAAAAAGCAGTTTATGAAACACAGCTCATTGTTTCAAAATATCAAGATTAGATTTGTGCAGGATAAAATGCCTGCTCTCAGAATAGCTGCTCAGTAGCTGAGCTGAGCCTCTTTTGAGCAAGGCTATGTGGTCCAGTGGTTAATGCGACACCCTGCACACAGATCACTTCTAATTCTGACTGGGGACAATGAGTGAGCAGCCTCACCACAGTGATTGGATCACAAGCCCCTGGAATCAGACGAACATGAAGAATACATTTGAAACTCGATACTCCTTGATCTAGCTTTTGCTGGTATAAGATCAGAGGTATTTTCTTAATAACGTTGTTTAATTCTTGGCACAGTCATCTAATAAGTAAATGGCAATGAAAAGAGCAACGTTAAGGCTACCGCTTCCTCAGTGCTAACTGGGGAGACAGAACCAACTTCTGTCCTTATGTTACAGAAGCTGCCCATCTTAATGGCTGGCTACAAAAATGCTCTACCTCCTGACTTTTATTATACGAACAGCTGAAATTTACTTAAAGCATCTTCACCTATCTGTGTTATTTTTATAAGGGAAAAATAGATTTTTACAACTTAAATAGCACAGTATGTAAAGTATTCGCAGAGATTAGGTTTTAATAATTCCTGTAGAATGAATAGTATTTACTGGTAAGTATAGTATTTACTTCCAATGCCTGGAAGTAAAGTATCATGTTTATTTCTCTTGTACACCTAAATATAGAAATAGCAATATAGTAGACATGGAGTATGTAATGGATTCAAAACTAAGAGTATCATACTTGTCTAAAATGAACAAGATATGAAAGGGGAAAGGAAAGAGAGAGTTTAACTTTTTTTTTTTTTTTTGTCTTCTAATGAACCTCTTGTAATGTGCAACTGCAGATACCAGAATGCACAAGTGATGAGCAAAGAGGCCAGGAACTTGTTCAACTGGAGGAGGAGCGCATAGTAATACTGAATAACTTGGAAGAACTTGAGCAGAAGATCAAAGATTTAAATGACCAGATGGATGAATCCTCCAGAGAGGTATGAAATATATTTTGGTTTTAAATGTCTTGCTTGTTAGGTACGTCTACATAGCATAAGTCTGATGGGCTCAGCAAGTGTTTGGGGAACTCGTGGATGTATGTAGCCTTCATATTCTCTGCTTTTTCACCAAGATTAGGCACAGAGTCACGGACCTGGCAGTCTCCTACTATGAAGGTTATTTTTCCCCAGCTGGGAGATGGATGTGATACTCAGATTAGCCTTTCCCAGCTGTAACCGTTATACTCCTAAGTGGAATTAGAACAATCTTGCTTGTTTAGTGGTCGCTCAATTGATCTAAATACCTTGTGTTACTGGGGAGTTTTATAGTGATATCTCCTGTGACGGTTTAAAGAGAAAGGAAGTGAGACAACTTCCTTTCAAACCTCCTTGGCTTTAGGGTGGCAGGAGTACGCTGGCACCCTCTTGACTTCTGGAATCTCACAGTTGCAGGCTAAGCTGGCCAGGCATTTAGGTTGTGCTTACTCCAATTATCAGCGACAGGAAAGAAACAGCTGTTCCAGAAGGGTTTCCTATGGAGCTGGCACACAGAGAGTCGGTACAGTATCATAGCAAGGGGAAGCACAGAGAAGAGATAGAAAAGAAAAAGTTTTGGGAAAAAGAACCTTCAAGCTAAAGTTGGTTTGGACTTTGTTTTGCAGTATTTTATGTTGCAGTTTTAGTTTTTCTCAGATTTGTGATCTCTTTTTAACTTTTGTGGCAGTAAACCTTTTTTTTTCTTCTCCTCTTTTTAAAATGTTTCTCTCTTGTGAAAAATCACCAACTCACTCCCTTTCCCTCAGAAAATAATGTGTATCAAGATTTCTTCTTAATCTGGACTGCTTCTGAAAAATGTTTTGTGTTCCTAGTTGGATATGGAATGTGCCCTTTTGGATGGGGAACAGAAATCTGAAACAACAGAGCTGCTGAAAGAGAAGGAAATATTGGATCATCTAAACAGAAAAATAGCTGAGCTGGAGAGAAATGTTATTGGTGAAAAGACAAAGGTAATTGAGTTATTTAAGCTAGCTGTGTGCTCTGTTCCCTTTCATCTTCAAAATACATTTCTTTGATTAACATATTGATGGAGTTTATTTTATGAAGTACTATCTATAACATGATAAATATTGAAGAAAAAAAAGAGTTGTCTCACCATCATCTCCCTGTAACAGTCTTGTTTCCCAAAGTATGCTTGACAAGCAAAATGTAGTACACTTAAATAAAAAGACCTGACCTACTGTGAAGATATTTTTAAATAATGAAAAATCCATACAGGGCTTGGACTTGGGTTATCTGTTTAAAAGAACAATATTAATTGAATTGTTCCACTACCTTCCATTGTAGGTGATATATTTTGAATTTAAAAAAAAAGCAGCCGCAGTTTCAGAAGATGGCTTTATCATTGTATAGAATGATATATAAGACATCTGTCAAGTATGTAATTTTAAGGCAATTATGTTGGTTTATTTTGTTTGCTGACTGACAATTTTAGTACTGCAGAACAGTCTCTCTGTGATTAAGTGCAAGGAATTAATTAGTTCTCCAATAGAGACAGATACTTAATTGCTCTCAAATACACAACATATATATATAACCATATATTTGCAAAACAGGCTAGCACTATAATAAGATTTTAAGTAGAGAAACGGAAAGGGCCTGCAAGATGAAGCTGTCCCCGTGGAAAAGGGGAGCTCTGGTTCCCCACAGCAGACTCTGCTGGTGTCCCAGGCGGGCAGTTCCCTTCTCCACGGGGGATGAGCCACCACCAAGAATAACTCAAGGTCAGGAAGTTTTTCCAGGGCTTTCAGCCAGTAATGTTTCCTTTTTAAATTTCATCCTCTACCTCATAATTTAAACCTGTCACTTGTGAAAATACTCTAGCTAGTCTCTCCGCCTCTTGTTTGAAAAATTTTTTAAATTTTTTTTTAAGCTTTCCAGAAATATCTGGAAGTCTTCTGCATTGTTTGCTTTTGCTTAGACAAGCTGTACATTTTTGGCTCTTCCACAGTTCCCATTTAATTCAGGCCTTACAAGCTTGCATTGTTTTATTCTGAGCTTTTTGCCTTCAATTTCTGCCTACCCTGTCATGAGCCTGAATGCTCTTTTGTGGCCGTGCCCACCTAGCTTGTGTCTGAGGAGGAGGATGATGCTCCCACCTCTCTGCCCTGGGCAGTGATGCCGCACATCCAGTTTCTGCATGAACTTCTGTGGACTCTCCTGCCTGTGCTTTTCCTCATTCTTGTGTATCCCTCAGTGATCCTTCAGCTTTCAGTGTTGCCTGTGATCATGTTTTAAGTTGTCCATGGAATGTGTTTTGTACCTGCTTTTTAGTATAATGATGCGTTTAAAATGCGTAAGAGCAGATAGGGTGGTGCAAGCAGATACCTTCCAAAAGGATGCTGCTAGAAATTTTGTTTGGTACATGGTAACGAATAACATATCCAGAAATTCAAGAGAGCTGCTGCCTTTTGTATTTGTTCTCTAGTAGCCTCAAAGTTCCATGAAACTAATGGAAATTATTCTAAAACTGGTAGTTTGTTTAAATTTCCTTGCAGTGATATGATGGAATGTTAGTGTTTAGCAGTCAGAAAATTAAAATGCCAGATCTGGTTTAAATTTTCGGTTGAACTAAAACACGGAAAAGAGCCTAGAAAAAGCACTTTTGTCATTTAAAAGGCAGATTCACTCAAAACACTTTTTCAGTGTGAAGTACAGCACTAGTCAGATCAGTTACAATATTTTACTTGTCTTTTCTTTTGTGTTCCTTTTTTTTAAAAAAAAAAAAACAAACAAACAAAAAAATCCAGCTGTGAGTGTGTGCTCTAGACTTAAAGCTATGGCTTTACTGAAATTATCTTTGTAGAAATAAACTCTTGAAGAGCCCACAGGTTTTGTTCTGGAAGATGTCTGAAAGCATTGCATAAAAGTGAAAGTTTAAAAAAGAAATGGGAGATGAGCTTCTGCAAACAGGCAAAATATAAAGTGACAGCTGAAGCATTCTGGAGAAAGTAGTGTCGGCCAGCAAAACAGATGGTGTTCATCATGTCAACAAATGAAACTTCTGTCTGACTTGAAACAACAGTGTTTTTTTAAAGCTCGATTTGTGTGTCTGTATGTTTAAGGTTGCAGCCCTGCAGATCTGATCCAAGATAGGCAATATCTTGTCTCTGTAGTTGTACAGGACCAGAAAAGGGGTGCTTGGGGAAAAGCGGCCCTTGTTGCTGAAACAGTTTGAAACTTATGACCTCTTCAACAGAATTAAGGCTCAGGTTTTGGCCAATAGTCTCTACCCTGTTGATGGTAGTTTTTGTGTTGTTTCTTGCGAGAACAAGTGTCCCAGTGTCCACACAGTGGTCACAGTTTCTTCTACTTGCCTGAATATTTCACCCCTAATGATACTGGTGGTCTCGGTTTTGGTGGTGCTTCCTGGAAAGTAGCTGTCTGGTCCCATCGCTTGGACAGTGGTCACATTTCTGTCAGGATATGGGAGTGACACCTGAATGCACTGCATGGTGTTGTCCGGAGGTGAGAGGGAGAGTTAATTTCACTCACAAGGCGATGCTGAGACGTTAGTGCTGTACATGACGGCACTTGTCTCTGGAGCGACTTGAGCATCTCCTGGAATTTGCCACTGATCTCGGCACCTGTTGGACAGGAAACCCCTGCCTGGTTGTGTTTCATCCTTACCCGTGCACCTGTTTGAAAAGCTTGTGAAATTCTTGAAAAGAGAGGTCATAAACTACAACCTAGTTATTAGGCCATGTTATGTACTTGAAATAGACTCTAGGTGGAAGCTCTTATACTACTTCCAACCTGATTATTTGATTTTTTTTTTTAATTTTTTTTTAATGCCCTGTGCACAATTCATTTAGATGAGGACACCAATTTTTGCCAGCTTTTGCACAGTCTTAAAACCACAGCATCTAGCCCTTGTAAGGCAAGAGAATCAACTGGAAAACACACTTGAAGGCAGGGGAGTTGTGAGTTCAGTTTCAGCACCTTGCCTGTAAATCAGGGATGGATTTTGAGGGGGACGTCATGTGTGACATGGTACGTTGCATTCTGATCTCGTTCAAGTCCTGTGCTCAGCCCTATCTGAACACGTGGCAGCACTAATGGTGAGGAAGAACAAGTTAATGGCTGGGAAAGATAATGTAGCCCACGCCCTGTGGTGAGTTGAAAGCATTTCCCTTGCTTTTGTGAGTATGCCACCACACACATTGTATGGAATTAAGCAATTAGTGTTGATTTACTTAGGTTTTGGAAATAAGAGCTGTGAGGCATTGCCATTTGTAAAAGAAGATGACAGAGACTTTCAGCACCGTAGCAGGACTGGGCCTAGATCTGGCTGTGGCGCATCTCTGCCAGGTACAAGTGCTGACAGGACTCGGTTGTCCTGGCTGGGGTGGCGTTTTTCAGAGCTGTTTGGCATGGCCCATGCTTTCAGCTGTGCTGGAAATCATATTAGTGTGTGGGGGAAGGTCGTCTTTGCCTCCAGGGTCGTGCTTCTTGAGCACAGCTTAAAATGGTCTCATTCTTTCTGGTTTTTTTTTTTAGCTACCATGCACTACATGTTTGGTTTTATCCACAAAAAAGGTGGCCAACTATGTATTTGAACAGCAGCATTTAAGCTATGAGTTGCAAGGTTCAGTTATGCAGAGTCAGCCCTGATAAGTCATTAGTAATGCAATTTGAGAGATGCAGCTTGAAGTTTTCCAGGAAAGAGCTTTTCTACAGATGTTGGCAAAATTTCTTTGAGCACAGCCTGCTCTGGTGAGAGCCAAGCAGGGCAGTACCCAGAAACAAGCAAGCAGGAGCCAAATGCCCTTCTCCCCGCCATCCAGCCCAGCTCCCAGTTAGTACCGCAGCAGTTGTTCATGTTACTGTGCTGTAGGTGTACAGTAAAGATGCTGTTGTTTCAAGTGGAGTACCATCTTGGGTCCACAGAGCTATTTACAACTGTGACTTCCTCCTGACGACCCTTCGCTCACAAGACTTGGTTCAGGATTGTCGTTTGTCTATAAGGAAGCTGGAGAAAATCGTATTTAGCCGATTGGATATAATCCAGATTTGCGAAGTTTCCTATAGTGCTTCCTTAGTCTGTGAAGCAGGATATGTGGAAAAGGATGCTTAATGATTTACCATCCCTGTTGTGTCCAAGTTAAAGCGTGAGGTTGAAAGTAACGACACATCTGGGGGTAAAAAAAAAAAAAGGATCATTGAACATGAATAAATAGGAATAACTGAAAATGAGTAATGAATTCGGCAGAAGTGCTGTGGGAGGTAATCTTAGCTAAATGGGTGTTTTGGCAGAGAGTTTCAAAACAATTACTTATGCAAAAGTTTAGACTGCTTTTTCAGAGGGGGAGGTTATTCTTTTTCTTCTGGAGGACCTTTGCCTTATGTCATGGTGGAAATACATACCCTGGGACTTCTCAACCTGGGTTTCCTGTCCCTCTTCAAGAGCAGAAATCAGGAGGAGCTGGCAGCGGATAACTCTTTTTTTTTTTTTTTTTTTTTTTTGGAATTAATTTAATTTTGTCTGTATACTTTTGTGGAAATATTTTTCAGTCATTAACAGAATATCCCAGACATGCAAAAACATTTGAAGCTTGGCCTCTTTGCTGAATTAGTACTGCAAAGACTTGCAAGAATTGAGCCAAAGGAAGAGCAGTTGTTTGAGCCATATGAACGGGGACACCAGTAATCAAAGTTAAATATACTGGTGGTCTCTCCTCGATCCTGTCTCTTCTGGATTCAAAATTCCTGCTGTTGTTTTTTATCCTGATGAATCTGACAAATTTATGCCTCATAGCACAGCCTTTTAAATCTTTCCTGGTCAGACTCCAGGTCAGCAAGATGTAAGCAGGTGTTTTAAATGGATGAGTTACTATTTCTATAACATTATTAACCTCCTTAAGACGTCATACACAAGATTAGGTATTTTAGGGAATACTTGCATCCACTGGATATATCCACATAAGGATGTCCTATAGAGAGAACACTGATGAGGAAAAATGATTATGAAGAGGAGAAAAATTTGAATTCAGGAGCTTTCTTTTAAAACATTTGTGAGGGAAATAGCAGAATGGTTTGTGCCACTAAGGAAAATCATCATCTAGATGTTGAAGACTATACACTTTTTTTTTTTTTTCTCTTCTGGTTTGGATGGTTGTTTCCTCCTCCTTCTACATTCATGAAGGAACAGTGCTATAGAATCAAGTTTTTCTTTTGTCTCCCCATCTGTTCATGAGGAAACACATTGCAATGGTCAGAGAATGAGCTTAGAAATTAAAAAAAAAAATTGAATTGTCTTACAAGCAAGTTAATGTATGCAAGTATTCTGGGTTTTTTTTCTTTTTTTACTCACTGCAGAGGGATTGCTTACTCTGATTTAAAATGCTTTTTAATATTAGCTTTATACATGCATGTGAAATAAAACCATTGAGATCTCATATGGATGCCATCACTGTATGGAGACTATTATGTAGCAAATTAGTTACCACTCATACAATAAAAACGACTATTGTGAAATACCTTTTCCTATCATATTACACTCTTTTTCATATGCCTGGCATACTTTTTTTTTTTCCCTGTTAATGGCTTCTTTCTTGAAACCCACAGGGATTTAGTGACAAAAAACTAAATTGTGATGAGTTTTATGCTTCTGTCCTGCAAGAGATCATGGAATGAAGGAAAGAGTAGTCTGAAAAATATGGAAGAGGAGCAGGTACAGTTTGTGCACAGGAGAGTCTGTTCCATTTCAACAGTATTTTTTTCATTGGAGTTGTATGTGGTCTGATTTCTCTCAGCTGTAGCGTTGGAAATGCTTTTTGCATTTGCAGGAGTGCTGGAAGAGTTGGTAGACCCCAGGTTTAACACTGCCTAAATGTACCATTTGCCCCTTTCAGCAAGTAAACACTGAAGAGCAGATAACATTTCCTAGTCTGCTTTCTGTTAGGGACTAGACTATTTTCTTATTCACAGCAAGGGGTAGGCAAATTCCATCAGTGAGTTGTTCAAGTCAAATTTTCTTGCTCTTCCACTTTTCTCAGTAACGTTTTACTGAATGGACAAGCTCTGTAGCATCACACCACTTCCAAGTAGAAAGGAATAATTTCTGTAGTCTGCTCTTTCTCCTCCCCTTTGAACTCTTGCAGTAGATTATTTTGGAGAAGGGGAGGGACGTTCTTTTGGAGTGTAAGAGAAGGAAGTTTGGCTAGAGGTGAAGGCATGAAGGTGACATAGAGAAGCTTTTCAGAACAAAGAACTGCAGATGCTTCTCCCACCTGTGAGAGTTGTGACACTATTCCATACTGAGAGACGGGGTGTGCATGTTTGAAGCTTGGTGTGGGTAATGAAATGTTGCTACCTTATAACATGCTGAGTTATAGGTGAGCTTGACTGAGAAAGATCCTGGAGTATTTCAGGCTGGAACACTTAAAGTATAAGAGCCTGTTGGATGGGAAGGCATTCAGTATTTTTTTTCCTTCGTTTATGGCCTGTAGGCTTCTTTGCAGTTTACCTTTCTTTCTGAAAATAACACATATGTTATTTTTTTGTTTTTATTTTTGGGTGAGGGGAGCTTGGGGGGATTTGGAAGGTTGTAAAGTGAGCTCAGTTCACCTAGCCATGCAATCCATTTCCCAGTGACTTGGTAAAAGTGATAGGTTTCTCGCTTTATTTTTTTCCAATTCGTATCTGGATTTTTGAGAACCTTTATCTGTTTCATCTGCATTTGCTCTGACTCATTTCTGCAGAGTCTCCCAGTTTATGCAGGAAGGTTGGTTCAGAAGGCACATACACATTCAGACACATGCCGCTCTGCAATTTTAGCCTGCCTGCCTCCAGTAGCAGAATGCGATGAATGACAAATTGAGAAGTAGGATGATTTCTCTGCAGAACGGGCATGAGGAGCTGCCAGGGTTTTAAGTAGCAGTATTGATCAGGCATAGGGCATCCTTAACCACAGGAGACAACACTGAAGCAATCGGTCTCTTTCTTCCTGTTGTTGCCATTCTTGTAAGGGCTACGATTATCCTTAATACAGTCCTTTTATGTCCTCTGTGTCCTCATCATCTATGTGATGTGTTGTTGCCCTAAAATCAATTCTACCAGATGTAAAGGTTGATTTCCTTTTGTGACCCATGTTGATCACTTATGGTCTGTGTTCATACCGCGGGTGCTCTGCTGGCATCCTGTGCTCTCACGGGATAGTGTCGCATGTCAGTTCTTTCTACTGCCATCCTTCACGATACTCAGATATCCTCCAAAACTGATCCAAGCTGTGCCCCAGCATCATCAAAATCCAAGTCAGTCCTGCTCTGTATCCCAGCTGACCCCAGGTTCATTTAACATCTGTCTAGAGGCAGACCATGGGGCAAGCTGGGCAGTAGGCTTAGACCAGATGTTATGCTTTACTGAGCTGTACTGCTTTTCTCTGGAAGCAGGATGTTAAGAATTCAGCCAGACTACAGTTAACGCGACTCTGGACTCAATGCTGGGGCTGGGAAGCGGTTGTCTGCAGGGAAATGTTTAAAAAGTACAAGCTCACGCGGTTGAGATGAGGATGAGCAGCTGGAGCTCAGGGGTTCTGTTCACAGCTGTGCCATGGGCTGCTCTTGAGCAAACAGCTCGCAGACTCAGCCGCAGGCTTGGCTCAGTGGTGTCTTGCACTGAGCTCGCAAATTTATTAATCTTTCCCTTCTAAAAGAACTTGCCTTGGTCCATTTATAGAAGAGACTGTATGAAAAAATTCTGGTCATTCTTATATTTCTCTAAATTACTTTTGTGAATTAAATCGGCTTTACCAATGCACAGTTAGAGATGTCAGCGAACTCAACTCCACAGCTGCAAAACATCTAATGCCTCTCATTGCTGAAAGTGATATTTCCTGTTAAGACTGCACATTTTGAAGGGAGCCAGTTTGGTGGGATGTTAGCACTTGCTATGCTATAAATAGACCAGATGAGTATCACTTTCAATCTCAGAGGAATACATTTCTCGTTTCTTGAGGGAAGTAACAGTTCTCTCTGGCAGGATTCTCAGGGAGTTTTATACTTGCTGATGATGTCTCCTCACACTCGAGATTCGACTTGCTTGTTAATGAATGAGCGTGCTTGTCGCAGTGTGTTGACATTTAGAGAGCTATGAATAGCTTCAGAGGGAAAATACTGCAGCTAATGTCAGAAATGTCCTTGCTGCTTTAGGTTGCTTGGTGGGCAGAAAAGGACAATGTGGCAGACTGTAGGTTGAGGGTTAAATGGACACCAAGGTTTGTGAGAAGGTGAGCTATCAGTTTATTCATAGATTTCTTTCCATGTTGGAAGTAAGGATGACTCGGCAAACAGGGTTCCTTGGGGACAGAGCTCTAGAGGTAGCCTCTCCAGAATTGCATGTGTCTCACTACAAGACAGACATTGAGGTGCTGGAGAACGTCCAACGAAAGGCAACAGAGCTGGTGAGGGGCCTGGAGCACAAGTCTTATGATGACTGTGTGAGGGAACCAGGGCTGTTCAGCCTGGAGAAAAGGAGGCAGAGGGGAGACCTGATCACTGTCTGCAACTACCTGAAAGGAGGGTGTAGCATGGAGGGGGTTGGGCTCTTCTCCCAAGTAGCGATAGGTTGAGAGGAAATGGCCTCGAGTTGTGCCAGGGGAGGTTTAGATTGGATATTAGGAAAAAATTCTCCAATGAGAGGGTTGTCAAGCTCTGGAACAGGCTGCCCAGGGAACATGTGAAATCACCACATCTGGAGGTATTTGAAAGACATGTTGATATGGCACTTAAGAACATGGTTTAGTGGTGGACTTGGCAATGTTAGCTTTATGGCTGGATTTGATCTTAAAGGTCTTTTCCAACCTAAAAGATTCTATGATTCTCCTTCATTGTGCAGCTTGCACATGCTACGTCCTCCATATTTCTGAGCCCTGCTGCTGCTGTTGTTGGTGTAACGCAGAGGCTAGTACAGGAAGTCCAGGTAATTGAATATGCTGGCTCAGTTGCTCATTTTTACAAGCTTAAAAAAAATAAAATACTCTTTTGTGTTCAGCGTTTTGTTCATCTGGTTACATGAGCTGAGAAGCTGCACGTGTAAATGAAAATAACAGAGCTGGGAATTTGGTTGATGTTGGCATTGAATGAGAATGCTTCCTGTTGTTTTTAAACACTCAGAAAATGAAATCCCAGCCCCTTGATCCCACTCATGTTTAGAGATAAAACCATAAAGAAAGCAGGCAGCTGATGCATGTTTGTTACTTTGCCTCTGCCACGTGTGAGGGTTTGAGAACCTTGTCAGGAACAGCAAAGAGAAGGTTTTGGGGGAACACCATCCCACAATTTGAAATGGCAAGTACTATATCCTAAAAGAAGTGTCTTCTCTATGGCATGTGCCATCAGGGTGCTGTAGAGTGTCCCGTCAAATAGCACTTGCTGAGCCATGCATTTGATTTTAAAATTACGTAATAATTGGGACTGGAGAGAGGACAAATGAGTGGATACCGTGACAGAATTCAGGTGTTCTTGGAGCAGCCAAAAGAAGCTGAATTTTTGGGGCTGATACTGTTAATTTTTGAGTGTTAAGGGACTTAGCGACCATCTGAGAGGAGATGCATAACTATAGAACAAGTAGTAGGAAAAAGGAAATACCTGTGTGACTGCAGAAGGTAGCAGAACACTGGGCTTCAGGGACTCACTTGATTATTTATGCCTGGCCTGTCAAGCATATTTTGTTTTCCAATTATTAACTGCTCAGTTGAAGAAAATGTGTCTGCTTTGTTGGCCAGCGTAGATGCAAGTAAAAGGCATTGAAAAAATTCTTCACACTGATTTATTCATTCCCAGACTTCGGTCCATAGATAAGTAATAGTTTACAGGGTAGTTTTAAGTGATCTACAGCCAGTCTTCACAGCAGTGCTTCAGAGTAAATCATGCAGTCTTTTATTACAAAGGTTTAAAGGTTAAAGGCTTTTGAGGGTGAGAAGCAGCATGTGGAGTGCTGCTGCTCCAGTGGAACCGTGAGGAAAGCTGAACTAGTTGGAGGAGACCAGGGAGGTTGAGCAAGCCTTTTTGATCCCTGAGAACAGGTTACAGTTCCTGGACCCTGAAGCAAATGAATTAATTTGCTAAGTCACTTGGTGTTTCTGCTGCATCAGAATTTCCTGGCTGAGTTACTTCTTCATAAAGCTCTGTCTCGTTCTGAATTTTCACTGCTTGTTAAATGTACTTACCTGTACAGAGACACATAGGCATGTGATTCATTCTGAGATGATCCATTTTCCCCTCACTGCCAGACTACAGTCATTTTCCATCCATTTTCCTTTCTAAAAGCTACTCTCTTCTCTCTCCTTCATCAGTTCCCTCACTAACATGGCTACCATTTGCTCTTTTTTTTTTTTTTTTTAAATTTTTTTCATTAGGTGAGACAAGTGTTTGTGCAGTGGGCTTTAATGGCACCATCCAGGTGTGGGTACAAAACAAAGTGCTGAGGGAGAGAATTAATCACCGCACTAAAATAAGTAATGTTTTGTTTTGATCACTTTGCATCTCGCCATCGCATTTCAACTAACAAGAGGCTTCTGTCTTTCACCTACATGCTTCAACTGTTTGTTAAGGTTTTGCCACACACTGTCATAATCACTAACTGCTTGGGTTTGAAGTAATTGTCTTTATTTTCTGGTTCATGCTTCAGGAAAAATTAAAACTTGATGCTGAGAGGGAAAAACTAGAGAGGCTTCAGGAGCTTTACTCCGAGCAGAAGACGCAGCTTGATAATTGTCCTGAGTCCATGAGGGAACAATTACAGCAGCAGCTGAAGAGGGTCAGTAGCAAGTTTCAAGATTGCACGTTTTTGTTGTTGATTTTTTTTTTTTTAAGAGTTAAGTGTAACATATTCTGTTTCAAGTATCCAACAAAGTGTCTGAACATGTTTGCAACTTATACTTACTAATAGTCACAAGGGTTGTGGTTTTTTGTGGAATGCTTGTAATGGATGATGTGCGCGGTCGCGAACGAGTAGAGTGCAAATGGGCGGATTAGAAATCATTTAGTATTGAATGTTTTTAAAGCGTTGGGCCACTTGCCTGTAATTAGCCGCTTAGGCCTGCTGGGTGGTGTGGAAGTGGTTGTGATGTTTAGATGGATGGTGGAGCGTCGCTCTTTACCTGTGTGAGCAAAGACAGGGATGGAACTTTGGTCGGTGGGATCAGCTGTTTTAGCAGCACTTTCCTGCTGCTATAGTTTGATCCTGCTGTGGTGTCCCCCTCCTTTGCAGTGCTGTAAACGGTTGTCTCAGTGAAGCCATGGATAACTTATTTTTTTCAGTGTATAACTTAGCTGTTAGCCTGAACTGTCCTTTGCAAAATTCATTTTGAACATTATACCACTTACTTAAATAACTTTGGTTTTTTCTACATTCTCAACAGTTCCACATTGGTATAATAACCTTTGCATCGAGTCTAATGGCAACTTGATTTTATTTTATTTGCAACTAGAAAAGCTACAATATTGTCTGTGGAAATACAGTTGTTTTGTGTGGAAAGATTTGTTATTCGTTAATGTTATATGGGTTCTACAGCACATAGACCTAGGTTTAGTGGGGGGAGAAATAATTTTCAAAGCATCAATATGGCAAGCTCAAGAGGCCATCTGAAAGTCAAACTAGGTTGCGAGTTGGTTTTGGTTTTGTGGGTTGTGTTTTGTTTGTTTGTGTTTTGGTTTGTTTTTTTTCCGGCTTGAGTTTTTATATCAGGAATAAGGTCTGTAATAGCAGTGACCAAAAAAGGGCTTTTTTTGCTTTCTAGGAAATATTCTTCAGATTTTGGTTTATTTGCAGAATTCTGTTTTATTTTTTCAAGGAGCAAAAAGTAAAACAGTCCGGCTTTGGAAATAACAATGTTAAATTCTTCTGTAGTAACTGAGAAGTCTGGTGTTTTTGGGACACTTCAGGATTTTTGTAAGTTACCTTAAAAAAAAAAATCAGTATTATGTAATCTCTCATACATATTAAAAGGAAGGGAAGCCTTTCCTGTGCAGTCGTGTACTTGAATGTATAAATTCATGAGAAGCTGTAGTCTTGTTGCTGTGGGATGGTAGTAATTTCTTTTTCACTATTGGCTACGAAGAGGCTTCTAGAAATCTGCTTGTTTGTTGTGGTTTTTTGTTTGTTTGTTTGGGTTTTTTTGTTTGTATGTTTTTTGGTTTTTGTTTTGTTTTGTTTTTCTTTTTTCCAGTTGGTTTAATAATTATTTTGGATTTGAAGGTGGGACGAAACTTGAAATGTAGGGGTGCAGTTAAATGCACGGTTCGATCTCTTGCATTATTCCAGGTGAAGTGTAGTGAAGGTCAGCTGAGGCTTCTGTGGTTGAAGCAGTACAAGTTATCACTGAATTAGTGCGCAGCATCTCTGAATCGGATACCAAGTGTGAGAGAGAAGTTACGAAATTACTGTATCATACCCAAAATATAGAAAATCTCTTCTTCCCCGCGAATCAGCCCAGGATTAAATACCTGAGTTTGCAGCAGGTTATGTTGTGCTACTTCACTGCCAATGCGGTGGGTGTGAAGGTGATGAGTTACCTTAATGCTTCATCTCCCGGGCTTCAGTAACTCTATCATTTGTGCCCAGGGGAGCGGGCAGATGCTTTCACTGTGGCAGCTGCCCACAGGGTGGATCTGGAGTTTGGGTTGGGGTGGGCAGCTGGCACCCTCTGGATGCATCCTGGTGTTTGTATTGAATAGACACCATCTCTGTTGGGCCTGGAGGACACTTCATCAGAGGCGGGTGAAACCTGGGAGCTTGTGGAAGGCATTGAGGGAAAGCATTGATCTCCCTAATGGCTTGTTTACAGTTAATTAGCACACTTCATCCTTCACTGTTAGTATGAAAGCACCAAAGCGTGTTTGGTCTCATGTGCCTGAGTTTATTATAGAGATGTCCATAGCATGAGAATGAGAAAGATGCCTGGATTCCTGCAGACACCTGAAAAGACATTGTCCAGTGCTAGGAAATGGCTTACTCTTCAGATAAAATTCTAATTTTTGCAGATGGTGTGGAACTATGGATTTCCCACTGCATCCTGAAGTAAGGGCCATGTTCTCTCCCACCAAATTTTCTCCAGTGCCATTACAAAAGTAATGGAGATGTTGGAGAAAGTTATGGTTTGGAAATCCAATACAGAACCATTGTGTCTGTTGTTTGTTAATAGATTATAAGTTACAACACTTTGATGTCCATTGATTTTTATTTTTATTTTTTTTTTAATAAAAGGGAGGGAATATACTTGCTCCTTGGTTCAGGAAGCCATTGCCTACAGTGAGAACAACTATTGTCCTACAAATCCTCCGCTGCTGAGTAGCACCCTTGCGAGGGTCACGGCGAGGACTCGGTGGGCACCCGTCAGAGCCAGACCTCGTGCCCCTGCCCCTGCGCACTGCTCCCGCCGGCTGCCCGGCCGCTCGGTCCCTGTGGCCCTGCCTGGCTGCCCATCACGCTGCCGTGTGCCTGCAGCCGCTCCACAGCTGAGCTGCGGCCGCCTACCCTGTGGAGGGCTTTAATTTGAAAAACGACTTGGTTTCAAATTAGGTACAGGTGTTTTGTTTTTTTTTTTTAATCCCCAGTGGACACAGTGGTACCAAGTGTGGTGAAATTCTTGTTCCACAGCGCATCTCACAAAGAATATAGCTTTTCACGAGCTGAACTGGCTATCACTTGCCTTTTTGGCTATCAGTTGCCTTCTCTGAAATTTGTCTCTGCTTCAGTAGCAATTAATTTGATATGAAATAGCCTGAACGTGTTGACTTCTATGGCCCATGCAAAGCCTGTTTGTTTTGAATGCTGAAGATGGCCAATCGGTTTGAATGAAGCATTTTTGTGTTGTAGGTAACGGCTTTCTTGTAATTTTTATCCCACACCTTTGCTTTTGATCTCTTAATTATCTCCTACAAGTGGAAGGCACATCTTTGGAGAATAATGGGAAGATGTTGGTGTTTTGTATAGTAACTTGGATTCTTCAGCTTCTGCATCCTGTGCCTTTCCCTGGCAGCACATTGGAAGCTGGTTTTGAACGCCTTTATAGAGACCTATCTGCTTGTCTCGGTCACTAACCTTTTGCCTTAGGTCGAAATAAGAGGTTAATAAGGTTAACCTGCATTTCTCTAAAATGATAAATTGCTTACAGGATGTAGGTTTTCTTATATAACAAGTTATGCACAATGTGCCTATTTTAGAGAGCCTTAGCATTTAATAGTAATGCAATTATTAAAAACACCTTTTTCTTCAGAAGTTTGGAACTTGTAAGTAGGGATTCACGTTATGAATATACACGTATTGCAGGAGGAAGATTAGCATTCAATTCTTGTGCTGAAAAGCACCCTAAGTTTTATCTTGACAACCATAAGTGGAAGACAGGTGTGTTGTTATTTCTTAGGTCTTCGGCATTCAACCTCTTTTTCCTGACAGAACCTGGCCTTGGTCCAGGGCAATGCATAAAAGGGGGCTGACGCCTTTTCTGAAGTAGTAGACCTACTGCCTAGGGTGGATGACTAGAGTCTCTAATTGTGTGTTTCCAGAGGGAACAATTGTCAGATCCAGAGCAACTGGTATGGTTGGACATCACAGCTGAGGTGATGGCAGTGTGCTGATAGCACACAGCCCCACATATCCTTTGTCTCATCTGCATGTCTGCTAATAATAACAGTGCTAGTACTTGGGTTAGACCCGGAGAAGTTCTAACTGCAGTTCAGACTCCTTTGTTTGAGTGTGTATTCCCATTATTGGTTAATTCAGTGTGCAGTTCTCTGGTGTTACTGGGCTGATACTTCCTGTCCTTTTGGCTTGGTAAGCAGGTGCTGTCCCAGTTTGGCACATGACAACCTTACCAGGTAGGTTGAGGCTTTGGTGGTGCCTCAGCAAGGCTACAGCAGAGTCATCTGCCCAGCCGGGGTGCGCTCGGTGCTTAAGATGCGCCAGCTTGATCTGAACCCTGCAAAGCAGCTCCCTCACCGTGATGGTGCTTTGTCTTTGTCAGCAAGGAGGACAGGAGGAGCGATGGAGAAGGAAACATCAAACAACGATTAGCCGTATTTTCTCTCATTATGACAGTAGGTCATTAAAAGTGTTGAATTCCTGTTTAAACATGTTGTACAAGATATGTAAATGCCATTTTAGACTGTGATTTTTGTGTCTGTTTGTGAGTACATCTACTCTGGTGTCAGTGAAAGCATGATTACTAAATTATTTTTTTCTTTTGCTTAAGGATGCTGATCTGTTGGACATAGAAAGCAAACACTTTGAAGACCTGGAATTTCAGCAGCTTGAACATGAAAGCAGGTTAGATGAAGAGAAAGAAAATCTGACACAACAGCTCCTGCGTGAAGTAGCTGAATATCAGCGTAGCATTGTCAGTAGAAAGGTAAAAGCACAAACAACTTCATTCATTTGTTCTTCGTTGTTGAGCATAAAGGAGACGCAATGGATTTATAACCTGTCCGTCTGTAAGAAATAATGCAAATCTCTCCTCTTTGAAAAAGCTTTTGCAGCACAGCAAAGGTGATGGCCAAGTAACATCCCACACAGATCAAATCATGCTCTTCTCCAAAAGGAAATAAATCAATAAATTCCATACCCTGTTTGTATATTAGCATATGAAAGTTAAAACCTTTAATTTGCTACAAAAAGTACCCGAGTGTTATTTTTATTTCTTTTAGAAAGGAGATTTGTACACTCTGGACAAAACTACAGTTATTTCATGCTGTTATTTGATCTTGATGTTCAATGATTTTTTTTTAAATAATAATAGAACACCAAGTTAAGAAAATACCTTAATTTTTATAATCAGTCATAGAAGTCATATCTCAACCAATTAAATACCAGTTTTACAGAGATCTGAAATTGCATCTCTAAACCAGTTCCATTCAGTATATGGATGCTAGTCACTATATTATCAAAGAATGTATGCAATTTTTCTTTTGTTTATTGAATAAATTGTCTCTTTACTGTCTAAATCTTATTTAATTATCTCCTTCAGAGCAGTGAGCTGTTTTGTAAATACTTTTTCTACTGCTTCACTCACATGGATGGGTGAACTCTCATGAATAGGATCCTTGCTGCAGGTTGTCTTGTGCTTTGAAAATAAAACATGTAAATTGTGATTATTTTCTTTTTATATTAGGAAAAGATATCTGCTCTCAAAAAACAAGCCAATCATATTGTCCAACAAGCACAAAGAGAACAAGATCATTTTGTAAAAGAGAAAAACAACTTAATAATGATGCTGCAAAGGGTAAGTATTTATTGTGTTTCAAATATTATTAGTGTGTAATAAAAGAGCATTTCATAGAATAAAAGAACGTAGAACACAAGAAAAGCATCAGTTGTGCAGAAGCTGGCAAATAGGTAATAATGTGACAGTAATCTTTTGTATCCATTAACCTTTTAAAAAATCTTTTGTAATTAGTCAGCAGATTTCGTAGGAGAAAATGTTAGTGGCATTTGATAATTGACAGGGTTTTAGAGGTGCCTCATTTCCAGAGGACTCAACCCACCCAGGTGCTGAAGCTTCTGCCTGTGCTCCCTGTATGGCTGCTGGAACTGCACACAGAGAGCTCAGATTTCTGGCTTGTAATAGCCCATACGAGGCCACCAGATGAGCTACTTTGCATCAGCTAACATCTGGGTAATTGGAAGCTGACACGAACACTTTGCATCCGTTTTATGTTTTGCTTTTTTGGAGCACAAGTCTGATGAGGAGCAGTTGAGGGAACTGGGGCTGTTTAGCCTGGAGAAAAGGAGGCTGAGGGGAGACCTGATCGCTGTCTGCAACTGCCTGAAAGGAGGTCGTAGCAGGGAGGGGTTGGTCTCTTCTCCCAAGTTGCAAGTAATAGGACGAGAGGAAATGGCCTCAGTTTTTGCCAAGGGAGGTTCTGATTGGATATTAGGGAAAAATTCTTCATGGAAAAGATTGTCAGGCATTGGAACAGGCTGCCCAGGGAAGTGGTGGAGTCACCATCCCTGGAGGTGTTTAAAAGGCATTTAGATGAGGTTCTTAGGGACACGGTTCAGTGCTAGAGTTAGGTTATGGTTGGACTCAATGATCCTGAGGGTCTCTTCCAACCAAAATGATTCTACGATTCTATGCTTTTAATCATGAGAGAAATCATGTTTAGTTCATTACGGAGAATCGGCATTTTCAAAGTGCTGAAGGAAGACCTATTTGATTTGTCTGTGGTTATTAAATAAAATCTTTCACTAATTTTTCATTCTGTATCTCAATTTTTTGTTCAATTCTGCTTTAAGTGGATGAAGCTGAAGGTCTGCTATGCAGTTTCTGGCCTTCTATCCCAGCGTGCTTCTTTATGCACTTAAGAAAATGGCTAGCACTTATTTTCAGTATGTGGCTGTTGGTATTTAACATGAACTATTTGGTTTTAACAGGAAAAAGAGAATCTCTGTAATCTGGAAAAGAAATATTCCACACTTTCCGGAGGAAAGGGATTTCCTGTCAGTCCCAATAGTCTAAAAGAGGTAAAGAGATTCACTGCTTTTTACTTGACCATAAGTAACTTTTAATAACACTTCATTCAAAAGCACTATAGTATTTAGTAAAGTCCTATTCATACAAATCATTTTGAGATGTGATGAAATTACTTTGTAAAGCTATTCATGGAAGTCCAAATGCATGGGTGAGCAAAAATAGCTTCTCTTGACATTTTCCCAGATGTGACTGGTATTGCCTTAATCTCTTGCCCTGGAAAAATGATGTTTTTTATGTGGGAGGAAGGAGTGTGTGGAGGGGGGTGTGTAATTTTCTCAAAATGGGCAATTAAACCTCATTGAAGTGAAGAGGAATGAAGTCCAGGAATAACTCTGTTCAAGTACGAATATGGTTCAGTCTTATTTTTGTACTGTAGATTGTACCATTGCCTCCCCTCCTTCATTCTAAGGCTCTGCAGTAAAGCATGATAACTGTACGTTTTGATCTTTTTAAAAAGCATTGGAGACTTCACACTATTTTGTTTCTTAGATAACTATTGAGCTATTTGTTTAACTATTTTGAGTAGTTAAGAGTAAAGGTGTAAAATATTTCTTGCTGAAAAAGCTGAGTTAGTTTGGATAAGGCATGATGAGACCCAGAGTTTACCTGCAGCTGTCAAGACTTCATAGGTTTGAGGGCACCGCTTTAAGCCTCAAGGTTCGTGAGCAAGGTCCATGTAAGGTAAGCCACAGCCATTGCACAGATTCAGTCAGCACATATGATATTAGCATTAACTCCCCATGTTTATTGACTTGATAAATCTGCAGACTCCAGATAAACATGAAGTTATAAATGGAGAAGCAGAACATGTAGCATTTAAAATACACTGACAGGTATCTGTGGCTGCTGCATTAACTTCTGCTTAAGAGGTCTGACTGGACTTGCGAGATCTGCTTGTGTTGAAGCCCTGAACAAGGTCTGACCCATCGAATGATGTCAGTGTCACTGTGGGAAGTTGGGATCTTGAAGTCTAAAGCAACCACACGTCCTCTCAGCACCTGGGAAATGTGATCTTGCTTATTGGGCCTTGAAGTCTCTGGTGAGCCTGGGTGGCCTTCAGCACATGGCAGTGGGGTTGAGCACCCTTCCTCACTGCACGCCACGTTGCAGATGCTTAGACTTCCAGTGTCCTAGGTTGTGCTCTGACCTGGACATCTGACCTCCCACCAGGTTATCTGGCAAGTCTAAGCTTCATGGTTCTGCTTTTGAGATGGATCTGTTCATTTTCTCACTAGAGAGTGGGTGATCTCTCCAAGTTTTGTCTTTGTATCCATATCATGGTTTGTTTAATCACAGATGTTTCAAAATGCAACTACATTAAGTGATCCTGACGCTCTTTTATTGAAATGGATTATTCAGCAGCATTGTTCTGTTTACTGTAATGAAGTCAAGTTAGGACTTACTCTAAGGTAAAGGAGAGAAGGAACAGCGTGGGTTATCTGTTTTAAACTCAGTGTCCCCATAGGCTCTCTCCTATAAAAGAAAAGCTTTTGCTTGCCAGACATTGTTTGTCTTGGTTTAGTTTTATTTTTCTCTGACTGTTCAGGTACCAAATGGTGCACAGGCTGAAACAGACTCCCCACACACAGGAGCTGATTTCACCACGCAGTTGCTCATGTATCAGTCAAGTTTGTGGTCCGATATTTCCCAGCCTCTCCTCTCCAAAGTGCGTTTGTGACTCTTCCATCCATTGAGATGCTCGCTCCCCACATGCACAGCAACGAGAATAACACGGCCTCACGTAAAGAGGCAGGATGCTTATCCTAGTACTTAAATAACTGAGGAAAATCAATGCCGTTTAAGAGTTCAGCATTGACAAAGATGCCTAATCTGACTTGAAACCATTTATTTGATCTAAAGTAATAGGGGCCTGAGCTAACGCTTAGTGAAGTCATAGTTGTTTGGGGTTTGTTTTTTTTTTTTCAACCCATGGTGAATCCCCACTGAGGTTGTGAATGAGCTGAATGTTTTTTATATAATGGTGGAGGTGCTTTTATCATCTATAAAAATGGATGCAATGTTGCATTCATAGGCTTGCTGAGTTTTGGTTACTGACATACTGCTACTACAAGATGGTTAAGCAACTTTTATGTTTAATCACACTGGACTCTGCTGTTATATGGCCATATGTTTTGAGAGGGAAACTTCAGGATCTTACCCAGTCTCCTTCTCATTTAATCATCAAATGGTATCTGAGTCAAGATTTACCTCGTATTTCTAGAGTGCTGTGTTCACAATTTTTCCAAAATTGTGTATCTGCTTGAAGTAGTTGATAAAATACATTGAAAATTACACTGATAGATAACAGGGTTGGTATTTTTTCTGCCTGTCTTCTATGATCAGTGCTAAATTTATGCATTTTTTTAAAGAAGAAATACTGTAGTAATCTGTGGCTTCTCTTACTGAATTGCCAAAGTATACATACTGGCATGTCACTGTGCTGGTACAGTAATAGAAACAAAACCCCTTCAACACTGTCTCAATTTAAAAGCAGCTTACCATCTTGATTTAAAAAATAAGTATATTTCTGTCTCATTTTTATGACATTGCTTCAACAGTGATTTATTCTTCCTTTTGCATAGCTTAGTATTCTATGGATAAGAAGTTAGGTCATTTGACTTTTTATGGTCTGACATCCTGTACACTATGGATTAGAATCCATATTTTATAAATAACATTTATTAAGTTAACATCAGAACACATGCAACAATTGTTTTCTGCTATTATATCTCAAATCTGCCTGCATAAAACTTCTCTGCAGGCAGAAGCAGCACACTCTGATGTCCATGACTATTGGGCTAACACTAACAGCGTCTTACCCTTGTCTCCTGGTAACACCTCAAAGTTAAAGCGACGCAAATGGGAGATGTTGTGTCAGTGTAATTTAGAATAGCAAGGGCTTGTCCTTATGTAAGTTATTCCCAGTTTTGTCAGTCACTTTGTTTACTCAAACTAGGTTAATAGTTAGGCAAGAAACAAATCAGGGTAAGTTATTTTATTTGAACATGGACAAAAAAAAAATAAGAAAGAAAAAGATGGGTGAACAAGATTTGTTTTTCCTTTTCCCACAATCTGCTTTCCCAAGAAAGAGCTACATAATTTCTAAAGGATATTCACATTTTAGTAAAGTCTTTTGGTCACTTAATGTACATTTGCTTTTTGATCACACAAATGTATTTGTTTAAATGAAGAATAATTTTCCCAATTGAAGTATTCAACATTTGATAAGTTTGATAATTTTATTTTTGATGAAGTATTTCAATGATAACCAATATTTGGCTGTATCACTCTAAACTAACTTTCATCGTACTGGATACATTAATACTCTTGCACGTCTTTTGGCTTTTGCTTCTTTTAACTTCTGAATTCCTCCTTTTAGGGCTATATCAGTGTAAGTGAAATTAGTGAGCTGTATGGCAATTCTACGAATATATCCCCTTCCACTCAGCCCCCCACAGATGCTGAAGCAGTTGCCACTGAGCCTTCCACGGCTGTGCTGACCAGCCAGCCACAAAATAAAGAGGTTTGTTTGGGAGACATTTCCCTTTGTTTGCATTGTTCTTTCATGGCTGCCTTTTTCTTTTCTTCTTTTATTTATTTTTTTTCTTTTTTTTTTTTTTTTTGGTAATTCAATGTGTAGCAAATTGACCCTAAGGCAAACTGCCGTCTGCCAGTTACCGAGTCAGAGAATGATTTAATAGTAAAGCTGGAGTACTGCTCCTGTTGTAAACTGTCCTTGATAATGTAGATGAGACTTCAAAGGCCAAAAAACCTGAATGCTTATGACCCAAGCAGCAATAAGTGACAATCTTTGCCTGTCAAACATGATAATGTAATGCACCTTTGGAGAAACAGTCTGTGGACACATTTAATGATTACACGTTCAATGGTGCTTAGGTGTTAATTTTGTATATTTTGTAGTATTTTTTTTCCTGTGTGGTGGTAGAAGAAGTATATCTTGAATACCTGGTGAAAATGGGCAGCTTCTATTTATCTTAGCTATTTCATGAAGTCTGTCCAATCTGTGCCTTCTAGCTTACTCTGTCTTTTCCTCATTCTTTGTGACGTTTTGTCCTTTGAAATGACCACAGCAAATTTTGAATAAATCTCCTTTTAAAGGAATGGAATAGTCTTACAAATGTAAAGCCACCTGTCTTTGTGTTGCAATAAGGCAGCAACAGGTTTAGAATTTGACGTTTCTGTGCTGCTTCTGGTAGTTAAATATGCCTGGAGAGTTGCAATATAGCACACCTCTTTCCTGCTAAATGCTCCAATAGACACAGTGCTAAAACTGCAGCTTGTATGTGCCGTATCTTTTGAGCAATTCCAAAAAGAAAACTCTGTGTGTAATTTCTCTTTTTTCTATAAAGCTAAGATCACCTCTCTGTTCTGGATTTGTGTTTCCTCACTCTCTTTCTCCTCGCTCTATTGCTCAACTTCCATCAGTCCATTGGCCTGAGGTCATGGCTACTCATGTAGATCCTATTCCTTTATCTGATACACCTCCACCTCTGCCAGCTAAGAAACACCGCAGGCAACAACAGGTAACAGATTCAAAGCTGATAACTTGGGATTATTATATATATATTTTTTTTTTATGGTGGCCATGAAGTTGATTTATGTGTGAAGTCATTAGGGTGATATGATAGATCCATTAGTTGATTGCTCTTGCAGAGTGTTGCACTTAAAGGCCTTTCTCATTCAAAAATCAACACAATGCATTATAGAATGTTACTGAACAAAAATTATCCTTATATAGGTAATCCAGAGGCAAATACCAATATTTATGAGCCATTGTAACTGTCAGAAGACTTGTGGCAATGAAGTAGAGGTGGCTGCATTTGAAATCCTAAATTAATTTCTCATATAAGTTTGAACAATGCCTCTCAAAAGCTGTATCAGTTTTAAGCCACCAATTCATTGCAATAACTTGTAAATAAATGTTATTCTGTATAATTTGATTCCACTTGTACACTAGACTTGAGTTAAAAAAAAATGGTATAGGGACTTGTACACTAAGTGTGCACATGAATTTAATGTATTTTCTTAATTGTCATTATTTTAATGTTATATTTGTAGAAATGCTGGAAAGTATTGTGAAGCAAGAGGTACTCTGTATTTTAGATTTTGTTCTTTCTGGTGAAGTTCCCAGACTATCACCTCCAATATATTCCATATAGAGCGTAACTGAGCAAGTAGGTCAATTCATTTTGTCAAAACTGTGTAACAAATTACATTTGAAGCATTTCAGAAATCTGGAAGAGCGAAAGAAGCAGCAGAGGGAATGCATGTACATGAGCGATACTTTACCTCGCAAGAAAACGAGTCCGTCTGTCTCGCCACCCTTCAGCAGCGCTACTCTGGGACGAAGTGTTGCATCTAAAGTACGTAGTTGCATGCTATTAACAGCCTTCTGAAGTCTATATAAGAGCCTATATTATGTTAGAGGTAAGGCTGGGTAGCACTGTAAGCATTACATAGCACCCTATATTCACATCTGAAATTGACTTTGAAAGAAATTTGAGTTATTAACACACAGTCATATCCAGGAAGCCTTCCATCCACCCAGCCTCTATTCTGACCTCTGGAAATGTGGTGCCGAATTGTAATCTTGCATTTTGATTCATGTATCTCAAGGATTGTATTTCCAGGCTACTTTAGTTTGAATTGATTGTAGACGCTCAACGGGTTGTTTTCCTTCCTACCCAAGGCCTCTAAACGGTAGAGTTGTGTACAAAGGGAAAATACTCTTTATTTC
The DNA here is from genome assembly GCF_036013445.1 of Caloenas nicobarica. NCBI lineage: Eukaryota > Metazoa > Chordata > Aves > Columbiformes > Columbidae > Caloenas > Caloenas nicobarica. Next base: position 93,843,458 of record NC_088245.1, on the reverse strand, counting down.
TGATGTGGTAAATCAACAAATGGTGGGAGATATTACTTTGAAAACTTTTTGGTCTAATAGAGACTGTGGGAAACTAAAATATGCATGGCCGATTGGTGTGACTTCACATTGTTACCCATGACAAAACAAGCTGCGTTACCATTAGTGGCTGATACAAAAAAAAGTAGTGTCGTTTTAAGCACATATTTACAAACTTTTCTGCAGGGACATTTACCGCTGGGACAGAGCAACAGTTGTGGCAGCGTGCTTCCTCACTGCCTGGCAACCATGACCAAAGAGTCAGAGTCAAGAAGGATGCACAAAGGTAAGACCTTTTTGTTTGATTCATTGCTGTTAAAAGTCAGTGTTTATTTTTTTTCAGAAAATAAGTCTGAAACTGGTGTTGCTGTAATCAACAGGGCTGTAAAATAAGACTTTCCTTCTTGGTGTAAAAAAACTAGCTCTAAATGTAATTTGCAGATATCAGAAGTCAGGATGGTGATGTAGGTGCACATGTAGTTCTGAGGTACGTGGTCACCAAATATAATGAAGTAAACAAGAAAAGCGTATTGAAAAATACACATTGGGTTAACTGCGTAATTTCTATGAGTGATTTTGAGGCAATATATTAAAGATATTATGAGTTGCTTTTTTTTTTAATAATTCTTTTCACTATGTGATCTTAAAAACTGTTTTTCATGGGCATATGCTTTTGTCTGGACAAAGTAATTGTCCAGACAGACATTCAATATCATGACTTACCTTTGAGAATCTGTAACCATGCTCTTGTCACCGGTCTTAAATATTTGGACTACAAAGTAGGAAAGGAGGGAGGTGTTTTACCATGGATTGGTAGCTGCACTTTTGTAATATGGACATGAGAATACTGGATCCAAAAGCAAGTTGCATCTTTAATACATGAGCTTGTAGGCTGTGGCATTCTGTGTCTGTCGACTTGAGTTGATACACTTAATTTCTGCTTTAATGAGATTCATTATTCATAAGTGTCCCATCTTCAAATGCAGTTGCTTCAGTGCCATCTGTCACTTTCTTTTCTTTCTGGCACCTGCAGCGTTGTTATCAGTGTAAGTGCCAGGGGTCCTGATGTAGAATTGCACTGACTAAGTCTGAGCTGAGGCAGGATCCATCCTGTTCCCATAGGACTTGTCAGAGCTGGCAGCTGTTAAAGGTCAAAGATCCCATCTGAGGTCAGCCATATGTACCAAGTTGATTCAGTACAGGGGTGGAACGAGCTTGCTGAGAAGGGATCATGACTTACTACATTCACTTTATAGCGCTGATCCAGGCGCTTTTTTTTTTTTTTTTTTTGAGCTTTAGTTACGCAGCAGGCCTTCCACAAACCTGCCGTGTTGCGACTAACTTATCTTGACGTATTTTGGATGCAATACAAAAGGAGCTTCATACTCAGCTCGGAAAGCTTCTTTGATATATTGCATTTGCAAGGGTGGAATTGCTTGCAAGTACATTCAGACTCAACATTATGCCATTGTGCAGAAAACACTTTGTTTCAGTTTGAAAATCAGTAAGGTTGGTTTGGCTAAACTTTGATGACAAGAGATCACATGTTCAAAATCTGAAATATTTCTGTAAAATAGCTGCAAAACAGCATTAGCGTATGATCTAAAACATAATGACAAGGTGTTGCCAAGCCTAATAGAGCCAAAGAGTTTTAAAAATCATTTGATCAGTTTTCATGTTCCTTTTTTTCTGTCAGCATGCAATTAAGAAAATCCTAAGAGTATAGGCAGATTTCTTGACTTAAGAGTGAGGAAGGAGAAAAAAGAAAAACAAACAAAACCACACCTACACAAAACCAAAAAAAACCACAAACAACCCCCTCTCCTCCCCCCCAAAAAAACCAAACCACCAAACAAAAAATCCACCACCACCAACAAACAAAACAAAACACACAAACCAAAACTGAGTTATGGCCTGACAAAGAAAAGCGGCAGGGGAGAATGAAATGTATTTGTTAAGGCACTTGGCACAGTACTTGTCATATGCCATGAAAAATCACGTATGCTATACTGCCTGCCATACTAGATGATGACCCTTATTCTTTGAAAGATCCAATAGCTTGAATTGGAAATTCTAAGTTAAGAGGAGCGCCTTACAGGATTAATTCATACCAGGAAAGAAGACGGTTCCAGATGGCCTATCCTGAAACCTCAGCTTTGTCAAAGAGAAAATGATACTGCTGACAGGTGCTTTACTTGAACTCTCACAGAATTTGCAAAGAGATGGAGTCAAAACACAAAGGGCATAGGAATGCAAGGATTATTTGGGGCTTGACTGCCTCTCTTAGTAATTAGCAAAGGGTTTATTCCCTCTGTGTTCAATGTGGAGCTCTGTGAATTTCTTGCTTTTGGAGGAGCTTGAAGAGTACAATTGCTTCCTCTTGCTCTGAAGTGCCGTGTTTAACTTGGCAAGGAAAGAGATGTCCAACTCAGGTGGTAAGAGGCAGATCCTAGAGCATTTCTGTCCAGCTGTACAAAAGGACCAGGGCGTGCTGGACACATGATCATCCACACTGTATTATCTGTCTGCCCCAAAAAATGCTCTGGGCTGCTCGCTCCATGAGAAATGCGGTTTTGAAGAGGGACAGCCCTACATAAGTGACATAGCCCCCAACCCAGGTACAGGCAGGGAGGGGTCTGCGTTCAACTTGATGTGATTTCTGGTTTCCCATTGCACGTCATACCCACACTTATACTGCAGGGAGGAAAACCAAGCTTTTTCTTCCACAAAGAAGAGGAAAACCAAGCATGTCTTCCAAGTCATGAGTAACGGACATGCATTTCTGTGGGTCAGTGGGATTTGGGTAATGTTTTGAACATAGTGTAGTATTTAAACATACCACGCAGTACAACTGAAATGGAACACTATTGTCAATTAAAATTCTGAACTCTTACGTGGCTTCCACTAAAATTGCCGAGATTGGAACCTGTGTAACTAAAATGAATTTCAGCAGACATCCTTTAACACATCATTGAAAACTAAGCCAAATCTCATGTCACTGGACTTGCTTGGCAGTTTCATTCCATCACTGCGATAAATGTTTATTAAATAATAAATACACTGTATTTCTTACAAAACCATTGTTGAGGTAGATCACATTTGTGTTTTTGGACTAAGTGAATATTTTGGAGGAGGAAGATTTTTCTATCAAATCAGTGGAACTCTGCAAATGTATGGATACTGCCTATACTGATAAATACATGCTCGCTTCTCTTCCCGTTCCAAAAATTAGTTGTTCAGCTAAAATAGGTGTTGAATAGATATAATAAAAAGGGTTCTTGACTTGTCATGTGTATTGAACCACTTCTTGCTTTCCTTGCATTTCTCTTCCCACCCGACAGGTTTTTCACTCTGTCAGTTTTCTGTGTTCGGGGTGATGTATTGCAAACGACACAGGGGGCTGGAGTTACTGATACCCTGAGCACAGAGCTGCACCAGGTGCACTGGAGCTGGGTGTGCTGGGCTTGGTGGAGATCCAGGGTCTCACATGGTCAATGCCATCTCATCCACTCTGGAGCACTGGCTGTCCCGCAGTGTCCCGCACACTGCCATACAAAGAGGATGGATGATGGCGTCCTGAAGCTGTATTAGTAGCTTAGCACGGTCTCTAGGGCTTAAAAGCATTGGGCAAACTTCTAGGACAGATGTTTTGGTATGTTTGTATAGATCTGAAAAAAAGTATATTCAATGGTGCCTGGAGGAAGAAGTGGCAGCTCAACTAGTTTGAAGATATCATCTGAAAATCATCATTAAACTAGTAATGGTATAAAATGAGTTTTCTCTAATTTGCTTTCTCCAGTTTTTCTAATTTCAGTCCAAGAAGGTAAATGTAGAAGTCTGAGAGGGAAAATTCTAAATAAAAAACGAAGTTAGGGAAATGAAGAACAGCCACTTGAGTTTGAACATGCATTTCAATCTCTTTGTCTTTGCACAGGAACAAGTAATGTCTATGAATGACTAAATTTTAGGTCAGATCCAGTAGGAAATATTTTAGGAAATATTTTTAAGTGCTAAACAGTCCTTATTGTAGGATTACCAAAACTCTATTTAGTCAGTCATTTGAGTTCAAGAGTTGTCCTTGAAAGAAACAGCCACTTTCAGTAATCATAGCCTGAGTTAAGAACAACTTATAAAATGTTTAGTGGACAAAGCTATTTCTTAGCAGGCCTTCATGAGTTAATTTTGAAGGACTGTATTTATAAATTCAGCTCCTGTTTAAATGCTTCTGCAAGCAAACCATGTGGAGGAAAAAAAAAAAAATGAAGAAGCTGCTACTTGGTATAATCTAGAGATCTCACTTTGCACAGGTGGAAACTTGGCCCCAGGAAGCCCCCATGGGGTGCTGGGTGCCCGACACCTGTGCAGGGAGAGGCAGGAGTGAGGGGGAGGCTTGGCCAGTTTGGTCCCGTTGATTGCAGGGTGGGAGTCCAGGTGGGAAGAGGGAACACTGAGCTGGGAGTTGGGGTGTGAGAGCAGACACAGCACTGGGAGCAAAACTGTTCGGATATTTGGATAGAGAAGTTATGTGCCAGCAAGATGATTGTTTGTATTCTTTCTAAGATCTAAAAAGAACCCCAATATACTGAGGGCAAGGTATATACATACAAATTGCAAGCTTTTCAAAGCAGTTTGCCTTTTTTTTTTTTAAAAAAAATTTTTTTTATTCTTTCTCAAACTCAGGAAAAGCCAGAAAAGGTATGAAAACATCCCTTTACCTGGCATTGTCATGTTTGGAAAAAGTACTGATTGCATCAGCACTGTCAAGTTCTTCCAAAAACCTTGGAAAACTTTTAAATAATTGTTAAATAATGACAGCACTTCATTTTTTTTTTCCTGCTGTCAAATAACCTGTCACAACAAAACTTCTGGTAATGCTAATATCTGCAGAGCTACAGCTTTGTGCAGGCCTAATTTTTTTCTTCTTTGCTTATAGCCGCACAAGTAGAGCAGAAAATTTAGAAATCTTTGCAGATCTCTGGGTGACAATGACAAGGTAGACAGACTTGGGCTTCCTACTTTGGCATGTTTCCATACAAAAAATGTATCCTGACACATTAATGTCAGTCTTTTAAAAAAGAAGAAAGAATGGAAATAAAATGTAACATGATCTTTTTTACGAAGTACTATTTTTTTCACACACTTGACAGTGCCGCTTTTAATAACAGCTTTCAACGATAGTTAGTTCTGACCCTCACCATAGTTTTGTGGCGACATATCTGTTTTTTGTGACTCTGCAATAACCCGTCTGGATTTTTAAAAAATGGTATGGCTTTATGGCTATTTGCAATATTTTGCTGAACAGTGTGGCTGTTAACAATGTTTACTGTTTTACTACAGAGAATACAAGCCAATGCAATGAAACATTTTAACTCTTGTATCAGCTTAGATGGTGCCGATACAAGTCTTGGCTTGTGGGAAACTTGCAGTGAAGTGCTGGAGCTCGCAAGGAGTCTTAATGTTCTCGAGCGCATGTTCTGTGAATGGGCACCTGAGCAGTTAAAAATCCCTCAAGCAGGAGCTTGTGCCTGCGCGGTGTGTGAGTGGGGCTGTGACGGGGGCAGGTTGGCTGTGATCCTCCCTCTGCGTTGGTTTGCAGCCGATCCCGAGCTTCGAACCACCCGTTACGGCATGAGGAGAAAATGAGAACATCTCGTCATGCTTTGTTTCTGCGAATGCATCTCGTTTTGCGACCTAACGACTGTATATTTCTTGCAGTGTTTAGTTATGTTTGCACAATTACATAAATTTAACTGATTAATGTTTTGCTTAAAAATTAGTTCTTTACCTTCATGGGAAGTTGACTTTCCTTTAGGAGAGCGTTCGTTAAACAGCTGTGTTTCTCTATGGCTTTTTAGATGGGTTTGTTTTTCAGTGAAATATAAGATACGGAATTAAGACTTCTGAGCAGTCAAGGTTTTGCAAAGGACTCAATAGAAAAACATGCATTTGAATTTCTTTCAGTAATTTATTTTTTTCTCTCTTTCCATAATGAATAACTGATAACCATTTCACAGGAGCAATTAATCATTCCAAAGGTTCAAGTATGAAAGGTAATTGCTTATCTGCAATAACAGTAGCATTTTCCATAATAATGGGGAAAAAACCAAATTGCACATGTGAATCAGTAACACCTGTGTTGTGTGATGCTATTATCTATGATTGCTGAGGTGGATCTGTGTCCCTTTTGTTTCTTTTACTAATCGGTGCAGTTGAACTTCTATTGAAATTAAGTGTTCGTTCAAATGGCAAGTAGAGTCCTATTAGTTCCTTAGAAACCAGCTTTAACTGTCAAGGAGAAGCCTTTGTGTGGTACAGAGGGAAGTGAGGAGGCAAGAGTAAACTATTTGCCTTGGAAATGCTTTTGTAGGGCATGATTTCCTTAATAATATGCTTTAGTTATTCAGCTTCAGTCATGCTTTTCAGATGATACCTTTTGGAGAATATTATAGGCTTTCCAAGGTAGAGCTGCAGGTTTTGGCTCTCTGAACTGGGACTCTTCCCGCTCCAGCATGGCAAAAAATACCAGACAGTAACCTAGTATATGCAGATAGAGAATGAGAATAAGGCAGGAAAATATTCATACTTTAAGCATATTTTCCTAAAATGAGTATCTTAATGGCATTTAGTAAAAATTTTTACCTGGACTTTGCTGCATTTGTATGTTTGTTTGCATTTTTCCCCTGTCTGTTTATCTTGAATAAGTGGAATCTCAGTGGCTGTTTTCCTGTATGGATGGGAGGTTTTCATGTCATCTAACAACCTTTCCTAATCTCCACCTCTGCCATCAGCTCAGATTTTGGGTCAGGAATGTGCAGAGAGTATTATAAACTTGACTGAGTATCAGAACTGTGAGAGAGTCCCACTTCTTGCGTTAATTGAAGGAAGAGATGAGCAGCGCAGTTGCATTTGTAATCACATAGATTAAACAAATGTTAAAAGGGCACTGGAGAATAACTTCAGCAGTTAAAATGGCAACTGTCATTCTGCTCTCCTCTTTATCAGGCAAGCTCAACAGCCTCTCTCTAAGTCTGTATAAATACCACTGCATTTTTTTACAAAGAGCAGTGGAGACATGAGATAAAAATAATTCTGAATAAATATTTTTTTGAAGGAGATGTAGGCAAACAAAGTTCCCTGTGTTCAAGAAGGATGGCTTTTCAGAAGGATGATTTTGTGGAAAAATAACAGTGCAAAGAACTTAAATGTTGCATAAACCTTATTTTTCTTTGCAGTCATTGAGCTGTAGAGATCTGCTTCAACCATATAGGGTGAACTGCAGTTTCAAAACTCCATGAAAGTACTTCTACACTAATAACTATGATGATGTGACATGTGGCCTATATTATTTCAGCTGAAACTAAAAGTCCTGCTTGCAGTTACCAGAATGCAAAGTTCCCCAAACAGACAAAAAATAATCCACATAAAGTAAAATCAACCAAACAAGTACTCAAGACCATTGAATATCAGTACTTCTTTTTTTTCTTTAATGTAATCAGTGTCAGTTCTTCTAGATCTAGAATTTAGCTGCATTACTTTCCAGATTAGGCCTAATTCTAATTTTAAAATGAAAATTTAATTCATTCCAATTAATTTTCATAATACTATACATGAATACATACTGAAAATCAGCCATACTAATCTGTGCATATTTGTGTCCATCATAGATAAAACAGGTATTTAAAGGTTTTCAGTTATGATTAACTTGTGCAATTAACCATAATGTTGTGCCTTGGTCAGAGTGCAGTTAAGACTGAGATGATGTTCAGAATGCTTCTGCTCTTCACACATTATGTTCAGGTCACAAAATTTCTGTGTAAAAGCAATATTTTCTCTGTACTCTGTAGGGTATAACCATCAGCGGATCTGTGAAACCCAAAGGCAGAAGTCTCCTGAATTCTACAGCAGAACAGCATCTGAATCGAATGTGTATTTGAACAGTTTCCATTACCCAGATCGTAGTTACAAGGACCCTGCCTTTGATACATTGAGCTTAGACAGTTCTGACAGTATGGAGACAAGCATATCGGCATGCTCACCAGATAATATTTCCAGGTAAATCATCTTTCTTTCTGATGTTGTAATGGTCATAGGGTTGTAATGAAAAAAGAGAAGATGTACATGTTGATGCTACGGTAATGTGAATGGTGGTAACTGGTTAAGAAGATGTAAGATCATTAGACTGGCATAATATTTAGTATTTGTGTAGCCCTTTATCACCAGATTTAACTATCATCTCACCTGCTTATTTAAAGATGGAAAATAAAAATATGGAGAGGCTAAGTGATGATGTCGAAGGCCGCAGAAGAATCACTGTCAGTCCCAAACTGAAATTACAAAGTTGTAAATGCTCTTTCAGAGTGGGTCATACTTGAGATTCCTGCCCTGGTCACTACAGGGGAGGAATTTCCTGTGGCAGGAAATTTCTCGAAGACATCTGCTGGCCGTGAAGTACACTTATTCTGCAAGTCCAGCACATTAACTTACTGGAGCCTTATGCTGAAACACTTGAGGCTCTTCCAGTGGTCTCTTCTTTGCCCTTCTCTCTGCCTTTTCCAGGTCAGTAAAAACGAAGAGATGACACTGAAAGGCTCAGAGCCCTCGGCTGCTTTTCTTATCCTCAGAGGCTGTCAGCTCAGAAACCACTCCTCAGATAAAAGCAACATCAACGATCTGTGTTTAAAAGAAAAGTCCAGCTGAGTCTCAAAATTGCGTGCAAACAATTTTCTTCTGACAGTCTGTTTTTAATGGTGGTGCTTTCATTTCTGCTCACAGCCCTTTCCCAGCAGTTTCACAAGCATAAGTGAAGGCTGGTAACTAAGTACAATGTTGTCACGGGATTAAGAACCCCTTGTGAACAGGACAGCTTTTTTGGCTAGCATGTTGTGTTTTATTTGGGATCTGTTTCCTGTAACAGGGTATCAGCCCACTGATTTCCTCTTGTGCTCTATATCAGTGCAATGTTAAGGGTTTCAGAAAATACCAGTGGCACTCATTCTGCTGCCTGGTTATTTTTTTGTTGTTGGTTGGTTCTGGGTTGTGGTTTGGTTTTTGTTTGTTTGTTTTTGTTTGTTTTGATTTTGTTGTTTTGTTTTGTTTTTCCAAAGTAAAAACATCAGGACTCAGGTTTTGAGGATTTCTGTTTTAAATAGATACACAGTTGGCAAGTTTCTGACCGCTGGAGACAAGCTGGGAATTAACTCTGTCTCTGGAGTGATTTAACATGGCAGTGGTATGAAATCTGGCTCTCTCTGACTTGCTGTTCTGACCATTTTGGAGGAAGACGGCACGTGTCTGGGCTACCTTGGGGCCACCTCTTAAGTGGAATCTCCAGCCCAGATCGGGGGACCCCCAACGGCTGTTTAATTTCAGTGGTGCTGTTTGCCCTTCTGCCTCCCTCTGGCTCTTCTGCAGCTTCCAGCAAATGCTGGAAATAAACAAACAAATAAAAAAATCCCCAAACTTGAAAAGGACCCATTAGAACAGATCTTTCAGTTTCTCATAAGGCAAACTTTGGTGTGGGAAGAAAAGAGTGTGGGCTGATTTTGTTGGTAAAACTGGGAAGATAGGCAGTTAATTTTCCTTGACGAAACTGCTCTTATGCAAGCTTAACTCATATTGGTTTAGATGGTGTTCAAGATTCTTTCCTAGCCATATCAGTTTTTAAAGGAAAACAATTTATGATGCTTTGTTCTGACACATTTGAAATATCTAAGTTATATTTTACCTTGTATAAGCTGAGAGAGACTAGTTTGCTGGAAATGCATAAAATCTGTCTATGCTCAAAGTACAGAAGAAACACAACTGCTGTAGTCATTCATCAACTCACCAAATACTATTTATTCCAAGGTTTATTAGCAACTGATTTTTTTTCATGGCTGACGTTTCAGAGATTGTGATCTTCTGCTATTCATTAATTTCTGGGAGCAGGATAAGCAAATGAAGGATGAATGAATTTAAGCTGAAGTGTTAACTAGTTTAATATAGGAAAGTCTACAGAAATTAACTATCTTCCAGGTTGCTCAAATGACTTAATTTATGGCCCCATTGCTTTTACTGAAGTTTTTGGTCCAGATTCTCTTGGCCCATCAACTAACATTCTTTGGCCAAACTAGCCGTAGGCCTAGTTTTAGAAACAATAAGCTTTTAGAGTTCAGATAGATTTCAGATGGATTATACCTTGTCTGCAAGCTTGGGTTAAATGAGGTATGTTATTTTTAGATTGTATTGTATCCTCTCATTAAATTTATGCCCAGTACCAGACAGAGAAATGTCTTCTGAAGACTGTAACACTTCTGACAAAAATCCTGGTCTTAAAACCGTCAAAGGCGTGCTCAGAAAGCGAAGGATGTTGTTCTTACATTTTTCTTTTCCTTGCCCAGGACACCTATTTGGACTACTTCCATTTACCTGTGTCCCTTCACAGTTGGTCTGTACGCTATTAAGTAGCATGAACAAATCTGCCACCTGCCACCCACTTCCACTTGAGTGCTCAGATAGTGTTTTCAGTACAATCCCAAGTCAAGTTTCTCTCTGCCCTAAACATTTGAATCCATTCAATTTCCTCATGTTGTGCTTTGTCTAATGGCATTAATAATGGTGCTACAGTAATATTTAACATCAACTGTTTTTCTTGAACAGCATAAGATGAAAAATAAAACAGAGAGCACACCATGGAAATGCCACAGTTGAAATGGCTGTTAAATTGAGATGAAAAAAAGAAACTGTATTGGACAAAAGACACAAAAGAAAAAAGGACAGGCCAAGGTGATAGCTGTGTTGTGCTGCAGCAGGCTCTAGCACTCTGGTTACCCTTGTTGCTTTAACTAGTAGATCCTTCCTGACGCTGTTCTGTCACTGAACGGCCTTTATGCCATTACTCTTACTCCTCCTTAATTTTATCGAGCATTTCTTGATGATGAGCTCAGTGAGACACAAAACAGACCGTCTACAGCCAGAAAGACAGGTATATTCAGCTGGCTACTAATGCCATCTCTGAGGATTGGTAGTGTAACCACCTCCATCCATATTCTGTTATCTGGGAGAAGATGACACATCACAGGGGACTGACAAGGTGCATTTTTAGGCGCTCGAGTTAGTTTCGTTAGTGCCTACTGCACTGAATTGGACCCAGACCAGTATCAACTCCATTCTTAAACTGTCTAATGTTGGACTGTAAAATATATCTTTAAATACCAAGTATTCTTCTAAATAACTTTTTTTTGTGTGTGTGTGCAGTGCTAGCACTTCAAACGTTGCGAGAATAGAAGAAATGGAGAGACTTCTGAAACAAGCGCATGCTGAAAAGACTAGGCTGCTTGAGTCCAGGGTAAGCATAATTTTATGAGCAAACTAAAAGTGGGCATGTTAGTTAAATAATATCCTCCTAAATGCAACATCGGACCCTAAATAGTTTACACCTAATAAACACTTTAAAAATTACCTCTCTCCCCCTAGTTTGGTCTGGTTTCACCCTCATACTACGTTTTTGATCCCATATGGAATAGCTGCTATCTCAATGAGTAAGTTGATGGCAGAATCCCATCAGAAGCTAGGTCAGCATTGCTCCTATACCTGCTCGGAGAGCTGCTTAAGAAGAACCTTAATTTCTAGAGTGGTAATATTTGCAGTTCTGATTCCAATTATCAGTCCACTTTGCTGGATGTGTATCTCTGGCTACTTAAGAAGCAAAAATGGATTTAGTCCTAGCTAGAAATTACATTATCAGCTATAGTTTCATATATAATTGAAGTTCTGCATGTGCTGTGGTATTTAGGAACGGGAGATGGAAGCTAAAAAACGAGCTCTGGAAGAAGAAAAGCGCCGCAGAGAGCAACTAGAGAAAAGACTGGAAGAAGAAACTAGCCAGAGACAAAAATTAATTGAAAAGGAAGTAAAAATACGTGAGAAACAAAGAGCACAGGTGAGATGTGTTGACATGAAATGTTTTTTTAAGTGCAAAACTTCCCCTTGGTATACAGAAGGGAGTGTGCTTCTGCCAATGGTAAACACAACTGCTTTCAGTTGAACAGATTGATTTAGTATTTCTGAGGTGTAACTGTGCCGCTAAGAGTATGTTTGGGCTCTTGGAAGCTTAGATAGATGTCTGAGTATTCATCTAAAGCTAAATAATTGGCATATATATCTATTTAGTATCTTATATCTAAAGTATAAATATTAATCCTATAAAATTGGTTACTGAGCATAGGCAGAGCAGAATCTTTTAGCCTGGAGAACAGAAATTTGTGAGTGTGTTACTTTTATAAACCATTGCTGTTTTTCTTTCTTCTAGTGCATAAAATATCTTGGATTATGAATTGTCACTTCCAAATATTGGACTGTGGAATAAAAAAAAAAAAAGATGATAAATAAGTTTTTCTAGCTCCACATCTACTCTAGAGAGGAAATATTTTTTTTCCTAATGTTACTGGGACTATAGAATATGCAAAACATTATTTAACTAAAATACTGTTACCTCCTACATCTTCTTGCTTCTTTTTAGGATTTAGAGGTATCTTGAGCTTTATTTAAGCTTAGAGGTCTCACCTGTTGTTTATTCCACCACAACTAATGAGATCTACATGGTACAGCAAATAGACTAGGCAGTCATTTTATCATTAGTATAGTATAGCAATACAATATCTCCATCTTAATATATGTACCTGAGTGCAGAAGATTCTGTATAATATTTGAATATCTTTCTGCTTTTATCTGTGCTACCTTTACTAAATCTTTGTTTCATGATTTACCATTATAGTTTTTATGAACATTCCTACATAACTTGCCTTTCTAATTGATAACACTAAATTAGAAAATAGGACAACCCCAGAGAAACTTTAAACTGTTTGTGCTTATACATATCCATTCTCATTTTAAAATAAAATGTAATTGCCAAATGTTAAATTTTATTTATTTTTTTTTATTTATTTATTTTTTTTTTTTTTAGCATTTCCTGACACTTGGAAATGTGAACTAGGGGAAGGAACTCCACCTTTGCACTTGCCATAGCTGGTGGCAGCTTGTATCATACAGGACTGCATAATTTTCGAAGGGTGTTAAGAGCTCTTGCGGGCAACACAGCTCCCGTTGCACCAAGAGGTTCTTGAGAATGCAATGAAGGAAAGTCCCTTGGATTTGTGACTCACACTGGGAGTTAGCAGGCTAACTTTAGGCATGGAGCAGATTAGGTTTTCCAGCTCACTGACTTCTCTGGAGTTGGGGAGAGAGGGAGAGGATGCTCCTTTCACAGGTCACTCAGAGCACCTAAATTCACCTTCTCTTCTGAACCACTCTGTGATGTCACCTCTGTCTGCCTTGACTGCAGCAGGAGCCTTGGGAGACTTGTCTTCCATGTTTAAAATGGGAGGGGGTTGTGCACAGACCCTTCAGGCACAGAAACAAGCACGCTCCCTCAGCTGGCAGTGGTGCCAAATCGCTACCATCTCCTGCTCGTTCTCCCAACTGATGCTGTCCAGGCGTGATGCAGAGTCTCAAACTGTGACCAAGAATGGGGCACCGCATCCTGTGCTGCTTTGCTGCCTCTCGCAGAGGATGCGCTTCAGCTCTCTGCACCGTGTTGCCGATCCCGAAGTAGATGCCACATTTCATTCGTTCACAAGAGAAATAGTTTGCTTAACATCATGCAAATGAAGTTCTTAACACTCCATCTAAAGCAGCAACACATATTTATGTTTAATGTTTTCATTCTAAAACAACCTTTCTATGCTGTGGCCCCTGTTTTACCAGCTTATCAACTGATGATTTCAAGAAACTCCTATGCTCTAATCTGACTTTTATAAAGTTATCCAACACTTTGTAAAGTTCAAAGTTTTAAGGATTTTTCTTCTGAAGAAAATTAGGGCTGCAGCAAAAGCTTGCTATTTTTCTATATTCATTCTTGGAATCTGTGGGCAGTTTGCAGTTATGACCTTGCAGCAGAAAGACTGAAGGAGAAGTTAAGACTTGTGTTAAAAATAATATTTTCTTTTCTTTACTATAGGCCCGTCCCTTGACTCGCTATTTGCCCATTAGGAAGGAAGACTTTGATTTACGAAGTCACATTGAAACAGCTGGTCACAACATAGAGACCTGTTACCACGTCTCCCTCACAGAGAAGACCTGCCGAGGCTTTCTAATTAAAATGGGAGGAAAAATTAAAACATGGAAAAAACGATGGTTTGTTTTTGACAGAAACAAGAGAACTTTTTCTTATTATGCAGGTAGGTTGCAGAATCACTACTATGGTACCTCTGTCCCTCTATTTTTCTATCAACCTCAGCTGAGTTATGAACCTGTAAGGGAGTCCTGAATAAAACTTACATTTCCATTTCATCAGGTGTTTTACACAGACACTTAGAGCTTGTGCCATCTCTTCCATATAGTGTTCAATCCTAATGCCAGGTAAGGGAGAAAGGAGCATAACAGACAAAGGGAGAGATGTTGATAAGCAAGAGTTAAAAATGGAAGATCATCATTTTCCTAGTATGCAGAATAATGGCTCCACAAATACTTCCCCAATGACAGAATGATTTCTTGCGCCCTTCATACAAGAATATAATTTATTATACTTAACATGAAAATGAAATGGAATGCTTCTGCAGTCCTGTTGCTTGATGTCCTGAAAAGTCTTTCAGGAAATTAAATATACAGGAGTAGACTTTTTGAGTTTGCCATATTTTGAGAGCCTAACGAATTTAAAATGAAGAACATGCGGTACTCTAAAGAGTTTTATGTACACTAAGTGATGTTATACAATGTCTGGAGCCATTATAAGCATTATGTTAATTGGTTATCGTGGGGTAGATCCAGAAACTTTGAATTTTAGAACATGTGTCTCTCCAATTGATGTGCAAATATACACATGGTTTGACTTCGAAGTTTCAGAGGAAGCCAGAAAAATTACTTTGTGTTCTGAATATTTATTGTTAGGAGAGGCCAGACAGGGCCATACATAGGATGGTCATTGCTAAGAAGCAGAAGAAAAAACCAAAAAACACCCAGACAGTTCAGTTTCCTTTTATGACATTACTGCTTTCCAGCAACTCATAAGGAACTTAAAATTGATGGGGGGGTTATGCATCACTCAGTCCATCTTTGTAAGACACATATTTGAATTCATTACATTCATTCCTTACATACCTACTAAATATTTCTTACTAGTTCACAGTGATACTGTGAAGAATGTCACACTTTCTTCTGTTTTGTTCTTAACATCTGGTTTATTGGTTAACAAGGCCTGTAACATACAGTAGTGTTCCATCTGGTACTGATTTTTTTTTTTCTTTTTAGTAGTTATGCTAATAGTTAACTGTTTTGGTTTTGAGTGCAGTACAGTTGCCATAATGCAATTTCAATTAACAAAGAAAACTTTTCAAAATGTCTCAAGGATGCCAGCCAACAATCATAAGTTTCATGAGGATTCTGTACCAGCTGCACAAAAATGCAGCTGCTTCTATAAGTGAGGATCCGTCTAGATCTTTAAACATATAGACAACTTCCAAAATAAATATTGATGCTGCAAATTCGCAGGAATTGAACTCTAAGTGAATATATACTGGTGTATTGTTTTAGTTCTTCAAGTGTACTGAACAAAGAATTTACCCTAAAGTCTGACAATTTAGTGCAGTGACTGAAGTGTGTGCGCTTTCTGACCTGAAGCCGTGGGGAGCTCTACAAAGGCTGTTGCGATGGGAGCTTGTGTTTGTCTGAAATGCTCTTGTAAGCAAGACCTCAGGTAGGGCTTTACAGGAGAGTTGATCACTGTTTGCTTATACTGCACAGACAGCATAAGTTGTGTAGTATTGCATTTAGCATAGTATAACGTGTGCTATAATATTGGAATCTTGTACCTCAGTACTTGTACTGGTCCCCTGGGGGCTGGCAGGGAGATTCCCAACACTATATGGTTTGGTCTCTGGGATGTCTTTTTGCCGTCATATGGAAGCTTTCGAAACTGCCTGCAGCTACCGACAGGATGTAAACTGACTTTCGTGAGTGTTCAGAATGACAGCAGAATCTCTCATGGGACTGATAAAGATGTTCTGCATGACTGTTCACTGTTAAGGTGATAGTAACTTGGGGTCACAAGGCATTATATTCCTCTAATAGAAAACTAATGAGAGTGGAAGGAAGTTTGCCCTTCAGCGTCACATGCAGTCATGATGCTTCTTAACACCCTCTGGGATTATTTAACAATTTCTCTTCCACTACAGGAAAAGGGAGGGTACTGTAGATGCTTATCTGCCCTGTATCTTTTCCTTGTGAAACATTATGGTTGTGACTCTTAAGATGTTAAGTTCAGAGTCTTGTATTCTCCTTTCCCAAATGATTCACTAGCTAATGCAGGGACAGAAGGCAATATCAGATGTCTAAAATAGTTTAGAATTGACTCCCTTAAAGTGTCCGCTTCTTTCCATTGCCTTTAAAGTGAGATTAAGTCAGCTGTGTCTCCGTCGTAGATATCAAAACTTAAGTGAGAAGACTCCCACCCTGTATTTCAGCTTTGTTGCAGTGGGATGTTGGTGCCAGAAAAACTGTACAGCTGGATAACAACCTGCTCCTTGTGAGCAGCCTCCCTGCAGTAGCTGGCCATGCTGGTGTTCTGATGCAAGTGGGGAGTTCCCTTTCACAGCAGGGGCAAACTGCATCTAATTCATTTGGCTTTTACCTTGGGTGTCAGAGTAGGAGACAATTATGATGCTGCTGCTGGTGCTCAGGAACTTTTAACCCCCCTATAAACCTTTCCATGTGTCAGAGCTCATAGAAGCTTGCCTAAAATCTGCTACCCTCACATTTGAGTAATAAATATCAGCTTGAGACTGATTATAAATGGGAACAGCCATTTTTCTAAATAAGCACAAGCATAAATTATGTTCTAATGTAAAGCTCTTGCTATCAAATTTTATTTTAAATTTGCTTATCATAACAGTTTTTCTTTGAAGGCAAACTGTAGGTCTTTCCTGTGAGCTATATGAAGTCTGGCTGGAATTGGAAGACTGGATGTATCTCAGAGACATCTGTCCTTCTGTTGGCCAATATCGGCCATAATGTTCAGACACTTCAGTGAAGGCAGTGACTTGCAAATAGATTAGGAAATTGCAAAAGCTTTATTTCCATGGAAACAAGGTGGGAAAGAAAATAACAAACCGGACTAACTAGTAAGAAAGGTTGAAGGTTTCTATGGGATTTCATAAGCAGAAATGTTAATCTGGTTACTTATCAGCTGAACATATATGAAAATGCTAATTAAGCTTGTGCTTCTTGAAGTACATTTCATTTTAGTTATCAAGTAATTTTCTCTTTTCTGTTTTAGACAAACACGAAACTAAGTTAAAAGGCGTAATATATTTTCAAGCTATTGAAGAAGTCTATTATGATCACCTAAAGAATGCATATAAGGTAAACTTCATTATTGTTGTTCTGTGTATTATATAACAGTACCCAAAGCATGGTAGCTGCTCTAAAGTCAAAGGGAGAGCTGACTATTAGGAGAAAAACAAACAAAAAACCCAACTACAACACCACCAACAAAGCATAAAAGCCTGGAGTAGAGGAAAAGGAAGATGAAGCCAGATCAGTGATTAGCGCTGGGGTTTTTTATACTGATGAAAGCAGAGGCAAGCATGTCTACCTGCCAAGTGGGATTTGCTGCAGGGAATTCCTTAGTCCTGTGGCGAGATCTCTGAAGCCAGTGGCTTTAGCAAATCAAGGGATGGCTGTACGCAGCTGTCACAGGGAGGGAGTTAACTGGTGCCCGCAGCTCATGGCACCCCCTGCCTCTCATCTGTAATTTAAATGAGCTGCGAACAAACTGAATATATCCTTGGCAGGTGGATTTGTGAAAGCCAAGGTGGTTTTGACCACTGGACACAGCAGGGGGGTAAGTTTTCTGGGCACGAAACAACAGTTTGGAGCCCTGCGCTACTGTGTAATAGTCTAGTAGAAGTATGTTGTGAAAAGTGTTTATGGTGGATACAGACACTTTAAACACACCTCTGCTTCCAGTGCTGCAGTGTAGGATGCAGTGGTACAGCATTTGGCATTTATTTTTCTCCTTCACCCCATCGTAAATCTCCCCGTAAGTAATTTCATTTGTGCTACCAATAAATGGCTTTACTTCCCTTCTTTTGATATCCTGCTTCCTGATTTATTTCAGAGTCCCAACCCATTGCTCACTTTCAGCGTTAAGACACATGACCGGATATACTACATGGTGGCTCCTTCGCCAGAAGCCATGAGGATATGGATGGATGTCATTGTCACAGGCGCAGAAGGCTACACCCATTTCATGTTATAATAAAAGGGGGCAAGAGGGCAAACTGCAATAACGTAACAGATTAAGTTAGCCATATGTAGTGAAATCTCAAAAGCCAGTGAATACTCAGAAATATCCTCCTTATGATGTGCACCCAAAACCTCGGAATGAGATAGTTTTACAAATGCATTGAAAAGGGGGGCTTGTTACTTGTTTTAGTTGGTATTTATAGGAATGAAAGAGCTAAAGCTGTTGAGAGAATCATAGTGCTCCAAAATGGATAATCAGGCAATTAAAATTACAGCATCTTGAGTCAATTATAATTTTCTACAAATTCTCTTATATGGAGAATGTCTTCAAAGTCATACTGAACAGTTTACAAATGTGTGTGTTCTCAACAGTATGCAAAACTTCTAGTAATGGAACAAAAAGGTGTAATAAGCATATATTTTAATATGCAGCATTTGGCATTTATAGATGATTAGGTGACTTTTAAAAACTTTTAGTGAAGTATTTTATAAGAATATAAACAACAAAGCAACCCTAAGGTACACACAGTTCTTGCCTTAGTAGTCAAGTATTACAACAGAGCCAAAGACTTACACGATTCCCTTATCATAATGTTTTCATATTGTTAGTTGTACCTAACTTTCTGTAAGGGGACAGTGCCAAACTCTTGAAGACTTTTAATGTAATTAAATTGTTACGATATTCTGTGTGTTCAAACACTCAGTGACACCAACTGCATGTTTAAAGTTTGAATCAACAGAAAAAGAGACACTCAACAGAAAAAGAGAAGGATAGCTTTATAGAGATGCATTTTTCCACAGGGATATGAAAATACATCTATTAAATTCCTCATAAGGAGAGCTTTTTTTAATCTTCCCTGTTGAACAGAATGAGCTGATACTAGGCCTTACAGCAATTTTCTGTAGTAAGATCCCAGCATGGTTCTGACCTTACTCTGAGCCAAGTGAATGCTCTCCTGAAACCTCTTAAACGTCAGTCCCCTTGAAGCCAGCATCAAAATCTCTACCTATGCCAAGATTTCAGGCCCAGAGAGTTTTTTTGAAGTGCGTATCTGCACAGAATAATGCTGTCAAAGAAAAGGAGACAAGTTCTAAGTATTTACACTAAGCACTGTATGAATAAGAAACGCTGAAAATTTTAAGTGGCAGAGACTAAGATTCCTAAAGCAACAAAAATACTGAGAGTGCAGTGGTCTCCCATTTTAAAATGACTCCCAAGCCCTTGAGTAATATTGCAAAAACACAAATTATTTAATTGAACTGAACCTCAAAAGAGTATCTTATAATATGACTTTAAAGAGGTTCTATTACAGTATTCAAAACTTATGTGCTATGTGGTTTGTGTAATAGAAGAAAGCACATTAGCCTTTCTTTTTTCTTGATGACAAGTTAATGGCTTTTGATGGAACAGATAAACTGAGAGCAAGATAGAATTATGTTGGCAGAATAATTTTGTTACTTTTTTTTAAACCCTGTATATGTAATGGACAAGTTGAATTTTTTTGTGGTGTACACAGGTGGTATGGTTGCTCTAGCAGGACAAACATCAGTTTTGACTTGAGTCGTGAAATAAGGGACTGTTACCGCAAGATAGTTGTTATAATCTGTGCAGATCACATCTTGTAATCTAATGATTTAAAACACTATGAGAAATAAATTGCCTTGGTTTATATAATTATTATTTTCCCTGATGTATCTTGATTTTACTCCTAAGTATGGTTATAAAGGTTTTCTAATAATGATTTTTTTTGTATCCTGCATGATGCAATGAAGGCATTTCAATAAACATTTTTAAAAATACACTTGTTTTAAATATTCACTTGCTGCTTAATCTGGAGGAATTTCTGCTTGTCTTCTAAGTAGTTGTATACAGTTGTGCGTGCAATTTTGTATTTCTTAGTAATGCTTAATCTAACAATTCCACGTGTTTCCCCATAAAACAGTTAGAGAATCATAGAATTGTTTTGATTGGATAAGATCGTTAAGGTCATTGAGTATAACCATCAGCCTGGAACGGGCAAGTCCACCTCTAAGCCATGTCCCTAAGAACCTCAAGTACACATCTTCTAAACACCTCACAGAATCATAGAATAGTTTGGATTGGAAGGGACCTTCAAAGGTCATCTCGTCCAACCCCCGCCATGAGCAGGGACATCTTCAACTAGATCAGGTTGCTCAGAGCCCTGTCCAGCCTGGCCTGGAATGTCTCCAGGGATGGGGCATCTCCCACCTCTCTGGGCAACCTGCGCCAGGGTCTCACCACTCTCACTGTAAAAAATGTCTTCCTTGTCTCTAGTCTGAATCTATTCCTGGTTAAAAACCATTACCCCTTGTCCTATTGCAACAAGCCCTGCTAAAAAAGTCTGTCCCTATCTTTCTTATAAGCCCTCTTTAAGTTACTGAAAGGCCGCAATAAGGTCTCCCCAGAGCCTTCTCCAGGCTGAACAACCCCAACTCTCTCAGCCTGTCCTCACAGCAGAGCTGTTCCAGCCCTCTGATCATTTTTGCGGCCTCCTCTGGCCCCTCTCCACCAGGTCCATGTCTCTCCTGCACTGAGGGCTCCAGAGCTGGACACAGGACCCCAGGTGGGATCTCACCAGAGCAGAGGGGCGGAATCACCTCCTTTGACCTGCTGGCCACGCTCCTTGTGATGCAGCCCATGATACAGCTGGCCTTATGTGCATTACGTTAAAAATACATATATAACAGAATTTATACTTAGTAACAGTTTGTACCTATACATACATAGGCAACCTGGAGTAGCAGGGTTTCCAGACCGGGTCTTACCAGCCTTCCGGGAGCCTCCCCTCTCCGGAATACACGTGCACCCAGGGAAACGCTCATTAAGTGTTTCCATTGGCAAAAAACTTTGGTTTTTGACCCGGCAAATAAGCGCCCGGCACTAACCACACTGACCGAGTCCGCCCGCCCACCCTCAGCGCACCCACCAACCGCCGCCCCACGCGGCGGCGCATGCGCGCTCCCGGCCCCTCCCGCCCGCCGCGAGCGAGCGCCGGTCCCCGGGCAGGCGGGAGGCGGAGCGGCGCATGCGCGGCGGCGGCCATGGCGGGTGCGTGTGGCGGCTGGGCGCGGGGCGGCGGGCGCCGTGGCGCCTCGGCCGTGGCGGTGTTGCTGTCGCCGCTGCGGGCGGCCCTGGGGCTCCCGGGTAAGGAGAAAGGCCTGGGAGCACCTGCGCTGGCACCGCGGCGCTGCTCGTCCGCCGCCGGCCTGGGAGCCCGGGGGGACAATGGCGTGTCAGTCAGTCAGTCAGTGAGAGGGGAGAGGATCCGCGTCCGTGGCGGGCGTCTGCGCCGTGTGTGTCTGCGCCGCGTGTGTCTGTACCGTGTGTCCCGGCCGCGGGGAGGTGCGTTTGCCCCCCGCTCCGTGTTGTCGCTCGGGAAGGGCCCGGGCGCGTCCCCCGGTTGGGGGTGGGGATGTGACACTCCGCTCCTCGCCGCGGGACGGCGTGTCTGACCGGCCGCTCCTGCCCTGCCGAGCCCGCGGGGGCTGCGTCGGGCGGTGTGCGCGCCGCGGGGGCGGGTGCTGCGCAAACCTGCGGCTGCGGAGCAGCTGCTCCCCCGGCCGTGTTTAGGTGGCTGTGGGCGCCTCCCGCCGCCGCTGCTTCCGGAGGAGCTGGAAATGAGAGAAAATGGGACAGTTTGCTTGCTGGGATGCGAAACGTGCCTGCCTGTGCAGCTTCAGCAGGCACCTAAAAAGCTTTGCTGGCATCCACTTATACTAGCATCCGTTTGTGATCCTCTGCTCAGACACGTAGTGCCCCATCTTGCTGTTCCAGTCTCAGTGCATGTCTGACTTGCTGAGTTTATTCATTGCTTTAAATTTGAGAGGCAACAGTTCTTCTTGATGAGGTAATAAACCTCATCTGGGGTTGCTTGATGTGGAAGTGAGTAAAACCTACTTGCCACTAAAGGTACGTATTTTGTACCTGCATAAAAACCTGAATACAGGGGGGTTTTGTTGATGTTTTTTCTTTCCATGTGTTTGGAATGGCAATGTGCTCATTACAGCTAGTTATGGAGTGTGCTCTCAGGTGCCCTGAGACTGGGTTAAGCAGCAGTGGCCTTTTTTGCTACTGTAGCATGGCCAGTTGCATGAAATGAGGTGCAGACCACTTCGCGTCCGTTATCTACCAGGGCTGCGTTAATTTGCCGCTGCTGTTGGCAGCGTGCGGGTCACAGTACTGGAGCATTCCCAAGGTTGTTCAGAAGATTTCTTTGGCTTTGACATGTAGCACTGATCTCAACCGCAGTTCCTCTTGGTCATAACACAATTAAAATGCACAGTGGCTCTGACATGACAAAAATTCCATAGCATCAAGCAAGGGT
Organism: Caloenas nicobarica; assembly: GCF_036013445.1. Taxonomy (NCBI): domain Eukaryota; kingdom Metazoa; phylum Chordata; class Aves; order Columbiformes; family Columbidae; genus Caloenas; species Caloenas nicobarica. The sequence continues at coordinate 93,820,815 of NC_088245.1, read as the reverse complement.
CCTGTGGTCTTCTGTAGCTAGCTCCTTCTGTCTGTAACTTGCTTTTATAAATACCAGCTACTACCTTGCACCCTTCAGAAATGCTTCCCTGCTCTAACCAAGGTCTTCCACTGAAATCAGGAGGAGAAATTACTGGGTAGCTGCTCAGTTGTTGATGTTTTTGTCTGTCTAAAGGGAAGTCTGAGAGTGTGGCCCCAGTGAGCCGTGCCCTTGGATTGGCTGGGGTGGGTGCTTTAGGGTTTTGCATTATTTGGTTTAGGATTGCTGCTGGTGCACTTACAGTAACTTGATAAATGTGGAATACTGGTTTGTGGAGTAGCTTAGACAGTGGTTGTGTCTTGTAGCTGCAGTTTAAACCCTGCCCAGTATCGAAACAGTTTGAGGGCGACCCCAAAGTGCTGCAGGGTAGAAAACCAGTGATGTCAGAGATGGTCATCAGGGCCTAAGGGGGAGAAAAATACTTCTAATTATTTTTCGATCAACTTTAGCACTTCTTGGTGTATCTTCTCTGTTACTGGCAGGTGAAGAAGTGAGTGGCTTACTGATAGAGACACACACAAACCAAAACTCATAGTGTGGATATGTCTGAGTAAATCTACCTTTACTGCGGCATTTGTTCCCCTTTATAATAATTAATGTATCAATAAGAAAAAGAGCTGCCCCATTGTTTCATGCAAGATGTAATGGTTTTAATCAATAGTTCAAATGGTATGATTTCTGTTAGGAAAGTGCCGAATACTAACTGCAACCTGTGTCTGTTATGCATCCACATTTACTCATGCACATGCAAGTTTAAAAACAAATAAACAAAACCCCCAAGACTCCTTGAATGTTATCTCTGATAGTGAGAAAACAGAACTCAAAGCTGCAGAACAGTTAAGTGGCGTGATACTGTTGAGGCCTGTTTTTACAGTATTTATCCAGTTGTTGTGCCACTAAGAAGCCCTGTGTATTATTTGGGGTTTCATAGCTTTTGTAACCTGCTATTGTTTTACAGCTAATCTAATAATTAAGAGTGTCAAAGTCTTAAAAGTCTCGACCAAGCTTTCAGTTTAACAAATTATTTTGCTGAGTGGTCTAATAGAGTGGACTAAATCATTGTAACACCGCTTTGTGAATCATTTGCCCTCACCCACAGCAGAGGTACAATTGACTGCTAAACTTAGGTTGAATACTGTAGCAGCTATTGAGATTCAGCATAGTTATTCATTACTAAATGTTTCCTTTCTTACTCTTTCTTTCCTTGTGTGAAAGCAACTCAATTTTTTTTATGGTTATTAATGTGAATAACATATTCCAACCTAGGGCTTGCTTTCCAAATCTGTCTGGTTTGTTACCTTGAATTAAAATAACGTTAAGTTTATGCTGATAGGAAAATTTTTCTCTAATGTAATATGTTGCAGATGTCTTCGACAGAAGCTGCACTGAACGATCGTTCATTTTTTTAATATTTGCAAAATATTTATGTTTGCAAAGTGTTATTTCATTCTGGATAAGCAGAAAAATATGAGCAGTGGAATAATGTGACCTCTTCAGCAAGAATACACCAAACCATGTAATGGCACATCTGTGCCCTATTTGGAGATGCATAAGAAAATCATAGCTCTGCAGTGGTCAACTCTGTTTCTTCTTGTAGGTTGTGCTTAATGTATTGCTCTGTATTTACGGAGAGTGTAGCTTTACTTTATCTTCTGTGCTTCATATCTGAGAAACAGACTGATGCTAAGATAGCATAGTGTTAAAATTACTCTTTCTTTTTTCAGTGTTCCTGGCAATAGTCTTTAACTTAGGCAGAAATAGCTGTTGATGATATGATTAAAAAGGCTAGCTGTTATTTATTTTGTTTGGTTTTAAACAGTGCTATTTTTGTTTTATGTTCATCATGTTGAAAAAGTTAGTCACAAGATTCGTTCCCAGTTCCCACTTTTGAACTTCCCCATTGTACATCTCCTTCATAGATCTTGTGAATCTGGGGTTTTGATGCAGATGCAGTTTTTTTGTTCAGGTTTAATTTTAATCAAAAATTTGTCACCTCATGTGCTTGTAAACTTATCATTGCACAGAGTAATTTAGTCCCAAAATCATGGTTTTTTTGCAATTCACTCTGGAAAAAAAAGTCAAGCTAAGCAGATGAAAAATCTTCCCATTGCATGTAAAATGAGTAAATATATTCAAGATGGTATAAAACATGAGGACAAATGAAGTATAGGAAGTCTTAGCATTTGACTTCAGTCAACCACTTTGCTAATTGCTGAGTGAGCTCCTTACGTGGTTAGCATTTAACGGTTTGAGAATGAATCACAGGCAGTGTTCCCTTTCAGGGTGATCAATACTAGTTAATCATTAAAGAACATAGGAGATAGTTTTTTCTTTTTAGCCAAAGTATTTTATTTTCACATAATATGCCCATATTTCCTGAATCCTAGTTTTATAAAATATTAGTATTTCTTCCAAGGTTATCGTGATGATTGTGCTAAATAGCTCTTTTCATTAGTTTGCAGGCCAAAATCATCAGTCAGCTTTCTTACTCGACCAGATCGACCAAATCTTGCATATCATAGACTAAAGGGCAGGAATCCAGGGATTATTTTCCTTCCAGGCTTTAATTCAAATATGAATGGTCAGAAAGCAATGGCCCTTGAAGATTTCTGCAACTCTCTAGGTCATGCCTTCATCAGGTAAGTTCAGAGCATTGTTCTTGAGAAAATGGAACTGGTGTCATGGATTGGGAGAAGGGGTTTTAATGAAGATATTTAAACCTTTGCATTTGGATTGGAATGCATGCTGTGCTGAACACAAGCTAAGAAGTGACTTTCTTCCATTTAAAACGTGGGCTTTCTGTTTGTAGCGAGACTGAGGTAAATCAGGAGAATGTAATCTGAAAGGAATTCAGAATATTGTCTGATAAATTTCTGTTAGTCTAGCCAGTGCTGTGTGTTAAGGGTATAGGCACAAAAATGAAAAAGAAAGGACCTGGAGTTCAAATTTTTAAAGTTACCACTACAAGCATGCTTCTTAGCTGCCAAATCTTATTAAGCTGCCTGCTATCTTCTGCGGTTTTAGAGGAACGTGCACATGCTTGGTGGTGCTCTCCTTTGATAGATGAGGTTGAATGCTGAATTTCATAAGTCTTCATATTTGAGTATACAAAGAGAATCTGTACTTAAAATACCTTTAAAATTGAAGTACTTTGTGGGTTTTGTCTGCAAGGGCAATTTTTTGTCTGGGAAATATCCTGATAAATTTGGATATTGTTATATCAGATGATAAGAGAATGCTGCATCAGTTAGTTTCATATGTTGTGTTTAAAACTCTTTTCATGTGACTTTTGATGCTAGTGATGCGCAGGACCAAGTAAGAAAATATTCAGTGTGGTATCTTGTCACCTGTTTAATTTGATTAAACGGTAGTGTTTAGTTAGCTTCTATGTTGCTGTAGACAGTCTTATGACTTTCATTTTGATGGTTACTCTTTCAGATTTGATTACACAGGATGTGGAAGTTCAGAAGGTAAATTTGAGGAGTGCACAATTGGGAAGTGGAGAAAAGATGTTCTCTCTGTACTGGATGAACTTGCTGATGGACCACAGGTTATGTTTTATTTTTAAATATAGAATGCTTTTTGTTCTTGAGGTAGAACATTAATCAAAAATACGCCATAATAGCTCTGGGCAACAGTAGCTTCTATTTAACAATTGACACCTGCTCACTTTCAAGCTGAGTGATTTGAGAGGACATATTCATAAAACCTCTTTTGCAAGCAGATAGATCACAGATTCATGGAAAAACGAGTTTTGGCAGGAGCTCCTGGAGGTCATTTATTAGCATCTCCTGCTCAGAGCAAGGCTGTCATCCCAGGGAGTCTGAGAGAACCCCGTGATGGGGGCGCGCCTCACAGGGGACAGGGAACTGTTCCAGTGTGGCACAGCCCTCTTCATGGAAAATGTGTCACCATCCCATGCTGATGCATTAATTAAAGGATTTGCAGGAACGTTACAAGTTAAGATGCTCCATATGATAAAATAGTTTAAAAAAGAGCGTCAGCAGAAGCAGCATTTGACTTCTTCAGTTTCTTTAGAAGTGACTGTGAGAAACTTGTCATGCCCTGCAACCTGGAAATACATAGTATTATGTTTAAAACACTTGTATTATGATTTGCTTTTGTTGACATCTTTCACTCCAGTGAGCCTTTACCATGTGCATTTATTTTAAGAAGGAAACATAAAGTATGGATGTGATACTGAATTGTTTCAACTCTCGTTTTGTTTACAGTGTTTCAGTCTCAGACAGCAATAACCAGCCATGCCAAACAAAAAGAATAATAAAATACCAGATCCTGTGGTGCTTACTCAGGCAAAATTTCCACTGGAGGTGACAGCAGTTCTGCCTGGGTAAGGACAGCAGGATTATGCCCAAGGATTAAGTAGTTAAACAAAATGAAAACTGATACTTTGTAAAATAAGTTAAAAAAAATCAGCTGTTTCCCGTAAAATAGCATCTTATTTTTTCTCTTTTTCAGATTCTGGTGGGCTCCAGCATGGGTGGATGGCTGATGCTTCATGCTGCAATAGCACGCCCAGATAAAGTAGCTGCTCTAGTTGGAGTAGCTGCAGCAGCAGACCATCTTGTAACAACTTTTAAGAAGCTTCCCATTGAGGTAAATGTTTTTTTTGTGCAATCTAAAAATCCATCAAACATTTAAGAAATTCTGATGTTCCAACTGTATTTTTCCTGCAAGTCTTCCAGCAAGTTTTCTGTGTTTGTGGTAGAGGTAAGCTGAAAATTTACATTAATCTAGAAGTCTGCAAAAGACTGTACTTCTATTGTGAACATTACATAGAATGTGCTTGTATTACTGTGGCATATAGGACATGAAGTCAGATACCTGCTGTTCAGCAGTCCATTAGATTTCAGTGTTGAATATCTCATATTTGCATACAAATTGGATCCTTGTGCTTTCAAGGATGGAGAAGTAGCTGCTAAAATAATTGAGGTGACATTGGATGGGATCAGTCTGACACAGGTTGTGTGTGTAGAAAGGGAATTCTTCAGATTAGCGTGTTTGTAAAGACTGTAAGATTTAGGTGGTGGGAAGTGTGTTTCTGAGTTGCTTCTTTGATCATGCCCAATCTTCAGGCAAATAAATCAGGTGTTATAATGTGACAAATAAATATGGCGATAAATAACTCATACTTTAGAATAATTAAAATGTTTTCCTGTTTTGTTTTTTACTAAGGCACTTTGTAGTGTCAGTATTACTACTTAAGACTAAGGTAAGATTCTGGAAAAGCAGTATTTAGACATAGGTATTGTGGCAAAGACCAAAATGACCGATCACTGAAAAATTCCTTGTTCCTAGGACTGTCCTTGTTTGAGGTTCAGTGAACTGACTAAAGCCAAAGAGACTTACTGTTCATGGTGGCTGTACATCTTTTTCTTCCTGACAGATTCTGACTGAGAAACTTAATTGCACTGGTGTTTCCTATGTAGCTTAATTTGCAGCAGAGATGTGCAGAGTAACTTTTGTGACATGGTAGGGGGTTTGTCTTCTCAGATGCTGGAAGGCAAACAGGGCTATACCTTCTCTGCTAATAAAAATAAACCAAGTGAAATTTTATGCCTGGGGAAATTTTACTGCATTTAGAACAAAAATAAGTTGAGGCACTCTGAAGAACTTGAAACATCTGTTTTGTTTATTCTTTGCTCTCTTTTTTTATAGGCACAAAAAGAAATAGAAGAAAAAGGTGAATGGAAGTTTCCAACAAAGTATAATGAGGAAGGATATTACTCCTTGAGATATGACTTTATCAAAGAAGCAGAAAATCACTGTGTGCTAAATAGTCCTATTCCTATAACGTGTCCGATACGACTCATTCATGGCATGAAGGATGATGATGTCCCTTGGCAGATCTCTATGCAAGTTGCTGATCGTGTTTTGAGCAAAGATGTGGATGTGATCCTTCGCAAAACTGGCCAACATCGGATGAGTGAGAAGGAGGACACAAAACTCCTTGTGAATACCGTTGATGATTTAATTGACAAGCTGGCAACACTGGCATAAGCTGTGGAGTAGCCTAAGTGCAGGAACTCTACACCTGCCTCTTTTCCATGAGTAGCAGAAACCCTGTTCTTAAAAAGATGCTGCCAGGCCTGTAACTGTCACAGTAGGAACTGAGCTTTATCTGCTCTTTCCTTACCTCTCTTTCAGAAATACGGATATTTTATTAATGCTGCATTTGCACAGACAGTCCGAAGTGTGAAGGAGTGCTGCTGCTGTGTTCAGACCCTCTCCTTCACCACTTAAAGCTTTCTTTGCAAGTTTCCTACACTTTTGTACTGAAATGCTGATGCATTTTTGTTACTGTTGGCCTGTATGGTAAAAGTTTAATTTCCTATGTCTTTGACACCTTTTCAGTATTTTCCTTTTGCTGTAACATTCTTGCATCCTATGTCTGAAACCATGTGCACAATGCAAAATTCAACTGAAGTGTTTACTAACATCATTGTTAATTAGAAATAGTGAGTAACATGAGGTATAATAAACAGATTTCAGATAAATTATTATGTTGTTCTTAACTACTGTTAAAAAGTGGAAGGCACACCCTGATGTTGTGCTTGGGGTACTACACAAGGAAGAAGTTAAATTCTTAAGAACACAAGGCATTGAAGTGCAGATAGAGCTCTTTTATCTGTGCTTGTTGGTAGAGTTTATGTCCTCGTCTCCAGGCTGTCTTTTTGTAAGAGTTAATTGGTGGGTCTGCTATTAAGGGAACAACAATATAATTTTGGTGTAAACTGAAACTGGATCAATACAGTGACTCTTTTATAGTAACTTCTTTAAAGGGGGGAGTACAGCACCCCAGGGCATCTCTGCCTCTTTTCTGTGACTTGAGAACCGTAGATTAATAGAAATAGTGTCTTCTGGTGTTGGGAATTTGAGAAGCATGAGTGCAAGCCTGAAAACTCGAAACTTTATGGCTGGATCATTCTTCTAACGTAACTCCATAGAATTTAATAGTAAATGGATTTAATTGCAAATGTGACTATTGCCTGGATTTTGTCCAAAAATGTGGTGCCATTCACACACTTAGAGGGAGAGGCGAACTTAAGTGAGAGGCTGGAATTAGTTCAGGCTGCCCTTAATATGAAACGTCAGTCAAAAGGATATAGTTGTTTCTGACTTTATTATTTTAAGTAATAAATGGCATCGCTGTTGCTACCTTAAAAGACTTAAGCTCCTGGGGATAGAGTTATTTCTAGAGAGTTTGTCATTTTCAGTTTTAGCATTGTCAGTAGGAGTACACTGTGAGTAGAAGCTTGTTGTATAGAGCTTTACTGTAGAGGTAGTGGGTTTTAATTAAAAAACAAACAAAAACCAAATGAGCAAAAACCTAAAGCAAAAAACCAAAACCAATAACAAAACAAAAATACTCCTAAATTTCAGATGGGTTCCTGTGAAGTACAGTTTTATTTAGGCTTCAATACTGCAAAAACCAAGAAAATTTGTTGTAAAAAATTTGAGTTCTGATATAAAAGTAAAAAAGATGGCTCAAGTTTAGATGCAAAGCTTCTAGTTCAAGTCTACTAATTCCCTAACTCAATCTAGCTCAGGATACTTGTTTGAGGAATTACAACATTCTATGGAATCTTGTTTCCAAGTATTTCTGTTTCTGGAACAGACTTTTTTCTGTCTCTATGAATATGCGATTCATTACTTTATTAAGCTTTAAAACCTCTTGAATGTGTGTTTTAATGTTGAAAAAAATCAGCTCTGATAATTTATGCAAAGTGCTCAGCCACTTCCATTCCTGAAGGTTGAGCTATGTTCATGTTTATGTATTGTTAAAGAGTTGTTGTCTTTATCTGTTTTCATGTGACTTGCATCTGTTAAAACCTGAAAAAGACATTTTGTGTGGTTTAAAGACACAGTCAAATCAAAATTAAGTTACTTCAAATTTTTCTGCTCTTACCTTACCTAGGACATTTTTTTAATCCGCTTTTGTCATGTCTTAGATTGTTTTGTCTCTTAATGGAAGAAAAAGTTGAAAAAAAGAGTGCAGTAATTCCAAAGTAATTGATTTTAATTAAGACCCCAAATTACCTCTTGTGATAGATGTACTTTTTGTTCACACGTATTAAAGTTATTTCAGTAACTGAAAAGTTTTGAGCTATTTTTTTTTTTTCAGTTGGGAGTTATACCTATAAACATTCCATTAACTGTAATATTTCAGACATGGAGAAGTCTTTAGATGTCTGCATAAACTGTAGCTCTGTATTTCTCTTGAAAGAACTGCATTGTATTCATTCAAAGCTTCACCTTAGCCTTTATTAAATAATTGATATTTTATGGGTAAGGTATTTTTGTTATAATGCCTTAGAGCAAGATAGCTGAAAACAAATGCGAAGGGGAGCAGCTGTGTGAGCAATTTTCAAGGCTTTTTTTTTTTTTCTTGTTTGGTGCTGGTTTTGTTTTGTTATTTGTTTTCCCCATTCTGCTGTAGAACATCAGGTGGGAGAAGACAGCATAACAGGATTGACACAATTGTTGAGGATACAAAACTGCAGCATCAGTTGCTCGAGCCACAGCATTACTGAAACTTAATCCTAGGGACGTTCTTTTTTTATTTGTGTGCGCCACTTGTTTTGTAGTTCTGTTTTCCTTCTCTACTTGCAAAACAGAAATTAGTAGCATTTACATTACAGGTAGACACAAAAATTGTGATATACAGCACAAATGCAAAGGCAGACATGATACTTTCTTTACAGAGACAGTATTCCAGATGGCATTTTGAGACTCAGTGAATGCCAGTGCACTGTGTTCACTTACCATTTTCTAAATTTAGTCTATATTCCTTAAACGTGAAGAGGCGTCTTTGAGGTAGACCTTCTGCAGTCAGACTTTTTCCTCTAACTTTGCCACGGTAGTTCCATTGGTGTTTCTCTTCGCAAGCATGGCATTTTCTTTGTGCTCGTGCTGAAAATTACCAGCATTTTGATGATTGTCAACTTGGTGTGTTCAAATGCCTGAAAGAAGGTGTAGGTGATAAGCAGGGAGATTTACATCCTACCTGTGACTCGCTCTTGACCTATCAGGAAGCTTTGACATTCTTGAATAGTGTCATATCTGCATATTACAGTGTCATTCTGATTTTATTCAGCACTATGTTTTGTCCCTTGAGTTAATGCCTGTGGCTTCTCTTTTGTCTTTGCCAGTCGATGCCTAGGGATTGAATTGTTTTCGATATTAGTCATGTTTAAAAACAAGTATTTCTTTCCTCTGTAGAACTACTATATTAAATTAGTGTATTACGTATTTGGAAAGTTCTGCATGGTGCAAATTTTTTAAATCTTTTGTAATTAATCCTTATGTTCTTTTTTTAAAAAAAAAAATTTTTTTGGAGGGGACTTCTAATTTGCTGCCAAATGCAGAATACGCTTTGTGAATATCTAACCAACAGCTACTCAACAATAAGTTTGATTTGCACAAGATGATCAGTGTCTTATGCTTTTGAATTTAGCAACTCGGTCTTGTGCTGCCTAGAGGGGTTGGTTTTCTCTGGATACCTTGATCTACACTTAAAGATTTTCAGTTGCACTCTTCACTGAAGTTGTTAGTGTTCTCATAGCCTTTCACTTTCGGCAGGTCTGAAGATGGCTTCTGGGCTCGTCTGCCACTGCATGTAGTACAAGCGAGTTGGGGTTGACGCTGCCGTCGCAGCACAAGGAAGCTCTGGACGCTGACCGAGCAACGCAACTGCTTGTGGTGTTGATTTCGATCAAACGATACCAGTTGAATAGGCACCTTGAGGTACTTATCTTGTATATAATGCTTAAACTTCATAACATTAACTCCTGCGGAGGAGTTATTAAAGTTTCATGAGTAAATAACAAAAAGCTTTTACAGCTGGGCACGAAGGTTGATTAGCATGTTGTACCAAAGAAGCAGGTAGCAGTTTTCCTGAAAAAGGAACAAAAGCGTTGCCAGCTGACCTCAACTGTCCCTAGTCCTTACCAACATTTTCATTTCTGATCTGTTGGAAAGTCAAACTACTTGAGAAAACTTGTGAAATAAACAATCCTGGTTTCTAAAAAAGTAGAAAATGGTGAGGCTTGCTTTCCTAAGTTTGGGATTAAAGTCTCCAATAGACCAGTATGTTGAAAGAGTCTCAGAATCTTGTTCAACTTGTTTCCTAATAAACAAGTGCTCTTATTCTGTGTATATTGAGCTGTTCTAGTCAAGTATTCTATTCGTTCTGTCTCTTTTGTTGTTTGGCTTTGTACTACACACTTCGACTTTTTTTTTTTCTTTCAGTTAAATGCTGTTAAGTATTTCATGTAGTTTCAGTTTAGCTAACTTATTTTCTTTTGCATCGACACTAAATACAAACAAAGCAGTGTTCAAAAAAAAACCCTAGCTGGGTAGGCCTTAGAAGAACTGCCTCCTGCTGTTTCATTTTTATGTTAATTTTGATTACGTGCTCACTTGGACACACTGTTGTTCATTGGGGCTAAGTGATTTATGGTGCCATGCTTTTCTTATAAAATTAAAATGTGCTTAGAAACTTTCAACCAGCTCTGTGTCTGCAGCTGCTCAGGTGTTTTCAATGTTCTTGTCATAGTGCAATACAGAGTTGAAACATTTTCTGAACCGGTGCCTTGGTCAGAGCTACTACATTAGATCTGTGCTTGTCATTTCTCCTTGGTCCCTATCCCCTGCTCTCGGGGGGAGGGAAAAGTGGGAGGGAAAAATCACATCCTGGGGAATCATGAGATTTCAACTTCTCAGTTTTGCATGTTGTGTTTTGTTTTAAGTTATGTTAAAGGCTTCCCTGGAAATAGAAGAGGATTATGTGTTTCACCCATCTTTTAAGATCAGCGGTGTCTGCTTTGAGCTGAGGTACAAATTCAGTTAGATATATGAGAATGCAGAACTTCACTAAAGCTTGGTGAAAGCTCAGCAGCTGTGTAAGGAATGCACACAGAAACATCAAAAATCAGTGTGCACTCTCGCCCTTCCATCCTTGTTCTCAAGCCCAGCGGGGACAGGAAAGGCAGGGGGAACTCAGCTCTTTCTGTGTAACAGCAGGCAGCTTCCTACAGACATGGTTTTAATGCTGCTGTGCGTGTTGGTTTTCTCCTGGGCAGGTGTTTTCTAGGAGAAGAGGTTACTGTTAATGGCTGGGAAGAAGAGATGGAGATGAAGGACAAAAATATACTGCTCACAGATTTACTGCTTATAGGTCAGTTTATATAGCTCAGATTTACTTGTGACTATAGGACCTCATCGCTCTTCAGTATATATTTGCCTAGAACAGAAGAATGTTAGTTACAGCCTTGGCCATGTTATGCATAAATCTAAATTACAGGACCTATTGCAGTCTAGTTGCAGGCTTAACCTTGTATTTCTCTTTGAAGTCCTGCATATGTATGTTATATGGTCCAATGCTTCTATTCTGTTAAAGAGAAATGAGCGTCCTCCATATGACACAGTAATTGTAGCTTGTGATCTGCTCACGAGCGAGCAATAAACCTGTTCTCAGCCTGCTGCAGTGTCTTGTTTAGTGTTTGGCAACGAACTTCGGCTAGCTCTGCATTTATATTTGGAAAGAAGAGCAAATGACAGCTGCTAAAACTTCCAGTCCCTTGGTTCTGAAATGAAAATCCAAATTTAAAATGTTTTTAGGCTAGCACGTGAAAGGTTGTGTTCTTTTTGGGCCTCCTGACCTGCACCATGTTGTCCACTTTCCTCCCACGTGGCAACATGAGAAGGTCACTGCTGCCGGTCGGGGTGGAAGCAGGTGCTGGGGTCTGTGGCGAAGGTATGCTGGGCAGCAGCACGCATTGAGGTTGGAGTGATGCAAATGGCCTGTCGGGACTTTGGTCCTGGAAAAGCCAGCCCTGAAGGACACTGGACAACAATAACAAGCAATCGGACAATGCCCTTGGACACATGTTGTGAATTTTGGGGTTGTCCTATGCAGGGACAGGAGCTGGACTCGATGATACTTGTGGGTCTCTTCCAGCTCAGGTCATTCCATGATTCTGTGACATGGGCTGCCTGGGATCAGGTCTGGGCGTCAGGAGAATCGTCTCCTTTGCTTCTGTGTTGAATGTGGTTTACTGGCAGAAGGTATGACAGGGTGTGCTGGTCCTTAGGACAGTAACTCTTGAAAATGTCCCAGACAGCAAAGCTAAATCCCTTAATTATAAGAAGTAGCATTTATTTAGTTAGGGGATTTGATCTTGCTTCTATATTTGTAAGTCTTGCTGTCTGTTTTGACCTATGTTTCAGTAAAACAAAGATGTTACTTCTTTTCTGTTCTTCTTGTAAATGTGTATTGCAAAGCATAATTTTCAAACCAAGGTACTTCTGTTTTTACCGGGGACACACAAAAAATTGATACAATGAAATGTTTTGGTTTTCTTTCAAGGACTTTGTCAATCAAGCACAAGACTTAAAAGATCATGAGAATTAAAATGTGCAATTTACCTCCAAGGTCATCTTGAATATCGGGAATGCTGGCAATTATATCCATGGGAATTGGTTTCCAGTGGTAAGTGGTTAACTCTTTCTGCTGGCAAGCTGCCTAGAAGGTGGTCAATGACTTATGAATCCCAGAAACCCGTCTGGTCATGGCAGCTTTAGGAGCCACCTTGTTCTGCAGACCAGAACCATTCTGTTCTGTCCCACAAATAGGAAGGTCCTTCCTTCCTGAATTTGCTTTTAATCCCGAATTTGAGGTGTTCGAACTATGAACTTGCTTGGGGCTTAACATTTTCAGAGCTGGCAAGTAAACCCTTTTGCAGGTGACAGACAAGATACTTTCTTAAATTAGCACTTTTTGTCTTCAAGGCTCTCTAGATTTTAGATTTCAAATGAATGAGGAAGTCAGAATTTTTTAAATTAATGTTGAGCCCTGTTTGCACAGTTAAAAAGATGGCAATATTCCAATAGCCTTGTTTCCCCTAGTCTGACTCGTTCTCTTGTGTGGAACATCTCCACATGTCTTTTGACAAACCAAGGCCTTGAATAAAACCAAGGGTCTGCAGAGCACTTACCTGGCCTGGCAGCTCCCTGAAAAAGGCCCTGTACTTGCACTGAGCTTGTGTCAAACCTTGGCGTCCTCCCTGCAACTCTAGAAAATGTGGCATCACGACATAGGCGTATATGAAAGGACATCTTTCAGCAGCCCTTCAGAAGTTTATTTGTGAAGGCAGATGCTGTAAACTGGTTTACAGCTTTTGAAAATTTCTTGATTTGTTTGTTTGAACTTAGTTATGAAAGGTCCATTATTGCACAGTGGCAGACCTGGGAAATGGAGCCTGGACTTCCCAGTTTTTCTAATTGCTGGATAGCTTTATCTGATGGGCCTTGACCCAGCATAGTTTGAAGACAGTGCTTTGGGATGGCTGAAACACCAGACTCTGAGGAGTGAATTGCCAAACAGTGAATCTAACAAAGGGTAAGGGTTGCTCTGTAGCAGGATAAGTTTTAGTTCTCCCTCTATGTTCCAGTTTGAAGACATTGAAAGCTATCAAGTTACCCTCGATCTAAACATGGGTAGTGAGCTAATTAATGTTGGTTTTGTTGTTGTTGGCAGCATTTCTTTATAGATTTATGATGATTTTAAGTTAATGGGGTAATATTTTCATTATCTGAAAGCATAAGATGAGGCATGGTGCTTACAGGCATTAAATCTTACTTCAAGTCTTCGCGTTGCATCTCTACTTATTAAAGAGTTGTATTTTTAGTTGTTACTTCCAATCTTGTGTTACCAAGAAAAATAAGAGGACAAAATCCATTGGAAGAAGCAGGTGAAGTGTTCCAATGATATCGCTTTTGCTGCTGAAAACCTGCCCCTTCTACATCACATCTCTAGCCACCAGGCTTTAGTATGCCTCCATCCATCAGAAGGAACTTGAGTTCCTTCAGTTCTTTGCTTTGTAGCCGCATGTGCTTGCCATTTCTTAACTTCTGGTTTTGGTGAGCTAAACAGATAATCCTCCTGAAGTGATTACTGTAAAGGCTCTCATTTTCAGTCCTGTGGTTACTGGAGCGACTATTTGAGCTTCGTTTTTCATATTTTTCATACTTCATTCTTTCACTACTTTTTCCAGAGAGTGATCATCAAAACTGGATATGATATTCCTATTGCTGTTGCACCTACCATGTTTTATTCAGCCAAGCCCTTCCATCACAGCGTCACTCAGAATCTTTGCCCACCTCCTTGGCTTCTGTCACCTTCTGCATTTTTTTTTTAACATCTGCTGTTTCATAGGACAGAGTGCTACATTCTGAAAAGCACTTTTGTGACGATGGCTAGACTTTGGCTGCAGTGAGACACATTTTTGCCTGCTTTCAGGTAGACTGCTTTCAAGGAGTCTTCTTTATCTTTGTTGTCTACTCATCGCAGCATGAATGACCTGCGATTTTTCAATTATGGTCATATTATAGGACCTACTAGTTAGCCAGCTTTAATCTCTTTAATGTGTCATATTGTTTCAGAAACAGTTTAGTACCCTAATCAACATGTCGTGCAGTAACTAACTCTAACGTATTGCAGAGCTTTTAGTAAATTGCATCAACACTATCGCTTTTTAAAAGAAATTAATTCCATTGTTTTCCCCAGGATTGATGACACAGCAGCAGCCTTGTGATTTGATTACTTGTACTTTGGAAATATTGGTTAGGAGGCTGGCATTTTTCCAATCCTCTGCAGCTTTCCTGGTTTTCAAAGCCTTATTAAAAATTGATATTGATGGACAAGCTTGCTTTTCAGCTTTCACAGTATGGAATGGTCCCTCGAGAACACGTTGCATATCCAACATCTGTGAAGGGGCAGACCTCTGCTGTGCAGATTAGGAGAGTTAAATTACCCATCCCTGCCCTCAAGTTAGGAAACAGGGTCAGAGGCTGATGTAAAGATGGGCAGCTTTCATGAAATCCCATTGCTAGTGAGCGCTGAACACCCTGGTGTGACCATAAACAGCCAAGCAACCTAGGCAGCTCCCTTCTAAACAGAAGAACGCAAAAGGATCCAAAGGTAAAAAAATAAAGCTCCTTGTTCTTTATGGGACTAGCCAAAGAGCGTTAAGGCCCAGCCCTTGATTGCTTGTATGGAGAGGACGTTGTGTTCATGTACCGCCTTTTTCTGTCACACTTGCACTTTATTCCTTCTCTGATCCCCAGGCTGGATTTGCAGGCTCGGGTCCTGCGCGTTTGCTGTGCCTTCAGCAGCGTGTTCGCTGGGATGGAAAACGCTCAAGCGGTGGCCCTGTCACGTAGCATGCTCTGAGTTATGCAATCAAATATTTCGTAGAGTTTTAAAACTACCAGTGCAAAGAAGAGAAAGCACTGAGATGAAATGCCTGTGGAGCACAACAATGAATTGGGTCATCTATTAAATTTTTCATCTCTTGAGTCTGCTCTAGCCGAGCAGCATCTGAAGCAGTATAAATCTGAGAATTCATGGTCTTAAAATGAGAAGGTAAGGGATGAAGAGGCCATTATGAGATGGATATACAAGGAGCTGTATTCCTTTCGCCCCTCTTTTTTTTTTTTTTCTTTTTAAATGCAGCAGGAGGGCTTTGGTTGGCAAAGCTGACTGTGTATCCACCTCAGTTTTATCAGCCTCCTTTCATATCAAGCTGGACATGAATCATTTGCCAATTTCATAGCAGGGTAGGTAACATGGTATATGTGAAAGACATTTGACAAAGTCTGGTACAACTCAGAGAGGAGCAAAATGATCTTATTTGATAAAGGATAAATCTGTACAAATCAGACCAGAAGAAAAGTCCCTTGTCTTAACTCTCCTCTCCCACCACTGCAGTGGTATAATCAAAATTTAAACTACTATACAGGGGCATAACTCCTTTGCTATCACTGGAAGTGTGCTGACTCATACCAGCAGAAAATAAGATCTTTGTGCTTTATAGTAGATTTGCTAGTTTTTGGTGTTTTCCCCTTGTTTTTAGTGGCTCAAGTTGTTTTCTCGCAACACTAATACACTATTTGATAGCCTAATACATGCTAATGATAGTGATAAAATATTCTACTTCCTTGACTTTTCGTCCAGTTGTCCCCTTGCTGAAACTTTTTATCAGCACTTGAACAGGGAAGAGGAGAAATTATTTTTCACGCTCTAAGCCTGTTAGCATCATGATGCAGAACAGGGAAGAAAGAGGTTTTGCTTCTGCTTTGTGCTGAAAAATAAACTAGATGCGTAGTAATTTACATTATCTTGTTTAACAGGGTGAATTCTGGTGTTTTTAACACTCTGGCACCAGGGTGCTCGGTGCAGTTTGGGTTGGTGCAGACGAGGTGGGGCACAGCCGAGCCTGCGGGGTGAGCAGCGCATGAGGAAACGTGCATGGAAACAGGCTGCAGATGGGCGAGATGAACAGGCTCCCCGGGCTGTGGCTGAGGAGGTAGGCCGCTTTAATGGCTCTTAGCAACGCCCCTGCTCTGACCCTCCTTGCGTGTGAGGAAAATCAAATCAATACACCGCTCTTCAAACCACGATGCTGCAGCAGCAGCAGGGCATTGTGGCAGCCTTCGGCTCTTCAATTCACTAAGGCTTTTCAGTTCGCTGATCTCTGGATATCCATCCCTGCACCTCTCCTGAGGGAAACCCTGACTGCATCTTAATTGGATTGCTTGAGCTCCCATGTACAGCCTTCTTCTTATTAGCAAGTATTAGGTAGGCAATTTTAAAGTGCTTTTGGATTTGCAGGCAGCTTTAACATTGATCTGAGGACTCTGTTGTATTCTCTGTGAACAGAGCAGAAGCCTCTCTTTAAAAGCCTGCTCTGTTTTAAATTTTGCTTGTCTTCTGTTTTTGTGGTTGGGCAGGGGCGATTTCTGGTTTTTCCTTCTCTTTTTTTTTTTTTTTTTTTTTAAGTGCTGTAGCTGATTTGTGCTTTTGGAAAACGATATTCCCTTGTTGATCCCTCCCCTGTTCTGCAGAACAGCTATAACCGGTGCCATGCAGTTACTTTCAGTGTTGATGAACATCTGTTCAACTGTCTAACGTATAGGGCAGGCTGCTCACTCTTTTATTCTTTTATTTTCTGGTGCGTACTTCAAAGCTGCGAATCAGGATTCTCTACACACTAAGTAAATTCTGCTTTGGTTCCAGAGATGGCTAACAGAGGACCAAGCTATGGCTTAAGCCGAGAAGTTCAGGAAAAGATTGAACAGAAATACGACCCGGAATTAGAGTCTAGGCTGGTGAACTGGATTATTGTACAGTGTGGAGAACAGATAGAGCACCCTCCTCCTGGAAGGCAACATTTTCAGACCTGGTTGATGGATGGAACGGTGAGTGTTTTGTCCAGTTATGTACTTGTGTGTGTTGATATGCACAGTGTTCTTCTTTTCTGTCTTCATCTAGCTAAATTGGTCTGAGCTTATGGCCAGTGCAGAAATGTATATCTTTGTATCTGATTTATTTCCTTTTGACCAGGAATCTTAATCTCGGAAGATAATTACTCTACTAGTGCACTGGGAATAGTACAGCACTTATGATTCTTATGAGTCATGCATGTTATATATGAGTATGATTCATTCCTTCAGCACCTTTTCTCATACAGTTAAATGAGATCTATTCTAAAATCAGATTAATACTTTTCTCTTTAAGAAATAACCAGTGTTGACAGGAAAAGGTGAAGAGATATAGAAAATTTGAAGGGTTGGATTATGTCGTAACTGTTTTCTTCTTGGGAATAATTCTGTAGCTAAGCCATTGTATTCCATTGGTTTATTGAACAACAGGCAGATGCTGCTGTTTGCAGTGGGCTGTAAGAATACGCTAATCATTGAATCTCTGCCAAAGTGACTTTAACAATATTTCAATTGACGTTGCTTATTTTTTTGGCTCGGGCATGTGGTTTCTTCTCTGTCAGTTGTTATGTAACCTTTACCAGTGATTGCTTTGTTGTTTCCAGCAGATTAGGATTTACATGGTCTGGCTATTGCCATCAGTTGATGAAAGCTTTAATGCATTTCTGATATACTTTGATTATTATCAATTCACTTTTTTGTTTTTAATTGAAGAAATTATGTCCCTGACAGAAACTGGCCAGGTCAAAAGCATTTTGCAGCATCATTTCTTGTGCAGAAATTGCCTTCTAGTTTAGTGCCTGTTTTCTAATTTTCTTTCTGTATTTATCTCTCAGCTGTTATGCAAGTTAATAAACAGTTTACATCCAAAGGGAAATGAGCCCATTGCAAAGATCTCTGAATCAAAAATGGCTTTCAAGCAGATGGAACAAATTTCTCAGTTCTTAAAAGCTGCTGAAATCTACGGAGTAAGAACAACAGATATTTTCCAGACAGTGGATTTATGGGAAGGTAAAAATAATAAACTGGAAGTCAGCTTGCAGTCTTCATTTTACTTGCTTTGATGTTTTGTAATGGTGCATTTTGTCTAAGGCATATTCTCTAATGTAATTATCTTTTGTTTCTGTTTTCCTTACCTCATTACCATGTTCTTCCGGTGGTACGTTATCTCCTCTGAGGGATTTATATTGCACTGAGGGCATAACATAGCCTTTCCAAGCTCATGTGTTATCCAAAAGCCCATAATTCTGATAGAAGTCCACAGACCTAACAAAGCGAATGTTCCCTATGCTAATTATTTCCAAGTAAATAGCTTCTAATAGCAAATATGGAAAGCCTTTATTTTCTGTTAGCAAGATTTTATTGCAGTTTTCAAATTATAAGCAAAGCTTAAATTAGAGCTATAAAATGCATTTCCAGGAGCATTTATGCTTCTGTGGATCTTATGAGGGCTCATTTATGACTAGCAAGAAGCAAAACTCACTGTTAACACCATGTTAGCTGAGCATCTCTCTAAGGATACAGTCTTTTTAGGGAGGTCACTATGGCAACAGCAAAAAATTTCAGAGTGCCCCTGTGGTTTTGCAGCAACCCAGGTGAAGGCTATCTCCATCCCATGCTCGAAGTGGAAACTGCGTGTTCCAGCTCCTGAAGAGCTGAGTCACTTGTGCATTCGTCCGGCTGGTTTTTCCCACTTCTGTGGTGATGCATCTCTTCCTGGTGCTCTCACCAAATACACTGTATATCCTGCATCTCTCCGGACGAGGTGATGAAAAACGCTTTGTGTGAGGGCTCAAAACAGGGACAGCTGCAGGGTAGTGAAAGGGTCAAAAATCTGCCATGAGAATGAAAGAGTGCAAAGAGGAAAGCAATCCATTGAGAAAGCTGGTCATATAGTTTGTGAAGGAACACACATGGAGTGAAAAAAGTAGGGTCTGTTTTCATAGGCTGTTAGGATATGTGGAAGAGATTACTCCTCTGAAGGACAGCTTAAGGAATGAAATACCAGGGGACTCTTTGCAGATGAGTTAGAAGGGAAGGATATACTGGAGTTACTGGGACCTGTAACGTTCTCAGAGTGCCACATTTGCTTGACAAATCCTGCCTTTGGGCACGAGGGCAGGTTTGCTTCTTCCAGTTCAGTCTTTAGGGTTTCATCCAAGCTACCTTTAAATATCTTAAATGAGGGGGTTTTTTCTTCCCTGAAGTAACATCTTCCCCACCTCAGCCTAGCTGATGCTGAAAGAGAAACTCCACCTATCTTGCAAGGGATGATAATAGCTCATTTCAGATGCTATTCTTTGCAGTCTTCTGCATCCCATAAGGGCTTCACACCATACAAGTGAAAGTACGGTACATTGATCCTCAGGATGTAAAGGACTTGCTTTGAAGACAAAAAGCTCCTAATGATGGTGGCGCTCTCCTGATTTGTCTTCCTTTCGCACACCACCTTTTTGCAACAGAAATAAGGAAAAAAAGCTAGCAATTTCCAGAGGACAGGAAATCAAAACACAACCCACAACCTAAGAAGGAGACATACAAGACTTTTCTCCACTGTTATTTTAGGATTTCCCAAAACTCATCTATGTCTCCTCACTTTCCCACTCTGTTTTCATCTCTCCTGCTGCTCATTTCAGTGCTGAGATGAAACAGTATGTCTCTCCAGCAGTGAGTCACTGCAAGCTTTTTGTGTCTAGCTGTAACTCTGACCTCTAGCATCTGTGCTGCTTCGGGGCTGAACCGTCTGAACCTGGATGCATTAGCTGGACAGAAAGGACAGTCTTTTTCCATTATTTCATAATTACAGCACTCGTAAGCTTCAGGCCATAACCTCTTTAGAAAGAGAGGAGATGTCAATATATGTTTACAGGGAAAGAAAAGTATGTGTGACTGAAAAACAGCTTTTCTCTGGTACTAATTGTTTTCCGAGAGCTTTTGCTTTGAAATTCTTAGTAATGATTAACGAAAACGTTTTAGGATGCAATCTGCTGTTGTCTTTTTCAAACTCACTCACTCCATCTGGTGCTTTTTTCTTCATCTCTGCACCTTCTTGGTCCAGGAGAAGTATCGCCTCTTTTTTGGTCCTTTCTTACATAAATGTACTGTGCTGAGTAGCTTCCCCTAATCCATGCCTAATATGTTATGTTCGCTGTTTTTTTACAGATGCCTCCCTAGTGTATTTCCAGGCAGGCAAGAGGCAGCTGTACCTCTGGCTACTTGTTCAGCCTTTACAAAACAGCATTTCAGGAGTACTCTGCAGAGCAGTTCTCCATCTTTGGGTTTGACCCTTCCCCTTTCTGGACCTGGAGAAGAAGGCCTCCCTGCCAGCTTTCCCTTACCACAAGAAGTGACCAGCAGCCCCTTCCTCCTTGTACAGGCAATGCCAAGATCCTCTACAAGGCTGTGCTATTCCAAGCATGCTGTAGAGGAGACTGAAGATGCAGAAGAAACACTGTCAGTGTGGGTCCCTGCAGCGGGATTTGGGGAGGCTGGAGCTGGGTGCCAGACAGGTGGCCGATGTGGCTGTCAATGAGCAAGGGCTGGAGCTGAGGGAAGGCACTGACCGCAGTTTTCTGCAATGCCAAAGTCAATCCTGGCTTCAGAGAATGCAGATTATCCCTTCTGTCAGGTGGCTGCAGTGTTAGGTGACTTTCTCAGTAGAGATTTTAAATTTTCCACAGCCCTTTTACGCTGACCACCGAGCCCCTTGTGTCCTTTGCTGGAAGAAAAAAATGTCACAAGATCACACGGATTTGGGATCTTCCCTCACCCGCAACGCCCCTCATATGCAGCAAGGAGTCTCTGCAAAGCAGGGCCATGCCCGTGGCTTTGTTTTGTCCCATGGTGGTCGGCTCCCACTGGATCTTTTTTTCCCCTGCAGCGTCTCCCACTCACCGCTGCCAAATAAAGCGGAGCTGAGTGCAGAGCGTGGGGGGCTGCCAGATGGCTCCCTCAGCCCATCCTCATACTTTGCTACCCGCCTTTTGTTTCTTTTTTTTTTTTTTTCCCCCCTGTGCTTGCTGTCATTATTTGCCTCATTCACTTTTAAATCTGTCTTCGCATCCCTCTTCATCCCAATCAGTCTCCGCACTCGTCGTTATACGGGAGTCATCCCAAGGACGTTGTATGCGGCATCTGCTACAGCATATGGTACATCTGCTGCTCCGGGGAGCTTGGGGTGCTTCTGCCTCGTGCTCCTCCGTGTGCGCCTGTGTACATGCCTGTGTGAGAGGTCGGCTCTTCAGCTGCCCTCTTGAGCAAGGACCCCATCTGATGCAGTTTGCATTAGCGTAAAATAGAGTAAAACGAGGATTCTGGATGGCTGACAATTTATTTTCAGAGCAAATGGTCCCCTTGCAGATAGGACTGCCATAAACTTTAATAGGCTGTGTGACAGCCACAGTTGGAAGCTGCTAGATGTTTTCAGCTTCAGGGTGTCTTCGTTACCTCAGCCAGTGTGTTACGCATTTAGGTTTGTGTGAACTGAAGGCCTGAGCTGTGTCTGCCAATAATCAGGGTGATGCATAGCACAAATGCAGAATGTGCAACACTCCAGCTTGTCTGCAGCAATTTGCATTAATATTGGTCAGCTGGAGGTATTTCTGAATTCTGTTGTCATGATGATGTCTCTAGTAGCTCATGTTTTTAGGAATTACTTATCCCATGTAAAGAACTTCTAGTCAAAATGTGCTAACTAGGTACATGATTTTAAGAAAGAGGAAGAACTGGAACAGAGAGAAAGGGAGAGGAGTCACAGAAACACTTATGGAAGGGTTTCAGAAGAAGGGAGAGGCAAAAGGCAGATTTTCAACAACTTACCACCTCACAAAATTTGAAATAAGTGCTATAACTCATTTTTGTTAGGAAATGTTCCGAAAGTTATCGTATCTGGATTGGGTAATGAGTTAGAGTCTGTCTGGCCCTGATGTTGTTATGTTCCTTGCCCTTTTTACTGAAAGTGACGAAGTGCAGGAGAAGAACTAAGAAAAAAAATGAGTGATCTTAATTTTTTTAAAATGTCTATGTCATTTTTTTTTAATTCACTGAAGGAATCAACAAAAGCTGTTGACCAAAAACGAAAATGTATTTATTATCTTAATTTTGGAAGGATAAACAGGAAAAGGGGATAACATTTTAAAATGCAAACCTCTATTGAAAATGAGCCTTATATTTCAAAGGAGTAAGGCGCCCTCTTGGAAACTGGGTGAATTTTCAGCCAGGTGAAAGGCGTGCCTCTAAGCAAGTGTTAGGCAACTTCACCCTTCCCAATACAGATGGGATAAATTATCCCCTGGGAAGCTTTTCTCTCTCTGTTGTTAATGGGGGGAACCTAAATAATTAGTGATGACCAGATATGTAACTTTTACTTGGCTAAAGATGAGATGAGCCCTAACTTTTTGAAATGAGGAATGAAGTGAAGTAACATAGGGAGGGAGAAAGTGGAAGGATAGTGCGCTGGACAGTAGGAACTAAAGGTATGAAACTGCAGAGTGTCAATTTTTGGCAGCCTGAAAATAGAAACCTGTAGGAAGGATTTGGGAGGTGATTTGATGGTTAAATTGGGAAGGACTAATAGAAGTTATCTGCCCAGGAGCTCTGCAGGACTGCTGTGAGCTCTGTTAGCACAGGGACTGATTGGAAATGCCAGGGGTTAAATGATGGGATCAGTTTTACCAGTTTACAGGTGGAGAAACTGAGACACGGCACAGTTATTTAACATATTGTTCTCCTTCACCCATGTTTTACTGAGTATATTACTGTTCTTTGTACACCAAAGTGATCTCTTCTTAGGAGAAAATGTTGCCAAAAGGATTATGTAGAAGGACTTAAAATAGTGTGTGAGAAGGCATTAAAATAGCCAGAGGCGTGGAAATATCTGAATTGTTAGGTTTTATTTTAACACTGTCCCTTTGATGACTTTTAATAAGCTGTTGCATGCCAACACCTCCATTTCAGCAACTGTAAAGTGGCATTTATTATGCTGCTAATGCACTTCTTCAGGGGAGTTGAGGGAATTAGTTAATGAATCGGATGAAAGTGTTTATCAGTGTGCCAAACTATTTGTTGTGCAAGGATTTCTTATATTAATTTCACTGTCTGGCTTTCTAGGGAAGGACATGGCAGCAGTGCAGAGAACCTTAATGGCTCTAGGCAGTTTGGCAGTCACCAAGGATGACGGCTGCTACAAGGGGGATCCATCCTGGTTTCACAGGTAAAATACAAAGCACAGCTTCCCAGAGCTGTCGTCACAAAGAATCTGGTAGTATTGTATGCGTCTAGGCTTTAAGGCACACAGCAGCATCCTGCTCCGGGCACCTTTGTAGCATACTCGTCTTGTTGCATGAGAGGCCCACACTGGTTGCTGAAGAAGGGACATTATTTTCTTGTCCACTGATGTTATCCCTGACTCCCACTCCTTGGAAGGATAGCAATGAAATTCAGCCGCCAGTTTTGATGACATTAATCTATTTAGCGGCTTCAGCTAATCCTCTATATCCATTTATGAAGAAAAGGGAATAAAAATGGCAGCAGCCACGCAAATGTGTGTGTCATAAGAGTAGCTGGTAGGAAAGGTGTGCCTTTGCCTCACATCAGATAACAGATGGAAAGACTAATGAAGACAAAGCTGTCACAGATGTCAGCAAACTCCCATAAAGTGACCCCTTTACGAAGTAAAGAGAAGGCATGAACCCTCTTTCCTTTTTTCATCAAACCAAAAATGATTTCATTTCCTTTTCATCATTTTCCTTGGGGAGTACCCCTTCTCTGTGAAGAATTCTCTACCTTGGCAAAGCTGTTTATTTGCTCTGAAAGTCCATTTGTTTTGGCTGCGGAGGCTGAGAAGCAGGGACAGGAAGAAAAGGAAATCCTCCCACAGTTAGCCCTCTTGCCCTACAGGCATATTATTGACACGAGATTCTGCCATCCAAGAGTATTTCTTGTGCAGAAATGTCTGAGGCATGTTAGCAAAAAGAGTGCTGGCTGCTCGTCTTCAGTTTCCTTGAATTCTCTGATGTCTAGGTGGCTCAGCAAAAGCAAAGCAAACTTCACTTGCTTTATCTTAAACCTTGAGCTGGCTTCAGCTGAGGCTAAGACTTGAATTTTAGGTGAATAACTGCAAACTCCTTTACATTCTTTATATGAAATTAGTTTAAATTAACTTAATACAGTCCACAGAGAGGTTTATTTTTATTGAATATAATTGGGCTTAAAATTCAAATCCAGTTACAGGCTTTAATATAAACCAGACATGAAATCTCTATGACCCAGGCAGGCTTATTTGTTTTATGTAACTAAAACAAAGACTTGCATGGAAAAATTAATTTTCATCTGGACTCTAAATTGTAGGTGGGAACAGTTTTCATTGGCATAAAGGAAGATGTGATCATCTCCCTTCTCCCCTAGCTGTCTGTCCTCCTGCTTGGATAGCCAACCCATATCTATCGCCGCCCCTAAAATAGTATTTTACAGCCACTGCCTTAAGGAAAACGGATGTTACTTCTATAAGGAATTAACATATGGCAGATCAGGAGCTGTTTTCTGTATAGTTTACCCATCCCTTCAGGCAGATCAAGCTCCCTCACCGCCACCCAGCGTTAGTCATGAGTCAGGGCTTTCAGGCCTATTCTTAATCGCCTTAAGTTAAACTGAAAGAAGTCAAGATTAAATGGAATAAGAGTATCCATCTACAGTGACTGGAGTACCATCACATTTGAGCTAAGCCATTTAACTTTCCATCACCAGTGTCTCACACGCCCAGCCCCACCAGGCCGGATTCCCCCATCCTTGCATGCTCCAGCGAGGTCCATGGCCCTGTGGCTGTTTGTTGTCTTGTGGTTTGGCAGCCACGAGCACTGGTGCAAAGTTGGCAGGAAAAGTTAACAGATCTGCATGGTGGGCTGGGTTTGCAGCAAGGGTGCTGCCAGGTGATGGCAAACAGGCCAAACAGAACCTGGAAAAGGGGAGACACGGAGGAGAATAAACTTGCCCTCATCAATTTTTCTACATCTCTGTTAAGGCCATTTCCATCAACCTAAAAGCAAATCATAAGTACATTTTGTTACCTGTAAGACTATCATATACTAAACGTGGTGCTTATGATGCTAACCTAACAATATAAGATCCAAACTATTTATGTAATCAGCTTGTATTAGCATATCCAGACCTCCCTTTGGTCTCTCTTTCAATGTTGTCTTTGCAGTTCTCATTGTTTTTCTAGTTCAGTGTTAACTTTCCAGTTTTCTGTGAAATTACACCACAACACAGCTGAAAATTCTGGGAGGAAAAAGAAAAAAAAGATAGAATGTGTTCCTGGGATTTCAATTAAAATAAAGGCAGATACAGTGAACCTGAGATTCAATTAGGTAATAGGAGTAGTTCTAATAACATCCTCTCTTGGAGATCCTGGCAGTAGTTCGGTGCCTGTGTAGGATTCTGGAAAAGAAATTAAGCAGCAGTGAGAAGGGCTTACATGAAGTTCTGTGTGCCTTCTGTCATGCTTTCTGGCAAGAGCTGTGGGATCCTGTGACGGGCTTCTATAAGCCCTTGTGTTAGTCTGTAACACTGGAGACCCATTCTGAAAAATGACAGGTCAGTACTGGTTTTCTGTGGACCTTTCTGGTTTGCTGAGCTTCCATGCAGATGTGGGCCCTTCTGCAAAGTCCTGAACACCCTGAGCCTGGCAAAGCCTGGCTTTTTTGGACTCGAGCCAGGGTGCTCAGCACAGTGCAGGATCAGGCCCTCACAGAGAGGATCACGTTGATAGTTTTCAATCACAGCAGGCACCTAATCTAGCGTTCTCATCTAGTGGTGGGCTGCAGAGGAAAGGGGAATTGTAACGCGATGCCATATTGCAGGGTAACCTGATCGCAGGACAGACAGACACAGCAGGCAGAAGGATTGTACCTGGGTGAGAGTCAAGTCTGGTTGATTGAAAGGCTCTCTCAGTCTGGGGCTCTGCTGATTCTTACAGCTTATTTGGCAGCAACAGACTGATCCTTCTCCCTTGTAAATGACTTATATAAATGAAAAATTAAGATGAACAGCTTCTCGCAAGGCCGCAGAGTACAAACTTTTGTGTTTCTTCTTAACTGCCACTTTCGCCCTTGGTGCTGTTTTCAGGGGAAAGAGCCTCCTTTTAAACCACAACAAAGGTTCATTGATCTGAAGGGCTTTTGAGACCAGGGACACCAAACAAGTGGTCAGTATGTTTTGACAGAAGATAAAGGACTGTCCCATAGTTCAGACATAGGTGCAAAGGGCAAAGTCTATTGCTTAGAGGAAAGATCTGGAAATGGCAACAGAGCAGCTGTTCTGTCCTGCAGGCAACCATCGTCCACTCTGTGAAAATGAGCAAGTCACTTCTCTGTCCCATTGTTTCTCTGAGTACATTCAGCTCTTATTTACTCCACTGAGTCAAATTATACCAATTTGTACTGTTGCTCTAGATGGATATCAACTTGTATTACAGCACAGTAAATGCCTCATGGATCAGATCCCAGGGACTACAGCTTTTAAGGGCTATAGGGCTTAACACAAATTAATCCTATCATGAGTGTTATATACACTACTACATAAATATTTTACCTGTCATAGCTGCTGGGAACGTCCCTTGGGGTTAAGGAATAAATGCTGCAGTGGAAGTCTGAAGTGTTGTACGTTTGACTAGAGCATTACTTCTAACTGCAGGAGAACAATTAGCCCAGCCAGTATTGTCCAGCCCATGGGGTGGTGCAAATGAAATATTGCGTTACAGGGGACACATCTGTTAACAAGAGCCAATCTCATATTGCTTTTCATGATCCTCTGGGTATATGCAGAATGACAGTATGTTTTTTATGTGCATCTGGACAGGAAAGCACAGCAGAATCGACGAGGATTTTCAGAAGAGCAGCTCCGTCAGGGACAGAACGTAATAGGCCTTCAGATGGGCAGCAACAAAGGAGCATCACAGTCGGGTATGACAGGCTATGGGATGCCAAGACAGATTATCTAAAAGCATCTCTGTCTGTAAAAAAACCACTCCTCCTGCAGCATGGTCTGTTAAAAAAAAAAAAATAAAAAAAAAAGCTCATTAGTTCCCTTTCTGCCTGTTTTTTAATAGTTAGTGCTCCCTAAGGTTTGGGGTACTTTTGGTTTGGTTTGTTTTATTTGCAGCTGCAAGAGTCCATCTAGGAACTTGGTTTTTCGTGGTGGTGTGTCAGTTCACAGCACGTGCGCACTGCTGCCTCCTACTTTTCACTTCTGAACTATGCAACAACAATTATTCTGTATCAATTTCTTTGCAAAGTGTTATCTTCCATATTTGTCTCACACCGCACTTGTATTTCAACCAGTAACCTCATTCTTCAATTCAGTGATTATGTTGTTTGACCTAAGAATAAAGGCAAATTAAAGACACCTTGTAGACTCATTATTTAAAGGCAGTAAAAGCAATTAGAACCAACAACCATATGGTACAGCGCTGAGAAGTTAAATGTTTTAAGTGATCGATCTGTCTCATCTCCAATTCAGAGGCCTTTTCTGAATGACTCCTTGCTTTAGTGCTGTACAGTCTGTGTTACATGTTCAATTTAGTGTTTGTCTAAAAGTACACCCAATGTATTTTCCTAAAAAGGAGAAAATATACATTATCCACAGAATTTGATTCATGTAGTCTCACTCAACTGAGCTTGTGTTTCCCTTGACCTAGTGGGCTGGGTTGACTCCAGCTGGCAGCTGGGTGCCCACAGAGCTGCTCATTCCCTCCCCTGTTGAGGAGGCAAGATGACTTGTGGATAGAGAGAAAATCAGTTTAATAGGGAAAGCAAAAGCTTTGTGTGAAAGCAAAGCAAAATAAGGAATTTATCCACTTTTACCCATTGGCAGGCAAACATTTAGCCATGTCCTGGAAAGCAGGGCCTCAGCATGCATGATGGTTACTTGGGAAGGTAAATGCTGTAACCACTGATGTCACCTTTTCCTTGAGCTTTTCTTGCTGACCACGACACTATATGTACGGGATAACCCTTTGGTCAATTTGTGTCAGCTGTCCCAGATGTGTCCTCTCCCAGCTTCTTGCCCACCCCCAGCTCTGGGGCCAGAATGAGAACAGGAGAAGGCTCTGACACTGTGCAGGCAATGTTTAGCAGCAGCCACCACACTGGTGTGTTACCAACACTGCTTTAGTCACAAATCCAAAGCACAGCACCCTGCAGGCTGCTGGTGAGAAGGTTAACTCCGTCCCAGCCAGACTTGGTACACCCAGCAGCAGGTGAGCCTCCAAACCCAGGGAATTTTTCACCATGAAAGGACATTCTGTCAGAGGTGAGAACAGGCTTTACCCTGTGATAGTTGATATTATATATAAAAATAGTTTTAAAAAGATCTGCAAAACAAGTTGTGTTTTAAATGCAAAGGAAGAAAGATAAGTGCCAGAATGCTTCCGACCTGGAAAACACCCATAGTTCAAATAATCTGTTATGCTTGGCTGTGATGGGCTGTAAAAGTGGCTGGTGGTTCATCTTTGGACAGTTTGCTGGAGAGTCAATAGAACTGCTTGCTGACATAGTCACCTGGCCGCAGAAGCACACCGGAGCAGGTTCACCTGATGGTGAGTACAGGTCGCCTCACGGCTGTGCGGCACAGAGATTTGGGGGATACGCTGTTTTCTCAGCAGGGTTTTCTTCCTGTTGTTAAGTATCTCTGTCAGCTCCACTTGCAAAGCCCAGTTGCTTCCTCCCTACGGGCAAGTAGGAAAGGAAATATGATAGTCAAATTTTGTGGGCTTTTTGATTCGTGACAGACTTCCAAGAAGGCCTGGAAACGTAATATCTGGGCAGGTAACAAAATGAAGGGTAATCTGTTCTGACAGCTCTCTCAGTGCCTAGATACAGAGATATGGATGACTTCTGCCCATCTCATGCTGCCCTAGGTCTGAACCTAGTGACGCATGGTGTCAGCTAGTTGTCCGCTAACACTGGAGCAGTGACACACAGGTTGATGTGGCTTCAAAAGTTTCTACTGCCGTGAAAACTGAAGGGATGGTTCCCCCAGCTCTGATGAAGCTCTGTCTTTTCTGTCAGGAAGATGTGAGTAACACCTACCCACTTCAGTCAAGCTTTGCTGAAGCACAGCAAATGAGAAGATACGTAAAGGTCACATTTCATAATTACAGCACTCCTAAGCTTCATTACATAGTGGAGTCTGAGGGAATCTATAGCAGCTGCTGCTGAAAAGGTCCTGCCCCCATTTGTACCTCCTCTTACATCTGACAGGGCATCATAGCTCCTCCACTGCTCTCTTGTCAAGCACTTTTTTGGTGTGTTTACTACATGTTTAGGACTATTTTTCTGTTACTTATCTGAATTAACTGAATACAGGATGAGATGAGCACCTCAGATGGCACATCTAGGGTAGGAACTCACCTTTCAGCTGTGCTGGGATGTTAGCTCAGTGCAAAGTATAACACACAACTTCTCCCTAGATACTACATTAGGTAGAATGTGAAGACAATATCAATTTTTCTTACAAAAAAGAAATAAACTGGTTAAGATAAAAAAGTAAAATCCCTGAACTTCTCTGGCCTGGCAGAATGACAGATGACTACCGCCAGAAATTTCACCTTTGTCAGTGCGAACAGCAACTATCTTCCCCTAACAGAAACTACAAAGTCACAGCCACAGCAGACAACACAGCTGGATGAGGGGAGCTGGAAGAACTGCCTTGCAGGCAAGAGGTCTGAGAGGACACAGCCTAAAGCTTCTGCCCCAAGCCACCCACGCAGCCAGCAGGAGCTGGGTCTGAACTTGGTGACCTGGGTCTCCCCACTCCGTTTGGCTGCAGAGTTGGCATTCTGCGTGTTCTTCTCTCGGGAAATACCAGTTTAAAATGTCACGTGCCAGTCGTGTTCCTAGGGCATGTTACTCCTGATTCCACCTGCCCCCTCTTCTGTGTTAAATTTTCTCCCTGACCTTGCAGCCAGCCGGGGAGACCTGGGCAAATTCAGGTTCTTGTCATTAGTGTGGCTGACTGAGAAGAGCAGACAGAGCACTGGGTCAGAGCAACACTGCATCTAGTCTGGTGCTCTGCCTCTGGCAGCAGCAAGAGAAGAGGCTAATTAGAGAGAGCTCTTGAGCCCATCCACTTCCTGTGGTTCCTGCCCTTCCTTCTCTGTCAGCATCGTGATTATTGCAATAAGGCACGTTTCAGCAGAAGACAGACCATAGGCCAGTTAAATGTTTTTGGTTTGTTTGTTTGTTTGTTTTTCATCAAAGCTATATTCCCTAATTAAATGAGCTTTCGTTTTTCGTTGGGTTTGGCATTCTAACAGCCTCATTGAAGTTATAAAAACATTGTGTTCTTGCACAAAAAAAAAAAAGAAAAAAGAAAAAAATGCTGGTAACTTTAACAAACTATATTAGCAACAATAGCTAAGTGCTCCAGGAAAGAAAATCTCTACCCTGTGGCTGCCTGACCTGGTTAGTGTGAGAACAACGACAACAGAAAAGGCTAAGCCCCAGGAACTTATCTGTGGTAACCCCTCCTCAAACTCACAACACACTCTTTCATTACCTTAAACCATCAAATTAATCTAGCTGTTAATATCTGGCAGAAGATGCTGTGATGTGTACTTTATTCTGTGGGTTAAACTTAGCCTTCTGTATTCCCATATGATGGATATAGAAATATTAATGTTATTATTCATTAAATATTAACACACTCTGGCCTATGAATGTACTTCTCTTAAAACATCCTTACTACCAAGTTTAGAAATATCTCAAGCTAAGAAGTAACTTAATATAGTACTAGGCTAGTTTAGTAACTAAGTTCTAATGTATATCAAGGCTTTTAGTAGTAACAATGCAGAAGATAGTAATACAAATTAATTTGGCTTTTGGGAGACCTGCATAAGTGGTTTTTATGCAGTAGAGCCCACCTTAAATTGGTTTATTGTTAATATAAGAAAAGCAGTAATGTTTCATGCTGACTTGGTTACTAAACTAGCCTGGTACTATATTAATTTACTTCTTAGCTTAAGATGTTTCTAAACTTGGTATTAAGGATGGGGGAAGGTGTGCATTTATTTCCTCTCCTAGCTATCAAGTTCTCTAAGGCTTAGGGGAGGGTTCCCTCTGTGGATGATGAAAGACATCTCACTTCAGGCTGTGGACTCAGTTTGACAGTAAGTATGAGCTAAGATAAGACCCTGCCTATAATCCTTTTTGAAGCCTGTCTGTAACTTGGTCAGCTATCCCACCTTAAAACTATAATAAAATATTTTTGTGAGAAAGTGCTTTAAACATCCTCTCCCTCAACAGCTGTACCAGAGAAAGCCGCATCTTAGCAGGGTGAACCAGAAACACCTCAAACATTTCTTCAGTTTCCTGTATACATGTAAATTACATTTATTCACCTTCATGGAGGTTTTGAGACCATGATCTCATTATGGACAGTTGCTCAGTAATTTCTTTTTAACATTAAGGTGGCATCTAATGCCCTTCTAAAAGGCTGCTCAGTAGCTGTGTGAATGAGGAAGAACCACATACATGAGTGTGGAATCCAAGTTTATGCCCGTTTATAAGAGCAGAAAGAAAATACAATGAACAGAAAGTCAATATTAAGTTCAGCCAGTTCAGTTAAGCTGGACCTGTAGGACTATTAGGCTAACACAACGTGACATGTTTTAAATAAAAGCTAATGAGGGTCAACGGCAGGAAGAGGCTTCTTCAGTAAATTTTTCTGTAGCATCACTTAGCAATGTGCTGCTTCTGGCAGCATCCCCTGCTGTCAGCAGGGGTGCGAGGAGAAGGTGCTGCTGGCGGCGACGGGCACCAGCTGGCCCTTCCCTTCTGCCTGCAAGCCACCCTCATGGGCTGCTCGCACACGAGCCTCAGAGCATTCGGACCAAGCTGGCTTGTCCTGCTAACTGCTTAGGCCCAAATAGAGCCGCCAGGGAGGAAGGGTGAGGACTCAGGATGTCGGAGTTTCATTTCTATGTCTGTAATCAGTTGCATTTGACTCTGGCTGCATTGTTTTCGCTCATACTTAACAGTGATGGTTTGGACAGCTCACGCCTTAGTAGGATCGGTAATATGGCAATGTCTCCCAACTGGAAATAAGCTTTAAATATCTTGAGAAGGGAAGTGAACACCTTTAGAGGAAAGAAATTCAGACTCTAAGCCTGTTCTGTGACTGCCGTGATAGCTCCTGAGCCAAGGAGTGAGGAGGCATCAAGGCTGCAGGTGTGTGGGCACAGACCCTCCGTCTAGCTATTTTGTCTTCTATAAGCTTAAAAAGAAACATAAAATCTGATTTTGTAATGCACACATAAGCTACTAAGGCAAACAAGCTGTGACACCCTAAATTTAAGGCTATCCCCAAATAGACGGGGAGAGGAACACACAATTCTGTCAGTACGTGTTTTGTGCACAGTATGCCCTTGACTGGAAATATTTTCCCTCTGTGTGGGGCTTGGTGTCCTGCTGAAAAGGCGAGTGACATGGGCACAAAGACAGCACAAGTGACTGCTAGGAAAACATGCACAAGCAGCCACCTGTCTCCACTCTAACAAATAGATTTACCACTGAGGTTGTTCTTCCCACCTGAATCTCCAAAATAAAAATGCCACAGTTCTGTGACTAAGCTCAAGCAATAGAAAACCGTGAGGTAAAATGGGAGGAGGTGGCTGAAAAAAAAATATATTGACTATTGCTATAGCGTGAAAATCATGGTCTTGGATGAAAGGAGATTTTTCTTCTCTCATCTTTCAGTGTTCAACTGGGAGCACAGTGCACGATGCTGTGACATTCAAGTTATAATGCCATTTCTCAGATGCAGAAACACATTTGTCTGTAGTCCTATTGGATTTATAGAGGAAATTCGAGAGATGACCTTTCTCCCTAATAAAATTTCTGTTAAATGGCTCACTTCGGTATAAATGTTACTCCGTTACTGGGCAGGAGTAAATCCCATGCTCTGGTGAGTCAGTGCTCTGCAGACCGCATGGCAGGGTTAATGCCTATGTCTAGCTTCAGAAGCAGCGATGTCCAGAAACACAGGAGCAGTCTGTGCTCTGGTCTGAGGATCTGCAGGACCAGACTTGCCTGGCAAGGGGAGAGGCAGCACTAGCGGGAAGGAACAGGCACCCCCAGGCACATGGTTGTGAGAGCCTGAAGCAGCACATATCTGAGACAGACTGATGACTGCAGGGTCTTTCCAAACTGGATTTTAAGACAGGGTACGCATTGTCATCTTGTCAATAAAGACGTGAGGTGGATGAAAGCTTTTGCGTTTGCACAAAAATCAGCTAAATGCTGTTTCTCTCATTTCTTGTTAAGGCACAGAAAAAGAGAAGGGCGGAAATGAGCAGGGATTGTTTTTAGGTGCAGGTTTTGCATTAGCATCATTATGAGTCAACACTTCATATTAAGTTTCTCTGTATTAGCTCCCACACATAACGTAGATGAAAGGGTAGCTCTGCTGCTTAAAACACACAACCCAAGACATATTGTTTTGACCAGGCCCCTAAAGATGCTGCAGAACTTCCCCCTACAGATGTGCCTTAACGCTCCCGGAGCTGCTGAGCACCCCACCTGGTCTTTGTGAGCTTGGCCCTTGGTGAAAGTGGGACAAAAACACTTCCCCATCTCACAGGAATACAGTCACATAAATGCAGGTCTGGCTTTAAAATGCTCAGATGCCATGGCAACATTAGTTTTCCAAGTGAAAGGGAAAGGTTTTGATGCAAGGAGGAAAAATCAATACTTTGGGTAGCAGTTTGGAAGGTGCAAGTGGGATATCAAGGGAACATGTGCATGTGCCAGGAGCGATCATCATCTCCTGCCATCCTCTGGAGAGATCATTTTCTCTGATCTGCCATGACAGTTCAGATGAATTAAACATTGTGCCACGGTTCTAGTGGTTGTGGTGTTAAATCAAAGAAACATTTCTTGGATTCCCCCTACCTTAGAAGGATATTTGGGAAGATGGGCTGCAACTGGGTCCCCACACAAATAGCAGCTGGAGAAGGTTTTGCTGCTGAAAAGCAAGAGTTTGAGCTACAGCCAGGTGGATTTGATTTCTAGATTGCATGAAAGAACTGCAGTGAAAGGTTTAGGACTTGCCTGAAGAAAGATAAGGTGGGGTAAAAAAGCTCAGGCTCATGTGTAAGCTGAATTGTACCTTGCTTTCCTGTTGTGGGACCTTTCACTGAGGCAGTGTCCCTAAAGTGGCTCAGCATTGGCAGGAGCTGCTGGGAATGTAGCAAAGCAGCTATTAATATTTCTTGACTATTTGTTATTAAGTGCATTTTGTTGATGGAGCTGTTATTAACCAGGGGCAGTGTGGCCACAGCTGAAAGTGAACTGCGTAGGAGTGTGGCTGTGTGAAGGCATCTGTCTCCTGGGCACACGTGGTCCTTGCAGGAGCTGCTGGGGCCTGGGGACAGCTGGTTCACTTGGGACAGGCTCGCAGCTGAGATGTGTTGGCTGCCACTGTGAAGGTCAATGTAGTGAGTTTTAAGGCATGGACCCACATTTCCTAAATTCTGGGAATAGTTTTTCAGATTCCTGTGAGTTCAGTTTAGTTCTCCACCATTTGCATCAATGAGATTTACTCTTTTAGGATTTCTTAGTGTCATTAAAAAGCATTTCTGCTCAGGTCTCAGTAGAGACCCACTGAAATAATAATGTGTATTTTGTAAGTGATTTTCCTAGCCCTGGAGGTCTTGCTTAAAAACAAAAGTTGGTGGTTTTTTTTTTTTCCTGCTGTGAAATGTTTAATTATATGAATCTTTCCCCCAGAAGTATTACCATAATCTGAGCTTTTTTATAAAGGGTCAAATACAATGGCTGGAACAGATATGACTTTATTTTTTTCTGTGTTAGTAAGTCAAGCTATTGCCATAACCTTTCAAAAGAGAATACAAAGAGAATCATTATGTGAAGGTGATTTCTGTGGCAGGTTTCTCTGTGTTCTGGATGTGAAACACCTGTTACCAGTTAAGTCAAACTAAGTAGGAAAAAAAAAGTTGTGTATTTGTAGTAATTGGCTATTTTTCTTTTTTTTTCCCATTACTTCTCTGTCTTTTTCTCTCTCTTTTTATATACTTGGTGTAGGATGAGGATCAAAAGCAAAATTATTGTTTACAGACAGTTTCAGTAGTGTCTGTATTCTGGAAAATGAATCCATGCGTGATTAAACAGTTTTCGTACTGTTTGCTTTTGAAGTGCGAGTTGTGGAATAAAAGCAAGCCATAGTACTGCCATGTCACTGAAGCAGGCTGCATAAGTGAACCTCGCTTTGGCAGGATGCGTTCTGTATTTAAAATGTCTGTTGCCGTGTAATATGATGAGTCCCTTAAGAGCTACCTTCTGCAGTTGCACTGTGAATTGCACTCCCACTGGAGTCAAGTACATCCAGGCAAATTGGATTATTAGCTGGAGATAAATGGGCCCGGGGAGCACTTAATTGAAGGAGTGATGATGCTCTTGCCCTTCAACTAAGTGTAAACGCTGTCTCCTACAAAAGCAGGAGGTATGGAGGTTTCAGTTCTGAACATTGTCTGCTTTCTTCCAGAGGCTGTGTACTGGTTGTCATGAGATGAATCATACACCTTAGCATTCATCTAGAATGAATCTTCAGTTTTGAAAACATAGAATTTCACAAAATGTTACCTTCTTCATAATAATATTGAAACAAAAGGAGCGATTTAGCTTTGTGTTTAGGACAATCTTAATGATATTGTTAGTTCAGTCTGTACTGTAGGTATAACACGCATGACTGAGGCCAGCTGAGAACAGTTAGAGTGCTTTAAACATCAAAACCTTCCCTTGCAGTGATATTTTTAGAGTATCAGAACTGGAAAATAGAGGATGGAAGCAGCCGGATTTCTTTGCTAGTTTGCAATGTCATGGCAGTGAGATGTGAGCCCCAAGCAGAGCTTTGTATGGCCAGCAAGGTCTGCAAAAGACTGAACTGCAGTGGTCGTGACCGGCGTGAGTGAGGGGTGATGCAGGCAGCATCCCATAATGGGCAGACAAAACAAAGGTGGGTTTTTTTGACTCCTGGTCTTCTTGATTAAATCTGAAAAAGGGGAGGGGGCAGGGAACTACCATCCAATAAAAAAGAAAAAACTAAAAGCAAGTATTTTCCGCCTGCTACCAACTTGCCATTTTATACATGTGGTGAGTATTTAGGAAAAAAAATACTAATCAGAAAGTAAATAAATTAGAAGGGTAGATGGGTTTAAAGTTGTCTTTCTAGTGAGCAAGCTTGAAATAACCCATGAAATACAGGGAAAGATGGACAGAACAAAAGATTTTCTCAGGAGAAAAAAAAAAACCACTACTAGAGTGGTGGGGATCTCTGGGAGGGGGAACCAGCTGCTCTATTAGGAAAAGGAGGATCCTCATCATTTGGGAGGAGGAGGAGATGAATGACCTCTACAAATGGAAATATAAACCAGTCAGATTTGATGTCATCAATACCACTCCTTCTGTTACCACAGGTCACCAAGGGTCTCAAATTTTGGTTGTCACTTTGGTCAAAGTTTGTATATTCTCAGTTAATATTGCTAATTTAAAACCTGTATATAGCAAGCGAAGGTGAAACTCGTCATCTTGGCTGAGAACGAGCGAAGACAGATCTTTATGCGCATTAGTGGGAAGTTGTTCATAGCGGAGACCGGTAATGTACATTGCTTAAAGAGAACGGGCATTTGCTTGTTTACTTGGCGGTCTAAAAATAAGACTGCACAGCAAATCACACGTGCTCTCTCCAAAACCTCACCTTTGCACAGGCAAAGCTGCTGTACTTGGATAAGCTGTTACCTTGTCTGCTGGGAGCTACTGATCTGAAGAAACAAAAGACAGTGTTCCTGCTGAAGTCTTTTTATTGTGAGATGGATGAGTGTCTGTCCATCAAAAGGAAACCAGGACCTCCAAATAACAGCATTTATTTTAAAACTCTTTTGCTCCTTGGAGTGAAGAAAATTAGCTCCAAAAATAGCTCATTATAGAACATTACTTATGAGGTGGGCGCTTGTAACTACACTTTGTCCTTTCAGATAAAGGCTGTGGCTATTGCCATTTGCTTGGTGTTTTGCAGAATGAATCACGTTTCCTCCCTTGGGTTTCATTACAAATGCAAAGCACTTCTGAGACTTATTGTGGTGTTTGCAAGTCCTTTAAAATCCTCAGGAGGAGGGGTGCACTGAAAATGTGGGTCCTTGAAAACTACAATTTCTGTAATCAATTTAAACCATAGGAACCATGTTGTATGTACAGTTCACTCCTCCCTCTCATCCCCCCTTCCCCCATGAAACAGGGAAATTGGAGTCTGAATCTCTATTCTTTAAAATGTTACTAGAGAGAAGCTTGAGAAGTGATCAGGCTGAGACAAGTTTGGAAATTTGGTCTCTTGAACAGGATCCCAACGATGGATTTGGTTCAGTGTAAGTGTTTAAAGGTATCAGGGCCCTTATAGCTGCCTCCCTTTAATGGTTCTGGAGGAAAAATATTGACAGCTCTGCATGTCACTTGCAAGATTAAGAGCCAAGACATCATGAGGCTGCACAAGATCCTAAGCTATGTGAGGAGGGGTCCAGGCTATCCATGTAAAAGTGTAAGCATATTTTGTCTTGTTTGTGTTGTGATGTGGTCATGGCAGTAAAAACCCTTAGGAAGGTGGCTCTGCCAACGTATCAGATGATCCTAAATTAGCTCTCCCCTCCTTTTGACTTAGCAAAACACTGTGAGGAATCCATCTTGCCTGTTAAAATAAATCCCTTACAAGTCTGGACAGGGAAAAGACAGGAAGATGACCAGCCAATGTGGAAGTGGATAAAGGGAGTTCCCTGTGTCTGAAGGTCAAGGCACACAGACATTCAGCTCTGCTCTGTTACACGGAGAAAACGCAGAGTCTTGGCAGGTTCTGACATTACTGTACACAAAGGATTTAGTGTGGCGGTTTTATCCCATGCTTTCCAGACAACAAAGGATACTGAAATTTCACTGTGGTAGGCAAGTGCAGCTCATGTGACCAGTTATCTTCACTAGGAACAGTACTTATACACCTGTGATGTCCTCCTGATCCTCAATACCGATCTTTAAACAAATCTCAGGTGGCTTTCCCAGTTTGGCAAATTGCTGATCAGACTCTTTTCCCCAATGATCCTGATTAGCTTAATTTGCTCTTTTGTGAGGTGATTTGCACTAACACTGGGAGAGTTGAACCTTCTTGAAAGAATATGGAGTATGGCGTGCTGGGTGGGAAAATCCAGTATTCAAATGCCAGGTAAAGCTTTTGTTCACAGAGTTGGCTCAGGTGATGTTGCTGTGAGATGTCGACTGATGGAGCTGGGTAACATGATGGTGCCAGAGGAAGGTTCACAAGCTCTTTCACTGGGGCTGTATGGAGACCCAAGGGCTGGAGGGGGTGCCTCTCTCTGCTGAGCTTCCACGAGGTAAAAACAAAACAAAACCCATTTAGCTGCAGTTCAACCTATGGTAACATTTTTCTTTTTCAGTCAGGGCCTTGTGATGACATCGTAAATGGAGCAGACAGGGCTGTATCTCCCTCCCGTTAATAGCTTTTTGGTTCTTGCCATTTCATCATGTAGCAATGAATGCTTAAGGGCACTGCCATATGCAGATTATGACCATCCCGAGCCCTTTGAAGTCCTGCTACTCTAACCAACATACAAACAACAATCTCTGTAACGCAGAACCTAGAAGCAGGCAGGAGAAACCAATGCAGCTTATGTGAATCATGGTAACAAGTTTTATATTTAGACTTTCTTTTTCTTTTCCACCAGTCCAGATCCTCTTAACTTCTGCCTGTTATTTCACTGCTTTCAGCCCAGTGGCATGAGCAGATATTCAAACTGGTGATCAGGCCCTAATGAAGATGGCCCTGAAGATGAGATAGAGCCTGCAAATACTCAAAGACGTCAAGGTCAGAGGGGACTGCAATGACCTAGCAGGAGCAACAGGAGCATCTCTGAAAAAAAGTTTGAACATGCGACTGTGCAATTTGGTGAGCAGGACTCAGTGCAATTCTTGGTCAGTTGTATTCATTGTTAACAACCCTCACTAGTGGTTCATCTTGACTGGTTTATCTGTGCTTGAGCATGGTTTTTATTCTGAGCACCAGATTTTCTTTTAAGGTTATCTGGTTGCATTGCTCTGCCTCTGCCGGCACTTAAAATTTTCTTTGCCTCAGTGAGGACCCTGCCAATAACAGAGCTATGTAATTCAAATAGTAAAAATCCTTTTGTTTAAACTTTCCCTTGTCAAATTAACTGGACTTTGTCCCTCCCTGTCAAGTATGGTTTTTTCAGTTCTTGAATTAACCTCTGTAGGTCTCTTGGTTACCTATCAAAATTTTTGGTGGGTGAAGGATCAAAACAGCAGTGTCAGTTGCTTCTAGAGGGTGGAATGTCAAGCTGCCCCATAACCCCTGAATGAGGAAACTGAAACTCCAAATTCACCAGGCTGAGTGAAACTGCTTGTTTAACACTTGGAAGTGCAAATAATCCAACTCTTTAGTAGGAGGTTAATTCAAGTTACTTCCTTTAAATACAAAAGTTTAAAAAACTTGTTCTGCTCGTTAACAGTTTAAAGTTGTACATTCTTGCTGTAGTCTGTCACTGCCTGGATGGTAACATCACAGGACTTCGAGATCTGACAAAGTATGGATAAAAGGGGCACAGGTAGACTGATTGCCCTACTGAAGTCTTTTAGGTGGGAGTAATGAAGTCAGAAAAAGCTCCATTGTAGTGGTATTTTTTGGTTTGGTTGGTTTTGTTTGTGGTTTTTTTGTTAGTTTCTGGGGTTTTGTTTGGTTTTTGTTTGTTTGCAGTTTGTTTGTTTTTGTTTTGTTTTCCCCTCTCCTCCTATTTAGAAGATGATCAGTGACATAGAAATCAGGTGAAAGGTAAAGATGGAATGGAAGGGGCATGGGTAGGTTTTTGAAAGACAGAGGAGGGAAGACAAGGAGTTAAACTTTCAGTGCTGGTTTTCTTCCAGGCTAGCAAAGATATTTTCTGCTTAATTGCAAGGAAAATGCAACTGTGGAAAGGCAGGACAAGTATATTGCATCAGCATTTTATAGGGAACTTAATCTGTGGCAAACACTGGGGCTAGGCTGGCATGAGGTTTGCAGAGGCCTTGAGCAGTGAGTGGTGTTTCCTGGGGGAGACACTGCGATCCTGCCTACATGACTGAGATCTCTTTGGTTCACTTGCACTAAACAGTAGCCTCATTTCAGCTGGCCATCCATTATGGCAATTGAGTACTATGAAAGTATGCGAAGAGAGATGTTTCCCTGTTTGCCTGTCATGTGGCACATAAGGCTTGATGATAGAGGATGATCCTATCAATGGTTACATATATCTCAAGGGTGGGGGTCAAGAGGATGGGGCCAGACTATCTTCAGTGGTGCCTGGCGACAGGATAAGGGGCAACGGGTACGGATTGAAACACATGAGGTTCCATCTGAACATGAGGAAAAACTTACTTGAGGGTGACAGTGCACTTGAAGAGGTTACCAATAGAGGCTGTGGAGTCTCCTTCTCTGGAGACATTCAAAACCTGCCTGGACACATTCCTGTGTGATCTGCTCCGGATGAACCTGCTTCAACAGGTGGTTGGACTAGATGACCTCCAGAGGTCCCTTCCAACCCCAACCATTCTGTGATTCTGTATAAGGGAGTATCCATTAATCATAGCAGCTTCTAGGGGTCTTAGCTTTGTGGACCAATGCTTTTGGACAGCACTGCTCACAAGCTGAAGCCTTAAGGAACTTATAAATTTAATCTTTGTTCACTTTCAACAGGGCATCAGTTAAGCACCAGGTCACCAGCTGAAGTATGATTTGCAGGGAGAAGCACAGACACATTCATCAGTAAGAGTAAGTGCTTCGACTTGGCTTGTCAAACTCTGCTCAGGCCTGACTGAGCACTCTGATAGATGGGAGTTTGCACATCAGCACATCTAATCACCTGAA
This sequence comes from Caloenas nicobarica, assembly GCF_036013445.1. NCBI lineage: Eukaryota > Metazoa > Chordata > Aves > Columbiformes > Columbidae > Caloenas > Caloenas nicobarica. Next base: position 93,779,487 of record NC_088245.1, on the reverse strand, counting down.
AAGCTACAAACATTGCTTTTGCTTGGCTGAAGCGCTGCCATGACTTGACTTCTGTAGAGGGTGCTATCATTTGCTCTAATGCTAGCTCAACTGGGTCAACCTCATTATCAAGGAAACTCTATCTTTTTAATATATTGTTCGTTTTATTTGACATACAGCACATTTCCTAGCACTGTGATTTTCCTAACAAGTTATATTTATTCTAGCAGTATGATTCATGTGCACTGGGTCAATATTACTTGCCTTGTTCCCTGCCATACAGAGCTGTCCAGTTTCATATAAGCAAGAAAGAAATTGAGAGTAAAATTAGCTAGTGCCCCAAATAAGAGGTAAGTGGTGCAAGACCATTAACTGATGAAATAGCAGGGCTTGTCTGTCCCTAAAATGTCACAGACTGACAAATAGATGCTATGGCCAAAAGATGTGCTCGCTTAGCCTTTTTGTTTTAATTTAAATTGATGGGGGTACAAATAATTAAGCTGTTCTCAATCTGCATAGGCGAGGCAAAATAGCTCTATTAGTGCTCAGGGAGGCTGCTGTGCAAGGCTGTCAGTGGCTTCACTTCAGATGAAATGCTGTGTCAATGGCAGATATGTATCGTGTCTGGATCTTTGAAGACAGCTCAATTGCCTATAATTTCCAAGATAATTTTGTCTCTTGGGAAACTATTTTGTTACATTGGAGGCTTCTAGTGCATGGTCAAGGATTGACAAGAATCAGAAATTAAGTAAGAGCTCAAGCAGAATCACAGAATGGTTTGGGTTGGAAAGGACCTTAAAGATCATCTAGTTCCAACCCTCCTGCCATGGGCAGGGACACCTTTCACTAGACCAGGTTGCCCAAAGCCCCATCCAGGCTGTCCTTGAACACTTCCAGGGATGGGGCATTCACAGCTTCTCTGGGCAGCCTGTTCCACTGACTCAGCACCCTCTTGGTGAAGAATTTCTTCCTTATATCTGATCTAAATCTGCCCTTTTTCAGTTTATTTTTTCAGAAGAAAAATTAAATATGAGTACTGTGATTTGAAGCTACATTTCCAGACAACAAAGGTCTTGAAGGCAAGCGGCATGGTATTCATTCAATGAGGGAGGAGAAAGAGGTTCAAAGTTGATACTGAAACATAAGTTAGTAGTCAATTATTAATAATTTAGTAATCAATCGCCACCCACTTACATACTTTGGTAAAAGCCTCATTTCAACTTACAGTTTCATCTGTGCTGGTTCCATCTCCTGTGATGGAAGAGATGTATCCAAAATGTTAATGATTTACCTGTGTGTATGCAGATCTCTGCAGACTATTAATAGCATACCAGTTATTCTTAATACGTGCTTTTTGAAGGTATAGGTATTTGACCTTTTCTAGGTTCGAACTGAAGCTGAATTACGAATTTAGCTGTGTTATTAAGAAGTGCAGTCAACACCTTTTCTTACTCTGTTGGAAGTAATCTTGGCTGTAATTTGAAGAAATTATTAAAGGGATAAAATATGCAATTGTACAGTGTTAGTGTCAGCTCTGAAAATTGATTGATTTAAGAAGATTTATGAATGTCTTCTCAAGTGTTATCATAAATCACCATGGATTAGTTTTCACAGATCTGATAAGACCTGTGCTTTGTCTGAGTTTTGATTAAAGAAAAACTGAAACAAGCAGTATGTGAGAGAATTTTTATATGTACCAAAATCAGGTTTTGGCAGAATTAACTTTGCATTGTGTATGGACATTTCTTCCTCCCAAATTTTTGTGTAGCTTGTTAGACGTTGCTGCTTCACAAAGGGAGATCCTGAAGTACAAACAAACTGTCACTTTTGATGTTCGGTTTAGGAAAAAATGACATGCTGAGGTTAGTAGCTCTCTAGAGTGCCCCGAGGTGTTATTGGGTTCATGCTGGCAAGCTGTTTCAAGGCTCCTGTCAGATTAAGCAGCAAGAAAGACTGTCTCTGAATGATGATGGAGGAAGCTTTGGTCAGAAGGGAAGGACTTCTATTATACAGAGAGGATTTTGTAAATGTTAGGTTTGTTGAAGTCTAAGATAATTACCTCTTCTCTATCTGTGCTCAATGGTGAAAGCATGATATATCTTCTTTGTCTTGGATGCTTCTCTCTTACCATTGAGTATAGACTGAGTCTGGAAAACAGAATTGGACAAGAGGAAAGCGCCTCAAGTTGCACCAGGGGAGGTTTAGACTGGATATTAGGAAAAAATTCTTCACGGAAAGGATTGTCAGGCATTGGAACAGGCTGCCCAGGGAAGTGGTGGAGTCACCATCCCTGGAGGTGTTTAAAAGGCATTTAAACAAGGTTCTTAGGAACATGGATTAGTACTAGAGCTAGGTTAGGTTATGGTTGGACTTGATCCTGAGGGTCTCTTCTGACTGAAACGATTCTATTCTACATGCCAGGCTGCCCCTCGTTGTGTGTGGGTTTTGGAGAGAGAGAGGGGGAATAGAAAAATCAGGCTGCCAAACAGATGTGCATGAGGAAACTACAGCCTTGAGAGAAAATGGTGCAAATAAAACCAAGTGTCACTCTCATTATGTGACTAAACCGAGAAGTATGTGATTTGTATCAGTGGATTTTGTAGTAGTAGGAAAGCATGAAGAGGTGAAATTGGTCTAGAAGCCATGACAATGGCAAGAAAATAGGATGCTTCTGAAACTAATCAATATAGGTGTTATATTGATTTGAGTCAGAAAGAGATAAGAGGCATGCTTTGATATGCATTACTTGCGGGAGATAAAATCAAGCTGCCTAATACCAAGCATACCAAGTAATGGCTTAAAGTCCGTGGCCCTTGCAGGTGGACCTATATGAAAGCACATTTCTCCATAGAGCTCAGAAATGGAATAATGGCTAATATTAACTTTTCGAGCTGACCTGGACTTGCTGGTATCTGTCAGGGGAAACAGCCTGTGGTTTGCATTGGCTTCAGATTTTTTTAATCTCCAGACTTTTTTTTTTTTATATAGGGAACATTCAATTAATGAAACAGAAGGAAACAACAGTCCTCACTTTCATAAAATGAATATATTCCTATTGCGTTTCTTGTTTTATTTCAGTTTGCCAACGTCTTTATTCTTAGCTTTACTTGGAAACAGAATGCACCTGTCTTGAAAAAAACCTCAAACTCTAACTTCGTTTTTTAAGAGGAAGAGGGGAAGAAGTCAGTACCAGGTACTGTGACATTGTTGTGGGTTAGCGGTGGCAATCAGCCAAACTCCCACCCAGCTACTCAGTCCCTCTCTCCCCTCCTCAGCAGGATGGGGGAAGAAAATGGGAAGAACAGGAAGGAGAGAAAAATAATGGTTTGAAATGAAGACAGGGAGATTACTTGCCAGTCACTGTCACAGGCAAAACAGACTCAGCTTGGGGAAAATTGACTAAATTGGTTGTCCATTAAAAAAAAATGCAACTACTAATTTGGGCGGTATGAAACAAAAAGACAAACATTGAAACAACACTGTTCCTCCCTCCTCTCCCAGGGTCAGTTTTGTTTCTTCACTCACAAATCCTCTACTTGTGTGGTCCACACCACCCCTCAAACCCTGAGTAGGAAGGGGGGGTTGTGGTCTGTGGTTTCTCTCTGCTGCTCCTCCTTTCCCACTCTTTTCCATGCGCCTCAGTCCTTCAGGAATATCCATCTGCTCCAACGTGCTCTCCTCCATGGGCTACTGCAATGATCTCTGCTCTGACACCTAGAGGACTTCCTCCTCCATCTCCGTATTTTTTTTCTTCATTTATTTATTTCATACAAGCAAGCCCTATACACCCTATGTACATGAAAGGTGCATAATAGTGTTATTTATCTCATTGAAGGAATGTAGATAACTTCCATCTCAGTCTTTCTGTGTGATCTAGAGAAAATGGCATATAATTTTCTTACTAAGTTTAAAGCACACATTTAAGACTATACCTTTTGATTGACTCTTGTTGCTGTTTCAATAACAAACACCATGGTTATTTTTCTCTTCTTTGAAGAAAATATGTGAAGTTAAATAGCTGAAGAAAAGTGAAATCTGGAGGTAACTATTCTTCCTCAGATTATAGAGGATTTATTCAATAAACAGGCAAAAGATTTTGAGTACTGACAAAGGGAAAGTGGTTTTATGTACAATGTTCTTTTAATCTATGGACCAACTTCTTGAATACCTTTTGTATCATAGTAACTCCCTGTATGCAGTATAGTGGAAGGTTCTTCGGGATTACATGAATTCTTTAAGAGACCATGATAGTCTCCAAAAACTTAGGTGTAATTAAAAACAAATAGATAAATTTGGAGTTGTAAGCAATTATATATAGTAATATGGAATAAATTAATAGATTTTCCTGTGCTACTAAAGCATTAATAAGGCCCAGAGCTTAAAGTATCACTTCATATGGTATAAATACCTTGGAGTTCTAGAGTAAATAACAAACAATGACTGAGGACATAAATATTGTGCTTCAGGCCGCAGCCAAAGACTAACACACAGACAGTAAATATTTTCATTTACAAGTGCATTATCTAACTGTAGCATCTTTTGCCTTGTAGTTGAAGTCATCTGTTGCTGGTTATACCCATGGAGCATAGATTGTGCCTGGAACTCACCTGTCAGGAGGTCTGGCTGCATCTATTCTATACCTCTACACTACTGTGTTGCTGAAGTTTTATGATTGTTAGCTTGGTTTCATATCTTCAAAGATAAATTGATGGAATGTAGTTTTGTCTTTTTCTTTTTTTAAAAAAAAGTTGACATTTGTCCAGTGCCATTTCTGAAGCTGACCCCAGTAAGGCATTGAGATTGCTCATCGCTTAAAAGTAAAGACAGCTCTATAGTTAGCATCCATTGAGGAAAGTACTGGTTTACATCCTCTATAAATATTTAATTACCAAAGAAAATAGGATGGAACTGTTATGGTACCAGTGACTTCCTGCATCTGATTACAAAAAGGATTCTCAGTTTGAAGCCTGATCTATTTTAACAATAGGAAATATGTTACCTGGAGCAGCTTATTTCTTGGTTACAATAAAAAAAAGCAAATTTGAGTGTTCAGAAGGTATGTTACGAAGTTCTAGAAGCGAGTCAAAATGCCCTTCTTGGTTTGCAATGGTTATCTGCTATTTGCAGCACTCTTACTCAAGGTACTTAAATTTATTTTGCTTCTTTCAGTTTGCTCTCATATTTACATTTTACTTGCTACTTTTCTTGTTTACGGAAACTTATTTTGTGAAGTTTTAATGATATGTAGGTTTTAGCACTGTGATTTTGTTTTAACAAGTTGGAGTCTATTCCGACTTAAAAAGACTATGAAAAGTCTATTTATTTAGTCTGACTTTTATGTCTAAAGTTACTTGACGGCAGCCTCCTAATATTCACAAAAGAGCAACAGGGCAGATGCGATTACAATCGGAAACTCGTCAAGGTAAACTGATGCCTCTCTTGGTTCTGGACATCGCTGTTAGCTGTTTTCAGCTTCAGAAGTAGGAGTAGTGCCTGGGAAAAGATGGAAGACTCTTTTCCAGCTGGGACAAGCAATAAAATTAATTCTGCCGGGATGGATGAAAAGAGTGATCACCCAGCAGCTAAACCTGAAGACGAACTAAGTGTAAGTAGATGACTTAAGTATTCTTGATTTCATACACTTCTTGACACTATTAGATCTCTTATGATCTAATTATCAAGTATTAGACTTAACATCCCAGTTGATTTGTTATACCTTTTGTGTTGTCAACATTTGTTTGTATATCTTCAGGATTGTTAGTAACAAGTATTTTCAGATAACTGAAATAATGGGAATATCAGTGTGATAATACAAAAAGCTTATATTGGTGTCATGGCAGCACATTTTTCCAAAAATAAATCAATTTCTAGGCAAGAAAGGCAATATTAGAGTAGGTAAAATGTTTTGCTTTTCCCTGAGAAGATACCAAAGAGGACTATTGTGTGAGCATTAACTCATGACAAAGTAGTAATTAAATAATTTAGCGTATGGTGATAGTCAAATTGCAATTTTAGCTGGAAACCAGTTCTAGAATACAAGAACTAAATTGCTGTAGAGACAAAAGCTGAATTAAGAGCTGTGATCCTTATTGAAGGAAGGGAACAGCCTTTGTTTTTTGTACTATAAAGTATTTATGGTAAACCAATGCAACCTGGAGAAATACTTAAAATGTAGAGCATAACATTCAGTATTCCTGTGAATCCTGTGTAACAGAGAACTTTGCCATGCAAGCCTTGATTCATGAAGTGCATTTTTAAAAATAAGGTTAGAATTGTGGTAGATGCAATGAAGACATTAGCTGTTTCAAATGCATGCTTACAGTCCAGTTATGTCAATCTTGAACAATATTTAACAATCTTTGGCAGGAACTTTGTATCTAAATTTTGAAGAATAAATCTGGTTAGATCTACAACCAACAAAAGGAAAAACTTAAATATAAAATATTCTTGGGAAAGATTGATGAAAAGGGCAACTGTCCTCATTGATCCATAATGGTCCAAATTTCAAATGTCAGAACTGAGCATTCATTGGCCTGTCTCAAGCTGTCCTATTGAACACCTGAGTGAATAAGGAACTTGACAAAACAGAACAGAGCTTTATACAAAAAGGCAATTTGGTTTTTGTCCTTATACAGAATTGTACTCATTAAGTTTTTTTAAAAATACATAAGACTGGCAAATTGAGTCTTTCTTGATAACATGCAAAACAAGTGCAGTTAATTACCTAGATAGAATATATGAGTCCGAAATCTTCCAGTTCAGTGTTTTCACATTTTGTTTGAGGAAATAGTAAAGTGTACTACTAGGTCTTATTACTCTGCTCATTGTTACTTATTACTAATTATTCTTCTTGAACTTTTTATTCTTTGAACTTCCTCAGCTCTAGGTCACCAGCCATTGTATTTGGCTACGAGACTGGCAGGATATTTGATGTTGTTTATGCTCTCTCTGTGAGGATACACAGAGTTCTCTTGTTGAAGGCATTGTCCCACTGAGTTTTGAATATCTCCAGGGATTAAGGTTTCCTGACCTCTGGGCATGGCTCAGGTGCATGGCTCTCATGATTAAAATTTTTTTTTTTTTTCTTTTCTCCACCTCCACTCCCTTCCTCCCCAGCTGGAATTTCCCCTGCTACCATGTGTGACTATTGTGGCTGTCTCTTTGCTGTGTACCAATGAGAAAAGTGCAGCTCTGCCTTCTCCATAACCCACTTTAGGTAGGGAAATCTATGATTAGGTTTACTCACACTGACTATACCTTCTTGTCCCCAGCTGAACAACCCCAGCATTCACAACATTTTTGCTGTACATCATATCCTTCAGCCCCTCACCTCTTGGTGGCCCTCTCCTGGAGTCACTCCAGTTTATCAACATCTCTGTTACACTGATGGGTCCAAAACTGGGCACAGTACTTCAGGTGTGGCTCTACTAGTGTTGGGCAGCAGGAAACAACCACTTATTGTAGATTACTTCACAGCACTGTTTTTGCAAATGACTAACTATGCTTGGCATTTCCTGGGCATCAAGCTCCATCAGCACATAGTTTTTGTAGCCACTGTATGAAGCTTAGCATCTCACATTGATAACTCAGTGCAGTTAACTGAGTACTTCCTGAGTTTCATAGTCTTCTCCTTCCTCAAGTGAAATATAGTTAGCGGGGATGAAAAATCAGTCTTGTGTCCACACCTTTTGGTCTACAACAGACCACACACTCTTGCAGTGTACCTTCTGAGAGGCTTCAAAGAATGAAATGCTGGTAAAGAGCCCGGCAGCTCGTTGCAGCCGTTCTCACTGCCTACCCCTTATAGCCATGCAGAAGCTGAGAAAGATCTACTGAGCACAGAGAACAGCCAGATCTGCCCAAGTCAAGGTCTGTGCTCTTGCATGCGCATCTGTTCTGGCATGGTTGTGAACTCTTTGGTGTATTTCTGTGTGGGCACTGAAAGGGACAGGTGATGGGACATGGGTATGTCTTCAGCAGAGTGAGACTACCTGTACCATGAACAAATCACACACCAGTTACCATTGGACTTTGTCAGAGATTCCTGACTTGCATTGCTGAGAGGTGATGTACCTCTGAGTAGGTCCTAGACCACAAGTGGCATAAAATCAGCTGTGAGGTAGTGGAGACCCACTTTGAAAATGAATTAAGCTGTTCCAAAGATGAAGACCAAAACAAAAGAGCTTTTTGCTTATATTCAAGATGGCGGAGTTCTGTTTTATTTTTGTATATATGAAGTCCTGAGCCAGGACTTTTTATCTCAAAGTCTGTTTTGTGCTTCATAGAAGTCTTCTCTACTAAAACACTTGCTGCTTATTGCTGACTGGTGTTTGTCAACACCTCCAGTCATGGAGAACCCACAACTTCCTATGGCAGCCTCTTGAGAACTTCCCTCTCACTAGCATCAACATACCTTTGGAATAATTTTCCTGAGTGTTCTTTATTGATGTAGCAATATTAGGTAACTTATGCTATAGTTGTGATATAAGGAAGATAAAAGTTGGCAGCGTTTTTTTTTTTTTAATATAGTTCTAATTCTAGCAGGGTATCACAGCTATACCTGTGTTCATACTCAGTGCATTTGGTTATTGATGCCCTGAGTGGTCCAGGAATTTGTCAGCTAACCACTGCAGAGACGAAACAATGAATTAACTTGAGAAAAGGTGGTCGAACCTCTAGCTGATCTCGCAATGAAGTATTTGACTGTCACAGGAGATCTCCAAAAGGAAATTTTGTGAAGTCCCAGCTATTTCCCCAGGCAGCTATTGCTGTGCCTGCAGCATCTGATAGGCATTATTTGTATGTTTAAGTGGGCTGATTATCTTCTGCAGAGGAAAATGTGTGGGGGAGTGCCTGGTTCAAACAGACTTTCCAGAACAGACCAAACTGTAGATAGATAAGATACTTCTAGAAAGTAGAAACTGCTCCTGCAAATGTAGTAAGTGTCACATAGAAGTCTTCTGTACCTAGGTAAGATGTTCAGGAGATATTTTGAATCTAGCTTTAAAAACTTTGGACTGTAGTTCAAAATAAACTGTCAAGGTGCTGGATGTTCAAGTGACGACCTTTCCTAGGTCCCATCCCAGCATGACCTGTGCTGTGTCCTCCTGTTCATAGGAGGGAACCTCTCAGAGGCAGCTGGACATGCAGGAGAAGGCTGTCCATACCCACTGTTCCTCATCCTGAAAAGAAGAGGGGACTTTTTTCTGAGGAATGAATGGGTTGAGCCCCCTCGCATTGGGATAGTTCTGGTTTGAGAATAAATTTTTTGTTTTGGGAATAGCAGTGTCATTTTGACCACAAGCTGGGAGGTGTCTATACACCTGTCTCCTGGTCCCTTAGCAGGGAAATGACAAGCCATTGTATTGGAACCAGGACTGACTATTTTACCATCGTGCTAACCCCTCTCTCCCACTTCACACAAATGGAGGAATGAATGGCTGAATGTGTGTCTGCTTCAGCACCAAACATGCAGAAGCATAGCAAAGGTTTGGGTCATGAGACACCTTGTTGGGTTATGTTACCAAGCTGCTGTTGAAAAGCTGTTGTTTGGCAGTACTTGTCTGTGCATACATCTCAGCTGCAGACAGCACAAGGTAATCCAATGTTGTGTACCCTCTGGTCTACAGAGGGCTAGTTTACACTAATGAGGTACGCACAAGGATATTAGCATTCATTCATATAGTTAATGCTGGGTAGTTGTTGCATGTTGAGCTGTTATCCTATGGTATGTTGTGGTTTACATCCTTATGCATTAGAGACCGACTCACTGTTATAGCTGCAAGTGTCTGGAAGAAAAGAACCTGAATTTTTGATTGGAGTCTTAAATTGCTACTAAGTTAATTATAGCTGTGGGTATGCCATAACAGACAAATATATGTGGGAATCTCTTCTATTTGTTGTTCAGCCAATTGCTTTTAGAAATGTTCCACACTTTTTGCTGTCTTTCACCTTGTTTTAGGTAGCCAACATCTCACTCCAAATGGTAGCTGCAGAAGATAAACTGGCAAAGAAGATTCTGGCAAGGAAAAAACATGGCAAACTGAAATTGAAGAAAAAAGATAAATTACTGTGGAATTTTCAAAACAAAATAATTCTCTTTACCCTCATTCTATTCATTTTAGGAGTTGTAACCTGGACATTACTATGGCTCTTCATTGGTGAGTTGCTAAAAGCTTATGATGATTTCATACATTACTGTCCCCAATAAATGGCACTTTCAGTAGGGCTTAAGATCTTGTCCTGAAGGCTATTTCTAAAATAAACATAGGCTTACTTAAATGAGCCCTGAAAGACTTTGGGTTGTCTTTGTTAAGACTTAACAAGTAATTAAATTATAAGAGCAGACATAGCTGCTGGCTTTAGGAAGTGTGATTTTTTTTTTTTTTTTTTTTTTAAAGTGTTATGCAAAACTTTTTTTTAATGTGATAGTTAATTGCATAGACTTGACAGTTTCTATGAACTTGATTCCTCAAAAATTATGACTTTTACTCTGTTTCTTGGCCTGCTGAAGGTCGAATAAGTCCTTTGTCTCTCATGCAGAAGAGATTTAAAGAAGTTACTGTGTCTAATAAGGCAGTAAAACCTATGTTCTCCTCTTTAGAACCCTGATGTTAATACTGCCTAAGATTCGTTAGGAATGCTCCAGAATCTGGATGCTGATATTACCTTCATTATCCTGGTTCATTTGTATGGTGATATCCTATCTTGTGTGCAGGGAACAGGTGCTCGATTAACCATATTGTGGGACTCATCTATTCATAGAATGGTTTGCCTATGAACACATAGTGTTCTTTTGGCAGTGATTTCTATTGTAAAGCTGAAAAGATTAATTTGGTTTAGAATTTAATCAGAAAAAAATCTCATTGTTATTTAAAAAAAGAGTAAAAATAAAATGGAGACTAACTGTTGTCTTTGTTTCTTGCAGTTCAGGCAGAAAACAAAGATGCATTGTATTTTGTTGGACTGTTTCGTGTTGCCAACATAGAGTTTCTCCCAGAATACAGGCAAAAGGAGTCGAAAGAATTCCTCTCTGTAGCACAGAATGTGCAGCATGTGGTAAGATGAGTGGACTGCTTGGCTAGCAAAAAAATCAGAACTGCAAACAAGACATGCAACTTCCAGGTGCCATTGAGTCTGCTGTGGTGTTCTACTATTTTTTTTGTTTGTTTGTTTCTTTTTTTTTTTTTCCCACTCTCTGAAAGACTATGTACAAAGGGCTGTTATCTGGAGGTAGGAAGGAACTGACTGCTTTCAGTTTGTTAATCACAAACTGAGTTTTGAAAAGGTCTGTTTGACTTTCAGATTTACTAAAAAATTTACATATTTCCCCCCACAAATGGAGGTCTATGAATAGAACTCTACAAAACCCCTTCAAAACTTAATTGCCACATTTGTGACATTAAACCGATGAAGTCTTTTGCATTTAAATTGGTGTCTGCTGCCAGTCTTCTGCCTTAGAGCATCTATAATTACCCTAGAGCTCTCAAACATATTTACATTTACATTTCCTTCTGCTTCTAGGTATTCTAAAGACCATTATTCTTCTCAAACACCTTGCATCAGTCAAAGCAGAAATAGCACTGTGTTGTAGGCAGTTAAGGCTGCTCTACAGTGGGAAGAGAGGAGTGGGAATCTTGGTTAAAAGGGAATTTGACTTTAAAGATGTTTGGCGTTAGGAGGAAAAAGGCATTAGTGCCAGCTAATGCAGTACTGTCCACATAAGGATTCAAGCAATAGTATGAAAACTGCAAAACAAATAAACAAAAATAATGTCAGATGCAACAAGGAGATTTTTGAATAATTAAGTTTTTATCTTCGTATAATATGAACTCATGTTACTGTTTTCCAGCTGTCTTTCCTCCTGCTGCTCTAAAAGCTGGATCACAAAATACTTGGAAGCAGACAGTCTGATTTTCCTAGTCCTGCCTGTTAACAACTGAAGTGCTTTCAGACAGGATAACAGACAACTAGCGCAGGACATGTCCTTCCCCTGCTCTCCGTGGAGCAGCTCTAACCTGCTGTGAGCCCGGTGTCTTGCTTTTGTCCCAGAGCATCCTGCCACTGTCAGGCACAGTGGAGAGAGGTGACAGACAGCAGGTGTGAACTGCAAGTGTCGCCATCTCCTACCTGAACGTAGCTTGGAAGTTATTCTTTGTTTAAAATGCATTTTGCGTTGCTGAAACTGTGTTTGTTGGTGACATGACTATTGACTAAAATTGTTAGTAGGGATGTGGGGATTTGGGGATTTGCTTGTTTTTCCTTCTTGAAACCTTTTTGTTCATGGCTGTTGGCCCAGGAACCACCAGTGTGTTAGTGGAGAACCTCTCACAGTAGGCTCCTTTCGCCTTGGATACTAACATTAATATAGAAAATCCCTTGTAGCCTAACCTGGAGATTGAGCCCCACCCATTTTATTTAGGCCCTTAAAATAGTGGTTCAAACTTCCTGTGTCAAACACTGAAATTTAGGTACTAATATTAATATGCTTTTTACTGCCTCTGCTTCAAAATAATCTGTGTTATAGTCCGTTGGGCATTAATTTTAACTGTAAAGCAGCAGGATGAGGTCTGAACAGCTTGAGGTACATGCCACCTTGTGGCTTTAGGAGTGTGCTTCCTTGACCAAGATGAAGGAAGGTTATTGTCACACTGGTATTATCACACAGATTCAAAGAAATGGTGGAATCAGGAGCTTGCTTTCCCCAAAGACAGTCCCACAGTATGAAATGGGCCGAGTTTTTCCTTCTCCATATATTCTACGCTGTGTGTATTTTAGAAACAAACACATTAATACTAAGCTGTTATTGAAGAAAACAGGTCCAAACTGAATCAAAATGCAAGAAAGTCCACATAAACATTAGAAAAAAACTGTTTAAGTGTGAAGGTGTTCAACCACTGGAGCAGTTGTCCAGAGAGGCTGTGGAGTCTCCAATATTGGAGACAGTCAACTGGACACAGCCCTGAGCAACATGGTGTAGTTGACCCTGCTTTAAGCAGAGGGGTTGGACTAGATGCTCTCCAGAGGTCTCTTCCAGTCTCAATCTTTCTGTGATTCTCTGGAAAAGGCTCAGATGTATGCTGTTAACTGCACCTTAGGAGGAACACACAAAATGTTATGAGCACGTGCTCATTTCCTGAAGATTGGCCTAAGTTTCAGCATCAGGATAGAGAAGCCTTCTATGTTTGGGATTTGCTGGGCAAAGAATGCGCACCCCTTTCAAAACTCATTTATTTGGAAAAAGCATTGCTGTATATGTCAGCCAGCCGTGGGCAGAAGGTTTGATATTTCCTGGGAATATTTGACTTGTTATGGGTGCACTGAAGAGCTGGTCTGCTCATGTCTGCTGCTCTGCCTAGCTTGGCTGGTGTATGTCTGGGAATGTGTGCATATTGCATATTCTTGGTGATAAAGAGGATGTTCCTAGGAAAGCCTTAGGCATATAACGGCTCTAGGTATGGCTGATTTTCAGAAGTGCTAAATCTTAATACTCTCTCTTTCAGATGAACTTGGTCTACACAACCTCCTCTTTCTCCAAATTCTATAAGCAGTCCACCGTTTCAGAAGTCAGGTAAAACTGTGGTTAATGTAAATGCATTTCTGTTGTGTAGTTTACAATGCAATGAGCCCACAAAAGAAGCCTATTTTTGGTGGTTACAGTTTAATCTCTGTGCTATGTGCTTGTACTGATAGCAAAATACACTTACAAGCTACACCAATTAATGTCACAGAAGTAGGAGCAAACTAAAGTCATATAAGCAACTCCTTGTCTCCCAGGAGTATAATCTAAGCTCAACAGAAATAATGTCCCTAAAGAGGTTGGGTGATACTTTGGCTGATGGGTCACACAGAAGTTTAACCACTTAAACATGCTGTTAGAGAACAACTCTGTGTTGTTAACTAAGCTGCATATATTTTATAAGTACTGTTATTGGTATAAAACTATCTTCTACTGACAGAACAAAGGGGAAAATATACTGCAATAAAGCACACTTTCTCTAATATTATGTGTGCAATTAATGCTAGAAGATTAGTTATTTCAGTCCTTGTAAACCAAATATAATATCAATTGAGGAACAGGAGCTTCTGGTGTACATTTGATTTAAAGGTCTTTTTCCCCACAAGGAGGTAAAGATTGAGGTGATCATATACAGACTTTAACGTGTTGCCTAAATACTCTAGGAATCATTTCTTACATACTGCAGTGCACAGTACACGGTAAGATGTAGAATGATGCAGAGTTCTGCATTTCTGGAACTAATATTTTTACTATTTCTGGTTTGATCTTTAGGAGATAATCCAGATCTAATTCAAGCAGATATTATGATTCCCATAGATCTCAAAAGTCAGAAGACCTCAGGAAATCAGCCTAGTGGATATCCCCAAATAGGTGTAAAGAGCGTGTTTTGGGATTTCTTTTTTTTAAAGAGGAAAAAAATACATTCCATGTGTAAAAGTAACAAGGCAAGACGGAAATCAGCCATACACTGCTAAATTTATACTTCATAACCTTGTGTTAGAAGTGCAGTCTTCAGAAATCTTTCAATACAATGATAATCTGTAGGACCTTTTTATTTCAGTAACAACAACAATGGAGGCCTTCTTATTCATTTCTGGATCGTATTTGTGGTACCACAGGCAAAAGGCCAAGCTCTGTGTGAAGATTGTGTGGCTGCCATTTTAAAGGATTCCATTCAGACAAGTATCATCAACCGGACCTCTGTGGGAAGTCTCCAAGGTCTTGCAGTTGACATGGACTCCATTGTACTAAGTGGTTAGTATTAGCATATACCCATATCCTTGAGGAATCACTTTGTTAAGCAAACATTTTTATCTTGGAGTAGCAAATTCCAGAAATAAACCAAAATCTTTGGTTTCTAATGCTAAAATTATTATAGGAAAAAAAAGGGGGGAAAGGAAAATCAAAACCAGATTTGAGGTGAAATCAAGTTACAAAGTGTCCTTGTGAATATCCAATACAAAACTTCCTGTATCCAGAGTGCTTATGTTCATATTCAGAAGCTGAGTCTGACACCTCGTAGGCAGCTTAGATTTGGGTTAGTCTGTGACTTTAAAAGTATAAAAAAGATGAAGGGTTATGGTTTCCGCATTGATCAAACTTCCATTGAAAAGGAGATTCTTGTCATCCCTTTATTAAAGATTAAAAAATGGATTATAAAGCTGCCCATTCGTTAAACAACTCCTCTGCCATTCCCGCTTGAGGAAGAAGTTGGCAATGTGGAATTCAAGTATCTGTTTAATGTAATCAGGTACAAAATGTTGTATGATTTTCAGCTCTATGAACAAAGGACAAAACAAACTTCAGTTGAAAGCTAAGAAGGACTTTGTGGCCAAGGGTGAGAAAATGACCTCCTGACTACTTCTGTCTCAGTCCTTCAGCTGAATTTGACTGCTTAATTGACATGCAATCTCTTCTTGCCTCAGTTGCTGAGATATCTGGGGACATGATACCTCTGAAGCTGTTTGTGGGATTTGCGGAAATGAAGGGGGCTTGGGCAGCCTTCCTTATGGAGAGAACTGTTTTGTCCTGTATGTTTAGTGTTAGGATTACAGTGTGATTGAGTTAAACCCTGAATTTTGGATTTCAGGCAAATGAGAAGACTTATACAACTCTTTTTCTATGCAGCAGGTCTTCGGTCAGATTATTGGTCAACAACGGGAACAGGTAATTCACCATTTTGGTAGCTTCCTGGCAGAAGAAAGGAGGAGAACAGAACTTTGAGTTCACATCTTAGACTCAAAGACACTTTTCAATGTTAATTTAAGACAGTTCAATTCAGCCTTGGTATTTATGTCCTGACTTGCTGTAAAAGTGACCGAGCATCTTGCATGCAACAAATACAGAAACTATCTGCCTTTGATTTGACTGGTAAATTTTTAAGATGTACCTGGTGGCATGCTAGGAAGTAAACTCAGTCAATTATTTGCTGTTCACTGTGTTGAAGAGAAGATTAACCTTTTCTAAACTGGGAAGTACTAAATTTAAGTCTATTGGCTTTTATGCTGAATGATAGCAATGCTTTTGTCCATCCTTTTTTCTTGTTCCCTCCCTTTTCTCCAAAGTTAATGATGAGTTCTTCTTTTGAATTAATTTCCTGACAAGAATTAGTTTAAGCAGTTCAGTTTTGCTGGTATTATGGGAGACACTACTTATATACCTGCTTGGTTTCATGTTGTAAACCTCCCAGTAGGGTTCTTTGGCCATGTGCAGAAACTTTACAAGCAGTTTAAAAGTACAGCACATCTACGTGCATGAGTATGTGGAGTAGGTACCTAGAAAAAATGTGCTACTAGGCTAAGCAATAGTATACTAATCACCTTTGCAGACACCTGATAAGTCTCTGTTAGGCCAGCAGTTGTCAATCAGCCAGAGATATGTTGGCCACCCTTGCTCCTTGACATAAGCTTACTCTTCATCTCATAAAGTTGCACTGTTTCAGTTTTTAAGGGATTTATACCTTTCCATGTCTGTATTTTTCTTTTCTGAGACCTTAACTTGTTATACCTTTATGTGTGATTTCCACTTGTTAACTTACAAGGTTTTAGCTTGCATACTTTCTTAGAATTAAACAACTAAGTTTGTCAGTGCAGCCAAGTCAAGATCTCCTAGTTCTGTGGTCCACAGGCAGACTTTGGGTAACAGACCCTGGGCCATCGTTTGCAATGCTTAGACTGATATCAGTCCATAATTTCTCAAAATTCAAGACAAGTTTGCTACAGCATTCCTTTGCTCAAAACCTTTCTTGGTTTAAACTGCAAAGCATAGCAATATTGGCCTTTGTCACATCTTCTTACATGCATTTTAGTTATATAAAATAATTTTGTGTATTTGTACTTACTTGCATAGCAATTTAATCTCCACGTTAAGTGTTCCAGTGCAGAGGAACTAGTAGAGTCAGATTTTGTGTTTTAATTTATTCCAGAGTGCAGTCTCTAAAAGAGAAGAAAATCAGGAGTGGAATGTAACACAAATGTTGATGCTAAGGATTTGTTAGGACTCATATGGTATCTTTCACACAAGGAGAGAGGAATGACCTGCTGTTTTCTAGACATCTAGACTACACTACAGTGTAGTCAACCACAGGTGGCAAGTCATATCTATGAGAAGCATAATACTGATATACAATGAAGTTGCAGGGGAACAACAACATGGATTGCCACAGAAGTTGAGAAAGTCTTATACTGGTACAGTTTTATTTGTTGGGGTCCCTTGGGTGTGTCTGCTTAGGACTACAGAACACAGTGCAGATAAGAAAATACTCATGCAGCAGCATACAAGGAAGGCGCATCGCTTGGTTGCATTTTGAGAGCAATTGAGTCACTTTGGCATGAAGATTCACGTAGTTACTAGTTCAGGAACAGCACTGAAGTGCAAACTTATTGAAGAATGTATTGGAGAAGAGACTTGTAGAGATTCAGCCAATGTGAGTGATTTGGCTTGCCATAGTATCTGGCTATGCAGGATTTGTTTGGGTAAAGACTCTATCCAGCCGTGGTTTCAAGCTGGTATGCTTGCGCTACCTCTAGTTCCAGAGCTAGCTCTGAATTTTCTGCACTGAGCTCCATACCAGCAGTGAGCACGTCACATTATTAACTATGTAGCAGAAATGATAGTCACATAATTCTAAGGATTATGATCAAAGCTGACTTCGTTAAGGGTAAGTAAATAAGCACAAATAACTATTGTAAAAAGAATGTTATTGGGAAGAGATAAGAACAAGAAGGAAGAAGCAAGAACAATGGCTCAACCAAAGCTTTAAATAGTTATAACTGTAATTCAGTTGAACGGTATGTGACCCTTACAGATTGCTCACAAACATTCATAGCATTAGTTTCAAGATTGTAAATCAGAAGTCGGACAAAGCCTGCCGCTTCCTGTCTTGATTAACTAGTGGTTAAAAGGCCAACATTTAATTTGAGTCAACAATTGACAGTGAACTTTCACAGTGCTCTAACTGGTGTTCCATGATAGTAACTATTTCAGAGACTTGTCTTTTTAACAGGCAGCAATTAATGCAAATATTTACCGTGGATCTTATTCTCCCTAATTTGCATTTTTCCTCCTTCTCACCTCTCAAAGAGCTCTGTTAAGGGTTTTAGATATGACCAAACAAAAAACTCCCAAGGCTTTTTGCTGACTGTGAGCTGCAATATTGAATCGAAATAAAGACCTCAATATATATTCGACTGGAAAGTCACAATTGTTTCAGTTTAATTGGAAAATTGAATGCAAGTAGGGTAATTTTCTGGTTATTCTTATCTAAATTATGACACAATCTTTTTTTGCCTCTTTTATTTATAAGTGTTGTGTAGGCTGTGTTGTTTCTATTTCACAGTACTTCCATTTCTAATAGGGACTTCTGATGCTCCAAAATTTTCAAGACTCGACAGGACAAAGTCCTAGTCTGAATTAGTTTTGACCCTGCTTTGAGCAGGACATTGAATGAGAAAAGTCCTAGCATCCCTTCCAAACTGAAGGAATTGATGAATCTGAATTTAGTGGTAACACTTATAGCTCATTTCACAATAAAATATCAAGACCCCTGATATTTGAACAACAATCTAAAAATCTCAACGTAATATAGACATGTTGGTGGATTTTTATTTTGCTTTGATTTTATTATAAATAACTTAATATTTGTAGGGGCAAGCAGTTGATTTATGCCTTGAAAATAGATAAACGTTTCCCAGCAAACTATTATTTGATTGAAGTAATCTATCAGGGGGCTACACAGAGCTTTGTTAACTGCAAATACCTGTTGTACAAAATGGTGGCGATTTAGTGAATATACACTGCAAAGGCTTATTTACAGCACTGTTTGCCATGCTCTGTAGTTTTATGAATAGACTTTTCCTTTGACCACAGACTTGTAACTAATATTAAAACAGCGACTGGCACAGATTACTATGTTTTCAGATTTAGATATGCTTTCATGTGTTGTTTTCATTTAAAATAATTTTAAGGAATTTTTTTTTTAATGCCATGTGGATTTAACAGTTTTGAAGTCAGTGTCCAGTGCTGAAAATGTGGCATTTCTACAGGAACAAATTGTATGTATGATCTATATGCCGATCACCTACATGAGCACTTTCCTCTGGATATCCACACTACCTCAGGGGGAATGATCTGCTATTTTAAACTGATTGCATCTGTGGGCCATCTTATTCGTCTTTCAATAGTATCCCTCCAGATTGAAGCAGATAACTGCATCACTGACTCACTAACCATTTATGACTCTCTGATGCCAATCAAAGATAAGATACTGTACCGGTGAGTATAAATTTTCATTGAGAATTCATTGACTTTTTTTTTTTCTGAAGACTTGTCATCTGCGCTTGGTGGTTTTCATTTCATTAAAAATACTCTGATCTTCATGCATTACACACATAACACCTGGCAATTTTTTTTTTTCTTACAAAAGCGGAAAAGCTGATCTTACTAATAAAAGAAACAGTAAATTATTCTTAAAATTCTTCTTTATTCTTCAACTGGAGTGCATCTTCACCTAGCTACAGAACTATGAGGAGTTCACACATTACTGGGTGGAATTTTCTGTTTCCTATCCAGAAACAGACACTAACTAAAAGAAAAACTTCAAAATTTCCTCCCCTAAGCAAGCTCTTCTTCCATATGAAAGTCAGTGCTCTTCATACGAAGACTAAAGTTCTAAAATGAAGTCTATTTTGGATAATTACTGCCACTCACCAGTTCAGTGCTTTTTTTTGGCTGCTCATTTTGAGTAGTTTAGAGGGTTACAAAAACCTAGAGTTGAAGCTGTGATGAGTTGAGGGATGTGGCCTTATTTTTTTTTTTTTTTTAATTATTAACTTCACTTTGATGATACAGTATGCTTGTTTGGGGACTTCTTGTTTGAAATTCATGGTAACTAATTCTACAGGGCTCTGTCAGACCAAAAGGTAAAGACAGCACCTCCATCAAGTAGATGAAGAGCTCAGTGTCTTGACCTCTGAAATCCTCTTCTCTGGCCTGTCAGCGTGTGTATAAGTCTCGAAAAAGAGCATGGGAAAGAGCATTGGCTTTTCAGTCCTCTTTGAGATCTGTCGTCTGCTAATCTGAATAACTAACTGACTTGTCTATAAAACAGCAGGTGGTGTTGACTTATTTCTTAGTATCTGTAGAGAGCTGAGGATGTCTGCTAGGTAATGCATATGGAAAGTATAATTTTTACTTTTTTTTTTTTTTTATGAGATGTTGATGGGCTTAGATTCTTCATTTCTGACCTGAAAAATAACTTGCTTGTTTTTTCCACTCCCCAACTACAAGCTAAATCTGTTGGTCTAAGAAAATAAATTTTCTGTTTCTACAAGCCTTTCTTTACTATTGGCTTCATTCCTTTTTACTTGGAGCGAAGGCTAAAAGTCAGTATTATCTCATAGAGCTAACCACTCCATCTTCGTTTTCGTGTATGCAATTTTTTTATTTTTTGTTGAGAAACGACTTTCCGATACGGGGTTTCTAACTGGCCTGTAACAGGTACTTTTGTGTTTAAGAGCATGGAGTTTTTAGAATGCTTTGAAATAGGTAAGCTCTGCACCAGTGGAAAATTCATGCACAAAATGAGAGCAATGTGTTTGGTGTGGGTTTGGTGTGTTTTTTGTTGTTGTTGGTTTTGGTTTTTTTTTTCCCAACCAATGGTTTATGTATATACTCTCCTTTCTACCCCCTCAGAGCTTGTGAACCAGCCGATTCATTGGTGTCACTTGTGTCCACAAATAATCTCATGCTGGTAATGTTTAAGGCAGCACAAATAAAGGAACAGAAGGAATTCCATGGCTATTTTGAGGTCATTACACAAGAAAGTAGGTTTCTTCTGTGTTTGGAAATGAGTTTATTATTTTCTTTCTGTCTAAGATCCTGAAGCAGTTGTCATGTTCCTGCCTATGGATAAATGACTCCTGTATCCCCGTTTCTTTTTTTCTACATGGCTGTCTCTCTACTTCATCTCCTCTGCATCTTACTGAGTGTCTGTCTTCCACTTGGGCAATTTAATCTGTACCGATTAGCAGCTTTTAAGTGAAACAAGAAAGTAGAAGGCTGAAACCAGCACTGACTGAATCCAGTTGGTCAGGACTGCAATGTACCAGTAGATGGAGTTGTTATTCCAGGTGTAGCACTGCTCTGGCCCTTTCCTAGTTTGGGATGCAGTGGTGACGGTAAAGGTGGAAGAGAGTTCAGCACTCAAAACTACTTTCAGGAAATAAAACTTCAGTAGCTCTATCTGCATTTTCTATTGGTGTCTGCCTCCTCATTAACACAAAGGAGTCAGTTACGTTTGTGTATCAAGTCCATAATCTGCTTTTTAAGTGCTTTAAGCTTCAAGAAGTGGTTAGGTCATAATCACAAATAGTACAAGGAACATCATGCCAGCAGCAGAAGGAGAAAAATCTAACATAATCCAATGAAAGGAAATTCAAGCTGCTCAGAAAGATGCTGCATACTTTCTGTGTTTAGAGTAATTAAGCATAAAAATACCATCATAAAAGCATGTGATGAATTCTCCATCATTAGTAATTTTAAATTCAGGGCTGTTATTTTTGTTTGCTTTGGTTTAAATTCAGGTCTGTGTTTTCTTTGGTTTTTGTGTGCGTTTTCTCTTTAACGACTTCTCTATATCCATGGAGTAGTCATAAAAGAAAGTTTTGGCTTCAGGGAGGTCGATTAGATTAGCACATTGTCCATTTCTCTTCTGACTGGCTTCATTTTACGACTATAGATCCTCATGTGCTACTGCAGCGTGGGTGTATTCATGTGCAGCACTTCTCTGAGACTTATTTGTAGCACTGCCTTGAGTGAAATAACTGGTATAAAACTTCACAATGTTTTCTCCTGGTCCTGCAGAGCCCAGCAAGCATTCCTAGACTTTTACATCCCTCATCTGTCTGCATCATTGGAGAGGGTATCTTTTCACAACTTGAACCCAGATCAATATAATTCCTAAGATGCCCTGTTTTTCAGTGGAAGACTTCTGATAAATTTGGATGCTTAGCCCACTGAATAGCTTTGCTGGAAATATATTAAAGTTTACCAACTTTTACCTCGTTTTTTTTTCCTAGAGTGTGGAAAAGCAATAGTGACAAAAGAGAAAATTGGCTATGAAGGGAGAATTACAAGTCCCTATTACCCAAGCTATTATCCTCCAAAATGTCTTTGTGCATGGAACTTCCAGGTAACATAAATGTCTTTCTCTCTTAGGCACTGTTGCATGTTTTGGGCACACAGAGCCTGCAAGCAGAGCAGAAACAATTGTGTAGGGAGTAACCTGCATCCTTATGGATGTGGCACTTCATAGAAATGACATGGCTGAATAGCTGGATGTGCTCAGGCGTTTTGTTTTGTTTTCCCCTGTGCACTTACTTTTAACAAAGAGAACACTGTTTCTAAGTTGTCCTATTACAAAGGTGAAGAGCTAAGTTTTGATGTTTAGCCTGCAGAATTATTTCACAGCAGAGGATGTAAGACTTTACTTAATTCCCCTTTTCCCACTCCCGAAAATTTGGGAAAAACGTATGTACAAAAGACTCCTTCAACATAATTATTACTGCTGCTTCTCTGATATTTATTTTCAGTCAATTTTGTTATGCTTAATAAATTGATTTTTTTTTGCCTTCTAAGATGGTCTGTACCGTCAGCACAATCTAACAGACTCTCTTTTCGTGGTAGCCTTTTTCTGCATTTTTTCAGGTACTTTCCTAAAAGCAAATGACTGAAAGTTTACATCAGTTTATAACAGTTTTGTCATGCCTCGTCTGATGACATTAGTATTTCCCTATTGATACTCCTAAAATATGATATTTGACTTATGGTTTGCCCTTCAGTGTTTTCCTCTCTAAAGAATATGGCAATGGACACAATGCAGTCCACTGTTTACCCATCTTGCTGCTGGTGCTACATGTGCGTGGTTAAGCTAGTGGTTGCCCACATTGAATCACACCAGTCTGAATGGAGACCAGCTAGCCATAACCTCTTCCTCTTCTAGAAAGCCAAGGAGACTACTTTTTTGCTAAACTTCAAGTCTCCGATTCACCCTGGACTACTGAGCAAAAAGTTTCTGTACGCTTCACATGGGCAACCCCCAAGACTTATTTCTCAAGACAGTTTAATTTCCCGGTAGTTCAATGCTGAAAATTCCCTCATTTCCCAAATTGTTTTCTTTTAGAGAAGGGGAAAAAAATCACAATTTCTGGATTCTTGTCGCAAACTAGCCTTTTTTTTTAAAGGAACATTCTCTTGTCTTGCAAAAAGTTTCTGTTCCTTTTAATAAAGGAAATTCTAATTAACTGTGAACCCTCATGATACTGCCATGCTTAAATATCTTTTGTAAAATGCTAAGGAATGCTTAGCTGAGCAGATACCCACAGAAGACTACAATATTGTAGTAGAAATAACTCCTAGTATTACAAAGATGATGCAGATATTCAGTGCCATGTCCTAGCTAGCAATCCACTGGGGCTGTGTGGATTCACCCAAGTGAATTTGGATGTGTTTGAGAGGTTTGATCTTGATACAAAAGCTGCTTTCTATGGCCAGTGGCTTTTTAAAGATGAAAGGACTGTTGGCTAGAAAGGGAGAAAGCCTGCAGCTGCGGTGGGGCTTTGCCAGCCTTTGCTTTTACCCCAGGCTGAATAGCTGGCAGGTGTCTCAAGTGCCGGCTGTTGAGCTGGCAAAGTCAGCACAGCTCCCAGAGTGTGGCATCGCCAAGCACCAAAATTGCAGAAGTTTAAGTCTAAAGACTTTTGTGGACTATGTCCACAAAAGGAAAAAGAAGACTGCTTGCACTGTTTTTCTTGCACAGACTCCACAGAAGGGCCTCGGTATAGCTCTGAAGTTTCATAACTATACCATCAGTGAGAAGAATATTAAAGGCTGTGAGAGAGGATGGTGGAAAATTAATGAACACATGTAAGTACTTTTGCACGGGTTATTAAAGTAACATTACCAAAATAAATCTTCCCATCACTACTGCAGTTTACTCAGAGAATTTCCACAAAGGCAGAGGTACTTCACTGGTGTCTCTTACTATTTTTTCACTTTGGCTGATGATGTAACTGAATCTTTGTAAAATATACATTTGGTTTTTTTTCTTTTGAAAAGTACCAGAAAGATGAAAACAAGATTCTTTGGTACTTTTTTGAGAGAAAGGAATGGAAAGAGTGGTGTGAAGGCAGACGTTCTGTGAACTCTAAAATAATTCGGGGTTTTCTGGGATCATTGAACAAGGTCTGTTAAAACCCTTTTAAGTGTAACTTAATTCTATGATTGCTCATGAGGACACAGAATCTAATTAACTTCTCAGTGAAAGCTACTACAATGAGATTATTGCTAATAGAAGAGTAACTGCTTCCGCATTCCAGTCACTGACTCTTAAAAGAGAAACCTCACAGATTGGCTGCCAAGGTGCCACTGTATTTCTTAAATGTTTCTTATTAAAATATTGCTGCTATTTTTTAATTGAAATCCTGCTACTTTCCCGTCTACATTGTCCTTCCATTTTTTTCTTCTTTTTTTTTAAGTCATCTTTCAATCACTGGATGAGAAGGCAAGGTTAGATTTAGGATATTGGAATTTTTAAAAAGTTTGTTAAAAAAGTTGTTCAAATGGAAACCTTAGTAACATTAGACTCGAAACTGAATTTTGGAACTCACTACTGAAACTGAGCAAAGTCACTCAGGACTTTAGAAGTGTAACTGAAAGAATTACAGAGGGGAGAAAAAACTTCATTCTTTAATATCATGTTGTGCTTCTATAGAGAAAATTCAGTTTGTCTGAAGCTCCTAAAATTGTGGTTTGATGGGAACGGGTTGCTGGACTAAAAACTTCTGTCAAAACAGACATTTGGTGTGTTTATGGGTTTTCTTGGTGATCTTTTTATGACACAATTGGAATAATACGAGATATTAGGGATGGCTGAGTTATTAATCAAATAAAAGAAAAATCTGAAGGAAAAAAAGATTATGTGTTCATATCGTAACACATCATAAGGATTCTCTATGTGAAAGAGCAGCCTTTAAATAAGCCTTTAAATAAGAAATGTACTTTGGGTTACTTTTGAAGTACCACACAAGAACACATGCTCCTGATTTCTATTGCAAGTTGCTGATGATATAAGTAGACCAAGACAAGCTTTCCTTTGAAAGTGTGTTTTCCACTGAAAAGAAAACTTTAGAACCTCTCTGATTTTCTGTTCTATGTCTACTTTTCATTGAAAAAAAAAAAATTTCAACACATAACATTGATATTTGATTTCTTTTTTTTCCCCAGAATTTTAATGGTTAATGAAATGGGTGGAACTCCACCTTTTCAGCTTCCAATTGTACCTTGTAGTATGCATATTCTGCTATCTTAGGTAAAAAGGGTTAAGAAGCTTCAGGAGACTGATCTTGGTAAATAGATTGCTGCCTTGAAGGTGGTGCAGTTAAGGTTCCTTCAAACCTCTAGGGCCAAGTTTTTCTAACCAGAGACACTGAATGCAACCATGCAGTTCTTCCTTGTCTTTCTTCGAGTGGGCATGCAAATGTTCCTCTGCCTAATCAGAGGAGTTACATCTGCTGAACTGCTTTTGCTGAAATTCTCATAGCCAGAAATACCAGCGAGTCCCTGTGAGGAGACCGTTAGAGGTTTACTTGAACAAAGAGGTTGCCAGTATTTTATTTTTATTAAAGCTGGTGGTGCAACATCACATTGTTTCTGCTACAGGACGCATGTATCTACTCATTCCCTGAAAACACATACTGCTCCCCGTTTCAACAGATAGGGTAGGATCCCCTTAATTAGTTTCTCTCTGTACAATGGCAGAGAGTTACAGATGGTGCCTTGCAACCTCCATTTGCCCTGAACCTGGAGAAATAGCTAGTAAAACACCTCTAGAAGGATCTGTAGCTCTGTCTCACAAATCTCACAAGCATATGGTATTTCTCACTGTGTACAGGAGACAGCTTCCTTGATGTAGCTGTTTTCAGCTCTTCCACAGATGGGCAGGAGCTTCCTCTGCTTCTGGCAAGATGAGGTTTTCTCTTTTTATGTGGCTGACAAGTGGTCAATGCAGCCTGCTTTTTTTATTATTTATTTCTATTTTATTTTTTTAAAATAGTGCTAAGGTTTGTTGGAGGGAAGTTGTCTACATCATTGACAGAAAGTGAAATGTAGAAAATGTGTGTGGGCTAATTGAAGGGAATCAGATGGTTAGGTGGCATTTTGCTATGCACTTTTTCAGGCGGTTTTATGTTGGGAACATTGATGACAGAGACACTAAAATGAGTGAGAAGATGACTTCCTGTAGCAGGAAGTTTTCATTCTCAGCCCTAATAGATTTTTTTTTTTTTTTTAGCAATGAACTTTATTAGAGTAGAAAGCTGTAAAATTAATTTTTTTTTTTTTTGCATCTGTTTTTCAGTATACATAAGAGTCTATTTTTTAAAATCGTTTTCTTAATTTTTTTTCTACATTGCTGGAACAGAATATCCTAGATCTGTTAAAGGCATGTTTCATTTTCATAGGGTGAAATAAACCACATATGGAAACATATGAATGAGCATGGCGGTTCCTATGGCATGTTTAAGTGGGGTGCACGGGACACCAGGCAACACCTATACACATAGAACTGCTGTCAAACAAGTGTGTGTGCCAAGTGTGCTAAAAATCAATACAACTGCTTCCACTCTTAAATCTGTTTAGACCGATAAGTACTTTTCTTGACAGGAGTCTTAAAGCCAGATGTTTTTCACATAAAAGCTGCATTTTTAGGGAGTTTCAGTGGAACAAAAGAGAAGCTCCTTATTTCTACTTCCAGAATAACCTGTACTGTCAGTCTTCACTGGTTTACTACATTTAAAATTGTCCCAGATTTTTAAAGCTCAATTCAACAGACTTTCCCTGTTAAAGAGTTGAGTTTTGGTTGGTGAATTTTTTTTTCTTCCCCAGCTAGAGTAGCATATAAATGTCAGGTGCAACGTATTTGGCATCTTTGATGGAAGGGGCAATAGAAATCCATTACCAATGAATGGATTAAATGTTTGTTGGCATCAGGGAGTATTTAGGTTTCTCTGAGTTAAGTGGCACCTGGGCAGAAGTCCAAGGAAGCTCTTTGCCAAAATGGCAGCTTAAAGTCAATGCGCAAAGAAGGGATTTTTTTTTTCATCTAGAGTAGTTATTTGAAGACATGACCTTCAAAGGTAAAATTACAGAATTCTAATGGTGGATGAAGGCAGAGTGCCTACTTAGAAATAATTTCATTTTCCCTAAATCTATTCCCCTCTCTCTCCAAAGATGTTGGACCAATTTTATCCCAATGCCTTAGTGCATTCCTTAGGGGCAATTCTCAAAATCAGAGCAGCTAAATTTACTCTTCACTGTGCTGACATTTCACCTCCCACCCAATTTACTTTAGTGTTCCCAAAAATCCAAGTCTTTTGAGAACAGATATCAGAAGTGGTGACAAAAGTACCCATGTTTCTCTTGATAAATCTCTTCATTACATCTCTGCTCCTCTAGAACTTCTGGCAAAACGTTCTGCTTGGATGTGTGTGGTCATGAAGGATTATGACCAGCATTTTGGGTAATTTGGGTATTGTTTCAGATTTTATTTATGAATTAAAGTTTGGCAGGTAACTGTATTGCTGATGTTCAGTGATGTTGACGTTTAAATTGTACGTAAGGCAATTTTGATATGAAGGCTGCTCTAGAACTCCATTGAACACTTTTAGGTACTGCGGTTACTATGTTGATCACCAAACAGTCTTCCACATTGCAAGTTCTGCTGGCAACATCGAGCTTCAGTGCAGTTCGAAGGTCTCGGAGAAGCCACTTCTGGTGGAGTATGGCAGCTATAACATCAGCCAGCGTAAGATGGATTTTATCTTTTTTCAACCCATCTTTGCATTTCAGACCTGCAAAGCAGCATTTTTCAGGTCCAGCAGGACTTAGTTGGGTTTACACAGGAAATTAATTGATGGGTTTTTGTTCACGTCCTTTTCTAATCTTACTAAGTCCAGGTGACTAGCAAAGAGCCTTTTCTGGCTCCTCAAGGCTGTGCAGCTAAGGTTTGTGGACATGCGCAGCATGCTCTGGTTTCCTGTACACTCACAGTCCGCTTTCTTCTGCACTATCCTTAAAGCTTAGTGCATGGCTATGGCCATGGTGCAGTCACTTGAAGTCTGCTGTTCCTGCTCGTTTTCACCCCCAAGGTTTTGTTTGCAGTGTTTCTGTTACTACAAAGACTTCCAGATAACAAACAGACACTACTAAATAACCAAATGCTTATTCCAGTGTTTTCATGAGTTTAAATAATTTGTGTAGATGTAGAAACCAGAGCTGAAAAATCATCTCAAAATGTCTCTAAAACCGTCTAGGGACTGTGAGGTTTTTTCAAGCCCTGATACAGGCAGCTGTTTCCAGATATCTTTTTTTCCTGGGTTAATCTTACATATTCATGCTGTTAAAATAGTAGAGAAGCAATGGATTCTAGTCATAGCTAGTTATCACATTAGAGAAATTTTATGCGTTGCATATATGTGTATGTATGTATGAGTATGTAATGCATATGAGTATGTAAAAATATGGTCATTTCAAGATATTATTTTAAAAGGCAAATATTATGTAATCCACAAGTCACATCAATACAGATTACTAACTGAAGTTGCAGAGTGCTGCAGATCTCGGTTATTGAAAGTGAGACTGTTCTTTAAAAGAGATGGCATTCTAAGCTGTTGTGTGTTGCACCATAAAACACTGGCTGATTTTGTCCAGTGCTAGTGTAGACCCTGCAGTACATATTGCAGTAACAGCTGTGTTTGTAACACAGTTTTCAACATCTGAACTCAATGAGTACTAGCAGTGCGTACAGATTATTCAATTTAGATCAACTTCATAATTCCTTGTAACAGTAAAGTGACTGTAAATTGAAATGAGCTGGCAATATTTGAGAAAAGGCAATATTTAAGGATTTTAATTTTTTTTTTTTTTTTTTTTTACCTCCAGCATGTCCACCTGAACATTTCAAATGTTCTACTGGCTTATGTATCCAGCAGATGCAGCGCTGTGATGGGATAAACCATTGCTTTGATGGAAGCGATGAACTCTTCTGTGGTTTGTATTCACTCACTAGAGATCTTGACTGGAAAACCAGATGAATGTGCTCTTTAGTCTTAGAAGGCAGCTGAAACAAGGTGAATTTTTTTTAGGGGGAAAAAAAGAAAAGGTTTTCAGCTTCCTTTGTATCTCCATGTACAGACTATCAGTCAGTCTCCTAAGTGCTTAATTAATAGTTAAAGAGCAAGCCATGAAACTAAGAATGAAGATGGTATAGCACTGGAAAGCGCAAGGAATAAACTTAGATGTGCAAAAATAGCTGTAATAGGCTGTATTTTTGTTTTTCCTCATGTGATAAATGCTAGTAATTTTAAAATTCTGTTCTATTTTGAGGTTATTTTTTTTATTTTCATGGAGGAATGACAAATTGTGCATAGAGTAGATGAGAGTGATAATATATGCCCATGCTGAAAGAGGGTTAGAACTTGGGCTGCTCCACTTGGGGCAATGTGCGAAGTGGGATACGGCACTTAACTCCTCTGCGCTTTATTTTCTCCATGCATAATGTGATACTCACACTTATCCCTGTACTGTGCAGTAAAGCTATGAAAGTGGTACGGGGCCATAGTCAGAAGGGTAGTGTTGGCATTACAAGCACGCTTCTGGAGCTGATTTGATTTATGTTTTTAAAGTTGTCCCTGAGTGGAACTGTAACTCCAGCTTCGCAATACAGGACAACCTGCTTGCCTGCGATGGAGTAAGCGACTGTGAGAATGGAAAAGATGAGCAGAACTGCACCCACAGTAAGGCTATTCTCTTGATTGTTTTTTTCTCTCTTCTGTCATCTATCCAATCCTGACTTGGATACTGGATGCCGTATTTGAAGAGTTAAGAGGCACTACCCAACCTAACTCGGGCTATATAATTCTGTTCAGTTTTCTCATATGCTTATAAAGAAGCCACTGTTAATTTTAAGCTGTTTCTTTTTAATGAGCTCACGAACATCTGTTTCAGCAAAATCCTGGCAGAAGAATTAAGCACTCTGGGTGCAGGATGAGGATCTAGGGATTTAAAGCTTGACTCCTAGATTTTATCTCTTTAAAGCTTAATCTGTTCAAATTGTTTCCTGGATCTGTTTTACCATCTGTAAAATAACTATTGAAATGATAGTTGTTCTGGAGCAGTTTTCAGGGTTGTAAGGTTAAGCTGTTTAAAATGCTATGGAAGCTATAAATTTAGCATTAGGCACATAAAAGTTTTGAGTCAGCCATTTCTTTAACTTTTTAGAATAAATAGAGACAATGACATACGAAAGGGAGCACAACTGGGAAGTGATGCAAGAACTTTTTTAAAGAAAAGTAATATTTTTTGACCTGCTTGACTAGAAAGTCTGTGTAAATGGTTACAAGGTACTTCTGTGTGTTGACAAGACACACTGTGTTTGAGAGGCCTCGATTATTGCGAGCCACCAGGAAACAGGAAAATGCCAAGGTCGGGGCTGCAGTTTAAAATGAATGCAATTAGCAAGGCTGCTTTCACTGCTATCTTTCAATTAATGTTTAATACTGAAATATAAAGGAGGTCTTCTTTCCAGAATACTGGATGTTTTCTCTTTCTAGCCTAACACTTGCTACAAGTTTTCACTAAGTTTTTGCTACTATATCTGTGTTCATCAGGGCTATGGGAAAGGGTGGGACGAAATCTTTATTCAGACTTCATCAACTTGGTGAAAGCCTCAGTATAGATGCAGTTCTACCTGAATAGTTTATTCTACTTAGAGATTGGTTTAAGGCATCCCAGCCAAAGAGCTCTTTACTGTGTTCCCTCCTACCTATTACTACATGTATGAATCTTTTATCTGTGCAGACATGTGTTCGGGTGTTAAGCTGAGCCAATAGACTTTTTTTTTTCCTCACGACCATTTCAGGTATTCCTTGCACCAACCACACATTCAAGTGTAGGAATAACATTTGCATTAGGAAACAAAACGCAAAATGTGATGGGACTGTGGACTGTACTGATGGAAGTGATGAAAGCAGCTGCAGTAAGTCCCTCTCAAATGTTCATCTTTTTACACAATAAAGCCCTTTATTTCTTCCTGTTTTGGAGTGGATACAACTCATGCAGCAGGTATTGAGTTTTTATTTTGTGATAGTCATAGTGGAGTAATGAACAGCTATCAGTTTATTTCAGGTCTGGTTGCAGAATTTCCTAAGTTCTTGCAGGAGGGCGAGCTTACTGTTATGGAGAATCTTAGCTGTAATGATTATTTTGACTATGTTAAGGAGCAGGGTTAATTGCAGAGTGAACTTGGCTAGCTGGCAAGGCAGCATTTTTGCTGCCTGCAGCAGAGTCAGCTACTTCTACTGGAGACAGACTGTATTTGGACTTCAAGAATGACATGGCTGCTAAGAGAGAAAAACCACACACCTTTCACTTCTCTGTCTCTTCTGCATGGTGAAGACCCCAATATTGCATAGTATCAAGCTAGATTCTAGTCTCAAATCTTCCTGAAGTAACCTCTGTACAAAGTTTTCATTTTGATTTCCTGGGAAGTGAACAGGTGATTGTTACTGCAGTAGCAATAAAAGTGGGGTTAGATTGGTTGCTCAAACTGAATATCCTTGAGTATCTTGTCTGGCCTTCAGCAGTTTCTGACATGCTACCTGTATGTCAAATCTGCCAGCACCTGCCTTGGATCCAGTCAGACATCTTAAAATACTAGGGATATTCCTCCCTCTGTTTGTAGACAGTAATAATGCTTTTGAGTCTTTGGCTGAGTGCTGGACAGTGCCTAGAAGTATTAACACCTGTGTGTGGGAGTGTGGGACTGAAACTCCTGAGCAGAGGCTTTATGTGCATGCATTAGGGATGGGCATGAGTCGCTACAAAGGGGTCTTTTTCCATTGCTCTTCAAGTTACAGTGTGCAGCTTTTTGTGCTGAGACATGACTTCTTCGCCTGTGAGTTAGGAATATATAACATTTTCAGACTTTCAGTTGTTTCCATGCAAACTAATGATTGGACCATCTGGTTTCTGAAGTAATAAATGACCAAACTCTGTATATATGGCTGATACTATAAACCTTTTTCTGGTTTTGTTCCCACTGTTTTGGCAAGAAATAAGTGTCCTGATGACACTGAACTTCCTTCCTTCCTTGCTTCCTTCCTTGCTTCCTTCCTCTCCTTTCAGTTCAGGGCTGACTCTAGAGTTAAGTTAGGTTATGTTTGGACTCAATGATCCTGAGGGTCTCTTCCAGCTGAAATGATTCTATAATTAAAAAGAGATCCTTTGACATTTCTGACACAATAAATATTTAGAGGCCAATTTCTGCAGCAGAACTAGAACTAAAACTTATTGAATTTCCCAGGCCAGTGCCTTTTTTTTACGGAGTCACCTCTTCTTTCAGGAATAGAGTAGGCAAATAGAGAAAGTTTCTGTTTGTAGTAGGGCAAAGACATAGATTTAAGCATTTCACAGTGCAAGATTCTTTCATGTCCTGTGTGGGAAACACTCTCATTAAGGGAAAGCACTGAGGATGGAGCTTCTAACCTGAAATATCCTTTGCAGGTTGTGGCAGCAGCAAGAGCAGCAACCCCATCTCTCGTATTGTGGGTGGCACGAACACTGAGGAAGGTGAATGGCCCTGGCAGGTCAGCCTCCATTTTGTGGGAGCTGCTTACTGTGGGGCATCAGTGATATCAAAAGAATGGCTTGTGTCTGCAGCTCACTGCTTTCAAGGGAGCAAGTAAGCAGTCTTCCTCCTAACTTTGTCCAAGACATCACTAGCATCCCCATACACCTTTAGCTTGCAGAGTTTGAACCACGCTGAGGTGGTATGTGCTTTCATATTTCACCTGCCCTGCAACTGGGGGGTGTTTTGGGGCACTTTTTATAGAGATAGCTTGTTCGTTTGCTTCCAACCAGGCTGGCTGACCCCAGATCATGGCGCGCTCACCTGGGGATGCAAACGCAAGGCCGTGCAAAGTTTGTATCTGCGGTGAGACGGATCATTGTCCACGAATACTACAACAGCAGAAACTACGACTACGACATTGCACTGCTGCAGCTGAGCAAGCCATGGCCGGACACGATGAGCCATGCCATCCAGCCGATCTGCATTCCTCCCTTTTCACACAAAGTCCGCAGCGGTGACAAGTGCTGGATAACAGGTTGGGGCCAAAAGCAAGAAATGGGTGAGTTTCATAGCTTCAATTGAGCTAATTTTGTTCCCAGGTAAACAGCAGCCTTCACAGCTCTGGGTGTGTGTGCAGAACACCTGCTATTGTTGCATGGCTGAGTTTTGCAGAAAATCATAATGTTTTGAGTTTACTGTCCTACAGAAAGAGGTTCCTGCATGCACACACTGTCACACGCTCAGGAAAATCGGCTGCTGGTCTTGTGGGCCTGGAAGTCCCATGTGCTTATGTCGTTAGCTAAGACTTGCAGGGAGCTACACTTACTCTGCAATAACACGGTATTATTTTTCACCTTTGTGACTCTTGGAGGTGCGTTAGCCTGCCTAAATGGACCCTTTGCTGCTTGCTGCAGGAGGATGAAACTGCGACAACTCCCTCCTCCTGCCTTCAGCCTCTGTAGGCTGAACGGCCCTGTGGCAGTGACCCCAGATGTGAGGTGCCAGCTCAGTCCTCAGAGGGTGGCTTGACAAAATGGCCACCCCATTGACAAAATGGCCACCCCATTGACAAAATGGCCGCCCCTGTAATGGCAGGCTGCTTCACGGCAGGGGTAGGCCTGGCCCTTCCACCATCTTGTCCTTTTCTGTGGTGCAAATGCTGGTACCTTTGGCCCCTCTCATGGCCTTTCCTTACCAGAAAAGGATGGTGGTACAGATGTGTGGCGTGGTGCAGTGTCTCTCTTTGGCCTACTCGTTAGTCACTCACGCAATTTAAAAGTTGATTTTTTGAAAGATAAATGTGATGCCTCAAAAAGAAAGAAGAGATTTCTTTTCCCTGTTCCCCTCTTCTGCCTTCATTGGTTTATATAATTTGATTCCCAAATCAGCCTTTTCAGTATTTTTTAAGTACACTTTATTTCATATCAGCTTAATGAAATTCTGAAGCAAAGTTTCATGACGTAAACCAGCACTTGCATATTTGAATATGTTGGTGAAGTTTCCTTGGCTATATCCAGATTTTAAGAGGATCACCTGATGATATTATTAGATCTGTTTTATTGAAAGAAGGGGGAAATTCAGTTTAATTCTATTTTTTTTCAGAAGTATGTATTTTACAGAAAAGAGGTATTTTAGGAAAATGTTTAGACAGGGAGGGACAAATCTGAAATATTTCCAAGTTCTTTATGCTGCCAGAAGAGCATTTTGCATTCTGTAACTCTGACTCATACTTTAAATTTTGGATCCACCCCCTTCAGAGACACAACCCTAATTACAAATATATCTTGTGGTGATCCAAATACCTTTATAAAATCCTGTTTCCTTTTAAAAATAAAAAAAGAACAAAATAAGAAGTCTTGACATCTTTTGCAAAAGGCATTAGAACCCACCCTAGTGATTATGTCATTGTACCTCGTGCTACCAAAGGTCCAAGGTCACATTATATAAATGCCTGATACTTAAGAGGTTTTCTGTACTGTCGCAGTTATTTTGGAATCTGGAACAACTTGGAGGTCAAAGTAAGTGTGGATGTTTTCTGAAGATTTCTTGGTTTGCCTTTTAATAGATGAGTAAAATGCTATGGTCCGTTGAATCATCCTTCTTTCAATTTGTTTTCCAGATGATGAAGGTTCAGCAATTCTTCAGAAAGCAGAGGTAGAAATTGTTGACCAAACGTTATGTCATTCCACATATGGGATCATCACAGCTAGGATGTTTTGTGCTGGGCTAATGTCTGGGAAAAGAGATGCATGCAAAGTATGTATCTTAAAACACTTTGAATAGAGTTTATCTTGTCTTTTATTGTTCATCTTCAAGATGTTCAGGCTTTTACTGGTCTACATAAAAATGAGAGAAACCACAATGACTCTCAAGGCAAGCAATGTCTGAGGGCTTTCTGAGGGAGTATAATGCACCAGCTGCCTTTTAGAGATTAGTGAGACCAGTGACATTAAGCTTAATTTTCACTAACTGGAGATTTTTTTTTCTCCAGTTATCTGTCTGGCCACTCAGATATAGCCAAGGAAAGGCATAATTTACAGGTCTTTTAGTGCATTTCTGTAAGGGCAAATGATGTATGACTGTGTCTAGCAGTTGTTAGACTTGATTAAAATGAGGGATTTCTGTTTCGTGGAAAGTGCTGGTGTTCCACTTTTGTCCCAGGAATCAAAGAAAAGTGTTGAAAAATTGATTCTCTAAGTGTGAAATCTTAGTTGTCAAGGATTGAAAAAATATCTTCTAAGTTAAATCTTTAACAATTTTGTGGGGCAATTCAAGATAATCCTACTTTGAACAGCAGGTCACTTTGGATCATCTCCTGATGTCCCTGCCAACCTGCATATCCTAAGATCCTGTAAAGTTAAAGCAAATATTTTGCTAGCTCTAACAAAATATATGTCTAGAAGGAAGGCACTTCTCTTGCAAAACATTTAAATTTAACCAATTCACCTTTTGCTTTTGGAAATCCTTTATTGTATTGTATCCAATGCTTTGGTAAAGTTTAATTTGCCACTAGATGTCTGTTTCTGAGAGGTTGTATCTACGGATCTACAGCAGTCTTACAAGAAAGTAGAAGCTTGGGCCAAGGGTTTTTCCTGAAATGGTGCCTTTTTTTTTTTTTTTTTTGGTCTGAATGTCTGCCAATATATTTCTACAAGAATACCATGTAAAGGAAGAGTACTAATTACATTGTCCTGTATTATGGAATTATGCCATGCTGTATAAAGCTTTGAAGTCTATAACACACTTCATTTTAACTGCCCTAATTAAAAAGACATTGTATGCCCCTAAAAATTAAATACTAGCTTGTATCTACTAGAGGACAAGACTTAGTTTTAATCTGAAAGTTATCATTATTAAATACTGTAATTGGATTTTAGTGTTACATTTTTTAAAAAAGCTTACTATTTTTTGGAGTCCTTAGATGTGTAACCTATAAATGAAAATACATATTAAGTAGCAGATTTTGGAGTTAGCTGTAAGTTTGAGGCTAGGCAGTTAATTGTGAATTTTGAATCAAGTCCATGAATGGTAATATCACTAGTATTGCCTCTAAAGAGTGAGAGCTAGCCCTCTCTCTTGTGAAAGAGCAAATTTTGGTAGAACTGTGCAATCCCATCTTCTTCAAGAAAAAAACAGCTGTTGACTGTCTGATGGTTTGAACTGCGTGAATGGGAAGATACAGTCACTGTTGGAATTACTCAGGCAAAATATATTATGTGGAATTTTGTCCCAGCTTTAATAATCTGTAATGTAAACACAGACAACTCACTATGTTCTTTTTAGGGTGATTCTGGTGGACCATTGTCGTGTCAAAACAACGGAGATGGAAAATGGTTTTTGACTGGAATTGTTAGCTGGGGCTATGGATGCGGAAGACCAAATTTCCCTGGTGTCTACACAAAAGTGTCAAATTTTGCACCATGGATCCACAAATTTGTGCCTTCAGTTTTGTAACTTGAAAACTGTGTTGCTGGAATAAAACATGTCCTGCATATCTTCATTAAAAATCATATTGGGTAAAACCGTTCGGTGGTGGAATTTCTTTGCGTGTCTCCCTGCTGACTCAATATTTGATTCTGGAGAACACATATGGATGGAAGTAACAAATATCCTTTCATCAAACCTTGGTGAAAGAGGAAGGGACTGGTTTTGCAGTGGTTGTTCTATGCAGATGGCTGGAGACATCTGGCACCCAGTGTTCATTTTCCGGGCACCAGCTAAGTGCATGTGCAATCATCTATTGGCAAGCTGAAGAAACAATTGGCCAGCTAGAGACAGAGCTTAGGCCATACTTAGTCATTTTCTCTGAGATGTGTTGCATGGCCCAATACAGGAGTGACTGTGAAGTAGCAATCAACTGTTAGTACTATTGCACATACTACTTTCCCTACCTCCCCCAGCTACAACATCTGAGAGAGAGAGAGAGAGGGAAGGAGAGGAGGAGGACCGCAGAAAGTGAATTCAATCATGTCAAATCAGTAGAGTCCTCATTTTTGGAGATCAGAAGTTCTGCGTTTAAGCTTGAAAGAAAGTGTTAGTCTTATTCCTTCTCCAACTTCCATTTTAGTTAACTGCATGGTTTGCAGCTACTAACTCTTTTGTTTCCTGCTGTAATTTCCCCATATTCAAGATTATTGACAGTTCATCCACTTGAGAATTTGTACTCTTTATCTGCAGGCAACCTTAACCAGATAAGTAAATATGGTGATGTGTGTTATTGCACTGATCTTGTCCTTGCCAAAATAAAACTGATGCTTCTACCCTCTGAGAGGTATCTTAAACTGCTGGGGAATTAGGTTCTCCAACTGTATACAGTTTAAAAGAAATCCTGATACGATTTTTAGAGATGATGCAAAAGAGGTTTTATTTTCTCTAGGCTTTTTTTCTGAGGGTTTCCCCTCCATGCAGGAGGGGGCAAAGTATCAGTCAATCAGCAGGTTGTGTGTGTCTCTGGAGACAGGCTGTTGAAAAAAAAGAGGACTTGAACAAAGCAGCCTGTCTGCAGTTGTAGTTTGCATTCCTGAGCGGTGAGGATTGCCTTCCAGTTAATCACTTTTATGGTCTCTGTGTGAGTGATGTTGGGGTTTGTTTGTTCCCTTTTTGTTTCTGGAGCTGAAGTTTCTTGGGCCTGTCTTGTTTTTCCAGGTTTTGTTCCTTGTTCAGCTGCGCTCTGTCTCTCTCTCTTATTTTTGCACACACATCCTTGATTTCCTTATTTCACATGCAGAATACGCACACTTGTTGGCTTGCTGTCTTAAAACTGATTTTAATTCCAAACAGGAAATGTGAATATTAATTGCTTTGCAATTAATATTTGTTCTGTGTTATTGGCTCAAGGCTGGAAAATTCAGGTGTTCTGTGGAATTGTGCATTTCCTCTCACAAATATTTCTGTAGATTCCAGCAGGTGTTCATTAGAAGTTGCCTCATCTAGCTTGCTCTGGGACTTTTTAACCTGTAGATTGCTTGCATGTCCTTAGCTTTGTGTGATAAATTATTTCCTGTTCTTGTGTTTCTGAAAGAAGTGGGTAGCTGATCTGTTTTCAGATGATGGGCTCCATATCCTCCTTAGCCATCAGGGAAGCAAAGAGTTACAGCGATGTCAGCTTTTCCTCTCCACCTCCTTTGGTTGCAGATGGGCTGGCTCCAGCTTCCAGCAGCATGGCAAAGGTGAAATGAGAGAAGCCTGGTGTGCATGGCAGGGAGAGCAGTTACGCTATTCTGGGTTAGGTTTAAGAAATAAGATTAATTTGGGACTCTGTTATTAGGTTTGTGAGAAGGTGTTTGTCAAGTCGTCATGATACGGGCTTTCCCCTCCAGCCAGGTTTCTGTGTACAGCATACCAGCTCCACACCACTCCGAGCAGACTGCAGGGCAGGTAAGAGACACCAGCTCAGCTTTACAGCAAGAGCACAGCAAATGGTCTTTCTGCCCACTCTGGTGTGCATTGACCTCTGCTTTTCATATGCAAACTGCTCCTGATCAAAGTGATAATTTTTCCCTGCACTTGCATAGCTTGAAATGCATGCCACAAACAAGCAGATGAGAAATATGTGGATTTCGTGTGTGACGTATCTGATAACATGGGAGATATTGTCTCAATTTAAACATCTCTAAAAACTGAAAGGACAAATATACTAAAATATGGCACAATAGCTCTTCTTTTGTTTTCTTACCAATTGATGCCTTCCTATGTCTTTCTCTAGGAAAGTCCACACATTCACTACTGCCTGTCCTACCGAGAAGGCTTGTGTCAGAACTACCATTTCTTCAAATGGAGGAGGTTGTGTTTCTGGAGACGATGGCTTCTAGGACTATTGCCTATAGTTTCTTTAATAGTTACAGTAACTGTGCTAGTCCTGCACTATTCATTCTGTAAGTGTTACTCCCCAATGTGGTCTGGATGGGATAGGTATTTTGCACTGTGTGAATGATTAGTATGAAAGGCTTGGCACTACGCAGATGAGTGCGTATTGCATGTATAAAGGAGACTTTCCTTTCTCCCTAATGTCTTTGCTAAGGCAACAAAATGAATAACAAATAGCAGTTGATAGTTGCACAAGAATAAAGAAGGTATATATTTTATTTCTAACTTTTTTTGTCTCTGCTTGTGCTTATTACAACTGTCATCTTTCCCAAGAATTTATAGGAATTAACTGTTCATCTTCTATTCACTTTTTCAAAACAGAATTGGTACCTAACTTCTGTACACTCCTTCCTAGATCTCAATTTATTGCCTTTAAAATCGTCTCTCCAGAAGGATAGCGCTGCAAAAAAATGGAATTTTAACAATCAAATCTTGCTAGTACAAATACCTATCTGAATTTGTACTTCATCCCTCTCCTTTGATTTTATTTGATCAATGGGACTGACTCAGCACTATGGCTATTATTGTGTGTTTCTCTTAAGAACTAATGCGTACCAACGCCAAGGACAAATACACATTTCTGCAAGCCTCTTGTTCTAGAAGTTTTTCCATAATGTTATTAGGTCTGCTAAATTGTTTATCTTTTTTTTTTTTTTTCCCCCTCAGCTCCAGCTTTCTCCTTTATTTATATTGGTGGAAGTGTAGAAATTCCTAATTTGACTTACACAAATGACCTCAATGATCCAAAGTCACAGAAATTCCTCCTACAAGCAGAAGCAATCCAAAATTATGTAAGTTCCAAGATAAGTTTAGCAGTAATTTTAAAATATTTATTACAGAATCAGATTGAGAATAAGGAGAAGAGCTCAGTTAGTCACACAGTTTTTTTCTTCAAAATAGTAAAAGTTAGCAAGTGCCTTGGTGGTGTACACCTTTAGGAATGTATTTAAATGGTTGGGGCTGTGTGTCTCATGGTAAGGCCAACATTTCCTAGGTAATAAAACCTGGGGATTTCAAGGTTATGGAGAGATTATTTTTCTTAAAGGAATTAGGAGCTCATTTTTTATTTTGTTTTACTTTACTCAAACACTCTTCCTTGCTACATTTTTATCTTTGTTTTTTTTTTTAAGCTATAGCTCATATTCGATGCTTGACTTTCTGTTTTGTTTTGTTTTCCCTTATTCCCAACAACAATGCTTGTTTTCTTGCACTTCTTCTGTGAGTTCCTGTTTGTGAGATCAATAGTTTCCTGGGTACATGTGAACAGCAGTCTTAAACACAAAGCAGTTCTCTGTTAGACTGTATTTCCCAAAAGAGCTAATCTAGTGTTTCAAAGCTGCTTTGTGCACAGTCAATAGGAGATGTTTATGTCCAGATTGCATACTGGAAATTTAAAGACCAAACCAAAAATATAAATATATTCAATAAAGATTTCTTTTCCATGGCTAATTATCAAGAATTATCTCAACAGTCTTGAAATGTGATGTGACTTAAAAGTAATTTTTTTTTAGTGGAAATGAATGTAAATTTTTGATCCTTATTTAATGATGGATAGTGCATGTAATATGGGAGGGGGTGAGAAAGGGGAAAGGAAGAAGTAAGACAAATACTTTCTAGCATAAGAGATGATATTGACACTAAAATGTAAAAATTTTTACAATTTGTTTGCCATTATCTAATTGTCAGCTTGCAGAATCATATGAGTCTTCCTTCTTGGGAAAATACTACTTGAAGTCTGTAGTGGCTGCTTTCAGGTACGTTCTGTTGCAGCGCATGTGGTATAGATTTGAGATATTCAACTGTGTTTGTCTTTTTTTGTGCATTTTAAATCAGTCATCTGGAAGAATATGCAGATCTCTACAACAGGGAGTGAAAAATGCAGAAATGCATTGAAGTATGTGAGCTAAGAGTTAAACTGATGTTGTGATTTCTGTCTTACCCTGTAGAATCGGTGAGAAAAATGTGGTCTGAATAATCGTGTCTTGGTTTATGGATTGCCTTGTAGTCTGTTAACCTACTTTTGATTTTTGAAATCACAGTTCAGCAGGGTTTTTTCTCTGCCACTTGCAGAATCTTATTTTGGTTTTGTCTATTTAAATGAAGTTCCATTTTAACTTCTCAAAACAAAACCTAAAGGTATAATTTTGGGCAGAGCACTTCACTTAAGCTCCTGGTGAGAAATGTAAATACACTGAGCTGATGGTGATTACTATCCTGATAGACTTTGAAAATTTCCGAAAAGTCAGTCCATAGGCAATTTTGAAAGAAAGAGTGTGATTGACTGTCTTATTGAATCAGTTAAGCAATACTTAGTATATGCAGACACACATGTTATTTATTTTAACAAGAATTGTGTGAAATATTGTATCAATGTATGAGCATAAAATTATATTGTCTTATGGTGTGAGACTCAACTGAAATATTAAGGGAAATCTATCTAGAACTGTAATATGGTCTTAAAAGTGTATGTAATAATTTGGCAGCAGGGCTAGAAACATCCAATTCTGTAAAAACTATTGAAAGGATTTTCTGTGAGGTATAGTTTTCAGCCTCAGTGTGCTGCTTTTTAAGCAACATATTTTTTAAGTATTTCTACTGTATAGAAATGCAGTTGTTAAACAAGAGAGCTTTTTGACAATGTGCTCAAACGCAACCAAAAACGTAGACCAGTGGAAAGCATGTCCAAAACACTAATTAGAGTGTATTTATGATGCATTTTTTTTCCCTCCACAGTGAAGCAGAGACTGGACTTAGAGCTTACTACTGGGATATGTTCTGGGCACCACAAGATATGGTTACTTCTCTTAAAAAATTAACTCCAGTGATACAAAAGGAAATCAGTAGTAAACAAGCAGCTCATGCATTCAGTTCTTCTGGGGAGGAAGATTTTGATCTTGTTACAATGGAGCTTTTTGGTAACAATGTACCTGTCATTTAATACCTACTTGGATTATTTTTCTTTCTCCAGTTTATGTCTTTGGCTTGTGTAGCTGATAATTATTAAATTTCAGTTTCAGATTCCACAGAATATGATGTGATGCTAAAATCAGGTAATTATTCCTCAATCCCAACTAATATCACTTTTGGGAAGAAATCCTGTAATATGAAAATGGCAGTTTCACAGTTATTCTTATATCTGTAGGACCTAAGACCAAAACCAGACTAGGGTACTTGGTGCTGGTGAGGCCGCACCTCAAATATTGTGTTCAGTTTTGGGCCCCTCACTACAAGACAGACATTGAGGTGCTGGAGAGAGTTCAGAGAAGGGCGACGAAGCTGGTGAGGGGTCTGGAGCACAAGTCTGATGAGAAGCAGCTGAGAGAACTGGGGCTGTTTAGCCTGGAGAAAAGGAGGCTGAGGGGAGACCTGATCGCTCTCTGCAACTACCTGAAAGGAGGTTGTAGCATGGAGGGGGTTGGTCTCTTCTCCTAAGTAACAAGTGTTAGGACAAGGGGAAGTGGCCTCAAGTTGCATCAGGGGAGGTTTAGTTCGGATACATAGGAAAAATTTTTTCATGGAATGGGTTGTGAAGCGCTTGGAAAAGTCTGCCCAGGGAAGTGGTGGAGTCACCATCCCTGGAGGTGTTTAAAAGACATGTAGATGATGTACTTAGTGGTTTAGTGATGGTGTTAGGTTATGCTTGGATTCAATGATCTTGAGGGTCCCTTCCAACCAAAATGATTCTATGATTCTATGACCTCCCTGGCCTTGCTTCACATAAAGGCTGAGATTGAAATACCTTACAGGTTTTATTCTGATGTTCTTACTAAAACAGTTGAAATTTAACAGTTCTCACTGAATTGCAATGAGCTGTGGCTCCTTTTCTTGGCATCTTTTAGAAAGTTACTATATAAAATTATACATAATTTATTTGCCTTGTGACTAGATAATTTTGGTTATTCATAGTTATTGCTCAGTCAAATACTGTAGAGCTCTAATTCCCTTTGGCTGTTTCCTCCATATCAAGCACACCTCAAGGCTGGCTTCATCTTCTTAGTGTTCTCA
The DNA here is from genome assembly GCF_036013445.1 of Caloenas nicobarica. Taxonomy (NCBI): domain Eukaryota; kingdom Metazoa; phylum Chordata; class Aves; order Columbiformes; family Columbidae; genus Caloenas; species Caloenas nicobarica. The sequence goes on along the minus strand of NC_088245.1, from coordinate 93,736,435 downwards.
TTGCATAGAGGGGGTGAAGAGAAAATGACAAAGGAGTTGGTAGGTTTCAACCAGAGGTGGTAGCAGCCTCAGCTCAGTCCCCTCCTGCTTGCTGAGTGTATGATGAGCCGATGGTGTTATGCGTTCTTGGCCAGAGCAGGGGGAGAAGGTGATGCAACCTGCTAGGGAAAAGGGAATAGAATTGTAAAAGTAAGGGAAGAGGAGATCAGAGGAGTCAAGAAGTGCAGGTAGGTGATGGTTGCCAGCTCTTCTGAAATTTTACCCATAACTTTTACTATATTTCAGATACACAAGTTCTTTTTTTCTAGCCACTGATCTAGCTTCTTTTGTACAGCAGTATCCTTTGACCTGTATGCCAAGCCAGGTAACAACAGGACCCTAACTCTGATGAATCCCAAAAAGTCTTTTTATCAATGGAGGCTGCGAGTTCCTTCCAACTATGTGGTGAGACTGGTAGTTATCACGTTCCATGGTGTCACTCCAGAGAGCTGTGCATCACACCACTTATCAGCATATGATTTCCTTCTTCCTCTGCAGAACAAGATCATTACAAGGTATGATAGTACAGAACAAAGATGTTTTATTGAGCCGTACAGAGACTCTCTGAAACTGTGATGATATCAAAACTATATCAAACAGGCTTCCAAAATGTAGAGACTCTGGATACGACTTAATTAAAAATCTTGTATAAGGCTATAAAAAGATCTTCTATGTTATTTCCGCCCTCCCCGCCCTCAATGAATTATGAATCCCTGTGGGTTTTTTCTACATTATGACTAATTTTTACTGGTTTCGATTTCCTGCAGTTACTGTCACAACTCAAACAGTTACGGACTTAATTTTCTTTTTTTAAGTATTATATTCTGTTACTTCTAGAAAACAGATGTTTTACAGCAGCCCAGGCAAATCCCTGTTTGTAACAGGAGTGTTGTGCCTATGGAAGGCTACATCCTCAGAGTCACTGTGAAGTTCATTTGCATAAGCAAGATCAGATGATCTTGCAACCATCGGTGACCACACTGCTTCCACTTTTCAGAGTCAAATTTCATGTATGGACATGTTATTCACCACGAACCTGTCTTTTTAACAAAATAAATACGTTTTAGAATATGAGGATGGATGCTTTCAAGGGGGGATTTTTTTAAGAACTTTTAAGAAAAGGCTAGATGAGCGGGCAGATTCTGTTAGCAGTGTCTGAAATGCGCTTACCTAGTAGTGCTTCAACTTTAAACGAGTAGGTAGTCCTCTTCAGCCCTATTAACAGACTTCTGTCTCTCTTCTTATGCAACAAGGTACAAGAGCTTGCCATTGTTGGTAGACTGTCAGAAAGGCAGGCACGGAGAGAGGACGGGGTGTTTGTGAAGAGTTAGATTGTAGCATAGCATGAAGAATCCCATTCCTGATGCTGGGCTGCATCTGCTCTGTTGCTGACTATCGCTTATTGCTGGGACCATTACTCCATCGTGCATAATTAGCAATGCCTCAGCTTTTTAGGAACCAGAAGTGTAGCCAGGCGTGTGCATGAAAGCACGTGGAAGCTAGCAAAACCAATACAGGTGTATGATGTAATGTGTTCAGAGAACATCGATGCAGTAAGCTGTAAGACAGAAAGTTCAAGAATGTGCATTGACATCTGTCTATCAAAGAATTAGAACCGTATTTGCTGGTTGAAATGCTGTTAAAAGCCCTATGGTACCTGAAAAAAATCAACTTTTTTGGTTATTTTCATTGCTAGCCTAGGAAATGTGTGGTTTTGCATATGCTTATTAGTTTTCTATTTAAGTTAAAGCAGCTAGTCACATACTTAGGACAGATGCAGTAGAACTAATTACAGCATATCCCATAACCATGAGAGCCAGGAAATATTGTACTATAGCCATTATTCCTTGATATCCAGTTCTAGGATCACACACTATGACTAAAAAGATTCTCATCAGTTTCTGTAAACTGCAGTAGTACAGCTATTCGGTGACAAATACCGAGGAGTGAGTGAGCAGAGATTGCGAGATGTACTATAAAAGTAGACATCACATGTGGATGACTCTTCTCATATGTGCTTGCCTTGCCTTTCTGATGATACTGTGACAAATGGTACAGCTAGAAGATAAGCCAGGCTGTCAAATGGGTAGAAGATCAAGATGCTGAAAGATTTCCATGTAGCAGTGGGGAGGGGGCTCAAACTGTTGATTTTTATAAAGGATTTGACAGGTATTATGATAAAAAGGATTTAATAATGTCTGCAAAAGAGAAGCAAACCAGAGATCTGTTGTCTAGTATCTCACATTAAATGGGAGCAGGGAATAGCTTGCTAAAAGCAGAAGAGTACTACTTTCAGTTTAAGGTTAAAAATTTGATTTTAATGCTGCGACTTTGGATCTCAGTGACAAGTTGAAGAACTTGATGTAAGGGTGTGACAGAAATACTCTCTTACTGTGAGGTCTGATCTTAATTGTTTTAATTTGTTGTGCGTAGACAAAGAAAAATATGTTAGAAAATGTTCACATGTGTATTTGTAAAATTAATAAAAAGAAATCCAAAATATACTGTGGATTTCAAAATAGAAGAAATACAAGAGTGAATCTACAGATGCAAGAAATAGCATCTCAAATTACAAGTGATAGTAAGTATTCAAGCTTCAGCATAGAAACTAACTCATCATTATTTAAACAAAAGAACAATGAGAAGAAATCGTTGCCATGCATGTGGCTCCACATCTTGTGTGACAGCTTTTGTAACATGAAATTAAGCTAAATGTTAATAGACTGGAAATGCTTTAGGCTTGTTATGTGTTTCATAGATGCTACATGATGCTGCTGCACTGGCAATTGTTGCCTTTTCAGTGCTACCCACTACTACTCAGTACCACTATCACTACTGAACTAATGAAATCATCTGGCACTACCTTTTTTATGTTTCTACAGGTCTGAAAACTCCAGGGCACCTGTTAGGCAAGAATACCTGTGATGTTCACCCTGAGTGACTCAGCCTCAATGCTGGGAAACTCTAGCATCTTGTGTAATACCAATTGAGTGGAACAACAAAAGGGAAGTGGTAGTGAGGGGAATACTTCTGAAACACAAATGACCGGATCAGTGTTACTTCTGCCCAGTTTCTCAGCAAAGATAACTAGAATGTGGGAATTTTTTTAATGCAAGTTTTGTAATATTCCAGATGGTGTGGACCTGGGGCCTGGACTACTCCTGTTGTACGTTTAACTTCGTCAAGTAATGTAATGTTGCTTACTTTCTCACTAGACCAAAGAGAAGAAAGCAACATATTAAAAGCTCACTTTCAAGCCGTTCCTAAAATTGGTAAGTAATTAATAGAAACAACCATCTGATGCATACACACTTATTCCTCTTGTTGCTTCTGAAAACGCTGATATTGCCTGAACATATCTGGGCGGAGGGAATGTTGGCATTTAAGTCAGGGAACTGGCATTCCGGTCAACTTAAAAAAATATGTCTGAGAAATTCATAAAGAATAGAGAATATTCTTTGGTCTGGGACATTTTTTTCCTTCCTGATTACTGCTCAAGCCATCTTTCCCAGACACTACTCTTTCTACACTGGTAACACTGAGCAATGGCAACAGAGCTGCCAGCCAGGTAGTGGTGCAGGCACTGTATATCTAAGCAATGCTAGATAGCCCCAGTGGCAGACCAGCACTTGTATCAGTTTTGGCAATCTATCCTCGGCTCAGGGAACGCATGTATAAGGAAAGTGGAAGACAAGAGCAAACACCTTCTGATGCGTCTTTGATCCTTTTTTGAAAGCACTGTTCAGTGTAGTTAACTGCATAAGAAAAGTGTATTCAAGACCAAAGAAATATATTCCAAACCTATGGAGTACTATGAATTTTGCAGGAGTTCTGGGTGATTAATGAAGTATTATTTTGAATAACAAACCATAGTATTTTACAGGAGATACAAGAGCTTCACAAATGAAAGTTTAGCCACAGTTGTTTGGTAAGGTTCAAGTGAAAGAATTTTGACAATTAAGCAAGTGATCATTTTTTAACTTGTGGAACAAATCATAGAGGATAGCGTGTGGATAAACTTCTTCAGAGCTAACACATTACAGTTTATGTCTCTGTGGATGCTGCTTAGGCAAATACTCATCCTGCACACATTACAAATTAGAATTGATTCATTGTCCTGAAAATGGGCACTACAAATGACATATAGCCCAGATTTTGCCACAAAATTTTGCTATTTTCAAAATAGTCCTAATTTCTGTTATATTTATATTTGCATTTACTATGTTATCTGAAGGGGAAAAAAAGCACTAAGGACTGGATTTCTAGAAGAGTTCTTGGTATAAGATAAAATCTCTAAAGATACTGTTCCAATGGGGCTTAGATTTTCAGATTGAGAAATGACACACAAACTTTCTGGTTTATATGAAACTAATCAGAGTTTTCACTAGATGAGGCTAATTGCTTTTTAATTTTTGAAACTGTCTACAGAAAGATCAGAAGTAAATTGGAAGGGGGAGGTCTCTTGTGTCCACATTTAATTGCTTCCACTTACCACAAAAGAACATCTCTAAAAAACACTCCAGTAAGGGATTTTTTTGTGCTTATCCTTAACTGTAATTTGATCCAAAAGTAAGAGAAATTCAGAGTGATTGGTAAGTGGAAGTTACATGATTTTCTGTTAATACAGGCAAAACCTGAGTTTAATACTATCACAACCCACCTTCCAGCTCTGTATATAGAGGAGGGTTCTATTAAGTGAAGTAGGCTCTGCACTTTAACCTGGCTGAGATAACTGTGTTCCTTGCTGATATATTTCTCTCCCAGTGTGTGGTGGTCATTATATTTCCTGGAATGGGACACTGAGTTCCCCTTATTACCCAAGTTACTACCCGCCAAACATTGACTGCAGCTGGATCATCAGAGTAAGTGCTGGGAACTCTTCTAAGTAGTGATGGACCTTGCTTTATGTGATACAGACATAAAATTGGGAGAAAGGGCTTTTGATGTGGGTGAAATGAAGGTAAAACATACTAAGACCACTGCACCTGACTTCTTCTCGGGCACCCATTTCTTTTCTGTCCTATGTACAAGTGCCAGCTATGGGAGGGAAACACTGCCAGCTTCCAAAAGGTTGAGTATTATTAATGGCAGAAAGAAAGTGATGGGTAAGATGACAACTCCTAGCAACCAGTAAATTTTGCTAATAGTCAGAGATTTGCTTCTATGTCAGAAAGAAAAAATGGTCATGTAAACCATGCCACATATGATGGAGACCACACTGTATGTCCCTGAGCTCTGCAGAAACAGGACCTTCTCTCACACAGAAATTCAGCTCTGGGTTTCCAGCAAGCCCTTTGGAAGGACTTAGAATCTGCCTATGATTTCCATCAAATTCCTGGTGTGTTTACCTGTTGCTACATTAAGCGTTTCACTACTGTTTTGACTTTTCCTGGAAAGGGATGCTCCTCATGTCAACAAGTTGGTAACAATCTCTACCTCTCATCTGCTCAATGAAAATTTTTAGCAGATAGTAGCACAAAACTCTCATTTGTATGCAGGAAAGGGAAGAAAAAGTCTTTCAACAACAGAGAGATCATAGCAAATGCAGTTGAGTGACCAGCTACCATAGATATCTTAAATCTCCTATTGACCTACAGGAACATGTGGCAGTACAAACATAGCATGAACTTCAGATATAGTGCTTTTACTGGCTGCAGGAAGGCTTATACCTCTTTATCTGGCACAGTCTGGCTAAAGTTGAGTCTTAAAAGGCTTCTAAGCACGTTTAAAATAGCAAAATTTTTTTGGTTCTTCAAAGGTGCTCATTTGCATCATCAAAAATACAGTCTATTCAACCTGATAATAAGTAAACCAAGATTAGATTTACCATCTTAGAAGCCTGGGCCTTTTCATTTTGTGGATGTGTGTGTCACGATATTTATCCTTTGATTTTTTTTTTTTTTTTTTTTTAGGCACCATCACCTGGGTACAAACTCTCATTAAAAATTCTCATAATACAAATTCAAGAGAAGTCTCCAGGATCCAGTAAATGTGATAAAGACTGGTTAGAAATTGATGGGGTTAGGTGAGTAAATATACTATTTTCTGACATGTTAATTTGCACTTTGGTGTTCTGCACAACATCCTGTACTTAAGAAAAAACATCTCACCACTTCCAGTGCACAAAGATACAGTTCAACAAGAATTGGCATGCTTCCACTGAATTTTGGCAAAATAATGTCCTTAATCCTGTCCCAGTACTGAACATTTGTCACCATGTTAATTTAGGCTTCCTGCTTTTTCTACAGTGTTAGGCATTTACCTATTGTGTTTTTTCCCCTTAAGAGCAATGGAAAAGTGCAGTATTATACGCAGTTGCAGTTGAACTGTAAATTCCTGGCAATGGTCTTGACATGGGTAAAGAGCTTGCATCATCTGAAGTTTCATTTTCTATACTACTTACTCTTTAGTGGATGTAATAGTTTTCTGTAAATAAGACAAATTGCGATGTGTGCTGTTTAAAAAAATGCAAACAAACCCACAAACAAAACAAAACAATACAAAACCGAAAAAACCCAGACCTGACAAAAGAGTACTCAGAGTGATTTGTCTCTTGCAAGGGGTGTGTTGAAACCAGAAACAGCTGTTGGATTTGGCTGTATGACTCCATTACTGGATTTGTAGCTTTTGGGGTCTGCAAACCCAAATGGGAAGTCTGAAATCAAGCATGTTTAGAAGTGGTTTGGATTTATAAGGTAGATTCTGACATTGACATCTTGCTGTATTTTCTTTCAAAGTCTGCTAGACCCAGAAGAATTGTGGAGTGGAAGACATTTGTAAATAAGCTTTCTAATATCTCTGTTGGGCTGTTTTAATGTTAATAAACCAGCTGATCTTTATTGTATTGCTTTAAAGATTTTTGGCACTGGTACCCTTCAGGAAAAGGAGAGGCAGCTGGGTGGTAATGGTCGGTTTGGTTAGAAATTAATTATTCTCACTTTTGTCTTACTAGATACTGTAAAGCTCTTTCAGAAAACAACAGAAATAAAGAATATGGCTATTCTGTCACAATCAACTTCCATTCCGATGAACTAGTCACCCACAGAGGGTTTTATATTGAATACAAAGCCTTCAGTCACACTGATCGTAAGTGAATAAGCATGCGCTCTAAGTTTTAACAAGAAAACTTTGAGAAACCGTACTTGACAGACCAACCACATACAAATCAACCTGCCTTCTTTTCTTAACCTAATTGCAAGAGATGTTTAAAATGTTATTATGTATTTAATTGGACAAATAGATGTACAAGATTAAATAAAAGATGCTTTCAGTAGCTAGTACTTGTTTTCTAACTTTTAACAACACTTCTGTAAAATGGGAAGTAAAATTTCCCAATTTCTGTCAATATAATTATTTCGCATTTTTCTTGCCTCTTAAAATAACCAAGCTGCAACATGAAAATAGTGTGGCAGAGAGGCTCTAAGCATGACTTTTCTGCCAATACAAATTAACTATGAATAGTTGGTCTTTTCTTTAAAATCACAACTTGATGTGCTCTGGATTGGATTACATGTCTAGGCAAACTATTTAAATTTTCACTTAGGGCAAATGAGGATCCCTTGCTAGCAAGTGTTATAGAAATATGGCTGGTTTTCTATAGACGTTTACTGACTCCGCAGTCTCTGCACTTCTGGAGCAATATTTTGTTTTGGGGGAGCGGGGAACAAGGATTTTCAGAAAATATATATGTTTACTTGTGATATTTCTTAGAAAAGATAGGTCTGCAGCATATTCTTTGTAAATGCCTTCTCTTTAGTAGTTTCCAGAAACATTCTCTCTTTTTTTTTTTTTTGTCTTTAAGCCAACCAACTTTTTTTTTCCCAATTGACATCTAGGTAGCTAAGTTCTCCATAATTTCAAGATCAGTTCAGTTTGTGAAACCTCTTCAGATCCTCGACTTGCTTGACTGAGTGTAGTTCTGTTTGTTGCTCACTTAATAGTATTTATGGATTAAAATCTCTAGTGTAAATTTGTGCTTCATGCCTTTCAATATAAATAAATGGCAGATGTTGTGACCAGTCACTCTATAGGACTCAGATATTTTCAGGGATTTCTTTTTCTACCAGTACATGTCTATTTCTGCTGGAAAAAGTTAGAAACTCTGCTGTGTCCTGTGGTTACTCTATTTACTGCCTCAAAAATGGTTTGGAGACAAGTCAAAGCCTACGAACACCTTTGTCTACAGAGAAAGCACCCAGTCTTTATTGTGTGTACAAGTGTCTACTTTGTGAGTCCTCTGTTTCTAGTGCTGAGCCAGCAAGCTCGAAGTTGTATAATCAATCCTTAGTCACAGTCTTAAGTATCTGTATTGTGATGTGTCAGTATCAAGTTGACACAGTAAGGGCATTTGTGGAGGGTTATCTCAGAGAGCAGAATGTATTGAGAGAACTGGTCTTCTATGACATCCTTGCTTGTAGCAATAGTAAGAGGGAGGAAAGAAAAAGATTAATTTTCTTCGACATCTTTAGTGTCTGCAGTCACCTACATCGGGTTAGATTCTTGCTATTGTTTGGAGCCTGCCAAAGCACGATTATTAAAATCACAGTCTCTGCTCTGAGTTGATCTGAAAAGCAAATGCCAGCCATCAGCAGAGTGACTTCAGCAACAGCAAAGAGAACAGAGAGACACTCTTGCTTTGAGCCAGTGCTGACTGACTAATGTGTACTTTTCTCCCCCCAGTGTCACATGCAAGGCGGTAAAGAGGACTAAATGGCTCCAGATTGGACTTGATTAAACAAACATGGGACATATGTGTTTGGTCTTTAATCTCATTAAGCTGTTAATTTGTCTATGGTGCTACAGGGGAAAAAGTTTAACTTCACTTGACCTGGGCAGAGACAGGAAATTTTTGCCACAGATCATCTGTGTGTAGGGCTTGATTGTTTTTGCTGGCACATCTGTAAAAGCGGAAGAGAACAAACATTTTTGATCTATTGCAAAGAAACACCTTAGCATCAATATTAATTGCTAGTTTAAGTGAAGTGAAAGAAGTTATTGGTGAAAGGCTGTTTCATAATGAATTTTCTAGATTTGAAAAGTGTTTGATGAAGCACTTATTCACATCAGACATGAAGTGTAGAAGCACAGAGTTGAATTTCTACAACATCTTAATGTCAGGAAATTTGTATTTATAATACTAAGGAGAATGCCTAGTTCTGACTTTTTTTATTTTTCCCCCTCTCTCTCCTTAGATGTTCCTGTATAAAATATATTATCTTACCAAATTGAAGAGGTGTTCACTATCAGTAGTAATTATGTATCTGTGCTGATTCACTTTAAACCCTTTGAGTGAGGCAGTGAATGTTAATTTTCTAAGTCTATTTAGGTAGATTTAACTCAGATACATTAGATACATTTAACTCAGACTACTTGATTAAAGTCTTTGGCAGATTACACCAAGTAAGATAGCATTTCCTTTTTAAACATTCAATTTAGTTTATAAATTACACCAGCCTTAGTTTTTAATAGCCATTTAAATGTTTCTTCATGATACAGTCCTACATAAATGCATTTAGACTGTGACAGCCTTTCTGGTGCCAATAATTTCTTATTTTTCTTGCTTGTCCTTAGATGTACAGATAGAACATGCATTCCTTCAAGCAATCAGTCTGAAGGCTGAAAAGGCTATTCAGGTGGTAGTGATGAATTAGATTGTAGTAGGGCAGTTATCTCTTGTTTGTGTTCTCCTGTAAAGAGTTTGTTCTAAGAGGTTTGGAGACTGGATGAAATTCTCTCTCAATATTGATGGCTATCTTTAAGATCACATGAAGGATGTGGGTGAAGATCTGAAAGTCTGGAGAAGAGGTTGTGTAATGTATCTGTTTAAAGAGTGAGAGAAGAGAAAAAATGTGAAGGAAATTTTACTCTGATCTTTACAAGTTAAGCTTCCATAAAAATATTAAGTGACAAGTGGTCAAACTAAACTATTTGTAAACAGTTAAAAAAGTATTAAAAACCAACTTGAAGTTTTTTATTTTGTTTTAGTTCTCTGCTGTAAGAGGATAAATAGAGAAGTTGTGCTTTGACACTGTCTTGTGTGATAAACTTATCAGTAAGTAAAAGAAAAACAGTGAGAAAAAAGAACAGGAAACTGTTTCCAGAGAATGATTGCAAATGAGTCATTGACAAATGGAAGGATATTTTTATTGTCATTCTGCCAGTATCTGTTATGGGACATCTCATAATTTTTGTTAGTGATCTAAAAGATGGATTAGAGAAGATGCTTATGAAATAGGAAAAGTGCCACACAATAGAAAGAGGGACGGATTTATAAATGATCCTGACAAGCTGGAGAATGTATATGAAGAAAATGATATTCCATTCAATAGAGACAAGATCTGAACTTTGATTGCTGAAAGATGGCTCAAAAGCTGGCTTGAGAGTCACCAAGTTATACAGTTTTCTGTTTGTGTTTTGTGTTTGGTTTTTTTTTTGTTGTTGTTTGGTTTTTTGTTTGTTTGTTTGGGGTTTTTAAAGTGTAAGACGGGGTTTTTAAAGTGTAAGACAGGGTTTTGAAAAGATCTTCCCAGTCACCAGTAGGAAGGCTTCAGCTAGAGTACTGTATCCAAAATGGACACTGATCATCAAAGAAGACAGGGAACAATGAAGAGATGCCAGAAAGAGTGACAGAAAGTAATCCAAGGTCAGAGAGCATAACACAAGTGAGGTAATGTGACAGGTCTCTCTGTCACTAGAGGTTATCAAAACCAAGGGAAACTAATGTCTGGCAGAGATGGCACAGTAACATCAAGGTGATCTCTGGTAGGGACAGTAGCACATGGCCGCTAGCCAGCTATTTGGATCATAAAACATTTACAGACCTTTCTTTTTCAGGTTGTAATCCAGAACAGTTGAAATGTGGTGATGGGAAGTGTCAGCATCAGCATAAGACTTGTAAAGATGATGACAGCTGTGAGGAGGACAGTGATGAAAACAACTGTGGTAAGTATGTATATTTTTAGCTGTTTTCCAGAAGATGATGGAAGGCAGAAGCAGGAATGTACTTATTTTAATGGATAAATACAATATTCCAATGCATTTTTTCATAGCATAAAGTGTAAGTTTCATAACAGTGAAAACAAAACATGCAGAGTATGACTAGTTCTTGAGAGAGTCTAGACAAGAATTTAATGAAGCAAAATTCAAGATAACAGTGATTTTATGTAGATGACCTAGCCACAGCTTGCTGGTGATCCCATTAGAAGAGCACTTTTTCCCCAGCTGCTGCCAGATCACTACCAATTAATGTAAGGTAGAGAGACATAACAGCTTTGAGACTTTTGCCCTTTGCCACATACATGGTCTCTTTACTGTAGATCCATCATTGTTATGGACATTGCTCGTACTACTGATGTCTCCCTGGTGACTTGCTGTGTTGTCTTTATAATTTCTGCCTTGTTGTGAATCTTAGGTCCTTGAGGTAACCAGGAGTATGTATTCATTTGTTGAAAAAAAAAAAAAAAAATCCCTCACACTGTTCAGATGTCACTGTAAACAACTGATAATAAAAATGATAGTAATAGAAGCCTATTGCTGAGATACGTCAGGATTCCCACATAGTAAACTGTGATAGTGCTTAGCCAAAAATGTATTGGAGAGGAGGTATAAAGTTTTTCCATAATTTTCTTAATGTTCACTTAAAAACAAACAAGTTGACTTCCAGGTGTTATCTGCTGTGAAGATTTATAGTGTGTAGTGCCAGTAGTGCTGGTGAAGGTACAACAACAGATCTGACAAGACCAACTTGCTCATTTCAGAGTTAAGTAAAATGGGAGTGAGGACAGTTGGAGGCTCTTCTGTCTTTTTCCTCATTGAAGTGGAGACTGAAATTGGTGTGGTCATTAATCAGAGTTGGCCATATGCCCTGTCCCCTCTTTGCAGAGAGACCAGTTTACACCAATACAGACTATGACTTCAAGCAGGCTGAAATGTGTGGCTTTGAACAACTTTCACCAAGTAGGCTGAACGTGCAAGTCTTTTTAATAATTTGAAACCGTGGCTCCAAACATGTGACACAATCTTCTCTCTCTTATTTCAGCCTACAAAAGTTGCTCCCCTTATGCATACAGATGCCTCAATGGAAAATGCTTGCTCAAACCAAATCCTGAGTGTGATGGGAAAACAGACTGTGCAGATGGATCTGATGAAATGAACTGTGGTGTGGTAACATTTATTTAAAACGTAGCTAATGACTTGGGAAACTGAGTTAGGAATTTGTGCTATGGTCAAGTATTATTGGATTAAGAACTCATTAAAACAGATGTGAACTGATAAAAAAATAATGTCCTGGTAACATTTGTATGAAAATGTCTATCTTGAATTTTGCACTGTCTCATTTTAAATCTGCTGATCCATTCTGTCTATAGTGACTTATTTCAAGCAATGCACACTTCCAGGATAAGCTGGTAGATCTTCGTTCTTGTTTGAGCTGAATGAAATACAGCCAAGGAGCTGTGTATGTTAGGAGGGAAAAGATATCAGATTTTATTCAAGTGAACTTTTGGATAAAACCCAGCTTAGAATTGTGCTTAAATGTCTTTTTGAGTTGCTAACCTCTTTAGAAAGACATAAGGATAGGCAATGATTGGTTTATTCTTGACCAGCCCATTAAATGAAAATAGGCAAGTACCCTTACCTTTTTACCAATTGCTCAGTAAGAAAATACTTGGTTTTTTTTTCCTGACAGCTTTGAGGTCTAGGGAAAAAAGTTTGTGTGTTAAGCACACCAAAGTGAAACGACCTTGTGTTTTTTGTTACTATTTGATCCAAATATTTCTGTTAGCTTGTGGAAGACACCAGCTTAAGAAAAACAGAATTGTTGGAGGTGAGGACGCAAGATCTGGAAAGTGGCCTTGGCAAGCAAGTTTACAGATGGGAGCACGTGGCCATGTATGTGGTGCATCTGTTATTTCTAATAGGTGGCTCATATCTGCTGCCCATTGCTTCCTGGATTCTGATTCTGTGAGGTATGAAGAAGTTATCCTGTTACAGGTTATTCACAGTTTAATAACCTTACAGTGTTGCTTTCAAAAGTCTGCAGCAGCTATTCCTTGTCTAGATAAGTTGATTCAGGGTATAACTCTGACATGATATCAGTACATGAACCCTCAATATTGTATTCTGCTGGCTTCAAAAGTCCTAAGTATCTGAAGTAATTATTTTGCCTCCATCACCAGTGAATTCTGCACGATAAAACACACTGTTTTGTTAGATGTAAGTAGACACCATTTTTTTTAGAAGAGAGGGATTCGCTAAGTAGAAGCTATGGCCTTTTCTCCCAAGAAAATGAATATTTATTGTTAAGCGGAGTGTAAAACTCATCAGTACTTGGTTTAGGTACTGTAAATTGGAAAACCATACCTCCTACATGTGGCAAAAAGGAAATAGAGTTTAATAATACACTTTTCTGTCTTCCAAAGCATGGTGTGTGTCAAAGAATTGGTCTTAGAGCTCTGGGAAATTATTTTCAAAATTGTAAGTAAAAGCATTACTTAATGTTTTAGAAGACAGAGACTATAGCGCATCTATCTTCCTAAGTGGTATTCTACTCCATTCACATTGTGTTTTGATGAACCTCATAAAAGACAGAAAAGTAGATAAAATGGAATGAACAGACACTCTATTACTTTCCAGTGGGATGTTCTAAAAACATTCTTTTTACAGATACTCTGTTCCTTCGGGATGGAAAGCATATATGGGCTTACATGCTATTAATGAAAAGAGAAACCATGTAGCTGTGAGATCTATCAAAAGGATTATTGTTCACCCACAGTATGACCAATCTACCTCAGACTATGACATTGCCCTGTTGGAAATGGAGACGCCTGTGTTCTTCAGTGAGCTGGTACAGCCCGTTTGTTTACCCAGCACCTCTAGAGTATTTGTTTATGGAACTATCTGCTATGTAACTGGCTGGGGAGCCATGAAAGAAAATAGTATGTTCATTTCCTGGATATACTTCTTGCGAGTTTGGCTTAATTTTAAACTCTAACAATAAAATATTTGTAGTCATAAGAGAAAATACCTGTAGTAGGTCTATAAAAAGCTGGAAAATATCCCCCTAGCTACAGACTGTGAATTCTGAATATTTACTTGGATGGCAGGTGATAAGCGCCAATACGCATACTCAGGTGTCACAGATCATTGAAAAGCAAATTAACATAAATTTACAAAAATCTGCTCCTTTTCATACTCAATGGCTCATTTTATCTGGTGAATAGGACATAAACAATCTTACAGGTAGAGAAAATGGTGACTTGCAACCATTGTAGGGAAAGAATTTGTCTCTAAGACTGTGTTTGACAATATGGGGCCATGAACAGCCCCATATTGTGGAGGTTTTTTTGTTTTGTCTGTCTTGACCAAAACCAGTTTAATGTATGCCCCATGAAGGGTTCTGCCTGTGCAGCTTAGAATCATAGAATTATAGAATAATTTTGGTTGGAAGAGACCCTCAAGATCACCAAGTCCAACCATAACCTAACTCCGGCACTAAACCATGTCCCTGAGAGCCTCATCTATATGTCTTTTAAACACCTCTAGGGATGGTGACTCAACCACTTCCCTGGGCAGCCTGTTCCAGTGTCTGACAACCCTCTCCCTTATGAATTTTTTCCTAATATCCAACCTAAGCCTGACCTGGTGCATCCTGATTCCAGCACGGTGCAATAGGGAGACAGGAAAAAAAACCAAAGAATTGGAGAGGGACAGCGGGGAAACCCATGGGATCTTGGCACCGTCTTAGTGTCAAACAGGAGCCAGCTTTGAAACCTGGGCTTAGATAGCTCCTCAGCATTGTAGTTGTCCCCACAATTGCAGAGACCTGCTTCATAATGTTTGATCAGAAGCCATATGCTATGCTAATTCTAGCTTTCTTAGTATGCCTTTTAAAAAAGAAGACTTAAATCTAGATAATAACATAATAGCCTAATGGAGTGCAAGTGGCTTTACAATTGATGCCTTCTTACAATGTCTTGCTTTTTAACAAAATAATGTAGGTAGTATTTAAAAGTTGATATAATGGCACATGGAAGAAAAGCTTATTTTTCTATCTTACCTGTTTCATCCCAACCCACTTTCAGAGTCAAATGAGCAAACAAACCAAAACCCAGTACTTCCTCTGATTGTCCAGGTATTGAAAAGATTGTATTCACTGTTGGGCCAAAACATGACATCTTGTGCCAATACTATAGTAGAGAATTAAGCTCTTATCATGGCTTGTGACTTATGGACTTGATTTTAAAAAAATATTTTTCCCCTCTCAACTTCTTTCCTTAGCTCCTTCTCTAGAAGTGAGAGGATGGAAAAGAATGTAGAAATCTCATTTAGTAGGACTTGGGCAACGTTTGGAGCACAACCATAGTGTAAATAACAACAAAAAGCTTTGGGCATAATTTGAAATGGCATTCAAAATTAGTCAATAATTTGCATGGTGCTTTTACCATTTCCTGGCAGAACAAGCTCATAAGGATAAAGACTAAGGAAATGGAAAGGTGGTGCATGGGGACCTCTATGTCTAGAGGGTAGTATAGACAACAGCTTTCAAAAGCTGAGGACAGACAGCTGAGGACAACTGTCATCAGCTGGGTAGATTTTGAGTTTGGAGCAATTCTCTTTTGTTTTGACAAGTGGTATCTCTATTAGAAAACTCCACTGACATAACCTCTCCAATACCTTTTTTTTTCCTAGGTCATCTTGCCAAAACACTGCAGGAAGCTCGAGTGAGAATAATTAACTGGAGTGTCTGCAACAAGCTGTATGATGATCTTATCACTGCACGTATGCTGTGTGCTGGGAATCTTAATGGTGGCGTTGATGCATGCCAGGTAATCTGGAACTTGTAGAAAAGCTTCAATGGAATATTTGTTTTCTTTGGAAAACTGTTCAGAGTTCTGGGTTGTTTCTGGTGGTTTTTTTCTTTTTTTTTTTTTTCTTAGTAATAGAGTTGAGATATCTTGGATGTATGGTTAATTTAACATCACAATTAAAGACTTTCCAAAATAAGGAAGGAAATTTGGCATAGATAATCTCTGAGTCTCTTGAGAAATGTTGCTTTGCAAAGACGAGGGGTAAAATGTGTAGTAAAGAATTCTTTTTCCTCTTCAACAGTTACATTTCCTATAAAAGAACACAGATGTAAGGATAAAGGGAGCAAAGTCAGGGTCATCTAAGATTTTTCTATTAATACTGATTTTTTTTTCCTTTTTTGGTGTCTCAATGTGGGATTAATAAAATGCTCTAATAGTATGATGAGTAATGTATTGTTACAGATACAAATAAATACAAAGACAAAGGTAAGCTAAGTCTGGTAGATGCAGTTATGATGCTGCCCTTTAGTTTCATATGTTCATTCATGTGTATAATTACAAGTTTTGATTACATCATGGTATTATCATAAATTATATGACCTAGTTCATTTACACACACAATCAGAAACTGCTCTTTGGATCTGCTTCAGCTGTCTTGACTCTGCCTTCTTTCTCCTTCCCAGTTGTTAGACTAGTTGTGTACTTTAAACTTATTATGAGTAATATCCACTTTCAAAATTACAAATATTGTCATTATACCAGTTACTGTATAAAGGCAGAGAAATGTGTTACTGATTTTTAGACTGTGCTAATCTGATAGAATTTTTGTGTAATATATACATTTTACTATTTTAATGTAGTAGGACAATTTTTGCAAGACCATTGCTCTTAATGGGTCAGACTTCTTTACACACAACAGACTATTTGCACAATCTTCCTACAGTATCTAAGTTCTAACTCATCGAATCATTACTTTTGTTAACTTTATGTGCAGTTTGTGTATAATCTTAGACCTTGGATCTGTTTTGCAAAACATGTTGTTTGATGTTCCTCCAAAAAATCCATTGCTTAAGAAACGCCCTTGAATTTTTAGATGGACATTTTAACTGATTTAGCTGTATACCATACTGGTCAATCTGTTTTCCAATGTAATATGTTGTGTTTGGGTCAATGTGCTGGCCCTTTGGGCCTTTAAGTTTTTAGTCTGGGTAGCATCTTTGCTATTTCTTTTCTGTCACTAGTGTATTACCTATGCAGTGCTAGAAAGGAATGATGTCAGCAGCTCAGGGAATCCCCACAACACCTGAAACCCTTTTACTAGTATTGCAGACTTGTGGGCATCCTGATTTGTTTCATTCCTTCATGGACACATAAGCTGTGCATGTACTGCACAGGTTACACAAAACTTCCAAACACCCTTCATCTTTAGAGGATGTGATACTTGGAGAGAGAAATAAAGCCTCTTTCAGACTCTGTTTTCTTATCACTTGAGGATGTTTTTTAGCTTCAGTTCCTCTTTTCAAGATCCTTCCTCTCTTCACTGGCATACAGCCCCTTTGGTATTTCAGAACTGGCTGTGTAGTTGGCCAGACTGTACAGCCTCCTTTCTCAAGTCACTTTGAGACCAGCCTTTTGGATTATCAAAACTGCCAGTATGACAACAGCCTGGGAGAGAGAGGAAGAACTGTTCTGGCTTCTTATCACTAGGCAATTTTGTTTGGTTGGATGATGAAGGCTTTCAGTTGTTGCTCTTATCTTGGTATGTGTCTTTCTTCTGGCCTCTTTCGTGTTTTAGCTCCAACTGGGGGCAGCAAACCAAGCCCAGGGTCAGCTTGGAGGCTGCCGACTGCCTTGTATGCACCAGGAATGACTCCAGGGCTGGGCTGCATCCGTAACTGCTCGGAGTTCTGTGAACTGGGCTGTTCTGTTCTGTTCACAGAAGGCATACAGGGTTAACACAATGAAGGACACAAAGCATTTGTGAGCCCAAATACTTCTTGATCCCGTTAACTGAACTACGTGGGAAAATTTTTACTTTTCTAAGTTGCTGTACAGACCTGCATGTTCCCTTTGAGAAGCCAGTTCTTATTTGCACGTTCCCTAGTCTTTGTTCATTCCTCTTCCTCTATGAATGTAGACACAGTATTGATTATGAAACTCAATAATACTTAGTTATGCCTGGTTTGTTCTTTGGGTTTGGGTTTTTTTGGGGGAGGTTGTTTAGGGGTGTGTGATGTTTTTCTGTTCCTATTTAATACACAGTCTAAGAGTTCTGTCTTCAACCTGTGAATAATTTATAGGCAAATGGTAGCAGAATTCCCACTTTCCATCCTGTCTTCTCATCTCCCTATTCGGCCTGTAATCAGTTGTTTTATGAATCCTGTAATGGGTGATTAGCAATGAGTAATTTTTAAAAATTCTTCTTGCCATTGCTTTATATTAGTGTGCTATTTCCATAAGTTAAAATAAATTGAATAAATTTGACATCTAGCTGGGTAGATTCTACCCAGAAATAAGATTCTAATGTTAAATTGTAATTTGAGAAAGAAAGGAGCAGGTATTTACTGTCCTCAAGTAAACTAATTTCTGTTTCAGCGCTCTGTGTGTGTGTGTGTGTGTGTATGTGTGTGCACATGAACTAATGGTTGAACTCCCTTCATTTTAGGGAGATTCTGGAGGTCCCTTGGCCTGCACAGGAAAGGGAGATAGATGGTACCTTGCTGGCATTGTGAGCTGGGGTGAAGGATGTGCTCGGCGCAATCGTCCTGGTGTGTACACTAAGGTGACAGCACTTTATGACTGGATTCGTCAGAAGACAAACTGATGTGCCAAGGAGAAAATGCAGATTCTACAGTAGTCTATCATGCCCGTCTCTGATGATTTAACATGAAAATGCCATGGACTGTTTCTTCATGAAAGAATGAAATTTTTTAATGAAGAAACTCTCATTTGTTGTTCACCTAGCAGTGACTGTTCAGATTCAGAGCAACTTCAGATGCCTTATGGATTCACCTTCCTTATCCCCAGCAGCAAAACCAGCACTGCTTTAAAAGCAAAATAAAATGGATTAGAACCTGTAACAAAATTCCAGCCAAACCTCTCTTTTGCAAATCTTCTTCCCTCTTTCCATCTCCCTAGCTATCCATATATGTTTGCACACACACGTATCTGGATATTCATGGCTGCATCCCATAAATACTCAACTCAATATATATTACCTTAGTGATGTTACAGGATTCTAAACATAAATAATTATTTAATGTTTCTTAAAAATACAAACACTATAACCAGTATAGTGTACAAAGTTGAGATTTTTTCATTCTCTAGTTATGCTGCCACTGCACAACTGTTCATTTCTGGGCTGCAACTATTGGGCTGTCTCTTGTATTTTCCTAAAAACATCAGAGACATAGCTCACAAACGCTAGGATGCAATAAATTTTTATTAAAGAACTGAAAGAGCATCATTTAGGTTCTTTGGGATGATGTTAAATAAGAGGAAAGAAATATAATTAATTAAACAAAAGGAAATGTTAGTGCTTTCTTACATTCTCTTTACAATTTGAAAATAGCTGTAGGGTCTGATGTTTGCAATATGTTTCAAGTGTATTTTCCAGGCTCTGGTTCTCGCAAGCTTTGTGAATTTTAGCATGGTCCTTGTGGGTTTGCATTGCTTTTCCTGATGTCCTTGGTCTGCAGCAAGCAGAGTTTCAGGGTCGGGATTTTCATTTTGTATCTTCTCCTGGGCTGTGCCCACATGGCTACACTACATTGAAAGGGACATAAATGGAAAAGGGAATTATGTGGTTGGATCCATCCTTGGGCTCAAAGAAAGTAGGAAAGAAAGTGACAGCCACATTTTTTAACTCTAGCAGTAAATCTACCTTTGATAATTATAATTTCCTGATGAGCCAACAGAGCAAATCTAGCTGATTTGAGGTTTCTAAAGCTGTTTATGGGACTTAGAAATGTTGGCATTCAGTTTAATAAAAGATTCGTCTTAATGGTTTTAAGACCAATATTTGGAAGTGTTTAGCTTTCGACTTTAAAGTAGTAAAAAAAAACTGAATACCAGTCATTGCTGTCTACACAGCACACTTTTATTCTACAGTAAGTAAATACGTGATCCTTGGTGTTGTTTTAGACCCACCTTGGCAGCGTGTAGGGAAAACACTGGAATGAGTTAGCAGTGTAATCTGCCTACAGTGAGATTCCTGCATCTAACACTGATACGGCTTTTCTTTCATTTTTTTTTCCTTCTTTTCTTGCACTACTGTTGGGTATTCCCTGCCCATCCTCCTCCTCCCCCCTCCCCGATGCTTGTGTCAAACTTACTATATAAGCTATATTCAAAGCCTATGTTTTAGGAGGTTTAATATCTTTAATGGCTAGTCAGTCATTCACATCTTCCTTTTTAATAAACACATGCAAAAAATGCAAGTGGCTATGTTTTATTCATTTGATTGTGCCCCTGAAACTCTAATCCCCAAGTGCAATCAAAACTACGTTTATACCTTGGAGTTTCATTTTTTTTTATAAAGCTGATCCTGATTTGCCTGTTTTACTAAGCACACTTTTAAGGTCACAAGTTTGGTGGGGGTTTTTTGTGGATTTTGTTTGTTTGCTTGTGGTTTTGTTTGTTTGTTTTTGGTTTTTTATTGTTTGGTTTTTTGGGTTTTTTTGTATATTGAAACTAGAGATGTCCTCACTATGGAAGAAAACAGTTTTCCTTCTGTTCTATTTTAGACAAGAGCCTAAGCCAGAAAGTGCAGATCAGTTCTCAACTTCCCGTTTTCTTCAAGAGTTTCTCAGCTCCATACGTCACAAGTGTCAGTTACCTCACGTGCCTGAAAGGCACCAAGTGTGGAAGTTAGATCACCCAGATGACAGAAACTCAAGTCTTTGTAAGGAGCTCTGTCATAGACGTAAATAAAAGGACTTTGGCTTTTGTAGGGTGAGATCAATAATCATTAACTCATTTGACTTAGAAAAACTGTTTGGTTTCAGATAATTCCGTAGAAGGTAAGGTCTTTTACTGTGAGTGGAAATAAATGAAGCTCATCTCCAGCAGGAATACTGAGACACATCAGGTAAAGGCTTTTCTAGTAAACATGTCCCAGGTGAAATCTTGTGGATCCAGACACAAGTTTTGATCTTGATGACTGCTCAGCTTCATCCTCAGTCCTCTGGAGTTTTAAGGATTCTTCAGAACCTAAAGGTCAGGTATGCAGTTTGTATTTATTTTTATTTGTTGAATAAAACCAAGCCATGTGCTCAGCTTTATGGAGTGCTTTTGCCTGGATGACTGTGACATGACATCAGGAATCTGAACCCCCAGCATGAGCCAGCCAGATGAGTTGCACAAGGAGAAAATCTGGGAGGGGAAAGCATCCTCAGCATTTGGCAGGGAAAAGAAGGAGCAGTGCTGTGAGTGGATACTCAGCCAGCAGGGGAGGGAGTTGGAGAAAGCGGCTTTGTTTCCCTCTCAATGCATGATCCTCTCTGTGTTGGGACAAGAGAGTTAGCAAGAGTGCAGAGACCGGCTGCCTGCCCAGCCCTTTTGATCCAGAGGGGATAGAGGTGCTCTGTGGGAAGGATGGCGTCAGAACAGGAGAAATGAGAGAAGGTAGGATGAAGGATACTGGGGAGGTGGTGGGAGGAATCAGCCACTGGCTGCAGTAAGTTGTTATGAGTGACTCTAAACAGCATGGGAGAGTTCATGTGGGAAGCTAGTGCAGACCAGATCTCAACTCACACCATGATTTGCCTCATAAAAGCACATCCTGTAGAGCACAGGTTGAAATTAAAGGCCATCCTCCTCTTCTCTTCAATTTGATTTTTTTTTTTTTTTTTCCCCACATGGAAGAAGCTTCTCAGGTTTAGGTTGAATAGCAGATGAATAGATATAAATGGTTCCTTAACATCACACAAGATTTTAGGCTGCATAACAGCTAGAGAGAGGAAAATTCACAGCACAAAAGTCAGTAGTGCTCATTTCTTTGACTATACAGTGAGACTAAAAATAGAAGAGTTGATAGATGTTATAAGTTCACAGCCTAACCGAACTACAAGCTATGTGATCCTTTACTCAGTCTGTGATGTTCAGAACCACATCTGTTTGTTGAGCAGCATAAATAACAGCAATAGTATTTTACTGTTTTGGCTGACAGAAGCAGGGAAAGCAATCCGGTTCCTTTCAAAACTGCCTCAGCTAAGGACAACATTGCTCAAGGTTTAGTCACCTGCTTGTCAAGGGCAGGTACGGGAAGGCAGACAAACTGGAAAACCTAGTGTTGCACAGCTGAGGGCTGTAGTTCTGGCGACAAGGCAAATCGATATTTCCTCCAAGTCCTGTTTCTCTGTAGCTAGCGCAGAAAACTATTCGTCCTTCCAAGGAATTCCCCTCGTTTGTCAGTGTTTTGAGATCACTGCTGTGAAAACTATCCTGACTCTCCCTGTTACCGTCTCCAGCCTCACACCAGAACTGCTACTGACCATAGCTGCAGCTGAAACCAGAAGGAAATGAGTTGCCTCCGTGCTTGCTTCAGAGACAGAGGTCCTCACGCAGAGACAGAAGCTATGAAAAGGCAAAACTCTGGTCAGGAGCATGAGACTATTGAATTACAAGAAGATAAAGTGGAGGAAAGTGAGGCAGATCATGGCAAGCCTCTAAATGCTCAAATAAGAAAGGTAGGAATTTCACTTGCTCATTTGATGCTCACTGTTGGGGAAAATACTGCACAGCAAGGGAAATGACACTTGGCAGGAACATCTTGTAGGGGTGGCTTAATTTGTTGTTTGAGGGAGAGAGAAAGGTTATTCATGTGAAAGTGAAGGCTGAAAAACTTTTAAATGCATTTATTTTCTTCTTCACAATTAAATGTTCTAATATTGGAGTGGGATTTTAGGCTTTTTTATCTTTTATGCTTGGCTGTTTGTGAACTTTAACTTAGGAAATGAAGTTGTAACTGGTAGTCTGAGTTTTGCTTTATCTTTTCATGTGCTGTCATTGGGACTGGGCTCAAAACCAGAAAGGAGAAAAGTTAAAACCCATATTAAAAATGGGCTTTCTTTCGGAACAAATTAATCAGAAAACAGCACTGCCAAAACAAGAATAGGATGTCCTGCAACAGACCATGCTGGATTCTCTCTCTTTTTATCCTTGAGCAATTTGCAGTTGCTAACAATTATGAATTTGTACGAACAGAGTGCCCCAAGGCCTCCGTTAAAAACAGCATGTGAGTCCTGAAGAATGTAGTTCTCGGTGTTTAGCTTAAAGCCATGGAACAGACTAACACTGGCAGAGGAGTAATATGTACTTACAGGTGACTTGTACAGTGATTTTCATTACTTACACAAGAGCAGAGGGAATATCTGTGGCAGAGCTAAGAAGCTTCCACTTTTTGGTAGGGATGGCTGAGCCCTCCCGAGCGTGGGGCTGCATTAGTCATGTCACCCCTCCCTTCCTGCTCCCGGCTGAGCAACAGCAGCAGCTTCTTTGTGCCAGCCCCACTGATCATCTCTCCAGGCTGATTCATCCCACTGGCTGGGCAAAAACCCCATTTCCTCTGCTATATTACCTCCGGTCTGGTAAACTGAGTCAGCTTGCTGCAGGGTCAGACAAATTCTAGCGAGGTACAAAGAGGAACAGGGGGAGGGTGGAGGACAGGCAGGGGTGAGCTAGAGACTCTCGGCTGTCTTGAGAAACTTTACCCTTAAGTTTCTGTTTAGCCTTCCTCTTCCCAGAACTGAGTTTTCATCTGGGCTCTGTTTCTGCTCATTCTGGTGACCGGCTTCCTGCCCTATAGGGAGTGCTGGAAGATTCTCATGACCTGCGTCCTGCTCAGGTGGCAGGTTAACCAGAAATGCCCTGCCCACCGGGGAGAGGTTTTCTCTGCCACTGCTTCCTCCCGGCAGTGTTGCTATATACGTGGGCAATGTCCAGAGGGTGTTGGCCCAGCTGGTAAGGGATAGCTGGGGAGCTGAATGTTTGCTTCAGATCACGACAGTTTGCTGCATGTGATTATGAATTCCACTTTTGTGATGGTCTAAATATGTGGCTCAATTGAAACTTGGGCTTGATAACTGCATGTCTCAACTGACATTATTATATCTGATTTCATAGTTGTACTCTAGGTGGTAGTCACTGTTGTGTTTTTTTCTTCTTCTTTTCAGATACAAACCAATATTCTAGTGTCAAGTATTAAACTGAAGTTTCATTCTTCTAACACATTTTAAAAATCAAATTAAAATATACATATGTAAACACGATGACACCTGAAAGCATGTTGTAAGCAAAACTGTATTCAGCCTTTGCCCCTCATTCTCCACCAAAGTTCTGCGTGCAGGGGTGTCTGCAGAGACCACTTCTACTTTCTCTGCCCCCACTCCTGGAGAAATGACTCTTGTTAGATCTTTCTGTGGGTGTCTGTGTTCTCCCCCTGTTCATCTGCCACCCCCAAAGAAGCTTTAAGCCGGCTGGTGGATGTCAGTTAAAAATCAGTGAAAGGTTTCTATCACGCTGTGTTCTTAGAAAGTTCAAAAAGTAAAGGAAGGTAACCTGGGTTAATGTCTCCAGCTGGCAGCTGCTTCCTGCCAACCTGCACGTGTGTGGCACAGACAACCTGCAGCTTATGCTTTTCCTCTCCTGGCACTGATGTCAAAAAGGACATGGAGTTTACAGCTGGGTTTACAGTGGATGAGGAGGAATTAGAAAGGCAGCATGGTCTACTTTCTTATGAATTCATGCCCTTCCTTCAGTCTTCTGGCCGTGGAACAAAAGAGCTGGAGGTTTTTTATTTGTTTTGCTATGTCACCTAAGCTTTTTTTTTTTAATATTAGTGCTTTAACTAATAAATCAGACTTCTGCCATGGTCTTAAATCTTATTAAAATTAAGTGAAAGCCAGGTATCGTCCTTTCTTATATGTGCGTGCACATATGCACATTTTCTTTCAAGACAATTTCCTTGTAATCTCCTAGAACAGGTGAGATTTGTAATAAACTTTATGTGAAATGTACTTAATACCCTTCAAGTTTCCAATCTTCTGGAGGAAAAGGGAGTCAGCTGTAAAAGTCTCAATTATTTTATAGTGTTCTATAGTATCTGGTGAATAGCAGTCCACTTGTTTTGTGTGCTGGCATCCAAGAGCTATGCAGACTGGTATGATCAATGTCACAGAGGTGAATAATTTTGGAAGTTCCTCCACAGACAACTTTTTTGGTTGGGAGAGATGGCAAACATTAAAAGGACAGCTTGTGGAACAAGTGAATCCAATCTATGTAGTTAAAACAACTTTGGAAGACATGAAAGCACCTTTCTAGCACCTTAGCTTTTTGGGCAATTCAGGAGATAGAAATTCTGCACAAATGGGGAATGATACATCTATCTTTCAAGTAATAACCTGCCTGTGAATGTCCTTTCCCTTCTGCAGGTCCCTGTTCCCGCCTGCACCAGTACTTAAGGACAGGAACCTCACATATAAGGCATTCCTAACCAATGAGGCTCTCCTATCTATGTAGGGTTTTTTGTTTCTAAATGTGATAGTAGAGATATGCTTAAATGTTATTTCCCACCTTATTTCATTAATCAACATGTCCTTTCCTTTTGTAACTAGGAGACAGATCACTGGAAATCATGTGGTAATGTAGTTTTCTGGAAGTGTAAGCTATGGATGGTTATAACTACAATTTTTCTAGTATTCTTCCTGGTCATTCTCATCAGCCTGATTCTTTATTCTAGTAAGTATCTCACTCTTGGTTTGTCCTCTAAAAATGTACAATATGTACAGTCTAACAACAGAAATTGAACTGTAGTATCCTTTAAATTCCTGTAAACTTCTGAAGGGACTGGGATGCTGACTGCAGCGGGAGATTTGTTGAGTAGTGGATATGAACGCTTTTATTTTAGCAGGCAGCAACTTGTGTCCTGATCAGGTAGCAATTCCAGTATGTAGCTAAGTGAGAAAACATGACAAGAACAGAGTCAGGGATGAGGATGGAAATTATGCCCGGAATATTGCAACAAGTGCAGGGGGTCACTTTCGACCCCTGGTGTGGTGTCAGTGCCTGTCAGGCTCCCAAAGCAGCTAACTTTTGCTAATGGAGGCAGGTGATTGACCTCCCTGTGCTGTCAATTTTCTTTAGGTGACTTGCACTGTCTTTCTGTCACTCCCAGTCAGCCCTTACCTAGGAAGTGTGTGAGAAAGCCACCCTGGAGAAAGCAGAGAGGATTTTTCTTCAATATTTCTGCTAACTGGAACTTTTTCTTACTTGTTTCTATCTCCTTTTGAATATTAGATGTTTACACAGATGAGGATGACTACTGGGATCCTGATGCACTACTAAATAGTGGAAATTATCGCAATTTTTCGGGAACATTTGATTTAATGTGTGGTCTCCCACATATTTTCTCTGAAGATATTGCTAAGAGGGTATGTGTTGATGTGGTTCTTGGCAAAGCTGACTCTGCTTGCAACATAGATTCAGTGTTTTCTCTTTTAAGAAGTTTCTGTTTCTCTTTGTAGCAACTCAGTCATTCGCAGGTCTACAGAAAATTCTGAATTGTACTTTTTCTAGTATAATTTTAAATTCAGACCCAGTTAAAAAAAGAAAAAAAAGAATCGTCTGCAGTTTACGTTGTTAAAAAAAAAAATCACCTCATTTTTTTTTCCTAAGTTTGAGTAATGGTTTGGAGATAATATTTACCTTTTTCATAGAATAATTTAGGTTAGGAGGGACCTGTGAAAGTCACCTAAACCAAATGTGGGTGAAAAATCCTGTGTGTGGCATTCTTCTGTAAGTGCATGATGGCAGCTTGGGTTTATAGCTGCTGTTTCCATGGAGCCATCACAGCTCTGAGTTCTGGCTGAAATAAGCTCAGCAGGCACAGCAGCGCTGATTTAGACTTATTGTGGAAAGGGGGTCTCAGGAGAGAGGATCTTCCCTCTACCAAGTAAGACTTTTTGGTACTAGTAAAAACCCAAGCCAAACAATATAAATTGCCCATGGCAACATGAGCACATACTCTTAGTTCACCCTGAATGCCTCCATTGTGTTAAGGTAATATAGTAGTCACTCAAATGCACAGATTAACTTGTCTGTCAAGATTAAAAGGATTGCGTACCTTTTCCAGGACAGATATTTGCTGATATTTGACATTCAGCACCTGTGTTTATGCCCCTTAAAATACCTTGTAAGAATGATTCGCTGTACATTCACATGGGGGAAAGAGAGAATGAGTGGAAGAAATATTTTTTTTATTTTCTTTTTTCTCTCCAAGTTAATAGATGTCTACAGTTCATCTCCAGCTCTAGGACGCTACTTTAGGTCACCTCCAGTAGTTTATTTCAGGTAAGAAATTTCTCTCACCAAAATTGTCTGAAAATTCCAGGCTTTTGATGAGACATACACATGCCTATGTAAATAGGCACAACATTTAAATCTGCAAGAAAAAGGTTGTTTAGGGGAAAGTGACATATATATATGTAGTGAAGACCAGTTAAAGCATCCTTTAGTGTAAATGGCAAGTGCTGCTAATAAGATATGATGACAGTAACATTTTGTTGCTGTTAAGTATCACCTCTGTCTTTGGTTAGAAGCGCAGCCCTTAACAAACACATGTAAGGATATTTATTAAAAGGAAAATGAGCTACTGGAACCACTTGAAATTGGCATGGCTTAAATAGCCTTAAATAAATAAAACGGGGTTCATGGGGAGGAGAGAACTGTTTTGTTACCAATAGAGCTAAAGGCGATGGGGACTTACAAGTTGCGAGAGCCCAAACAGCAATATTGCATCACTGGTTTGTTTGGACCACTTTTCCCCTCGCTTTATTTTGGACAATGGGAGCAAATCTCAAAGCAACAGCACATTAGAGAGACTGATGGAACAGGAGTGAGAGGCAGAGCAGGTGGCAGAGCAGAGGCCACGCTAGCCTGGGTGGGAGATGCTTACACATGAAGGAGAAGTTCAGCCACCAAAGGCAGGTGGAACCAGAGGAGTAGCAGTGGTAGGAAGAAGAGGAAAAGTATCCAGGCCTGCCTTGCAGAGACAACAGAAACCTTCAAGCTGGAACAGAGGGAGGATCTTAGTCCCAGCAGAAACTGGCACTGGAGGAAGGCTAAGGAGTTTGCTGTGTTTGAGACTATAAAGTTTCAGTTTATGGAGATACCACAGATTTACAACAGGAGGGAGGCTGAGAAGCAGAGGGAAAAGTGGGGCTAGAAAGATCAGCTGCAGCATGGTCGTGCCATGGAGGGATAGCAGAGGCACAAGGGAAGGCCATCAGAGAGCTTCCCCAAGGACTTCTGGAAAAGCACTCGTACAAAAGGGATTAGAAAGATAGGAGAAAATCAAGGGAAGTAGTTTTGCAAAGTCACAAGGCCCTTGAGAGAGCAAGGACAGAGGAAGAGCTCCCTTGGGCTGTGGCAAGGGCAGTCCTGAGGGTACTTTGGGGAATGTGCTCCCCTGCACTGCCAGCCTTGGGCGTGCTGGCTCTGTTTGATGAGAGAGCTGTAGCTCCTTAGCCTTACAGGTAAAAATTATGATTTAGACCATCAAATACAAAGCTGTAATTCTGCATACATATTGACTAGCTGATCTCTCTCTCTACCTCTTTGTCTCTCTCTGTGTCCCCCATCTCTGCGTCCCCCATCTTTTCCCCCATCCAGCTACTTCCTTTTAAATTCCGTGAGTATAAAATGTAACTGTTGAATTTTAGTCAGTGGATTTGGTAGACCACAAGCAATGAAATCTCCAGAAATGGAATCCACCTTGGTGGTTTGCCTAATTCACTCCAGAGCTGAGGAGCTAGGAGCACAGCTGGGTGGCCCCAGGTACTGCTAGCAGGAGAACAAATATTTCTGCAGGTTCTCAGCTTGAGGTATTGCAACACCTCTTATCGTTATGTGCTTGTGAAGCATGAGTGCTGAAAAACTTACCTCATTAGGACACGTGTCCAATTACCCTTTTTGCATTTGTAAACACGTCTCAGGTTGGCTTCAGGTATGCGCCCAGTTCCTGTTAATGTCAAGAGCTGCTCTGAGAAGGGAGGGGGAGGAGGAAACTGGAACCTCTGGCAGTTTTCTTTTATAATGCTTTTCTTTAGAACAAGTTTTTTAAAAAATCTATGCCAACATTGATATGAAAAGTCACTAAAAAAAGAAAAGATCCAGTGGGGACTTGAAGGCATTCACACTTGACTTTGTTTTTCAGTAATGAAAGCTCTACTGTATTTTATCAGCTAGAGTTTTCTGTACCACCATCAACGGAGGGGTTTATGGAAAACACAATGAACCCAGATTTTATAAGGAATGTTTTACTTCAAAGTATTTATGATGAAGATGATACTTTTAGTCCTGGGACATCTGAATGTAACAGATTAAAGATTGATCCAACTTCTCTCACATTAACATGTAAGTGCTGTACATTAGAGGGACTGTTTCTTTACGAAGAGCAGAAATATGTACTTAAAAGGAGTGAAGTCTTTCTGGAAAGATGTTGAGATTTGTTAGTAAATATATTTTGCACAACAGTATTAAGAAAATTGTAAAACATTTAGTTTTCAGGAAAGTCTTGCTATGCTCAGCTTATAACCTAGGATTCGCTGGTCCTCCGATGAGAAAGTGAGTAGTGATAAGACTGGTTAGCTGCAGACTCCAACTAAACTTTTCAGATCTCCTCTTGCATTTTATGCTTACAAAGAAGATCTCCTCATATATATATATATGTACCACAATGGGGACCCAAATAATTAAAATGTTTCTGCTTATTGCATATTCATATTTGAGTGCTTATAAAACAAATTTTAATCCAAGTAAAACAGGATAAGTAATTTGAGACTGAATTTCTGATTTTTTTTTGCAGTCAAAAATGAAAAAGCCTCCTGATATTTGTCTTTTCAGAGTATTTTTTTGAAAATTTATTATGCATAGGAGACATCTTTTAAAGGAGCAACACATTAATTCTTCCAGGTTTTCTAGGTAGTGATTCCAATGACTACCAGTGACAAGGTAGTGATTCTAATGTAATTAGATTTGTCTTGTATAAAAGTTCTTTGCCAGTATAAAAGTTCTATGAACCTTGCAGCTCTGCTGAAAACAATGCATGGAGCTGCTTCCCCCCGCCCCAACTTACTGAGCCACACCTCTGTGCCTTCAGAATAATTCTGAGCTAACACATCACGATACTATGTGAACCAGTAAGATTTGCAATTAACTCATGTTGATTTTTCTTAATACTCATATCAAGGGAGCAACAAGTCGTGAGTTCCAATTCTCAGTATAATTTTTTTCCTAGATATTGACAGGGTTCATGGAAAATGCAGAGTAAAAGTGACAAGAAAGAATATGCTGAAATATCTAACTAAAGTGTAATTTTAATGTTAATAATGTATTGTTTTAACTTTCAGAGAAATGATGAAAAGACTCCTCATCTTCCTCACCACCTAGAAGAGATGGGTTTCTCCTATTAGTAATCCCAGCATAGGGAGCTATTCATTAGGTAGAAACAGTTCTAAAGATGTCCTGTAAATATTGTCTGTCAAGCATTATTGTAAATTGAAAATGTGGTATATTTGTAACAGTGTTATACTCCTATAGTACATCTACCTCCTTCTTTATTGTTGTCCTGATATCTCAATAATCCATTTCACTTCTGTGAAAATCATGTGTCTTGTCTGATGCATGCCCTGTTGACTTCGAAACCTCTGCTTTGTCTTGCCTTATGACTAAATCTGGACTCTCTGCATGAGCTTTAAAAGAAGTCTTGCACATGGCTTCTTTATATTCTCAGCTTATCCAAAATTATCTGCACAGCTTCGTTCTTAATGCTCACTTCCACCCATGCTTACGTGTGTTACTTTTTCCTCTGCTAACTTCATATGCCATGTTTCCCCATTGTTCTTTCCTCATAAAAGAGCCTGAAAACTTATATATCCTCTCTGTTTTCTTTAATTACATGTAAGACCTTTACACTAGCTTCTTAAGTGAGCTTCAATTCTCATTATTCCGTTCATCCTGCAGTCTTCCGGGATAAGGTGGATAATGTAAAAGAGAAACAAAGGAAGAAATGTTGGGAAGAAACATGATTTGTTCACTAAACGCATCTGAATGCCACAGGATTTTTTCGAGGGTCAGATTAGTTATGTGCTTTAATAATTAGCTACTGTTACTAGTGAATAGACAACTATTTGACTGATATTTGTAATTCAAAGAGAAACTAGTCTATACCCTTAATTGTAGTCCCTGACCAAGCAGTGGGGATAAAAATGAACGGATGTGAGATATTTGCCTTAATAAGGCAGGAAATAGTTGCTCTTGTTGACAAGAGGTCAGATGAGATGGACCAATGCCAAGAGAAAGGTGCTGAAACAGACCATGTGGGCCAACGTGGCATGTGAGTTATAACCAGTGGCTGGATATAACATGAAAATTAAAAACTAAGCATTAACTTTATGTGGAACGGAATAGATTCACTACCACGCTAGCAAAGTATAGCTTCTTGTTGTTTGTTTGTATCCCGTGTAAATGTTAATATTGTTGGATAGACAAATTTATTTTAAGAAACCTTTTGTAATGTGAAAAATATCTTACTAGAAACTGTGTTTCTCTTTTTCTAATGTTACTGGTTTATTTAAGGAGTAATCTGACTATTTTACTATGCATTAAATTATTTATTTTTAGTATTAGAGTGATTGTTTTCATTCTTCAGTAGCTCCAGTCTTTCAGCTGTTAGAGCTGGAAAATAACCATCAAAATTCTAAATCCTGAGAGGTGTATGAAGTGTCTATCACACAGAGCTGTACACTCAAACCCCTATTTGTTGTTGCTTGAGTTTTAACTGAGCTTGGGAAACAGCCTGGACTGAATTTGTCATTCATATGGTTCTCACATTTGTGATTTTTGATTTGTGAGATTGGCTGTAAGAACCATAATTTATTTTGATGCAATATTCTATGCAGTATACAACTAGAAGTTATATTTCTTACCCTGGGGAAGGACAAAATTAATGGTTTGTATGGTTTGTCCCAAAAGCAGCAGATTATGAAGATACCAGCAGCAAAGAAATAATTTACCTTTGCGATGCTGCTTGATGTTGTTGCTCTTAGTAAGATGACTGAACCAGCCCTTGAACACTTCTTTATTCCCTTTCTACAAACTGAAAAATAATACAATTATTATGGTTCTTTATGGTGATACCCCTATGTGCATGAGGAGCCAACAGAAAAAAAGAAGTATCTGAGCGTTCCTTTTTTTTTCCAGCCATTGTCATCTGTCCCAGTACCTTTACTCCAGCAATTCATGGGAAAGGAGGAGGTGGAGTTGTAGCAAGATGTGATATTCAACAGAAAATATCCGACCTTACAGTCTACCTCCAGTCAAGCTTTGAATTCTTATTGAAGGAAATATCAAAAAATAACAAAAAAAAAGTGGTTTCTGGTTTTATATCTTTGAGGTAAATTGATCATGCAAAAGCAAATAACCAAGTGAATTAATTATGACCTCATCCATTAGAGACAGAGCAGTGTGAAAACACATTATTTCATCGAGTTAGCTATTTTTTGTGAATGCTTAATGTTAATTTTAATAGAAGTACTGTGCGTAATATTTTAATGACTGAAGTGACTGAGACACTGCTAAAAAGGAAGAGAAAAGACAGTTCTGGTAATTCAGCTTGTGGAGTGTACAACCAGCCTTTTAAAATCCCATGGCAGACAGTCACCTGTGTAGCCACAGCAGCCGTTACAGATTTGGGGCAGATGCCCGTCACCGCAGCGGTACCTGTGGGGTGCTGCCTGCACCGTGCCGGCAGCGCGTCTGTCCACTGCTCCATGGAACCACTCACCCGTGGGACTGAAACCGGCACCGAAACTGCAGGTGGGAATGCAAAAGTTCTACACCGTAACGCCAGGGCTGCAGGCAGCAATCACGCGCAAAGGAATATTTTAAATCAGGAAAACTGTTCAATATTTTCTTACAAATTGTTTTATTAGAAAAATGGAGGGAGTAAAGAAAATATGCTCAAGCAAGAACACAGGCACATAATCACTTTATGAGCTCTGCTGAACAGTTGAATAACTGGTTTCAGTCCTGTGCGCATGTCCAGAAATGCTGCTTGCAGAGGGTTGATGGGCTATGGGGAGGTTATCTTCTGGCATTGCAGAGAGACAAACCTGAGACTCCAGATGGAGTGAGCTGGAAGTTTTCTGTCATGGAGACAACACCTGGGAATCTTCTACTGAGAGGTGTGCAGTTACTGCCTGCGCAGCATCAGGTTTCACAGACTTGCAAGTGACTGGAATTATTGTTTTGCATGCAGTTTGTTGCTTTTTTATTTAATTCCAATCTCCTTAAGACTTCGGTCTAAGATATGTAGCATTACATTAAAGCGGAGAGCAATTTGAGAAACGAGTTTTTTGTCAAAATTGTACATTTTATAGTGGTACGTATCAAACAGGCCACAAAACTTCGGAAAAGAGTAAGTGCACCTAACACTGGGTCTATGCTTTCATTTGGAAAAACAAAATATCACTCCCCCCAACAAACAAACAAAAATCCCAACAACAAAGGGTGTTTCTATTGCATTTTTGAGATTTCTATCAGTAGTTCTGTAAGACCTCTATTTTTAAAAAAAAGTACCATAAAAGTCCAGAAAAATGTGCAGCCTCAGTTGCTTCTAGTAATGAAACATCTAATGTTCTATAGAGAAACAGTCTTACAATAGCAGTTGCTACTGATTCCTCTTTAACTGTCAAGTCCTGTACTCTGTCCATGTCTCTTTCTGTGTTCGTCTTTTCATGGACAAGTTAGATGTGTCCTAATGAGTAAGCTCAGTAACATGAGTGAGGTCTTTGAAGACCTGACAGCAGAGGAAGGATGGTGAGCAAGGCTGCATACTGCTGGCTTAAACATTCAAACAAAAGAGTGCCTTGGGAGCAGAAAGTGTCCCTTTCTAGGTTATCAGGACA
The DNA here is from genome assembly GCF_036013445.1 of Caloenas nicobarica. NCBI lineage: Eukaryota > Metazoa > Chordata > Aves > Columbiformes > Columbidae > Caloenas > Caloenas nicobarica. Next base: position 93,702,624 of record NC_088245.1, on the reverse strand, counting down.
TAATCATATTCACCGTGCTCTTCAGTGCTGGCGATATTTTTCTTCCTCTTGGGCACGTTGACAAGCGCGTATTCTGTCTGGTTATCTGTCTTAATCACAGAGGCTCCATGTTTTACATCATGGCTGACAGTCGAGTACCACAGTTCACTGGAATTCATAGAGTCTTTTTTGGCAATATGTTCCTGGGCGTGGGGGGGGAGAGAGAGAGAGAGAAGCTTCAATGTGATTATACTCTGAATAAGTTTGCAGTGTGAAGAAATCTGGTATGGCCTGTGTGCTCATGTGGTGGTGTTGACCAATGCACGAGGTACTGAGAATGGCTTGTAAATCCAGAGTCATTTCCCTACTGTACAGGCCGTGGATGGACACCAGGTGCACCAAGCAACACCTGCACACCTGGTGTGGGTGGAGAGTGAAGGCCTGACTCTTGTTCTGAGGTTGATAGCACTTAGTGGTAGGTTAGGTAACAAAAAGCTCATCACCACACACATGAGGGAGCACAGTGGCAGGTGGGAGAACCCAAATTACCCCCTGCCGTGGGTCCCCCCAGGGCTGTACCAGGACAGCCATCATCCTGGGGGGTCCAGGGTGACATCTACCCAATGAGCAAGTGGGAACAGCTCTCCAGATCACCTTAAGATGGGGGGTGAGGGGATGTTACTAAAGGTATGGGATCTATTATTGATGCAGGCGAGGGGAGAACATTTGGGATTTACACAAGATGACTTATTATGGGAGGAACTAAAGGGAGGGATCAGGGTGATTTGAAGAGCAAAAGGCATGGGAAAGTAGGGGGATGAAGGAAGGTCCAGGGGAGTCATGGTCAGCTGCTGTAGAGACCGTAGGGTCTGAGAGTTGACTCAGACCCCAAATATGCATGTGTGTCTGTGCAGGAGACACTCTGTCCTGGAAGGTACCGGCCTCATGGGAGATGCAGCGATGTCTAACCCCCTCCCTGGTCATCCTTGTCTAATGCTCTCCCTGAATACAGAGGGAGGAGAAGGAAGAGCCATTAATGAAGGAGGAGGTAAGATTGTGTGGGAAAATGCCTTCCCAACTCTGTTTAGACTTGTCCCTCCTTTTGCCTCTTGAAGGTGTTTGCTGATGGGTTGTGGATGATTGTGCATCTAAATAGCTGGCAGGATGACTCACTAAATCTAAAGGGGTGATGTCAACTGCTCAAGTACTCAGAGCCAGAAGTTAAAGATTTGTTTGCCCTGGTGCTCTTGATTTGAACTTACTGGATAATAAAGCCAACAAGCATGGGTTTTATTGTGTCATCCTGTGTTGCCTGCAGCAGTAGCAGTATTTTAAGTGGGTGCCACCGAGTTCATGCTGACATTTGTGGCTACCTTTTGTACTCTGTAAGTGGAACAGAGGTCTCTGCTCCATGGGTTAATAAACCCAAAGGGTTTTCTTTTATTTTTCAAACCCAGTAGTGAGAAATAGTTGTTAGAACCTAATTTCTGCTGAATTGTTCTAGGATCTTCCTGGTTTATATAAATAATTTTGTCTGTTTAGATTCTGCTTAGTGTGAAAGATGTCCTGACTTTGAAGATACTTCACTGGAAATAATCCCCGAGTTTTGATTTGAGGCTTTATACAATTTTGAGATTTAGAAATTCCAGAAGCTTTAAGGACCAGAGCAATCAGAGTGGACTTGCTTAAGAAAAGGAATTCCCTACCTATGTTCAGGGGCGTGGCTCTCTACTCCCCTAGTCACTATTGCAGAGAATTGGGAGGGCAGCAGTATTTCTCCTAATGAGCCTGTGAAATGAGAACAGGTAGGCTCTTCATTTTCATGGGTGATTGGCTCCAAATCTACTGAGTGAAGTCTGGAGCGTTTCTTGTTGCTTTCAACATACAGAACCACCCAAGACTTGCTCATAGCCACATTTTCCAGAATCCTTCCAGTCTATAAGTTGTGAAAGGCTTTTACCATCGACCTTCTCTTATCAGTGGGGAGACTGATGTGCAGAGGTGGAGTGATTTGTCCCACATGACGACAGTGCAGGAGGACCAAGCATGAAGGCTCTTGAGATGTCATTTGAGTCTTTCATTATTCATAGGCCAAGTTGAACACTCAGAAGGGATGTCTCTTCTATTGCACTAACAACCCTTCCACACCTGTCTTCAAACCACACTCTGGGACTTTTACTTGGGACCAAAAACTCTCAAAACTAGACAGCTACTTGGCAGGTTCCCCATTACAGTTCCACCCCCTCCTCTTCCCCCACAGTCCACCCCATGCTCACATGTACAAATGATGATCTCATTTAATCACACTCCTTTCTGTCATGTTGCCCACTTTCTTCAAAATTTTCTGCTAAACACCCACATATCTGTTGAGAACCAACTTTTGTTTTACTGATGTCATCTTGAGAAAAAAAAACCAACAACAACAAAAAAACCAAACCAAAACAAAGACCCCCAACAGGTTGGGCTGCTAAATGGCAACACTTTGTTCTGTGGTACAAAAGGCTTCTGGTGATTGTTTGCCATTGGTGACTTGAGGCAACTTCAGTCTTCCTCTGCTAAAATGACCAAAGCAGAGGTGCAAGCCGCAAGTACTCAGCTGCTGCCTCTTGGACCCCAGTGTATTAACACGAGTACAGGAAACAGTGAAGTGCACCTGTTGAGAAGGGGCTGCTCGCCCACCACTGCCACCCCTTTACTCCAGGACAATGAGTTTGGGTAGAGGAGCAGGGCAGGCACCAATTTATGTAGTTACCTCTTAAATTACCTTGGAGTGTGTTGCCAGAGCTCCTGAATCTGACCCCAAAGCAGGGAAGTAAGATCGACTGGGCACTGTGTTGACCATGCTAGTCTTTCCTGCATGTCCTCTCCTGCAGTACAACCATTTGATCCATTCTGGTTTATAAGAAACTAAATGTTCAGTCTGACAGTACATATTCTGAGCCTTTTCTTCCTCCTTCTAGAGTAAGTAGAAAGGGAAACCTTATCTGTTCCTACAGAGACTTGGTCTTTCTTTGAGACATCCGGTATTTTTTTTACAATGGAAAGATTAACTGAAACATTTAATCCTCCAAGTATTTAATCTCCCTTCGTCTTTCAGCTTAAGACTTCTTTTGTTACTAAAGCTTGTTGGCAATAGTCCAGTTAAATGGCTCTTTATGAAAAAATGTGATGCTGAAACTGAAACTTTTTCTGGAAACACGACAGTTTTGATGAAACTGTAGGCAAGAGAGGTTATGCTGGCTATCAGAAAGCTGAGGGGAGGAGGAGAGAGAAGGACCCCCGGAGCCATAAATTGCCCAGTGGCTGGGGGGCGCTCAGCTTGGACACAATCATGAGATACAGCCTCCTGAGTTGCCTCATTTGGGCCAGTGTTACACTCAGCCTCTGAAATGACAGGTGAGTGCTGCAGTCTGGCCACTGGCTGCCCAAGAGTGGGGCTATGTATCATTGTTATAGTTTGTGTACACACATTTATTTGATACATGGGGCTTAAACTGATGTTTTTCTGCATCCCAAGCAAATAACCTGATTATGAGGTTTTTCTCTACCCTGTGGGAATGTGATGGACACCTGTCTTTTTGACACATGGATGTTTTGGATTCAATTTCCATGGAAAGCAGTAAAAACATTCACTTTTAGTCATTACCTTGATGGTACGTGGTGGATGGCTCTCGGTCTGCGCTGGAGAAAGAGGAAGAAAATATGCAATTGTCATTCTTTTGTGCAGCAACAGGACACAAGGACTTTCTGCAGCACAGGATTTACTAAGACTTAGCTACAGCATGAGCACAAGCTGCTCAAAAGCATGAGCTAGTGTGACATTAATTGGAGAAAGAGTTGAATCTCTGAGGGCTAAATAAATCTGATGGTTTTTCAAGATTTATCTTTTCTCTAGTTTAACACACACGACACGAAGCACTGCTCATTGACCTTGATAAGACCTAGATGTGCAGCCTTGTCTTTTTTTTTTTTTTTTTTTTGGTGGGGTTTTGTCTTTTTTTTTTTTTTTTATTTTGACTTAACTGAAATCAGCTTTATGTGTGTCTCTTAAAAATGGCTGTTCTTGTTTGCTTGGTCTCTGACTTTATTTCAGCTTTACAGCTAATGCAGCCTTAATTCTGACCGGGATTGCTGGCATCGGGGTGCAGAGGCAGGATGTGCCACATACTCAGTGTGCACTGGGTGTTTGTGCACATGCGTTGGGTGGGTTTGGGCTTTCCTGGAAATTTGTCCCTCTGACCTGTAAGCATCTAAAGGGCAGGGGCTTGTTGTTTGCATCGTCTTTTCTCACAGCTTTATTTTTAGCTGCCTAGCTGGTTCTTGTTATGAGGTTGATTGAGCTGGTGGTCGCTCCTGGAAAATTTCAGAGCTGAGCTTTCACTTTTGCCTAAGATAATGGGGGTTTTAAGCGTACTTGTTTTGCAACCTGACTGAAGGAAAGACGTCAGTCTTTCAATATTATGTCAAAGCTGCCACGTTAGAGAACTTACAGTATTTAAAAACATAACTGTACTGCCTTGACACTGACATGAAATTGTCTGTGTACATGGCTGAAACAAGCTGTTCCTCCTTAAGCAAATACCACACTTTGTGTAAACAGTAAAAGTATTTTACCTTCCCTACATGAAGGGCTTTACTCACTGATGGAAAACGTAGTAGTCTGAATTGAAACCGAGACCTTGTGAGTCACGTGAACACACGTGATCCTGGCTACTATGTGAATCTTCCCCATTTGCATGTTTAATATGCAGAAACTATTTTATTAGAAGAATACCTCATACTCACGTGTGTTTAGAAAAAGTCCCAGCCTGTACTTGTATATGGGAAACGGAGACTGGCATGTGACTAAATGCGAGTCATGCTGAGCTGGCAGCCCCTTCCTCCTGCAACCCTCCCCTTCATTTGCAGGGAACGAAGCAGGGGTGTAGCACAGGCACCCCGTGGACTGGGTGCTCCCCTGCTGCAGTTTGGAAGCTTTCAAGTCTGTGGGTCCAGCTGTGATTAACCAAGGCTGAGTTCACCATCAGAGGAGGCAGATGCACAGCAGTGGCCGAGGCACATGTGGTGCAGGAGGCTGAAGGGGATGGCTGCCTCCTTGTGTTGTGTTATTCCAGAAACAAAAAAAATCAAAGAGGCTCCAAATAATCCAGTACAATGGAGCAGCAAGAGGGCAGGTATCTCCCTCAAGCTGTGATGCAGAATGCCTTACTATGGCTGCTGCCCACGGCTGTGCCCATGGACAACAGCTGCTCCCTCAGCGATGCTGTGTGCTGGTGGAGGGCTCTCCCACACCCCCACCCATGCCATGCTACACCACCCCCAGGGTGCTCAAGAAGCATCTTTACTTACTTTCCTTGTGGGAATATCTTTTTCTTCTGATGGGGACGCGCACTTTCCACCTAGTGTATGGAAAGAGGGGTGGGCAGATTAGGCCTGGTGTTGGTTGGTCCTCACTCCCCATTGCCAAGCCCTGGGCACCTATGGTCACGTACTGAAGCTCCACCACCAGCTTTTTTTAGGCAATCTACTTCATGCAGCTTCTCTGCCTCTGCCTTCTCAGCCTTTCCCCTGTCAGGGGCTGCCCCGGGGGAGGAGAGACACAGATCACAGGTCCCACCAACGGAGAGATGACAGGGACAAGCTGGCAGCTGACAGCAGGCATTGTGGCATTTAGCCATTCCTGTGAAGTACAGCCTTTTTCCCCCAGGGCAGTCTGGCAGTAGCTCAGCAAAATTCGTGGTTTTGAGGAGCAATCAACCTTTCTGGGTTTGTCTGTATTAAATACCTCCAAATGGGTGAGTGAGCAGTAAATATTGTGAAACGATATGAAAAAAACCAGCCGAGTTCCTCCTCAAATTATTCAAATCAGTTTATGCACCAGCCTGTCTCGGTGAAAATTAAAAGGAATATCAACACTGTGATTGTGTAACACAAACTGCAAACCCGCGGGTGAGTGCAAGGCTAGTGGACAGGCCAGCTCCTGACACATCTTATCTCCAGCAGGAAATAAACTTTGCTGTTTCAGGCAGAAAGCTATACTTCCAGGTTTAAATACTGAAATTGTTTGGCAAATCTAAGATCTGCTAAATTACGTCCAGACTGCTCTGTTACCAAGCTTTTTGATAATAAGAGCTAGGCTTGCTGAAGTGTGCACTGTTGCTTATAGCTTACAATTTTGTGCTTGTAAAATGCCTGCAGAGTAATTTACAAACATTGTACAATGTAGTATTGATATTTATATGTCAGATATACATATATAATAAAATGTACTAAGGTACGGTAAAGCTGCCAAGTCGTATGAAGCTGGGGAACGCACCCAACTTGCCAGTAGAGATGCACTATGAGTCAGTGTCTAATTGCATATTTGCATGTTCTTTTTTTTTTCCCCAGGACTGGAGATAAATAGATAATGTCACTATTCTTTGTTGCTGTCGATACTTTCCTTGCTAAACATGTGGTCTTAGACCTTAGTTATTTCATATACTACCCAAGTTTGGCAATTAGCATGAAATAATTTATTTCTGCACATGCCCCTTGTGTTTCTATCAGTGTAACAGGAACGTTTGCAAATATTAGTGAACATCCCAACTTCCTGTTTACTGGGAGATTTTAGATCATTTTCATTACAGCTGGGAATAAAGAGAAAGCTAATCCTAACTCATTCCAGGTGGCCTACCTGTTTTTCTTTGAATTGTATATGTCATTATGCCCACATTGAGTATAAACTCTTCTAGCTTAGTTGGAGATGCCAGTGTGAATTTATCTTATGTATACTTATAGTACACATAGTTCACAATAGAAGTATATAATAACTGTCAGGTGTCATGATTTTGCTATAAGTATTGCTGTTTTCTGATCATCTATTTATTCCATTTTTTCTTGTCTATGTTCAGTTGGCTTCTGATTTTTCTCGCTTGGGAGGAAAGTTTGTGGGGCTCTTCTCCTGAACTGTCAAAAGATAAATAGTGTATATTTCTGTAGCAAGTTAGACCTGTAAACTGCTGTACAACTCCTAGATAAAGTCTTATTTAATCAATAATGTGTAATCCTATGGGAAATATGTTGCATGGCCTGAGAACTGAAAGCATTTCTCAGCATCTGCATTTGTACTACAGACACGCTGGCTCCTTTGAGGCAGATTCCCAGCAGTTATAGCAGGAAAGCCTGACTTGCATATTGGTGGAGGGTTTTTGGGGGGGTTGGCTCTTGTTGTGTTTTTTGTGGGTTTTTTTTTGAGGCAATTATAAGTACAGCTTTATGAGTGAAAATGCTGGGAAATAGTTCTGGCCAACAGTCTCAAAAGAAGAGAAATGTGACTCAACTATTAAAATAAAGAAACAGTGACAGAATTAACTTTCTTTGTTTCCATAGTTTCACTTTGATGTTTGCAGAGCAGCAATACGAGCTGTTGTACAGATTCCAGAGGCTGTCATGCTCGGGAAGTGGTCAAGCCAAATAAAGAAGTGTCACTAAAAGCTCTCCAGATAGAAGAGATTAAGTGGTAGGCTTGGGGATATATAGAAGAAAAGAGAGTCAAGAAACTTAATACAGAGGAGGCAACAGGGTATACGGACAAATGGTGGGGTCTGAAACCATTCAGCTCCAGGTTGCGATATTTTCTCCCAGCAGCTGCCATATCAAGCCACCTGCTCTCAAGAGCTTGAGTTTGTGTTAGGTTTGCTTTGCTCACCTGAAGCTAAGGTTACCTTCAGTCTGATTTTACTTCAAACCCATTTGCCAAAGTGCCACGAGACAAGGCGGTGGATGCCCTTTCTGTCCCCAGAAGGGACTTCCTGGGCAGAGGTAGTGAGATGCTGCTGATACAGTTACGCACACATCCACTGAGCCACCTTCATAAGGAGTGATGCCAGCCTCGCCTGTTTTCATAAATACAGTTCTCTGACCTGCTGTGGGACACAACAGCACTGGTCTTCAGGAGACAGGACTTCAGTGCGGGGCTGTTGCAGCTGTTGTCTCCATCTAACTTGTTCTCGTTCAATAAGAGGTTACCAGTCCAGAAACAGTTTTGCTTGTACCTGGCCCCTTAAACCAACCACTTCTAACACTAAACTGCCAAACTCTCAAAAAAAACCCAAAACAAACTCATCTGACCAAGCCAAAAAGCGACATCTCTGTTCTGTGGCTAGCTGCTTGACCAAGAAAGCTCAATACCCCATCATTTCAGTGTGTTGTAGTTCCTGCTACCCCCATAATTGCCCCTGTGTCTTCCCTCTCTGGGACCCCACTATCCACAGCTGGTCCTCACCTACTCATGGGCTGATTCACTTTGAGCTAATGAGTTTTGCCTGCTGGTCTAAATGGAGATGTAATTTTGTGTTATTTCCTGCACCTGGCTGCTGGTGTTCCCAAGCCTTGTAGACACTCCCCTATCCACAGGTGTCCATCTGCTTTGTTTTTTTCCAGATCTGGTTAAAGCTACTCAGGAGAGATTCTGGCAGCTGGATGGTGTGACTGCATGAGCCTCATTCCTTAGGAATTTGGGTTTACAACAACATAAGCTGTGAATGCAGAACAAAATGCTTTGGGGAGGATTTTTGGAGATGAGTATACACGTTGTGTGTCAGACAAGAAACAGGGGCATTTTGGGGACCTTAGCACAATCACTATGAATTTGATCCCACAGCAGTACTGAGTGCCTTGAGGAACGCAGGATCCGGTGAGCTTGGGTGGAGTGACTGCTATGAAATACACACAAACTCTCACGAGCTTTTCATTTAGCCTCATTGTGACCCTGCCTCATGCTGTGGAGCAGAGGAGACCTTCCTAGCTGACCCTCAGCCCCTGCCTCACCCTTCCTGGTGGGCAGTGGTGGCTGGGGCTGGACCTTGGCAGCACCAGAGCTCTGCCAGAATGCTGCATCACTGTATAGGAATGACAGTTTTCTAAAGAAAAAAAAAAAAGCCTCATCATTTCTCCATCCCTGTGATTTTCCAGAAAGACTCAGCTTTATCAGCAATCAGGCAGCTATGACCGAAGAGTGACATGCTACACAAAATTCACGGTGAGCTGGCACTGCTAATTGGTGGGAGATGAAGCAAAATGAGTTGCAGTTGCTTTTTGTCCTGCAAGGGCAGCTGGTTAATGATCTCCCTGTGTTATTTCTCCCGGCAGTAGTTTGTTACAGAAGAGCTTTTGAAGCTGGGGAGCTGCCTCAGCACAGCCTGCGGCACGGCACTGTGCCAGTGCCACAGTTTATGGCAGTGGATTTTCCTCTCCTCCCCTCTGATGTGTGATATGGTTTTAATAGCCCCATCAACAGCTAGCAGGAAAAATCTGTTTTATAAAAACCTTGCTTAAGGTGCCCTTCTTCTTGCTTCTAAAAAGCAGTCAGTAACATTTTCAAACGCAGCACAAGTCTCATTTGTAAGTGTGACACAGGCACTTAAAGCAGTGGGGATTCAGCAAGCTTGGGAAACAAGAGCCTGGGGCTGAGATCTAACAGGTATGTGAGCTCAGTGCTGCCTCGTGCTCCCACAGGTGAGGACCCACCAGCTTCACATGGATTTTGTTGGCCTTGACTCAAACTGTTTCTGAGAGCAAAGTTCCATGCTTTGGGGACTTTTGCCTTTTCCCTCAAGGCCAGGTAAAGCGGTCATGCCTTAGACCTCCAGCCACAGACCTGCAGGGAGGTGAGGGATGTACTCTCTTTGGAAATAAACAGAACATTTAATCTTGACGAGTACCTCATCTGAGCTCCTTAAGACCAAGTAAGCAGTCAGGGTGCAGTTCTCAGAAGTTGATTACTTTTTCTTTGATTTATCAAGAAGGCAATGGGAAAGAGAGGGGATTTTCCTCTCTGTGCACCTTCAAGGAAATAATCTGTCCGCACAGTGCGTTTTCGGATGTTTCTACTAGGAGAGGTGTTACAAGAGAGCCCTGGTGACCGGCCTTTGGATGTACAAAGGAACAGACTGAGAGCTAGGACAGTATTTAGCAGAAGTAAGGCTGTGACACGAATACCTGGAAAAGCAATGGCCAGAAGGGCTGGATGACTGGGTGGGAGAGCATCCAACACCTGCCACCCTGAAGCGGTGTTGCCTTTTCTAGTGTTTTTTCCTATGGCTATGGCTAGCCAGGCGAGGCAAACACAGCTGCGTACCATGACATGGCAAGGCTGGAGGGTGAGAGAGCCACATGAAGCTATGGCACCATGGTGACATCCTCCAGACGGGCCAGCCCTGGGCACCCTGTGCAGCATCACCAGCTGTGATGCTGGCTCTCATCTGCTTGTGGCTGGGATCTGCCTCTCATCTTCCCCTGTCTCATCATATTTAGGCACATGGAGTCAGGCACTCTCCTTGAAAATCCCAGGTTCCTCTAAGATAACACATGAGCTGCTTCTTTCCCAGAGCAAACCTCCCTCTGTTCACTTTAGTGAAAGAAGTCTTTCCTTGAGCCAGCCAGTTTTGGGGTGTGTGTGTGTCATTATTATTATTTAAAAATTTCCACCTATGTGACTTTATATCTCTCCTTTGTAACGTGCTGCTTCAAGAGCCAAAGCTTCCTTGTGTGCCCTGTTCGGATGGAATAAACTCAGAAATATCCAAGTACTTTACTATTTCCAGGTAAAAAGGATATTTTTAATACAATTTCCCCCCCATTCCATGGGTGATATTAAAGAATGCTGTGCTGAAAAGTGGTGAATTCTGCTGGAAACCCTCACCGCAGGGAGGGCAGTGATGGCAGCTTGTTGGCCATAGCAGCAGGACAGCTGGGCCGGTGTCCAGCAGTGCTTGGGGTCCCTGCACTGAACATCTCCAGCGTGGATGGCACAAGAAGGCAACCTGCCTGTCCTAGGTGACTCCTGCTGTGCATCCTCCTCTGTCTTCACAGCTCCGTAGGAGACAACCTGTTCCTACCCACTGTTGTACATAACTATAGTATATATATGTATACCATTTAAATATAATTTAATCTATTTACATACAATGTATAGAAAAGATTGTCTTTATGAGACACAAGGCAATAGATAAAAGTCGGCAAGATGAAACTTTAAGTGCAGTTTTCCTTCCTGGAAACCTGGAGTAGATGACAAGTATTCTGTTCCTTGTGCTCCTCCCCTGTAACACCCTTTCTCCCTTCAGCAAACCCTCAGTGCTGAGAGCCTACGGATGAAGTCGTCTCCCTAAAAAACATCCTAAGGCAATACTCTTTGACATACTAAGAATGATATTGTTCTTCTTAATTTGCTTGCTAACTAAACTTCGTTTAATCAAGAGGCTCCTCATGGTGTCTTACATGGTCCCTTAAGGTTGACTCATTGCAGGTATAATTTGATCCTATTTTTAATCAAATCACTCAGCCCTCTTGCTTAGTAATTAAATATAAAATGGTATTGAACCTACCTTACTTTTGGTAGGCAGTTTCCCATCCTTCCGCTGGATCTATGCACCCTTGGGTAGCCAATTTAGGTGTGGCTTCCCTGCTGGCTGAATTGTTTTCTGTACTGGCTGTGTTATAGATCGAAACACAGTGACCAAACAGGCTTACTGTCTCTCACACCATAAGCGTATGCAGCACCCAGATATTGTGCATCTAAAAAAACCGCAAAAAAACAAAAAAAAAGCCCAACAAAAAAAAGCTTCCACAGCAGACAACCACTGATGAGTGGGGGTGGGAGAGAAAGAGAGGAGGGATGGATGAGTGACGTGGCTTCCTGGGGCACCAGGGCCTGCAAGGGCGTGCTGCTGCTGGTGACCTCCACAAAGATGCTAGTGGGTTGCAGCATGGACTCCCTTTAGGATCCCTTGACTGAAATAGGGACTTGGGGTGCTCTCAGCAAGAGGAAACCACATGCTTAGCCATCTCGCTTTTCTGAGAAATGGTGTGACGAACTGAATGCTAAAAACCAAACCGTTCAAACCCCAACGAAGCACAGCTTTTGTTACTGAAGCTTTCCAATGCAATCTATTTTTGCTTCTTCCTCTGCTTCTTGTCTTTTTTTATCCCCTTTTCTTCCTCCCGAGCTACAAGGAAGAAGAAAAATAGAAGAACCAGAAATACAATTTGCAGGGCTGATGGTTCAGAGAGTATGTTTTAATTCCCAAAATGTAATTGCAGTACGTTGCTGAAAAAGAAGAAGAAAAAAAAATCTCTGTAAGACTTCAAGTCTCTGCAGCAATTACATCAAAACACAGAGGTGAGAAGTGATGGGCGCTTAACCGGACAGTTTCACAACATGTACTGTCCCCCAGTAACATGCAGTTTTCTGACAGATGTACAGCATCAAGAGCTAGGTCTCAGCTCAGCAGCCCCCTTCCTTTGTTTCTCTTTTGCACTTTTCTAGGCAGTCCCACATCAGATTTCAGCACCAGCAGCTGTAATTTGCAGTCCTTTGGCAGTGTGGTAGTGGAGGGAGGGAGCCCAGTTTGGGAAGAGATCACAAATCTGGTGTCTCCAAATCAAACATGACTAAGGTTAAACATCTGTGGCTGTGTGCAAACTACCCTTGTGCTAGCTGGTCTAAAACTTAAGCACAAATGCGACATTTATTAACTGTGACCGAAAGAGCATCACCTGACCCTGCGGCATCCTTTGGCTGCCAACTGTGGGTCCTGCCACAGCCTCCCTCATGCAGCGACACAGGCTGGATCGTGCCTCGGTAGATGCAGCTGCTGTCTTTACCCCAGTGTACCGCAGCTCTCCAAGTCCAGCTGAGATGTAAAGGGATTTGTGGTATGCAGGCATTGTTTATGGGCAGGTTGTAAAATGTCAGTTCAATTGTGTTTGACAAGAGGCTTCCCAGCAGTGGTACCCTCTACTAGTACTGATGGACCAATCTCCAAAAGTCACTAAAATTCAGCAGTGGATGAAATCTTCTCCCTCTCTTTTGCTCTATTTACAGGCAATGCCTTGAGAGGTGACACTGAATCCTGCTGACAAAATAGGCAGCTGCCTTCTTGTTGACCCGGGTTTGGATGATTGAAAAAATCCAACATTTTAGACTGATTCACAGAATCACAGAATCACAGGATGTTAGGGATTGGAAGGGACCTCAAAAGATCATCTAGTCCAATCCCCCTGCCAGAGCAGGAACATCTAGATGAGGTTACACAGGAAGGTGTCCAGGTGGGTTTTGAATGTCTCCAGAGAAGGAGACTCCACAACCTCCCTGGGCAGCCTGTTCCAGTGCACTGTCACCCTCACTGAGAAGAAGTTTCTTCTCATATTTAAGTGGAACCTCCTGTGTTCCAGTTTCCACTCGTTGCCCCTTGTCCTGTCATTGATTGTCACTGAGAAGAGTCTGGCTCCATCCTCCTGACACTCACCCTTTCCATATTTATAATGATTCATATGGTTGCAGGAACAGAATCTACAATTCTGTCTGAGTGGCTCCAGTCGGCAACATTTTCCAGAAGTTCAGCTATGTGATTTATCAATCTTATTAGTCACTTAAGCTGTGTGGAATTGTTGTCATTTAGTTAGTGACTGTGTGCAATTAATTCTCGTATGTCCTTTTTTTTGATTTACTGGGAACTGGAGTGATCATCCTAGTGCAGCAGAAATGAAGGGAAGAATGTGACTCACTGTGTTTTTCAAGCAGCGGTTGCATAACTATCTTCTGCCTAATTTACTCCCAAGCTTTTGCTGTGTTTTGGAAAGTGCCTGAAGTTCAGGTGTTACGTGCAGTTCTCAGAAATGAAGCTGCTGTGCGGCTGAAGCATGACAGCATGAGATCTGGCTGACAAGCAAGGAGGAGGTCTGTAATGCACCAGAAGTCTATGCAAAGACAAACGCATCAGGAAATGCCTGAATAAACAGACTTAAAGACATACTCACAAAACTGAAAGAAGCGGTGGTATTAATTAATGGACTTCGCATTCCTGAGTGCCTTGTGTCTAAAGTAATGAATCAACTGCTGATGCTGGCTGAGTCCTGGAGGAAATGGAGTCAGAAAGAGATGCTGTAGCAGTCAAATGCACGTGAAGATACATAACAAGTGGGCTGGGAGTAGGGTCCCCACATGCCTGGGTTCCGTGTGGTATCAGGAGCTGTCAGGGGAACATTAGAGCCTGGAAGGAGCAGCCAGAAGATGTGGCTCTTTATCACCAGGTAGGAAATGCTGCAAATATTTTAAAGTCAACACATATTTTGAGCCTCAGTAGCCATCTCTATCCTTTGCCTGGCTGTTGCTAAGACTGAAGGTTTGGTCTCTATTGAAAGCTATAGCAGCACCCCGATTTTCAGGGTTGTTTGGAAAAGGCTTTTAGAACATGACAATGTTTCTGGCAGAAAATAAAATGGTTAAAGCTGACAAGGACATTTCCTATGAATAGAAAAATACATCAACTGGACTTGCACTTCTTTTTTTAGATCAAGTGCAGTTCCTCTTGTGATCACTAAGTGGTGAAGTTCAGCTATGAGGACTTCAGTAAAAGTGTCTGCAAACTCATGGAAAGTTCTTCATTTAAGGTTTTGTTTCAAAATCGCAACAGAGCTAACGCAAGGACACCAGCAAAGCCTGGTGTGAATCTTTGCATCCCTGCACAGGTCACTCTCACCCTGCTAGGAGGCTTTGGTGCAAAAGGACATAGTTCCAGCAAATCTTCAATGCTTTTTGCAGTTTTGTAAGCTCTGAGAGGCTTACAATCAGAAATTAAATGTTTACTTGTGAATCTCCATTCCAAGGCTGGCAGTTTTCCCATCTGACTCGGTCCAAGGCCTTGATCCACAGCCCATTGGAGCTATATGCATTACTTAATAGCTGTATGATGGTCTGGCAAACCCCACAACAACCATTTTTACTGATTTCACTTTTTGATCAGTCAAGAATGCCCTTCCAGAAATCTTGCAGTAAAATGAAACTATGAAAATAACTCAAGGAAAGGAAAATGAGATGTGATACCTCAAAGGAAGAAGACAATAGCATGAAGCAATCACAGTTTACAGAGTGACAAGAATTAATTATTGAACCTACTCAAAAGCGCATCCAAAATGTTTCTTTAGAGGAATACTGATCATTGAGCTGTTTATATTTTCAAATAATGAATTATCACTTGGAAGGAAAGAACTGTGCATGTGTAGGCATGTCTGAGAATCTTTTTGTTGCATTATGATTTGGG
The DNA here is from genome assembly GCF_036013445.1 of Caloenas nicobarica. Taxonomy (NCBI): domain Eukaryota; kingdom Metazoa; phylum Chordata; class Aves; order Columbiformes; family Columbidae; genus Caloenas; species Caloenas nicobarica. Next base: position 93,687,562 of record NC_088245.1, on the reverse strand, counting down.
CCTGATGGCTTCCCTCTACTTATTTGCATGATTTAAGGTTAATCTGTACAGCAATTCGACTAAAAGAAAACATTTTTTAATGCACTCCTAGTAATTTGGAGTAGTGAGAATTTGCAGAAATGTAAGCCACCTAATCAGAAAGCAGAAACATGAAACCCAGTTTACCAGTACAAGTTTGATTGGCAAATCAGGTCTTGCTGGCTGTGGTTGCCCCACTGGACTGTATGTGAGTGGCCCGTGGGCTGAGGGTTTTCTTGGTTTCAGCAACGTGATCACAGCTGGCAGAAAAAGAGAAACGCAAATGTAAAAATGACAAAGCAAAAAGGCACAAAAACGATGACTCAGACCCGCTGTGTGAGCTGTTTTTGTTTAATTTCAGGTGAGGGCAGAGAGGAAGGGGTGTGCTTGCGGGACAGCAGCCCTGTCTTTCCGCGTGACAGAGCTGCGAAAGGAGCACAGACCTGCAGAGATGGAGATAACCTCAGCAGAGGAGAGGGGAGACCAAGGCTCTGCTTTTTCCCCAAGGCAACATATGACCTAGGCCCTCGGTTGGCCGCTTGGTTGGCTTCGGTCTCCTTACTTGGAAAATGAGTTGCGTTACCGCAGCTCCCAGGTCTCCACTGGTTTACACATGGGGTGCAGATCCCTAACTGGGTCCTCTATGTTACATATTGGGGACATTTGTACTACTCATTGCAGCATGACTATTGACCTGAGCTCCTTTCCCTGAGCTCAGGTCAGGACCAGAGTGGCCATTCCTTCTTCCCCCCATAGATATTGTGTGCTCAGCTCAGGCCCAATCTGGCCTTGTATTTAGGCACTTTCAAAAGTCTAACCTTAAGGAAAAGGCACTTGTGAAAAACCCAACCTCGTAAACCTTGTAACCCCATTACCCCTGTCTGTCTAGCAGCCCAGCTGGGAAACATTTGGTTTCTGGCTCTGACATTCGTTGTCATGTCATCTGAAATTTTTGTTATTCAGCTGAGTGCTAGTGGGGTAGAAGGTTTTTGCGAGGTACCTCTTACCGTATCTACTGGGACGGGGAATGTCCCCAGAGTATGAGCGCAGTGTATAAAAAAGGGGAAGCCACGCTCAATGGATCAGTTGCTCGCTCGTCTCGCTGAGCGCACAGCTGAGATGACAGTCGCTTGTCTGCTTCTCTCCAGCATCTGGACCATTGTGTCAGGTAACTCCCATCTGTCTGTCTGTCTGTATTGTTATTGTAATGGTGCTAGGGACGTCGGTGGCCCTGCCAGCCTGCTGCTGTGCTGTGGGATGCTGCGGTGGTTCCTGCCTCTCATTCCCCTGGGGCAAGCCCAGTGGTGACAGGGCACTTGTGGCACCACATGTGACTGCACTGCTCATGTGGAGCTTCAGACATGGTACTGCGGGTGGCGTTGACAGCATCCTCTCCTTAATTTACCAGCAGTGCATTTATAAGCTGCAGACAGGTGTACGAGTTTATTGCAATTTGCAAACCATAAACCAGGCAAATGTTCAAATGCTCCCAAGGACCCGCGTGACTGAAGTTTGATTTCATCTGCTTTTGTGGCTGGGATTTGGGTCAGAGTATGGCACTAATTTGCTTTAGCTAGGACAGAATTATTCATAGTGATGGACATAATTCTTGTACGTATCTGCTCAGGCCACTAAAAGCCTGGGTGCATTAAATTTCTTTCTGTAATTAAAAATCATGTAGAAATGCCTAAATTTGTTTCAAACTAGCTTCCACGGCCATGGTTTGTATTCTGCCTACTGAGCTCTGAAAAGCAAACTGACTGGCACAGTTTCTCAGCTGGCTTCTTGGTCTTCAGCGGAGATCTGCTTGTCCATGGCCACAGCCATGGAGGCGGCAGGACCTGAGAGAGCTTTGTTGGGCAGGTTAGCCAGGTGTACCTCTGAGCACTGCAGACAGACTCACTCCTCTTTAAATACTGCAAAGATATTTACCTTTCTTGTTACTTGAATTATATATTTTCAGTGTTGTAACTGTCCCTGCTGATACCTCCCTTCCCATGCCGATGTACACAAATAAACTTTAAAAACTATTTTCCTAAGAGGACTGTGGAGGTGAGCTGTCAAACCTGGGAATATCCATTTTGCTTGCCTGTCCTCTTAATAGTTTTTCCACATGTATCTGTGGATTGGAAGAGGAGACTGATAACTTTTTTTTTTTTTCCCCTGGAGACCTTTAATACCATGGCATTAATGCTATGAAAGTTTTCTGTTCATGGGATTTAACAGGGTCTCAGCTGCTTCCCAGCTGCACAGCTTCAAGCCTGAGATAGCAGGACAGATGCAGTCTGCCTCTGGTCCTCCTTACCTTGCCTTTTCTTTCTATTTTTCTGTTCTCTTGTCAGTCTTTGACAAGGGTAGATGCATGATATATGGTGACACATGTAAAAACTTTTAGCAGCTTTACTGATTTGCTTCTCTCCATGCTGCAGGAGGGCTCAGAGAGAGGTAATGGCTGTTTGGTCATTAGCACGGTTGAATGTTTAGGGAACCTCTCCATGGGTACCCATGGAATAACAACCTCGGCAGACAGAAATCAGTCACTGCTGCCTTTCTCGGAGATACTCTCTGCAGCACAAGTATCAGGCTGGTGAGATGCTTTGTGTGAGAGGTGTCAGGTCCAGCGAAACTTTTGCCTAGTACTTTCAAGCTGTGTTTTCATTTTTTTTCCCTGGATGGAAGGACAGAGAGACCCTCCAGAGCTGCTCTGCTCAGGAGTGAGGACAAGGGGCTGGGGGGAGCTCTGCTGGGGGTGGGCCGCAAAAGGATGGCGAGAAATTCTGAGTGTGGCATCTGCTTCTCTCCCAGGCTCTGTGCCGGTGGTGCACAGAAAGGTCCAGTCGGTCCAGGCAGGAGGAAATGTTACTTTTTCATGCCAGTCAGTCACAAAAGAAGATGTGCTACAGGTGACCTGGCAGAAGGAGACAGACGGGGTAGAAGACAACATAGCAACTTACAGTACAATGAATGGCCAAAAGATAGCAAAAGATTATGTTGGCCATGTGAGCTTTGCCCACAGTGAGTTACTAGCTTCAGCCATCTCCCTTCATGGAGTCACCCTCCAAGATGAAGGATGCTACAAGTGCATCTTCAACACATTCCCCTCGGGGGCTGTCACCGGCAGGATGTGTCTCAAGGTTTATGGTAAGACATCATAATTGCGTACGGGCTGTCATCTGAGGACCAGGTCGTTTTCCCCGGGAAAAACCTCCCCTGACCACTGGTCATTGCTACGTTGCTGCGGGAAAGGTGGCTTGGCTTCCTCTCTGGCTCTCCCTCCCTCTCTGGATTTACCTCTGATGGGAAACCAGGGTTCGACAGTTCTTTAATTTTCTTCCCCTTTAAGTCAACAACAGTGAGATCCAAAAGCTGACGGGTAACCCATGACTTCCTCCAAGTTTCCCGGGCCGTGTGCTGTGCCGACAGCTGGCCTGCCGCAACCACAAACTCTGCGCTCCTCTGCTTCCTTCCACTGCTGCTCTCACCTCCTAAGCCTGGAAATCGGGCACTTTTTTTAATACTCTGACTTTAGCCTTTAAAAAATTCAATGTATTCAAAAGGCAGAGAGGCATGTGCATGACCAGGATGTCTGGAAGCTGATTTTGACATTATTCTAAAAATGGCAATAGTTAGTCTGGGCTGAGGATAGGGCTGCAAATAAAAAAAGGCTGAAATACAGTGCAGCTCATGCACTTTGCCACATGAATAGCTTATGCAGGTCAGCATCAATTAGCTTCAAGAAGAGAGTTAAAACAAATCATGAGTCGATGTGACAACATTTGAGACCTCCATACGAAATTATCAGCTATCAAGTACGAGCAGAAATATAGACAAATAGATGAACTCAAAAGGAACAAGAGTGAAAAGCTGTTTATCTTTTGAGGGAGGGTTTTGGTTTTCTGCCAGTGAGAAATCTGAGACATTAAACATGCCTTGAGGACATCCTGTTGGCTCCTGACTTTCTCATCAGTCACTCTGCTGTGAGGATGCTGGTCAAAGATCATGTCCCATGTGGAAAATATCAGTGTCTGGGACCTGCTGCTGGTTGTATGACCCCTGCAGAGTATTTTGTTTACTCCAAGTACCTTCTGCTGACAAAGACACAGACACATACACCCACAAACACATCCTTGTGCTAGGTGTTCTCTGCATTGAAAAAAAGATGCCCCTGGCTTATAGGGGAAAGATGACTTCAGCAATAGGGGAAAGGCAGGGGGGAAATATGAGGGGAAACCAAGCCTAGAACAGAAGTTCTTTTTCTCTCTCTTGGGAAAGCTCCTAGAACAGAAAAGAGAAATTAGGATAAATTCACTCAGTATTTCCGATATGAAGAGGAAGGTATTCCTGAAGACATTCATCCCTGAGTCATTCAGAGGGTAAACACTGATTATGCATTACAGGAAAATATGGCAGTGCCTTTCAGAGGGATCCCATTCTTGTTTACCATGTAAATCTAAACATGGAGTTAGATTTGTTTTGTTTTGTTGGTGGGGGGTTTTTTGTTTGTGTTTTTGTTTGTTTGTTTTAACCCAAGTGGGGGAAATATTTCCCCAAATAACCAGCTTTGTGGCTTTTTAAAGAACTACTTTTGAAAAAAGCACAACGTTTTTCTGCTGCTACACACACTCCTGCAAGCATCTCTTCTTGCATCTTGGGTGAAAACACATCAGTGGAGAAAAGTTTCACTTCTCTCGATGGCAGGCATGAGCCTGCTGCTCCTGCTGCACCAGCACTGGCTCATGGGTCACTGCCAGGGCCTGGCTCATGGGAGTCATGGTGACCTCCCCAGAACCTGCTTCATTGAACACATCCTGGAGGGTCACCATGAATAAATGAAATGTTCGGCACCGTGGCAGAAGATTTTGGTTCACGTATGGTGTATTTCATTGAAGCTAATTTATGTGATGCTACTTAAAAGCCATAGTCTTACTCCCTTATTCCCCAACTCAAAATGATGGGAACAACTTGTCTGAACAAGCCCAGAGGACTCCCCAGGGTGGAGAGTGAAGCCAGCAGGAATCTCCCAAGGCTCAGGAATTCAGGGCAAGGTGAGCAAAATGGAGTCACCAGATGAAAATGAAACACTGCCATGTCTTTGCCCTCAAGAGGGGACTTGCCAGGGAGTTTACAAGCTGGTAATTGCCCATTACAACATCCTTCGCAAGAGGGGCTGTTCCAGAATAGGCACCATTGCTGTGTGGTGAGGGGAAGTGAAACTGCGTAAAAACTGGATACAACACTGTGAAAAAAGAAACAGGTATGACTGGAGGAATCTCAGACCTGTCTGGCTGAAAATAGCAAAAGCAAGAAGAAGCAGAAATCTCCTGCCCTGTAGCAAAAGCACAGCATTGCCAGCCGGGCCAGGGAGGTGATTGTCCCACTCTGCTCTGCGCTGGTGCGGCCTCACCTGGAGCGCTGTGTGCAGTTCTGGGCAACACAGGATAAAAAGATTATAAAGCTACTGGAAAGCGTCCAGAGGAGGGCCATGAAGTTGGTGAAGGGTTTGGAGAAAAAGCCATATGAGAAGTGACTGAAGTCACTGGGTTTGTTCAGCCTGGAGAAGAGGAGCCTGAGGGGAGACCTCATGGGGCTGCAGCTGCCTCACAAGGGGAGGAGGAGGGGCAGGCGCTGAGCTCTTCTCTCTGGTGACCATGACAGAACCCCAGGGAATGGCAGGAAGATGTGCCAGGGGAGGTTCAGGCTGGACATGAGGAAAAGGTTCTTCCCCCAGAGGGTGGTGGACACTGGAACAGGCTCCCCAGGGAGGTGTCACGGCCCCAAGCCTGACAGTGTTCAAGAAGAGACTGGACAAGGCCTCAGACACACGGTGTGAACTGTGGGGTTGTCCTGTGCAGGGACAGGAGCTGGACTCGAAGATGCTTATGAGTCCCTTCCAACTCAGGACATTCTATGATTCTATGAAAACCCATTTTGGAACAGAATAGTTTCAAGTGTGTTTGGTGGGTCTCTTGAACAGCGTGCTCCCCTTCCCTCTCCATTTTCCTTTGGAAATGTTTTGCTGGCCTTCATCACCAAACAGGGTGAGAATGAAACCCAGGAAGGGGATTGAGTGAGCAGGTATGGAGATGTGCCACATGAGAATGGACAAGACTTGTTGGGTCACAAAATTCCCCAGGTATTTGCTGAGACATCTTTTGGGACCTTCTGCCTTCTTTGTAGATGGCACCATTCACCTGGAAGTCTCAAGCACAGTGGAAAAATGCCATCGTTATTTCTTAGACAGGGAAATTGAGGCACGGTGTTGCTGGTGAACGCCCATATGGTTGAGAAAGTCTTTCTCTCAGCATGAGGCATACTGTAATTCTTAAAATTTTTATCAGTCTCTCCGAGACCACTGAAAAGCCTTTGAATATAAAAAGACCATTGTGACCTGGCTGTTCCACTTTAATCACAGAAGGCCATTACAGATAATCAAAGCTGATGTGCTTCACTAAAAAGTCCCTTTTTCAGATACTTGGGAACACTGCCACAGCTTGAATCTGGGAACATTTGCTTTACTGCTCTGCAAGAGCTACTAAAGCAAGTACTGACACACAACATCTCTTGTGGGTATTTATTCACTGGAAAAAATATTTCAATGAAAGGCAAAAGAAGCAATTAATTTAAGTGTATGCTACAAACATCAACAATGGACAAATACTAACAAACAGTGTAGCAGGACTTTATTGCAAAAGCAAGAACTTTCAGGTTTTGACTGTGCATCTGTTACAGATTCTAAGGGAAAGCTCAATACTACAGGATTCTTTTTTCACATGATAATCATTCCTTGGAATACAAAGTAGGAAGACAGAGGACTGCTTAGCCACAAGGAGAGCAGATGTGGAGTGCATGTGTTTCTTCCAGGATACTAAGCAATTTTTCTCATCCCCTCTGGAAAGACCTGTGACTGCTTTCCTTTACTGCTTTTGGATGTTGCAACCTGATATTTGAAGTTAATGCTGTGGGCGGATATGTTATTTTTATGCATCCCGTGAGCAAAAGAAGAAGTTCAGAGATCATTTATTCATCAAAATATAAACAGTTTGTGACACTTGTCTTTTCATACATGGGAGATTTTGAGAAGTTCCAGATGAAATCCCCAGACACACTTTTATTGTTGCTTTCAGAGCAACAATAGTGAGTTTCATCAGCTCTGTGGGGTTTGAGTTTCTGTCTATGGATGATGCAAAAAATGATAAATATCCACTTCTTTTTTTCTAAGCAGGCACAACCATAGTAAATAAATGCCGTCTATCGGTGCGGGGGGGAAAAAATAAAAGAGGCAAAACTGGTGGTATGCAATATTCCACCCCTCTGGCAATTGTGGTTTCGAGGATCCAGACAAGCTCATGATGTGCATCTGGAATTGTACCAGGACATCATAGGTGCCATTATGCATATGGCACAAGCCTACAAGCCTTTTCCCCCTTTCACAGGATCATTCCATGTCTTATATACCTCATTCGTATGCAAATCTTTGTTTACTTCTAAAAAGTAAAAGGTATAATTTTCTCCTAAGAAAAATAAACAGAATTTTGTTATTGTTTAAAAGTAGGATCAATAAATGATAGTGATACGTTTGCTAGTGTTGTGAAAAAAATAATTTCAACATAAATATTGTGCTGAGTATTGTTATTTTTTCTATGTAAATAGTAATATAGACATGGAATACTACTAAGCCCAGTTATAGATAATTTTTTAATCAGAGGGCACTCATATTAACTCAGACTTGAAGGAAACTAGAATTACCACTGCATTTAAATGGTTAAAAAAAGTAATATTCTCAGCAACAGATCTAGAAGTAGAGTGTGGTTTGGACCCCTAAGCCATCAGCACATGCACTGGAGTAGACGACAGGCTGGTGAGCTGCCACACGGAAACCTGTGGATTGCACTCCCAAGTGGAGCTATGTGCCTCTGTAGATCTTGGCCTGAGCAAACTGAACTAATTAGACTGTCTTTGAGCAGGCTTGGACTGGGTGATCTCCAGAGGTCCTTTCTGACTTAAAGTATGGTATGATTTTATGGCTGAAAAATAAATAGGTGATTTTCTACAAAGGGTAGACATTCCCCTCTGTGTTCAGATCTTCCCTGGAGTTCCACTGAGGTTGAAAACATTTTCCTGCAATCCTCTCCTTTCTTTATTCCTTGCAAATACGGTTCGTATAAATGGGAATGGATAAACAGGCTTCATGTGAGTGAGTAAGCATGAATGATGCCTGTAGTTCATCCTTCTCGCTGAATTAGACTGAATGTGACAGCATCTGCAAATCTTCTAGGGTAAGAAGGAGTTCAGAACAAATGCTCTTTCAAGAAGGATTTGAAGGATACCATAATGCCCCCAAAACCTGACACGAGAGGGAGGAAAGTTGTATAAGCACAAAACCTCCACAGACAAAATTCTGTGGTGTAACCTCATACAAATTCATGATTACTGTCTTGCATAGATATATGTATTTAGCCTGTTGGTACACAAACCTGCACATCTCAAACAGTAATAAAGTTAATACTGCAGATACATTTAAAGAAAAAAAAAATAAAAGAAAATTTGGCTTCTTTGAGCAATTCTGCCCTTTCAGAGAGAGGAGGGCATGTAGCTTCCTGTTTTCACTACTTCATACTTTTTACTCGTCCATAATCATGACTTCTCAGTTGGGATGCTGCACTTCTGCTGTTAATAACAATCGAAACACGGATGCTTCTACCCTCTTGTCCTTTGCTTTTTGCCAAGCTTTTCATCTCCAGACTGCTGCCTGACCACTTTCATGTTTATATGTCACTGCCAGGGCTTTGAGAAGGGGGAGGCAGGATTAGATATGAAGGTTGTCCTCCATGATAATGGTAAAGAGAGATGCTCTTTGCTCAAATGTGAGCAGAAAGTAATGGATTTTGTCACTTTGTGTTTACAGCCATCTCGAACCCCCAAGTGGAGGCCAAGCTTATACCCAGTCCAGACAAAGCTGAAAAATCTGAGAAAGTGGTGGGAATGAGCTGCTCAGCAACAGGGAAGCCACCTCCAAAAATCACCTGGCGCCTTCCCGGCATCCTGCAGCAGAAACCAAGGGAGTACCATGTTAGGCTCAGCAACCAGACAGTGACTGTCATCAGCAATTTCACCTACACCAACTCCAAAATCCTCCAGGAGCACCCTATTGCCTGTGTGATCCAACACCCATCACTAAATGTGACCCTGGTCCTGCCCCTGGACAGCCTGGAGCAGGGTCAGTATGCAAACCTACTCTTGGCCTGGAGCTGGGAGGAGACCACAAAATGCCTCCTGAGGTAGATCAGAAAGTTCCTTTGAGAATCAGGGGGGCAGATGAGGAAGGCACCTAGAAAAGCAGCCGAGGCTGGGGTGGGGAGGGATGGAGGAGGTGCTGAGGAGCATCCAAACACCCCGGGTGGTGGCATACAATGTCTTACTACATGCTGTGATTTGCCCCAGCCTCTCTGCCTGTGCCAAGGACTTGCAGGGCTTCCCTGTCCCATAGCCTGCCGCACCAACAGGATGTGTTTGCTTTGGGTAGCGTAAAGGGGCAGAGTGTCACACACCCAGCTGCAGCATCAGCCCCCAAGCACACGACTGCTGGAGATGTTGCTTGTGTGTGTGCTGGCATGTGCTCCCAGCACGCCTCTCCGCCCTGTCTCACCCCAAGGACTGGCCAAGGGATGTGTGAAAGGGGTTAGGGGCTGTTGGTATTTTTTTTTCCTTAATGCACAAACTGCGTACCCACTGCTTTCCCCACAGATCCAGAGAGCAGCGTGACACCAGCCATTGCCATTGCAGTGGGAGTGCTCGTCCCCCTGACTTTCCTCCTCCTTCTCACCTGCCTCTTCCACTGCTGCCTCAGGCACCTACGAGACCCGGAGAGAAACCCAGCCTGGCCATGCTGGGTAGGTCTGGCTTTCCCCAGAGTGCTGTCAGGCTCACCGCCACCGGTCATGGGACTCGACACCGGGTCATAGCTCTGTCTGGCTACTCCAGGGCTGGCTGCATGCTGCCCAGCCTGGGCTGCCCCTGGGGTGGAAAGGGACGAAGGGATTAACCCCTAGCCAAACAGCACATTGGGAAGGAGAAACCTGAATGTGCTTAGGCAGGCCCACGGGCAATCGACAGCGATGACAGCTGGGAAACCTTCACTTTCTTAATGACAAGGCATACGTCAGGGAAATGTCGCTCTGTTACTATATTTATGCACAGAATAGTTGTGCAAGCAGTGGCCATACCCTCGCGCCATTCTTCTGCATCTCCTAAAATAACCTCCCTCTGGCATGGCCAGTGCAGCTCACTGAGGAAGCAGCTTTGAGGCCATCTTAAGCAAAAGGGGGTCTCAGAGGAAGAGCGTTCCTCAGCGCAGAAAGTGCAGGGTGCCGCACTGTGACAGGGGCCAAGGCACTGCTAGTTGTCCACTGAGGCCATCCTGATGCAGGGGATGAAGGATGCAAGCTCAAGGTGTGAGTAAACTGGGTGAGGTGACATCATTTCAGAAAATCGCAGCCCAGTTTTGTGCTAAAGGCACCTCAGCCTCCTGATGGGATATGCTTAGGCATGCACCCTGACTTTTGATGCGTGTTTTGAAGAAAAAGAAGCAGTGGGAGAAAATACAATACATGTCTTCCACAGACACCATGCCTCTAGGTCCAAGATGGATCATACTGGGGGGTGTTGTGAGGTGAAATCTTTAATTTCCCCTCACACAGACAGATGCAAAGACCCATTTGGTAACACAAATAGCCCAGATCTTTACCCACACACTTAAAACATCCATACATTTTGAAGAAGGAAAAAAAAAACCAAACAACTTCTCTTCTGTTAGGTCTTTCCTGCCTGTACCAAGGCCAAGAAGTGTGGGTCATATGGAATTGTGGGCAAATGGGCTCCCAGAATGATCCCCACCCCCAGAACATCACTGAACACCTGAGCACCTGCCCACACAATGTGCAAGAGACAAACATCTTACGATGGCACCTCGGTTTTCTAAGCAAACCTGCTGTGACTCTACTTCGAGGAAAATACGAAAAAGGGACAATTTTTAATAGATATTTATTTATTTTGTTACACTATAATATTCTGTTTTGTAGCTAAAAAGCTGTATTTATTTGAGATTCAGGCTGCCTGTGTGGATCTGCATAATGAAAATCATGGTTTGTATTTTCTGGGATTTTGAATGTTATGTTTATTCCTTTCCAATATTTTAACATTGCAAGCTCAAAACTGGGTGGGGGATTGCCTGAAACAGGGCAGCATTTTCTAGGGGTGATGGCCTGGGAGGTGTTGCTGACGAGCCAGAAGCCGGGGTGCAGAAAACCTGTGGAGCAGCCCAGCGTGCTGCTGTGACCTTCGGGTGTGGAACCTGTGTCCAAAGGTCACGAGAGATCAGGCCAAGACTGCAGCCAGCCTGAACTTGTAACCCCGGCACCAGAAGTAACAGGCTTACGAACCAGGAGTCATCAGAGATGAGGAAGTTGCCAACTCTGACTTCCACTAGCCTTTCCTAGAAAGTAATGCAAAAGCAAAGGGCTCACTGCTGTTCCTTTCTCCTCTTTTACTCTTTTGTGGTTTCCACAGCCCCTTTCTTAATTTCCCTAATCCATCACAGCTGCCTTGTGTTTCCAGGCATCCCACCTGTCTGCAGGGGGAAGTAGGGAAATAAAAGGGCAGTTGGAGGGGCAGTAAGCTGTTTGGTGGGTTTTGTGTATGTCATAGTGCAGGTGAGTGTAGGGGAAAGCAGGAGGCTGGTAGGAGCAAGAAAGGTGGATGCTGCATGTGAGCAGATATACACCAGTGTGGGACAAGACATTGCTTATAGCCTGTAGGACAAATCTGAGCATTTCTCCTGTAATTCTCTGAATCCCACCCTATGCTCATGAAATCTTTCATTGTAGACCCAGGGAAGGAGAAATGAGCCCACTTGGCTAGTGTGGTCTTCTGGGCAGTATGAAGACAGCCAGTGCAGTCTGTCTTCTCTACTTCTGGCTTCCTGGAGCAAGTGCAGGTCATCTGATCTTTTTCCTCGCCTGTCTATTTCAAATGTTCATCCCATATGAATCAGGCTGAGTTACAGTCAAAAAGCCAAGTAACCTAAAATGAAAGTGAGTTGAGAATGAATAAACCTAGTCCTTCTCATAAAATTCTTTTTTAGGGTCCCTAATGCTTAGTAATAGTGCAGCTGGCAAGTGCAGGGAAAGGGGAACTGGCTGCAGCTGTCACAATCACAAACTTTTCTCCTGAGCTCCATAATTGTCAAAGGAGGAAGCCACGTTTTGTCCAATCTTCCCGCCATTGCAGCTTAATTTCCTCCTCCTCTGCAAGGGAAGGGACTGGGAGAGAAGCAGAATTTTCCCTGGGTCGGTGGTTCTTGCGGGGCAGGATGTAGTCAAGAGGGCAGAGCTCAGCCCCCGTGTTCCTCCTGAACAGGCTCTGTGGTGTCACCACTCAGCAGGGTCCATGCTTGTTCTTCAGGGGTTTTTTGGAGAGGTGGGGGGTTTTTTGAGTTTTAAAAGAATACTTCCACTAATGTTTAGTTTGATGTATCTTAAAAAAAAAAAAAATTAGTCTTTCATAGAAACAGGAAGTTTGGACATGGGTGCTGAAGAAGATTTACTAAGGGAAGAAAGGCACAAAGTTGTCAAGAAACCTTTATGAGCCCAGGAAGATTGCAGAGATTACCTATTATTATTTTCTACAAGCTAATTGTCTGGGGGAAAGAAGGCTTTGGAGACATGAAAATAGGCAGGATTGTAATTTTTTTATTTAGCTGAATGTTGAATTGTGAAAAGCTTTTATAGGTTTCTGCTTATGATCACCATAGACTAGATACTGAGTGAAAAAGCAGGATGTGGTAGCTTACAAGCAAATTGTCTACAAGAAAGTAAGATGTTATCGATTTATTCACCTTTTGCAGTATCAGAATGCAAACAGCAAATGACATCCAAAGGCCAAACACTTAAAAACAATATGTGTATTTGCCTTCATGCTGTACAAAGCTGACAAAATGCAATGCCATAAAATGCTGTATGCTGGTGGTATGGAGCTTGGCTTCATGTAGCAAAGGAATGAATGTAAGCACCTAGGCTATGTATAATCAACTGGTTGTTAGCTGTTAAAAAAGTGTATGAAATAGATAAAAAACACCTTTCAGGGAACACACAAGCATGTGATATAGGGGATCAGAAGTTTTTACTGTGAGTGAATAACATCCCAACTGCTGTTCTGAGGTTTCTTTGTGACTATCTTGTGCTTGTCTGCCAAGTTATCTCTGTTAACAACTTCGCAGTAATTCTTTGGAGGTTATGTTTCAGATTGATTTCTTCAGATACTTAGCATTTCTTTTAGTAAATAGCATCTATGCTATGAAATGTTGTGAATTTTGAATAGGTCTTGAGAAGCAAAAATAAAACTGGTAAGAAATTCAAGTGGAATGGACCATGCTACTTTGCTGCCCTAATGTGAGTGATACAAAGCAGGTTAACTTTGTAAGTAAACAGAACCAGTGTATCTTTTCAAAGTTCATTTTGTGGAAATGTTCTGAGCTACTGTTGCTACCACCAACAAATAAAACCCACAAAAAGCCTAGGTTTTTGCCTGTCTCATGGCTGGACAGTTGTTGGTCTGACCCTGCCCTGCAATCACCTCCTCCTACCTTGCACACTGTCACCTCAACTTGTCCAGCCCAGGGCATCATTCTTCCTAACAGATGGAAAGAGGGTGAGTGGGAATGCCACCTTCCTGCTTGCCTCTTACTTGGGTAACACTGACTCCAGTTAACGTGTCTCTCCCTGCAAAGCAAATGGGGTTATTTAGGCGGTACCTCTTGGCACTGGGATCCTTTAATCTTGACAGTAGCCAGCTTGTCTTAAGGTTTTAGCTCATGCAGGACCTTAAGACACTGTACTTTTAAACTTTATATTTTAGATTTATATATATTGGTATATAATAAAGAGTTGTCAGGTTGTATAAAATATCTAGTTTCCTGTTTTGGCTTGGCAGGCTGTTTCAGAGATGCACCACAGTAGTATTTTTCTCTGTCAAGATACCGGGTTCCTAGTTCTACGAGAGCAGTAAGGTGTAAAGCAATTTCCCCAGCAGCTCTGGCTGAAAATGTGACTTTGAAATGCAGCTGAAATTATGCCCTTGGACATTTTACAAGTTACTGTTTGAAACAAGAAGAATATTCCTTTTCTGCAACCACTGCTGGCAGAGGCATGGAACTAAATCCACACGGTGAAAAGGAACTTTGTTTTGGTGATAGAAGATTGAAAGCATCCTTCATCATTCCTCTGTTGCTTCACCCTTGGGGGAATGTTTCATCTACTAAATACCATACCAGTAAACTTTTTATGAACTCAGACATGGAAGAAAATATAACATATTGTTTTTCATTCAGTTTTCAGCACTGAGCCCCTGTAAATCAGCTGAAATAAGAGAATTGCACTAATTGAGTGCATTTTTCTGTTTCATAAATAAGACTATTGGGCCAGATGGGTAAAACTGAAGGAGATTTTTGTTTTCACTCTTAGTATGTCAGAAATTACTCATATTTTGGAAGCCATACAAAGGGCCTTCTCACATCTCCACTGCTTTCATCTTTGCTCATATAAAGCTGTGTATGAAAGGAGCTCTTGTCCAAGCTGTTTGCAGATGAACTCTGTTGCAGTTTGTCCAGTTTTGCAGAAAAGACACCTGAAATTTCTGGGAAGTCTGGGGGAATCCTCAGCCTAAGACCCATACACAATACAAATATATAGTTTAGACTTCCCTCACTTGTCAGAAGTTGTAGTCCTTTACATGAACCACCCTAAGGAAAAGGGAAGAAAAGGTAGCTTGTCTAGTAAAAGAACACTAGAAATTTTGCTTAGGAGAGGGTGAGAGGGGGCGTGGTTAGGCAGCTATCGTGGTCTTGATTTCTAGCTGGGTTAAACTGTGACAAAGACTAAGCTGTAACAAAAAGCCTGCAGGAAAACAAACAAGAACTTTTAGACTAAAAACTGCAGATATGATTGTTCAATCAGAATGTTTTATTTTATATTATCCTTCAAATAAAATACAAAATGTCCAGCATCGCATCATAAATACACAGGGTTACATTTTAGGCTTAAAGAATCCAATTTTCCTAAGAGATCTTGATGATTCCTTGTCTACAGGAATGAAGCTGTTTTCATAAAAGAGATTGTCGTGGTTTTTTAGTTGCCCATGAACTGAGTAAAAAGAAATATCTGTCTGCCACAGGTTTTTCTCTAAATACAAGAACCTATACACAAAGAGAAGAAAAAGGAGAATGTTCTAATATGTTTTCTGAAGATCTTTGCATATCTACTTCAGAACAGTTTAATTTTAGGAGTATTAAATGTGGGCTGTCTCCCTTGTAGAAAGGATTTATTAATAGAAGCAAGGTGTCAGTGCTCTACTCAGTGCTTCAGTATTTATCTGTGTATTTAACTTCAACATTTCTCTGAACATCTTTAAAGATTTCTCACTATTTCAAGACAATCTGAAAGCATTGCTCAGATCTTGACTTGGGCTGCATGGGGAAACCAAGACCAGGCTCTCCAGTGGGCTCTGGCCCAGCAAAAGGAACTTGTGGTCATTGTGCAGTTTTAACTCCTTTAGTCTGGGGTTTGTGACTCTGTTTCATTGTGCTGTGGAACTGGAAGACATGGATTTGGAAAATAGCTTGGAAAAACTGAAGCCAGAAGACACTAGGAAACAACATCAGTCATCACCAGTGTGACAGGTGTTTCTCCCTGAAAGGTGAGTGAGAAGGTCTGGGGAACCTCTACTTGATTCTCTGCGGCTTCCTTTGTTCCCTTGGTGTATTTCTTGTTTCTTTGCTCTTTTTTTCTGGTTCATGGGATCCAGACCTGATATTGCCGTATCGACCAGTACAATATCTCTGCTGCAAATATCAGACAGTTTGTTCTTTGCTCTGCTATCACTTGACACCACCTCATCGTTTGCCTCCTCTGCTGTTTGAGTTTGTTTCCTCTCCCTGATACGTCTCATCTCATCACACCTTTGAAGATGCTCTCCTCTGGCCTGGATCACCCCTCAACCTTGCCCTTGTCCATCCCAGGGTTGTCACAGGGCTGAATTGGGAAGTGGGAGTTAGGGAGGAAGGAAGGAAGGAGAGGGGACTGAGCTTGAGAGCAGAAGGGCCTCTAAGTGGAGCCAAAGGTAGGAATGATTTCTCCATGAAATCTCTAGGTTAACAATTTGTTAGAAAACAAATCCTTAGCACTTGCTTCCAGAAGGAAACACTTCTCACAAGAATACCTTTGCAATGAGAGGGCTATCTGGGATCTATACCACTCTGTGACCTTTAACTTCTGCAGGATATTAGCAGACTAATAGGCTTGAGAAGTGTGGCCGGCTTGAGAAGTGTGGCCGGCTTGATAACTAAGCCACAGAGATGTGCCAAGAGCTTGGGAAAAGGAATTTGAGGAACACTTGGAAAGCGTGCCATTTAAGTGCATGAGCACTGAACAGTTTTTGTGAATTCTGCGGAGTTAATTAGTGATGGATGGTCTCTTTCTGCTTCTTGGTTGGTGCTGGCTGCTGTATGACATGAGACTGGCTATGGGTAATGCAGCCAGGGAAGGAGAGGGCTGCGCTCATCTGGGAGCTGATGTTTTGGGAGCGAGGGGGCACTGAGTATTGTGCTCTATGTTCCCCAGTCCGTTTCTGCTCAAAAGTATGAAATACCCATAACTTCCTAACTGAATGAAACAGGCTAACAACAGAAAATGAGGGGGTTGAAGCCCTTCAATGACAACCTGCTCCAGAGTGTCTGTATGGCGTTTGCTGGACTGATGTCTGCCCCTCCAGGCTCAGCAGCCGGTGTGTCTGGGCTTGCAGCCAGGAGGGAGCCAACATTTCCTTTTCTCCTCACCCATTCAGCTACAGGCTGTGACCACGAGCAGGGTGCCCCTTGCTCTCTGGCAGAACTGAGAGCAATAAACATGAACCAACAGAAAATGGGGGAAACTATGGTGCTATAAAACGGCTGATAGCCTGTCTTCACTAGTAATTCTCCTCTTTAGCATTAGTGGAAATAACAAAACTGAAGCCTGAAAAGGAGACTGGCCCTCAGAAAATAACCTTTTCAGTTTAATCCTTAGGGCAGTTCTACAGACTTCTTTTTTTCCTTCAGAAAATAAGAATTAATTAATTAAATTCAGACTCTCCAGTACACACAGTCCAAACATGCTACTTTATCTGAAAACCTGAAAGCATTGAGGTCTGGCTTGGACAAGCAGTCCTCCAGGGTAGCTCTTTTCAAACAAAAAACTACATCTTCCAAGGCCTTTGATAAATGCCTAAAAAGAGAAAAACAACCAGTTCCTTTTTTGTGTGCAAAGTTCAGGAGCTACATAAAATGAAGTAAAAGTTGGGGAGGAGGGATGTGGGAAACTATGTAAGAAGTTGAACGGATTCTGTTTCAATAATCTGACCTGTTACCAGGACCTTATAGAATCAAGTACCATTTTTATATGTTGTTACTTTGGATGTGAGCAGGTGAGGGCATGTTTTGCCCCTCAGCAGGTGGTTGGCTAGTAGGATCCCTGCCCAGGTAAAAAAGCAGTGAGATTCAGAGGGTAAAGGTTGTTGCTGTAATAAAAATACCTGAGCCCATTTTGCTGCCTGGATAATGAAGAGTTTTGAGAGAAGGAGAAGTGAGCACAATTGAAGGTGATTGCACCATCCTCCTCTCTCACATAGGAAAGAAACTGAAGATAGACCTCCACAAAACTCTTTATGCTTGTGACCCTTTACTGGTACCTGCACCTGGATTTGCTTTCCTGTCTCCAACAGGGCTCTGGGACGGATGAGAAGAGGGACAGATCTGCTCTGTCTACTGTATCTTGGGTGCAAGATCCAGGTTGCAGTGATATTTGTGTCGGCTGCTTGGCCTTAGCTAGGGCTGGGTGCTTGCTTGGGGCAGTGAGCTCACTGCCCATGTGCATTGAGTGCATTCACCCCCACTTGCTCTTTGGCTCTCCTAATCCAGGAAGGTTCCCTTGTGACTTCTGCAACATTAGCTGCAGCCTTTCTTGTCCTTGTCCTCCCTTTCTTGTCTCAGGTTGCTTCTGCAAGATTCTCTGATGCTTGTTTTTGTTGAGGTTTTTTGGTTTCTCAATAAAGCACCTGTATTGTGTTGGCAATTCTGACCCTGGGAAAGGGGCAGAAGTGAGTACCATGGCTTTCTCTACTACGTGCCATTCAGTTTGCTCTGGAGCATCACTGGGCAGGTCTCTGGGGGCTCACTCTGAGTCATAGAGAGGTGGGTCCCAAATGGTTCTGTCTGGCTGCGCCCCTGGGGTAAGGCGGACTCTTCTGCCCAGAGCAGAAGTCTGGGAAAGAGGAGACCGAGATGGGAGTCAGCCTGGGAAGAGAGAGATAATAGAGCCAGGGAAGGGAAGAAAAGCAGAAAATTCCCAAGGGATCCTGTGGAAAGGTTCTGACACAGTGCTGCACACTGGTTTCACTTCCCTGCTCTTTGCCTGCTGTGCAACTGGTGCTGTGAAGGCCAGTGAGAGGCTGAAAGGAGCCTCTTCACCTAATGGAGGTGCCAGGAGGAATGTTCTGGAGTCCATTTCACCTTTTTATGAATTAATCTACAAGATCTGGGGCCAGTAGGTGGGTGAAGTAATGTAATATATGAATTAATCTAGAAGGAGGGGGGCAATATTAACCCATGGAAACCTGCAAGAAACCTAAAACCTCATGCTGCCCCTCCTGGTGGAGGGAAGAGTCAGATTCACAGACAGCAGAGTTCAATGCAGATGGAAAGTGTGTGCTATTTGCTTCGCATAAGTTCCTGTAAAAGAGCCTTTGCATTTTCTTACAGAAAAACCCAGAAAAATTGTCCAGAGTATGGCAGATATCCTTCTGTAAATGCAACTGGAAACTTCATACGGTGCTTAATCTCACCACTGGATTACCAGGTGGCCAGGAGCTGTGCTGTGCGGTTTTACAACGAAGCTCTTGGGCATAAGACCTCTCCCCTGAGAGCAGGAGCCCGGTTGCAGCCCTGGCTTTCCCTTCCTGGAATTATGTGAGATGCAAAGGTATTCAGGTATTCAGCCAAATGTCTCTTCTGCAGAGACCCAATTTGCAATGCAATTTGTGGTTTTAGTGTGCTTGTGGGTCAGGGTGATAGAGTGGCACCTGCAGGTGTCCCCAGGCCACCCTCTTTATGGAGAAGCCTCTGCTCTTGGTTGTGAGTTCCCTGTGCCAGGACCAGGGGATGCAAGTGACGCCCCTGAGGAGCCCAGGACCGGTGCCCGGTGTGGTGCTCACCAAGCCGCCAGGATGGTGATCCACAGGGAGCACCTTCCTGCTCACCCCTCTGCCCATCAGAGAGAAGGGAGCAGGGTCTGCCAGGGCCTGGGACCCCACGTTTCTTCCCTCTCTGCTCGTCACCACTTGTGCTAACCAGGAAGATCCTACATTTACAGCTTCTGCAAGGCCTTCTGATGGCACTCATCGTGGAGTTCAGCAGCATGGGCCCTAACAAGGGGCAACACCAAGACTTGGTGCTGGCGAGTAGTGTTTAATTCCAGCTCTGGGAACCGATGCAGTTGGAGAAGGGCGTAGGCATGGCACTAAGCCACAGCCTGTTTGTCATGGTTAATGACTGACCCGCTGTGAGGAAGAAATGAAGGGACGGTTGCCACCAGTCTGGCTGCTCCTTCCCGCCACAGCTCTGCTGATTGGCAGCCCAGAGCGTTCTTGAAAAACGGCGTGAAATCTCCAGCCATCCACCCGCGCATGCCAGTTGCCCTCTGAGGGACATGTGGAAAGGGGGAGAGCTTTTCTGGGCAATTGCTCGGTCCCACGATGCTTTTCCCCCTGCTTTGCTGGGCTGGAATCTGCCTGCTGCTGCTCTGTGGAGGCTGCCAGCTGGAGGAGCCGACGATGGGTGAGTGGAGAGTCCTTTCCCTGCACGTGGTTAATTCCAGAGCTAAACCAACCTTTCTTGGCAAGCAAAGAGACCCAGACCCCATCCTGGTTGAAAAACAGGAACTGGTAACTGGAACAGTAGCTAGGAATCTGGTGACTGGTCACAGTCAAAATTGGGAAATGCCCGACAGAGAGGGCAAGGGGCCCTTTCTCTTTGCACTCAAGCTGTCCATTCAGCCTACATATTCCCTTTCTTTGTAAGTGCCACCAAGCTCCTCATCACAAGGGATGGAGCAGGTTTGTGTTTCCAATGCACATGTCTGGGAAGTGCACATCACTGTTGGGAGAGGCTGCGGCTGGGGAATTTCCCTCTGCACTTGTTTGAGCTGCCTCCCACCTGCGGGATGCCTGGGCTGCTCCACCTTCCCCTGCCCCTGTGCAGGTGCTGGTGAGAGGGGAGTGGGGATGGTCACAGGAGCAAGATCTCCTTTCTTTGGGTGGTTGCCATGTGTTGGGTCTGTACAGGACACTTCTGAGCTCCTGGGGACAATGAGAAGCCAAGAGTAACACACTGGGAAGAAGCAGGCAGATGACCCGAGGCTCGAGTTTGCTGTGCTTGCTAAGAAGCCTGCCTGCATGTCGCGGTTGAGACAGACAAACGACATAGACCAAGCTCTTCCAGGATGAAAGTAGTAGATGCCATTTTTTGCCACTAGTGCATTTTTATACAGTTTTACCAATTCATGTGTCTCTTCACTATTGGTTACAAGTTACAGCAGTAACATCTCATTGGCTAATTTTGCTATCATCAATGTTACTCTTCTACTCCCTTCTCTCTCACGGGTACACCTTAATATCTCCGGATACTCCTTTACTCCCATCTTTCTCACGGGTAGGCTTTAATATCTTCAAGGCTGATCTCTGTTCCCATGCTCTCCGTCAGGGAATCCATGGACCCACCATAGTCCCCCACAATTCTCCCTTTTTGTTTTTGTGCTAAAAAAATTGCCTTCATTGTCCGCTGCAGGGCCCTTTGCAGCAGAGAAATCATGCATGGCAACATTAGTAACACAATCACAGCAATCATCAAAACAATCAGTCCCGTTTTCACTACTGATAACAACCACCCCGAAAGCCCCCAACCACTAAACAATTTCTTGCATATACCATCACAATCTTCACACCCATGTCCATGAGCTAATAAGAAAAAGTCTATTGCGGCTCTATTCTGCAGTGCAGCATGTCTTACAGAATCTACATCTAACAAAAGCCCACTTAAAGCCTTAGAAGTTCTGTTTGCTTAGCTAGTCAACATCCTAATTTTTCTAAAGTATTTAAAGCTTGAGCTGTGCCAACACCAGGTACAAGAGCTCCTAAAACCCTTAATCCCGATCCCCAAAGATCTACATTATCATCACACTTTGACTTATATCTATGCAAAAAACTTTTTTCCCGTGTTGCTCTTCTGCGATCTACTATTATGGATGCATTGGGCATTAAGAGAGTTAATCGTCCCAAACTACACAGTCATCCAACAGCATTAGAAGGAATTCCTGGTGAGGCTCTATCTCTGCAGATCAAGAATACACCATACAGGAGTTTTCGGGGTTGCTGTCCCATTATCAATGGCACTCCTTGGATTCTTCTGCAAGGCATTACAGCATCTAGTT
Source organism: Caloenas nicobarica (assembly GCF_036013445.1). Classification (NCBI taxonomy): domain Eukaryota; kingdom Metazoa; phylum Chordata; class Aves; order Columbiformes; family Columbidae; genus Caloenas; species Caloenas nicobarica. Next base: position 93,665,975 of record NC_088245.1, on the reverse strand, counting down.
TCATTTCTATAGTCACCAAGGGTAGCATTAACATTTTGTAGTTTTATCCATGAATGCTCTTGTATATTGTTCTGACACTGTTCACAAACCAGCTGGATACAAGCATCCATGGGCATAGATCCCAGCAATTCCAGTTCCCGTGGTTCAATATCTGCTTCTGGGAGGCAATTAGTCCAAAGTGCCATGTTGGTATTATTACAGTTCGTTGCAATGCCTCTGCACCGACCACTATTTTGAAACAGTCATGTGATGGTGCTGTAGTCACCAAGGGGGATGCCAACCAAGCATGTGTGGAACGGGCTTTCCAGAGATGCCATAACTAGGCATATGAAGTCCTGGCCAGTTGTGTTGGCTAAAGTAATCCACATGTTAGTCTTTGTCTGTGCAGGCATCCAAAACACAGCAGCTGCAGCAGTCATCATCAGGAAGATAATACAGGTTTCACATTTCGCGCCGGCAACCGTTGCAGCCCTTGATCTGTAAAGACACAAGCATAGCCTCTCCCCCAGGGTGTCAATTGATGTGGCCCTTCCCATTGACCATCAACTAGTGATTTGACCATAACTAATGTAGGTTCTTTCTGATTTAGCATGTTTTTGGGTCATACTTGTAAAGTGTTTCATCACAGGGGGAATTTGGGCTGCACCACTTAGGTATAAGTGATTCATCACATACAATGCTTTTGACAATCAGTTTTGTGGTGTTTCCCTTCTTCTCCCCCTTTTTGTTTAAAAAAAAAAAAAAAATTCAGAATCAGATGCGTGCATTGGACCTTGACTACGTACTCAGAATCACAAATCAAATTTAGAGGCTCCTCCTTAAGAAGCTCTAAGTAATGTAAAGCTGCGCCAAGTTCTACTAATTGGGTTGAACCTTCAATAATTTTTACAGAATGATGCCAATTGTTATCTTCATGCCAGACCACTACAGTTTTATGAGACTTCCCTGAAACATCAACAAAAAACTATGCAAGCATATGAGATCAGACCAAATACAAGCATGGTCTGTGACCTGATGTGAAAGACTTGCAGGTTCTGCAGCAATTTACATTTAGGCATGCCAAAAGCTATACTGTTAAGAAAATCACCTAGTGCAATTTACAAGGACATAGATTGCAAATAAAAAAAATCAAAATTAGATTTCACAAATGGTACATGTATGATAAAAGGATCATGGCCTATTAAGACTTAAATTCATTCCCTGCATTTTTTGATCAAAGTAACAATCAGTATATCAGTCTGTTAGCATTCTCATCATACTGTCCTACAACAGCCACAGGTTGTTTCTATGTTGTAGCTATAAATAGACAAATCTGCAAGTCCAACTGAATGCAGTTAGCCTGTAAGGTTGTCATAAATTTATTCATCAAAGTCTCTAACTCCACTTCAGCTGTCATATTTAGTGGATATCGTTTTCCCTTACCGGATCAAAGTCCTGTTTCAGTTGTATCAATGTAGTGTTGGCTTTACCGATACTTTGACTGCCAATACGGATGGATATACAGCATTCGAAATTTCCTTGGAGATTTCTCACTTGAAGCAAACAGATCTGCACCATCCAAGCAGCTTCTTGTAGGACATGCAACTGAACAGAATTCTCAGAAAACATTATTTGAGCTTACAATTTACTTAACAAATCTTGACCTAAGAGAGGTATAGGGCTTTCTGGCAAATACGAGAATTCAGTTGCTAAAACTTTGTTCCAAATTTGGCATTCCATTGGTTTCAAAAAATGGCCTTTCCTTCTTTCTTCCTTCCTTCCTTTCTTTCTTTCTCTCTTTCTTTCTTTCTCTCTCTCTTTCTCTCTTTCTCTCCTTCCTTCCTTCCTTCCCATGATCTCAAAAACTAGCATGGTGAATTTACTAAGAAGTCTCTTACAACTAGTTACCACAGAATAAGTCCATTGAAAAAAACTTTTTGGTTTAATTTCCCAGCTTCATTAGAACTATGGATTCACTGGCGATGCCTTTAAGTTTCACCCTCAGACTCCTTCATACAGTATTACAGTTCTCTAGCAATAACATTGCTGGGGGCGGGGGGGCGGGGGGGAATAAAGCCTCCCTCTCACCCCTATCTGAGATGGTAAGATCTCCAGCCCAGCACGAAAATAAACCAGTCCAAACTCCACATCAGACCAGCTTGGTTCCAATCCACACCCAAATCAGCACCAGTCTGACCCAGAGAAGCACTCAACACTCTAATCCCCCAAAGCTGACCAGTGTGAAAAGACTGACTTCAGCAAGGAGGTAAAACGATGAGCTCTTTCCCCAGATGTGCCAGAACCTAAGAGACGAGACGGAAGCAAAAAGAAACAGCACCAACAACCCCTGATTCAGAGCTGAGAAGCAACACAGTGCCACAACAAGGACAGATGACAATACTCCAGGAAAAAAAGACAGAGGAGGGGGAAATAAAGCCCCCATTTTTCCGCTTAGCAGCGGGCAACCAAGTTTTTCTTTTTTTTCTTTTTCTTTCTCTTCTTGCTGCAGTTTAGATATAACCAAGGCCACACAGGTGGCGTAATTGCTGATGTTAAGGAGGAGTTGCCGGACTGCTGGGTTACAATGAGCTGAGTTTATCTTGCAGCTTGACACAGGCCTGAAATTTATGTTCAAGCTGTACAGCACAGGCCTGGGATATTTTGCTGCTTTTTTTTTTTTCCCATTTCATTCCAAACATAATACACTTTATATGCAATTCCAATTAGCTCAGCAATAGCTACATTCCTTAGCGCTCCATTTACCTTTTACAATTTACAGGTGTCAAAAACCAGCATATTAAACCTCAATCCATTATTCCATTTTCCTAGATCCAAATCAGTTCGTATTCTAGCAACTTTTAAATACAACCTCATACAATACCAAGTTCACATCATAGCATTTAGGTTGTTGCTTTGTTTTGTTTTGGGGTTTTTTTTGTTCGTTTGGGTTTTTTATGGTTTTTTTTTTCAAAGAAAATCAGAGTTTAACAGTTTAAATTCTTTTCTGGTCTGAAAATTATTGGATAACCATAAGAGCAAATTAACTTACAGTACCGTACTTCATCCCATTTTTTCCAAAGTTCTGCAGAACAACATCAATTGCAATACAGCATTAAAACCCAGAATTCCACATTTAAGCCACATTCGAGTACAATATCATTTCAAGTTCTCTTTTATCAGAATATTTTCCCCAAAAGTTACTCTAATGTGTAAGGATGCATCCTAAGGGGGAGCAAGGTGGTATTTTAGTAGCAGAACCTGTTCCCATTTTGTAATTATCTCCCCTAACAAAATTCTTTTGGTACCAATTATATATATATATGCAAACTAAAATACTGACCTCAGATATGAAAACCAAATACCAAGTTCAAATATGCAGATGGATCACAGTTACACTTATTCAAGACAATATCTTGATTTTTGCATTGCACCTTTGGGCTGCTTACTGCTCAGCCAAGTACAGGTGATGCTGGGTCTCCCTGACAAAACAGGTCAGTGCGCACTGGAGCCCAGTCGGCACCTGGCCCCCCGCTGCCCTAGCAAGCTGGACTGGGCAAGGCTTTTATTAGTCTCTCAGCTGGCGTGCTACAACTGTTATCCCAAAACAGGATTCTTTACTTGATGTGCATACAAAAGTGCCAAATTTAGTACACCGAGATGAGACACAGCGTATCGCACAGTTGTGCAAGTCTGAATGCTGGAATACAGCTAGCATGCTAGAAAGAAAAGTAACAGCTATTACACACAAAATTTTATCATCACATTCACGCAGTAAAGAACTAAATTACTCATGATCTTCTGTATTATCACAAAACGCACATTTTGAGTCCATGGATTCTCATGATTTAACAGTTTGCGAACTCACCGTACCACACAACAGACAAAGACCTACTAAAACTGCAACATGCTTAAACAGATACCCACAAAGAAAACAGGCTAACAAGGAAGACATCTATGATTGCTGTGCTATACTTAAAAATACTTAAAGGTTCTATTCTCTGGCCAGTTTTCCCAATCATTTAACTTATACAGCAGCCACCACTGATTTCAATATTTAACAAGATACTCTTTCCTCATATTTCCAAGTGCTTTCCTATGTTCTAAAACACCTCCCAATACCGATTTCTTAGGAACATGACTGAAAACAGTCATTTCCAACCCAATCTCATAAGTAAAAAACCATGAGAAGGTGTGTGGAGGGGGAAAAGCACAGGGCTGCTTGCAGCATGAGTGGGAAAAGTGGGGAGAAGGTTTTACGGCCCACTTATACAATCAATACCACAAAAAAACCAACTATAACAACAACCAGTAAAACAATTAACTCGCATTCCTGACAAACTGCTTGATTTTCAGAGAGGCAATACACAGAAGCATGTAATGTACTGTAAAACTCGCAGATAACACATTGATAGCAAACACTAGCGTTGTCTATTGCTAATTTCAACATTAGTACTTCCTTAGCTTCTAAGTTTTCAACCTGCTTATTGATGGCCTCTTGAAGACGGTCAATAAACTGTATGTAAATCTCATTGAAACCATGTTTAACAGTAGTAAAGAATTTGGCTGCTCTGTCGGTTTCAGGCACCTTTACCATAGCTTGATATGCAAGGTCTGCTGACTGCCTCAGGATTTCAGAAACTAATCGCGCCTGTAATTGTGGTGTGCCAATTAGTATTTCTTCTAAGAGTTGGGGGATACCTGCCCCTTTCAAGAAATCCCCATCGTTCCGTCCTAAATGATCTATAGCCATTACATTGCATAGGTCTAATTTTGCTTGAGTCTTTCATGGTTTTTATCTGATCTCGGGGCAACATGTACACACACTCCTTTTCTTTCCCTTTTAACTTTTCAAGAAAATGCTGCGGACCCTCATCCTCATCCGAGTGATCAGATAAAGCGGACTTAAACGGTGCTGGAGAATCATTAGTAACAGGGGGGTTCGGAACAGTGCACATTTTCGTTTTGTTGTGGGTTTTTTTTTTTCTCTCTCCAAATCTAGCCCAGGAAAGCCACCACCCTCCACTGTCTCTACCTGTTCCCATTGCTCTTTTAATCCTCTCAAAGTCTCTAGCAACAAGTGCCATATTGTTAACAGTTCAGTTGTTTCTTTGGATCTTTGGGTAGTGCTTTGCCCCATAGTAATGTCCTTTGTAAAGTCAATTCCAGAAGGCTAATACCCCACTTCTTCAGAAGCAATTTCCATGTAGATAATCTAACACCCTCTTATTTAGATAAGTTCCCCGCCATGTTCCCAGTAGCTCACCTATTCTTGGCGTGGTGTCTTTTCAAGGATCCGGATCTTTGGCAGCTCCCCACTGCTGCTCTATCAGCTGTACCGGGCTCCGTCTCACCAGCTCGTCATCAGCTGTCACAGCTTTACCGCTGTCTCTTCTTCATGAGAGATCCTTCTTCATGCAGGATCACGTCGGGGTCACCATATGTCGCAGCTGAGACGGACAAACGACACAGACCAAGTTCTTCCAGGATGAAAGTAGTAGATGCCATTTATTGCCACAAGTGCATTTTTATACAGTTTTACCAATTCATGTGTCTCTTCACTATTGGTTACAAGTTATAGCAGTAACATCTCATTGGCTGATTTTGCTATCATCAATGTTACTCTTCTACTCCCTTCTCTCTCACGGGTACATCCCTTCTCTCTCACGGGTACACCTTAGTATCTCAGGATACTCCTTTACTCCCATCTTTCTCATGGGTAGGCTTTAATATCTTCAAGGCTGATCTCTGCTCCCATGCTCTCCGTCAGGGAATCCATGGACCCACCGTAGTCCCCCACACCTGCACTTCTGTCCCCTCCTCACCACAGGAACTGTGCAACCCAGGCTGTGAAGTGATGGCCACCCATGAGACCAAGGTATCTGAGGTCTCCCAGTGTGCCACAAGGCCTCGTGGTGCAGTTCCTTGCTCAGATGTACTGCGAGATGGGAACACTGTGACTGGATAGTTCAAGGCACTGGAGCTTTCCCTGAGTGAATTGCCTTTCCCCTTGCTCTGATTTTGGGGTTTGCTTTGTTCCTAGGTTTGAAGGCAGCTGTGAAATCTGATGATGTTATTGCAGCAGCCCTTGGTGGAGAGGCAAATTTATATTGCAACTTCTCACTCTCAGTGGATGTTCTACAAGTCACCTGGCAGAAGAGAAATGGGTCTTCCTTCCAGAACATAGCCATCTACAGCCCAAGCCATGGGATGAGGCTAATCGGGTCATATCAGAAGAAGGCGCATTTCATGAGAGCAACCCTGAAGGCCTCGGCTATTACACTCCAAAATCTGACATTCGAGGATGAGTCCTATTACAGATGCATTTTCAACGTGTTCCCTCACGGCTCTTTCAGCAAAGACATATGCCTCAACATCCAAAGTAAGTTTTCCACTCACACCTTCTCACGTTCTGGCACTCAGCACAAGTCTAATGTGGTCAGGAGGTCAGTAAGGCATTATCCCCTGCCCCGCGTAGAGACTTGCCATGCAACAGCAGCTCCTTGGTGGATAGTCTCCAGAATTGTCATACCTTTCATCTGAGGAGGTGAAGGTAAATAAGCCAGGAGATGCTTTTGGGTAAGAACCCCTTTACAGAGAGGTGACCCATCCAGCTTTGACCATTAACTCAACACAGACCTTCTCTTTTTCCTCCAGCAATTTCTGAGCTAACAGTGGAACATGATTTCCACCTGCCCACCAAGGGTCTCCTCACTGCAGTCTGTTCAGCAACAGGAGAGCCCGTGCCCCAAATCTCCTGGCTGGCTGATGGGGACATGGATGAGTCCCCTGAAATACACCGCATCCAAAATGCAAATGGAACAGTAACAGTGGCAAACAGACTTACGTTCTCTGCCAACCACCTCCGCGTCTTGGTCTGCCTCCTTGACCACCCACAGGGAAGGAAAATGAAGGTAGTTTACCTGGAAGAAGGAAGGAAAGGTAGGCTGTGTTTGTATGGAGAGGTGCAGCGCGTAGTAGGGAGCACTTAGGAATGGATGTGCAATTGTGGGAGTGCAGCTTGCGCTTATGTAGGTCTCACTAGACATTTTTCTGGGAGTTCCAACCTCATGCTAGATGAAAATGGCATGATTTGAAACCATCCAGAAGACTCTTCGCTGTGGTACCCTTTTGTCTGTGTGGTGGGTGTGTGCAAATCTATACCACATAAATATGTAGGATTGTGTGTACATACGTATATAAGTCTCTGTAAGCCTATATTTCTACCAAGTCACTGATTAGGAGCAGATGCAATCAGCTCACCAGCAGCATCCCCAGCTGGAGGGTAACAGCAGAGCAGGCTCCTGGCTGTCAGATGCTGGTGGACAACATTTCATATGGATGTTCTTGCAGGAGGGTGTGTCTCCGGAAGGACAGGCAGTAATCCTCATGACAATTTTTTTTATGCAGAAGGAGAAACACAAATAGATCAGAAGTAAAAATGCTGGGTTTGGTCCCATCCCAATACCAGGGATAGGTGAGACATTATCAATATTTTTTAAAGAAACAAAATAATTCTTCGCCTACCACAGTGTTGTGTTGCTATGCTGTTCCTTTCTCTTTTTCAAAGAATAAATGAGCACAACCTGATGAATGTTTTCCTTCTGTCCCAACCTCTGGAATAGGACACAACAAACATGTTGACATCTCTCTGTGTTCTCTGTGAGCTCATTGGTTTCTTTTTCTAGGCGTTCAGAAGACCATAATCATCATGGCAGTCTCAATAGCAGTGTTGTTCTTCACAATCTTGATCCTTTGCACCATAAGTCTAATCAACAGAAGAAAGAAAAAGTAAGAATAATTTTTTGTTTTCTTGCAAATGACATGGCTTGCCCATGTTCACCTTGTAATTTGCCTTTCTCGTTTCCTGTTGGTGGTCTTATGTCCCTCCCTGGAAACTTATCCAGGTGGTAACATCTTCTTTAAACTACCAAGATTTGCTCTGGCTGCCAGGAGCTTTCTAAGCATTGTGTGAGTACTAAATGTTTTTTCTTCTAGACTAGAGAGAAAGCGTGCACCTGGAACACCTGCAGAGGAGAAAGCCTTACATCAAGAGCTAAAGCAGAAAGCCATGAGCCTGCGCAAACCCAAGGACCAGCACATTGCGTATCAAAACGAGGTAATGCAAATGCTGAAGACTTCCTGTAATTATTCACATCCTTCCAAAGCCTTGGCAACACTTACCAGGAATGTGACAAAACCCTTCCACTGAGAGATGGGGTCTGGTCCTGCTGCCATGTCTTTGCTGCACGGGACAGCCCCACCAGGTAGATGGTACCATGTGTACCACATCTAACCTCTGTCAATGCTGGGGAAGGCCTGGAGCATGAAGGAGAAAAGATGGCCAATGATTAGGTGGAAAGGCATGGAAGAGGTACTGGAAATTCCCAGGAGGGCAGATGGGATGTCCCTTCTGGACAAAGGCAAGGGAGCACTGCAGAGCTCAGGTGCTGTAACCAGCAACCTCATGCAGAAGTTTCCCCAGAAAAGTCTGCCCAGCTGGTCATGCAGGCATGAAAGTGCTCTGCAGGGCTGGTGGCACCCACAGATAAAACCAATAAATGACCACAGCTGGGAGTCAAACCCAGAGTAGTCACTTTCCTTTGACCTCCCTCGTGTTACCTGTTTTCTTTGCAAGCTTTTGCTAGTCCTGTGTCGCGAATGTAGCCCTCTTGTCCTTTCATCACCTCTCTCTGCCATGTAACATAGAGCTTTGTCAGGGTTACCGCACCACTGTGCTGGGTCTTTTGCAGGAGCAGACACCAGGCTCCTCACTTCACTTCTGAAGCGAAACCTGAGAGAGGAAAAAATTGCAGGCACTTGTTTTTAGAGGAAGCAGACAACCTGAACAACAACGCCCATGCCAAGTAGCTTGCCTGCACACCCGTGAAGGAGGACAGAAAAGCAATGGCAGGTGGGGCCGTCCAGATAACACCCACCCCGGCTGCTGCCCGGCCCAGCACAGGAGAGCCATCAGCCCACTCAAGGCCCACGTCCACAGGAGCCCAAGCGTGGGTGGGAAACCCAAAGTAAGGACTCAGAGGAAGGGACAGCCTGCCCAGGCCCCTCCCAGGGATGTCCCAGGAGATCTTCAGCCCCAGACTCCCGACATGAAACCCACCCAGATGAGTCGTCAGTGGAACACCTTTGGAACTGAAGGAGTCGCTGCCTATAAGGGTTTGGACACATGACGAGATGTAAAGGCACAGCATTTTGGGATTGCAGAGGACTTATTATGGGGTACTCAGTGGAGGAACCAGAGGTGAGAAAGGGAAGGGTCAGGGAGATATGGGGAGTAAAAAGCCTGGGAAAATGGGGGGATAAAAGGGTCTGGATGCATATATGCAGGCAGAGAATCAGTACACTTGTGTGGCCAGGCCCAGTGCCTGATCACCACAGTCTGTCCTGTCCTCCCATTAAACTCCGTTTCCAACTCTTTTCCTGGGTGAGAGCCTCCCTAGCTGGTGTGCATGTGTGTATGGGGGCCTGGTGCCAGCAGCTGGGCTGGGACTATGAGCTGGTGGACGCGTGTGTCTGGGTACCCATGACTGGGGAGACCCGAGTAAGAGAAACCAAGCACGTTGGTTGAACGTCAGTAAGGATCAAGCCAGCGAGAAGGTGACATGTCCAGGAACGCCCTTTGATGGTTCACATGTAATAAGGTGCGGGGATCTGTGCTGAGGGTGCAGGAAGACTGACAGAACTGTGCCAAAATCAGTATTTCGAAAAAAAGTTATATTTTTAAGGGCCTGAGCTGGAAAGCTTCCTTGCCAGCTCTCTATATCATTACACAAATTGTGTTAGGAATGTCCTTCCAAAGTATTCACAAAGATTATTTTAACAGCTTGTGTCGCGGCGCAGCCTCAGTACAGAGCACTTCTTTTATAATAGCAGAGTACCCTCTAGTGGGACAGATCACTATGCCTCCAGTGAGTCTTCTATTAAAATGGTGATGTTAAAGTGCTATTTTTTTTCTCTTTGGACTTTCAAAGCGTCTTTTGTTATCCAGACACCCTATCCCAAGTATTGAAAAATTACGACCACTGTATCCAAGGTCTTTAAAAAACAACGCAATGAAATGGCTTTTTGAGTATTGTCCTGCGGCAGACACTGACTGCGGTCTCTGGAAGAGAAGGTACTGAAAGAGACTGACAGAAAGAACTGGGCTTTTGGTTTCAGTGCTACCTGAAGAAAGAACTTTTGTGAAGGACCAGGGAAGGAAATGTGGAAACATTCCCATGTCTGTTCTCCAAGCTGCCAGGCTGACCTGCGATGGATGAAAGGAAGTGTGCTAGAGGAGAAGTTGGAACGGCGTGTATTTGGTAGCACCTGGGAAGGCATCTAGGCTGCCAAAATCCTTCTGACAAGGTCTGCCCAGGGATGCCTCCTGAGACCTGGAGTTTCTGCAGCTGAGCCTTTAGAAAACAACCCCAGACTTAGAAGTCAGTCTCAAAGGATGTATTAACCAAGAGTTATTTAGCCTTCAGAAGACAATTGCTCCCTGCATTCTGAAAATTGTGTGCCGATTCAGCTTGCCTTGAAGCTTGTCATGCCACATGCACGGAGGTTACAATGGGGGCTTCAACTTGGCATTCCTCGAATTAGAGTTTTCTGACATTTAATGCTCATTAATTTTTTTTTTCTTTTTTGGTAGAGAAATTGTCTGTGGTTTGGTTTGGTTTGTTTTTTTTCCTGTGGTAGTCATGGGCATGGATGTGATCTTCAGTTGTGGCTGTGGTTTAAAACCATCAATGTATGTGTATAAACACAACAACAAAAGAAGAGGTGAGTGAGCTTAGCTACTGCTTTTCAAAGATAACTTTTTCCCAGGAAATGGAAATTGTAAAGAGAAATGCGCAGGTTCAGTGCTGTGAGATAGCGACCAGTGGTCCTCGAGCAGAGTGGTCCAGAGCCTGCTGAATGAGAGGGAGAGCAACGGCCTCACCTCTGTACTTGTGGCAACAAGTACACGATTTATCCTCAGTGCAAAAGTGTAGTTTTTCTAAGAGTAAAAAGTTAACTTTGGTGATTGAGAAGGAAAAATGGAAATATGATGAAATGCACACCAAGGACTCAGAAAACAAATAGGCAGAAAAAGTCTCAGTTTTTCCAGAGCAACTCACTTGAGGGTTTTTTAAAAACAGTCCTGTACTGGATTTCTGCAGGGCAGATGACCTGTTTTTCACTGCTCTTCAGGTAGAAGTTTAGAAGCGCTCTTTGATTCTTCCTGATGAAATGGAATTGTTTCTTTCAGTCCTAGTGATTGTTTCCTTTCAGAAGGCAAACATTACCAGTTTTAGAAGCAAAACAAACCAAAGCTGAGACCAAAGCCATCCCAAAGCCAGCCTTTCTAACAAGACCGAGATAACATGCCCAAGGTTGCTTTCTTTTTAGTGTGCCTGTCCCATGAGCTGAAGGAGGCTCTGTGGAATGGCAAAAATTAACAGAAAAAATTGTAGTGACTGTCTCACATGTCCTTTATGAAATATCCTTCTTTCCCGACTAGTGACCTGATTTACTCGCAGTTACTCATCCCTAAGAAACTAGGATTTGCAGCGTCTGGCGTGCAAGTCTATTTGTTATTCTGTGTAAGATGCAGGATGCTTCTGGGAGGGTCTGCACAACCAGTGGTATCCACAGCCCCTGGCTGCCAGGCTGCTCAGCCTTCGTGCAGAGAAGAGGCACATCTAATGAAGATCAGCGAGGGAGACATGAACAGTCATCAACACAAGAAGACCAACAAGTTTCACTAGGAAACAAGAGAACAGAAGAGAATGTGAGCTTAGGTATGAATACCTTACATGTGCCAAACATACATGTCTGTGTGATGCCCAGCAATCCTTGCTCCTCTGAAGTCCATTTAATACCAAACCCCCATTGAGGGCAAAGTTTAAATTTAGATGTCTTTCATTTTACACAGCTACTCTGGAGGTGGAAAGCAAAGCAAAAAAGTAAAACATGTCCAGACTTTTCTTACCATGTAAAGGGACCCCAGAACTTTTCTGTCTTTTTTCCACATCCATGTGGTTAACTTTCTCTGCTGGGAAGTGTGGTGCAGTTTATGCTGGAAAAATTGGCTAGGATAGCAAACTGTAAACCTCCTAGTAGAATTATTTGAGCATTCATGACTTGAGGAAGCATTGCTCGGATTTGATGATTAAGGCAGTATGCTAATTTGTATGCCAGAATGGAGTTGAATCAGCAGAGTCTAACAGTCCTGAGGTAAGCCTCCGGCTGGTGACACGTCCTGCAAAACATGGTGAATTTGCTTTTAATGGAATGTGTGTCACTCTAAGTGGAGCTGAATGAGGAAATGATTTCCCCGAGAAATCTGCAGGTTAGCAAATTATTACAAAACAAGGACTTACCTACTTCCAGGAGCAAACACTTCTCACAGATTAGCTTTGCCAGGAGAGGGTTGTCTGGGATGTATGCCGCACTGTGGCCTTTCACTTCTGCAGGGTAATAGTAGCTTAACAGGCTTGAGACGTGGCCACAGAGAATGTGTGGAAGTTTTTGGTTTGTCAATAAAACACCTGAATTGTGTTGGCAATTCTGACCCTGGGAAAGTGGCAGAAGCGAGTGCCATGGCTTTCTCTACTACGTGTCATTCAGTTTGCTCTGGAGCATCATTGGGCAAGTCCCTTGGGGCTCACTCTGAGTCACAGAGAGGTGGGTCCCAAATGGTTCTGTCTGGCTGCTCCCCTGGGGTAAGGCAGAAACAGAAGCTGGGAAAGAGGAGACTGAGATGGGAGCCAGCCTGGGAAGAGAGAGATGATAGAGCCAGGGAGGGGGAGAGAAGCAGAAAATTCCCAAGGGATCCTGTGGAAAGGTTCTGACACAGTGGTGCACACTGGTTTCACTTCCCTGCTCTTTGCCTGCTGTGCAACTGGTGCTGTGAAGGCCAGTGAGAGGCTGAAAGGAGCCTCTTCACCTAATGGAGGTGCCAGGAGGAATGTTCTGGAGTCCATTTCACCTTTTTATGAATTAATCTACAAGATTTGGGGCCAGTAGGTGGGTGAAGTAATGTAATATATGAATTAATCTAGAAGGAGGGGGGCAATATTAACCCATGGAAACCTGCAAGAAACCTAAAACCTCATGCTGCCCCTCCTGGTGGAGGGAAGAGTCAGATTCACAGACAGCAGAGTTCAATGCAGATGGAAAGTGTGTGCTATTTGCTTCGCATAAGTTCCTGTAAAAGAGCCTTTGCATTTTCTTACAGAAAAACCCAGAAAAATTGTCCAGAGTATGGCAGATATCCTTCTGTAAATGCAACTGGAAACTTCATACGGTGCTTAATCTCACCACTGGATTACCAGGTGGCCAGGAGCTGTGCTGTGTGGTTTTACAATGAAGCTCTTGGGCATAAGACCTCTCCCCTGAGAGCAGGAGCCTGGTTGCAGCCCTGGCTTTCCCTTCCTGGAATTATGTGAGATGCAAAGGTATTCAGGTATCCAGCCAAATGTCTCTTCTGCAGAGACCCAATTTGCAATGCAATCTGTGGTTTTAGTGTGCTTGTGGGTCAGGGTGATAGAGTGGCACCTGCAGGTGTCCCCAGGCCACCCTCTTTATGGAGAAGCCTCTGCTCTTGGTTGTGAGTTCCCTGTGCCAGGACCAGGGGATGCAAGTGACGCCCCTGAGGAGCCCAGGACCGGTGCCCGGTGTGGTGCTCACCAAGCCGCCAGGACGGTGATCCACAGGGAGCACCTTCCTGCTCACCCCTCTGCCCATCAGAGAGAAGGGAGCAGGGTCTGCCAGGGCCTGGGACCCCACGTTTCTTCCCTCTCTGCTCATCACCACTTGTGCTAACCAGGAAGATCCTACATTTACAGCTTCTGCAAGGCCTTCTGATGGCACTCATCGTGGAGTTCAGCAGCATGGGCCCTAACAAGGGGCAACACCAAGACTTGGTGCTGGCGAGTAGTGTTTAATTCCAGCTCTGGGAACCGGTGCAGTTGGAGAAGGGCGTAGGCATGGCACTAAGCCACAGCCTGTTTGTCATGGTTAATGACTGACCCGCTGTGAGGAAGAAATGAAGGGACGGTTGCCACCAGTCTGGCCGCTCCTTCCCGCCACAGCTCTGCTGATTGGCCTCCCAGAGCGTTCTTGAAAAACGGCGTGAAATCTCCAGCCATCCACCCGCGCATGCCAGTTGCCCTCTGAGGGACATGTGGAAAGGGGGAGAGATTTTCTGGGCAATTGCTCGGTCCCACGATGCTTTTCCCCCTGCTTTGCTGGGCTGGAATCTGCCTGCTGCTGCTCTGTGGAGGCTGCCAGCTGGAGGAGCCGACGATGGGTGAGTGGAGAGTCCTACCTCATGTTACCTGTTTTCCTTGCAAGCTCTTGCTAGTCTTGTGTCGTGGGTGTGATTGCTAGCTCAGGTTAAACTGCAGCAACAGCAAAGTTTAAATTTAGCTGTCTTTCATTTTACACAGCTAATCTAGAGGTGGAAACTAAAGCAAAATGCAGAACTTTTCCAGACCTTTCTTGCCTTGTAATGGGACCCCAGAATTTTCTGTGGTTTTATCCTCACCCACATGCTTAACTTTCTCTGCTGGGGAGGTTAGCACAAGTCTTATGAGGAGCAGCTGAAGGAACTGTGGCCATTTAGCCTGGAGAAAAGGAGGCTGAAGGGAGACCTTATCACTGTCTGCAACTACTTGAAAGGTTGTAGCATGGAGGGGGTTGATCTCTTCTCCCAAGTAACAAGTGTTAGGACAAGAGGAAATGGCCTCAAGTTGCCCCAGGGGAGGTTTAGTTTGGATAATAGGAAGAAATTCTTCATGGAAAGGGCTGTCAGGCATTGGAACAGGCTGCCCAGGGTTCTGATGGAGTCACCATCCCTGGAGATGTTTAAAAGGCATTTAGACGAGGTTCATAGGGACATGGTTTAATGCTGAAGTTAGGTTAGGTTATGGTTGGACTTGATCCTGAGGGTCTCTTCCAACTGAAATGATTCTATGAAATGTGGTGCAGTTTGTGCTGGAAACATTGGCCAGGATATCAAACTGTAAACCATTTAATATTTGCTTGTTTGATAGAAGTAAGTTTGAGAGAGACAAAATGTCGTTTGTGCACAGTCACATGGTTGAATCACTAGCAAAATGACAGCTTTCCATTTGCCTCTGCCCTAAGGTTACTTCTGATATTCGTATACTACTTCAGAGTTACCCTTTCCTTGCTAAACTCTAGTTTCCTCCCTCTCTTCCAAAGAAGCCCTCTTGCTTTCCAGAATCTTTCATAATTTTCTCCTTTCTTCTCTAAGTTTCCTCAGCCCATTGACGGAGCAGAAAAATTTGGATATAGAACTTTTCCACCTCAGTAGATGTGAGTTACTGGGTGAGCTAATACAAAAATATGACTCGAGTCCTTCAAATGTCCCCTTTATTTTCATGAAATAAGACCACAAAGATGTCCCTGGGACTTCCCTGGTTTTGTTGCTTTGATGGCACAGGGCACTTCTGGATAAATTTATTTCAAACTGTGCAGTCCGCATTTGTCTGGAGTTACCTCTGAAGTCCCCTCAACTACAGGGAAGGCAGGTGAGCACAGGAGACTTACTAACACATTTTTCTGATAAAAAGAAAAATTTATTTGATGGGTGTGACTATGTCAGTCTCTAGCAACAAGGAGTATTTGTTGGAAACCTGACCTGCTTTAGAGGGAACCTATTATCTATTCAAAATAAAAAGGGGAAGACAGGCAGAGGGAAATTTAAGTGACTTGAGACCTACCCATTCATCCTGGAAGACAGAAGAATTTGTTGAAAAAAAGGTAGTGGCAGAGCTTGGGCTTTGATTTGTTAGTTGGCAGAGAAAGAGCTCCACTAAATCGAGCATGGTGACCAAGGAGATGTCTCCCAGGACAGCTCTATCTGTCTGGAAGAGCCGCTGCCCTGACCCCAGCCTCCAGCAACAGATTAGATCTGACCTGGTGGAGGTGGTGGGAGCCTTCTTCTTTCACAGGATGAAAAGCACTGCTTTATGCCCTGTGATACTGAGAACAGTGGAACAGCCAGGGTTGACACACGGGTGAGCCTGGGATGACTGAGGAAAGGTGCAAACACCACTCTGTTCTGTAGGACAGCTTCAGAGCAATGCTTCAAATATTCCTATGCACCTGTGTCTTAAAGAAAGGGCTTCTGGTCTTATGTAGGCATCTTTGCCAAGTAATCTTGGCAGAGGCTTGAAATTGTGCCAAGTCTGATATTTTTCCCATAAGCAATGATGTTTTAAAACAGTAGAACTTCCAGGGCCTTGCAAGAGAAATATTGCAGTTGGTATGGATGACATATGAATGTGTGTGCATGTGTGTGCAAAAGCAGATGAAATAACAGCACAGCCGATACCGAATGTCCTGTATTGATTGCAAAGGATGCTGTTTCTTAATAACAAAATTGAGAAATGGGATAACTCTGTCAAGCCTGGGACAAGCCTGTTAAAACTACAACAGAGACTAACTTGTCGGTGGAAGATCCTGTAGTCCAGCAACAGGAAAATGACAGCAAGATCGCCCTGTTTTACTTGTGCTATACTCTCAGCCTAACAGGAAGGCAGCAGCGAAAGCAAAAGACCGCTCCTCATGATATAAAAGACATATCTCAAAACCAGTTTCTCATTGCCAGTGAAAAGGAACCCAGGAGATCCCGGATAGACAGAACGCCTACAGCTTGTGACTATGAATCTGAGCACAGCATCAACAATTTTAAGAGAGACGGGACATGTAACTGGGATGCCGGGGCGGGGCTCCCTGGAGGGGCGGTGGTGGCGGCGACGATCGTGCCGGGGCGGTGCCGACGCCTGTCCGGAGCCCTCGGGCACGTCTGCTCTCTCCATCCTTGCTTCCAGGTACTTGGCCGTGAGTAACCATTCCTCTTGCCGCTTTCCCCGCTCCACCTAGGCTCATTTACAAGTTTGGGGTGGATTTCGGGCGGGAGGTAAGCAGTGTGGTGTCCGTGCGGCGTGTGCGTGGGGCAGCCGGCGGCGCTGGGAGCGGGACCCCGTCCGGAGGGCGGCAAGCTGAGCGGCGGCCCGAAGAGGGGCTGGGGGCAGAGGCCGGTGCTCCCCGCCGCTGAGCCCCTGCCCGCAGGCTCATTCCCGTGGGAGGTCTGGCCGCCGCCCGGGAAAGCGGGTAGCGGAGGCACATCGAGGGCCAGAAGCAGCTCTGGGCTGTTCCCCGGTTCGCGGCGGGTGTTCGAGCCTTTCCCCGCCTTTTCTAACCAGATGGATCCGCAAGGTGCCTGATTCAGGGAACGGTGGCCTTCTGAAGCTTGTGTAATGCCCTGAACAGAAACAGGGGAGATCTCTGAGGTGTGATGTGGAAAAGAAAGCACGGCACGGTGGAGGATTTGCTTTTTACTTGCCCTAATCTTATGTGGTCTTCCTTTCCTCTTCCTTTCCCCTTCCTTTCCTTTCTTCCCCTGTAATACGCTAAATTGGGCTTATGAACTAAGAGGACTTTTAAATTTTTGTTTGGTTTTTTTGTGACCCGGAAAGCTACACAATAGCCTGGTTCCTTGTATGAATTCATGTAGCTATACCAGGTGTCAGCAATGGTGTGTTAAGGACTTTAACGGGTATTAAAGCTGTGAAGCAGGAGGCTGTTATTGAAAACTGCTTTCCTGCAGATGCGGCACATGTTTCACTTCTTTGCAAACACTTCTATAACTCAAAATTTCTCTCTTGCTATGCTGGCCATTGATTTTTGCATGTTTTTAGGATCATCTGTCCAAATTTCGTAGAGCCATCCTCAAATATTTGACTACACTGTATTAGCTGGCAAATTCATTATTCATTGGACTTGTTGCTGATAGATTCTTGTTTCCTGATTTTACACATAAGAACTTGGTCTGTATTCATGCTTGGTAACTGCAGAGTTGTATCAGAAGTTGTTTTAGCACAGTGTGTTTAACATTTAAAGGCAGGCTACTGGCTGTGTGTGTAAGTGTTGCACAAGATTGCTGGGAATTTGTTTCCTAAATATTTTTTTTTCTCCCTCTAGTTCATTTATTTATTCACCAGCCCTCCTTTTTTAACCTGTATGATAACTTAGAAAATGCTTTAAAGTTAATTCT
Organism: Caloenas nicobarica; assembly: GCF_036013445.1. Taxonomy (NCBI): domain Eukaryota; kingdom Metazoa; phylum Chordata; class Aves; order Columbiformes; family Columbidae; genus Caloenas; species Caloenas nicobarica. The sequence goes on along the minus strand of NC_088245.1, from coordinate 93,647,923 downwards.
CTCTTCTATTTTTTTGTATGTTGTTAAAATCTTTTAAAAATTGGGATTTGCTTACGTTCTTGACAGAAGACACTCCCAAGATGCAGCAGCTAGTTTTGCAGACATTGGCAAAAAAACTGAGGTGTAGATAATGTGCATTACAGAGTTATTTTATGAGAAATAAAGCTTCAGTTCCAGGTAGGTCTGCAATTCAGTTGTATTGTGGCAATATTAATTGAGTGAGGGAACAGGAAGCAGGTCAACAGCTGTTCACTAGAGACAGCAGCAACACAACCTTATTTTTGCCCCTTTCCCACCTTGGAAATATACTTGTATGTAGCAGGTGCACGCAATTTTGGACAAATGGGGAGTTCTAAAGTCCTCAGAGAATTTGCTTTTAATTTATCCCTTGATCTCACAAGCTAACCATACCTCTCTCCCAGAGCTACAGCTAGTCCTGGACAACATGTACATCGTGCTTCTGATGGATTAATGCCTTTCTAACTTCCATCATACAATTTTTTTCCCACCTTGATCATAGCACTCTCTGTGTTTTTAATGATACCTGTCAAAACTTGTCATTTGCCCCCAGAACTATGTTTTTCTGACATGACAAAGCTATCATTAATATTTGCGCTGCAGAGACATGATATCACCGGAAGATGATCTGCCATTGAGTCACGCATCTCTCCTTATCTTTCTTCAGGTGAAACAGATTTTCCCTTCCAAAATGATTTTCCAAGCTCTGGTTTTGTGCCTGGCTTGTGCTGGGCTTGGAAAGGCAAATGGTAAGTTGGATCTCCTGAAATCTGCCTGAAAATGGTTGGGAAACTGGTTTCTGATTTCTGAGGCTTCAACAGTCAGAGTAAGAGGCAAAAATAGGTGAAATATTAATTGGTGGTGCCACTTGACATACGTTAAATAGCTGAGGCATAGGCATGGAGCTGGCAGGTGGGGCTCAAGACCTATTGGAGCAACATTTGGAGATGGGAGGAATTTGCAGCATCCCATATCTACAATGACACTGGACCCTGTTGTTCACCGAAGTTCACAATTTCCCACAGCAGATCCTCCCCTTGGGAACAGATCTCTCTTTTTTTTCCCCTCCCTCTCAAATACACTGCAAACTCTGAAGCTACACAGTCCAGAAATTCTCTTTAGCCCATTTTGCTGCACAGTTCTCTGAGAATGGTTTGATGTGCACTTCCTTTATGCATTCAATCTTCCTCTAGCTTTTAGGGGACAAAAATTTAGTCTTTGCTGAGAATGGGAAAGCATGAGCTGATTTAATAAAACTGAAGTGAGAATTCTGCAGGTATAGATAAAGAAATAGGGTACATCTTTTCTTTCAAACAGTTTAGAAGAAAGCCAGGGCCTCAGCCAATGTAAATCAACATAACCTCATTGATTTCTAGGAGGATGCAGGAGAAAGACTTTCTGGTGGGAGAAAACCATAGAAACAATACGTAATTGATGAAATTGTGTCTGTGGATAATCCAGGCCTTAGAATCAGCATTAGGCTGCAGAATATGTGTGATATCTGCCCAGTTCACTAACTATTTCATGTCACTGCAGTGGTTTCACAGGCTGAACACAGAAACGTGAAGGTGGGGGACAATGTGACTCTCGGCTGTGCCCTGACAGAACCCAAAGATGTTCTGCAAGTGACGTGGCAAAAGGACTCTGAAAAACCACACAATAATATAGCTACGTACAGTACCACAAAAGGATTAAAGATTCACGAGCCCTATCAAGGCCGAATGAATTTCACAAGTCTGGTACTCAATGAAACAAACATCACATTTTGGGATGCTAGAATGGATGATTCAGGGTGTTACACGTGTCTCTTCAATACTTTCCCTTTTGGCTCCTTCTCGGGACGTACCTGCCTGCGTGTCTTTGGTGAGGTTCTCTGCAAGGATATGTATTTAATGGAAAAAGAGGTGTTTTCTCACCCACAGCATTTCCTTGAGCAGACTCAGGAGCTGCAGTGGTAGGAACATCCCTTAGTGGAACATGGTGTAGAAACAGAGCATTACTTCCGTAAGCAAGATTCTGTGGGGCCGTATTCAAGCCCGTTGTGGTGGCTTTGGCTCTGGGCTGTCCTTGTTTGTTATTCTGCGAGTAGCAGCTACAAAGCAAGGAGTGGGGTCTTTGTTTATAAGCCCCCGAGCAGTCCCGGCTGGAAACTGGGCAAACCAACATTGCCTGTTGCAGTTTCCTCTTGGTGCCAGATACAACCCCAGTGCTGTGAGCTGCTGTGTCAAACCCCACCGTTGACAGGGAATCAGCAGACAAGAGAACAGCACCAACCAAGAAATGGTTTTACTTTAATAGGTTATTTTAAAACTTGGGATTTCAGATTGAGTGAAACCTTTGGGGTATATAACTTCAGTATAAGTATGGAATCATGGGGGGAACCTGACCTAATGAACTCTTTTTGCGTTCTTGGGCCGTGGGGCTCAGTGTGAATCTGCTAAGCTTTGCAGTGATTGATAATGGTTAAACTGCTATTACTGCTTATGCTCATTGTGGTGATGGATTGTCTCATTTCTGTGTTGGAAGGTCTCAATGCATCTGTCCATTACAACATTTCCGAAGGTCATTTGATAGCCATCTGTAATGCTGTTGGCATCCCAGAGCCCACCATCACCTGGAACAACTTGTTCAATTCTACTCCTACACAGGAGACAGTCAGGCACACCAATGGGATGGTGTCCATCACCAGTAAACTGGAGATCTACAACATTCAGAGTGTCGGTGCGCAGGACTTGACCTGCAGAATAAGCAACAAAAATGAAAAAGTGGAATTGCCTGTAAGAATGAAAGGAGGTAGGTAACGACACAAACTACTGGGTAGCGTTCTCTTGGCCTCTGTGTTTTGCAATAGCGTGTTTGGATTGGAATCTGCTGGGAAGTGCAGGGAGTGAAATGTGTCTGTGCCAAGTAAGAAGAAAGGAAATCCTACTTTGCGTTCATTGCCGTATTTGAGATGATGGCAATAAGATTCCCTCCAAGAGCAGAAAAATGCCAAACTAGTCAGCTTGAGAGCTATGGGTTTTAGAAGCACCATGTGTTTTACAGCAAGTCAAATTTCAGTTTTCACATAGTTTCTTTGATAGTCCAAAGATAGATATAAATATTTGTAACCTGATATCTATCTAGATGAAGTAAAAACTCTGTGGGTCACTGAATGAGCACTGATGTGAAAGTTTTGAAATTCATAACTATCCCTGACCAGCAATTAACCAAACGTTTCAGTTAAACTTACTATATCTTCTGGTACAGTTAAACCATGTACTATGTTTTAGTTTCTCTGAAATTTTTGCTAAGACACACATGCATTGCAGTAATGGCTAGGGAGGAATAGTATTTTCAGGCAGACAGGAAGACGATCAGTTGAAAATATTTACCTTGGTTTTATGGGGAAATGTTAAACACATTGATTTAACAACTGAATATCTTGTAGTGCTAATTTATTTCTTTTTGCAAAGTTCTGTTCTGCTTGAAAGACTTGCATCCCAGTTCTATGGATGAGAAATAAAAACATTAAAAGCTGAAGCACTGTTCCCAGTTCACAGAGGAACATTGATTTATGTGATTTAAAATTCACTTGTCTCCAAATCCAGAGCCTTACAAGGAAAACAACCAGAAGTGATTGTTATAGGAATAGTAGTAAAGAGTAGGATCTGAATTGTAATATGTTCTCTCTAAAAGTTCAAAAGCAAATTAGTTCTTAATTCTGAGTGACACTAATTGAAGAAGCATAATAAATCTTTTTGTCCTGTCTCAAATGCAATATTCTTTTGTTTTGGCCTTTTAAAAAGGAAATGTGTATATCAGAAAGCAGGAATCTAAGACTGTTGTTATTTCTTGCTAGGAGAATGAAAAATCAACTAATGTCTTGTTGTTTTAACAATCTTCTATTTTAGCAAAAGAGAAATTCAAATTAATAGTTAAACCTAGCTTTGTTAAAAGAAATAGTAGTTTTCACTTGATTTAAATAAATTTTAACCCAGAAAGTTTTCCAGCTAACATCAGTGAGCAATGAAATCTGCCTTTATCTTATAGATTAATGGCAGTCAAATGAAGTGGCTGATGTCTAACCAGGGAGGGACATTTATGCTCAGATTTTTGCTCATTTTCCTATATGAACTAGCTTAGTTTGGTGTATTTTTTTTGTTCTTTTGTTTTCACAGAAGAGGGATCCTCATTGCTTTGGCTGGCGATTACTGTGGGGATTTTAATTGTCCTCGTAGTTCTGACTCTGATCATGCTGTGCTGGAGGAAGAGGATGTCCAGGAGAGGCTGGAGTGGTGAGTCCCTGATGCATGGAAACTAGTGGTTTCCATAGAGCCCATAATAAGGTCTAGTCATCTGCAGAGAAGAATGATACTTTGCTGACATACCATTAGGGGTATGAGACTGTTATATCAGACAAGTAAACTTTATAATAATGTGTTTACAGTTATTAGAAGTTGCCTCAGTTGCATGTAATTTTAAGAGCTATTTTCTCACTGCTACTGCCTAGGGACAATACAAGAGCAGAAATTGTGGGGAGAGGGTCCAAGGAGAGCAGGATACACTGCTTGTGGTTTGCTTTCAGGCAGAAGTCTCAGAAGTAATTCACTGGTCTTTCACATTTTCATGGAGGGCCACAAAACTGTTGAGTATAAGTATGCTCAGGCAATTTTTGGCAGAAGACGTATGTTGGAGAGAAATCTGCTCATTCATAGTGACGTGTCCTCAAGGGAAGGGCTTTCTTCTGGTCACAGTTGCCTCTTTGTATTTTTAAGACAAGCAGTGTAATATGATGGAGAAGTGCACTCAAACTTGGCATATGAGTCTGCTTCCTAATGATGAAGTAAGGAGAAATTGCAATCAGTGTAATGTCCTTGTATGTGTGATGACCTGATCATGGATCAACTCAACTTTTTAGTCGTAATTACTAATAACAGAATGAACGGAAAAAATTAGAGGAGAGGGAGGCCTCAGGCTTCAGAAATAACAGAAATTTTAGCAACATTGGTGGTTTAACTCTTGCTTAACTGTGTGCTATGTCTGGCTTTAAATTTCACTAATGTGTTTAGAAATGCCAGGACACATTAACTCAGTTCCTGGATATTTAGATACTTGTTTCATGATGATAATGTGATATAAGGTAAAGAAGTGTTTCCAGGAGTATCAGACCTGTCTGTTGTGAACTTAGACCTACAGCATCTACTGTGAAGAAGGGTTGATCTAGCAGATCTGCTACTGCCAGAGATGCAGAAGCCTTCACTGAAAAGAAAGAGAAATGAGCATTTCTTACACCCCAAACATAACTTCTTAATCGTAAAATGTATGTGAGCTTTCCATTGATCCAATTTCTGTTGAAATTTCAAACCAGCCTGGAAGTTCAAGGGCAAGGAGTTGGTTCTTACTGATTTTTTTAAAGGATCAGAAGAAAAAGATGAAATGATCAAAAGAAAGATGTATCTTTATTCTGGAACAATCATTCCAAACACAAAAGAGCTTGTACTAAGCAAACCTTGAAGGAGATATCTTGAGGCAGAGGTGACCTGGCAGAGGTCTGGGATCACCTGCTAGAATGGATCAGAGTGGACCAGGCAAAGAGAGCACTAAAAATTGCAGGTGCTGCCTTGCAGAGTTTTGAAGCCCCTTTGTTGCGTGCTAGATGAGGAGAACCACGTTGGGACGCTGTGACTGCACTGGTGCCTGAAGCAGGAGCAAGGTCAATCAGTGAAATGTAGCTTGACAAGACTAGGTTGTTCATGTTTAGACTAGGCTGAGGATGTTAATGTACCTCCTGGCATGATTTTTGCCCTCAGATATTAGCAGTTCCTCAAGGCAATGCCCACATGTGATTCCAGCAATAGCTTATAACAGGAGCATCCCCAAGAAGCAGTATGGCTAGCTTCACAACAGGTTTCCTATGCCCTACACCACCTGTGAGGTATCAGGCTTGGAACCCTAAAGCCATTTCACACATCCTTGTGCCATGTTGGGGTCATGCAAAACATGATTTATTGCTACAGAGACACCGCTGCGATGCATAACAACATAAGCCCACACATTTTGGAAACTTTGAACAGAGCCTCCTTCCCCTGCCTTATAATGAAAGCGTAAGACACAGAAAAGCATAATAGGTTTAAATTGTACCCCTTCTTCTTCAGCTAATGGCTCAGAGCTTGAAGCCCCCCTGTGTCAGCAAGAGAAATGGGGTCTTATGTCCCACTGCCTGGGAGAAGAGCTGCATTCCTGGCCCCATGTGTGTGCTGGCATGTCACAGGGTCGAGACTTCATGTAAATACCTTTTCACTGGGGCAGAAGGCGTAAATTAGGTGAGCAGTATCTAGTAGTGGTTGTAAGTTTGTCGTGTTAAGAGTTTATCAACAAAAGCAGGATTTGAGGAACTTCAATTGTTTGTGTTCCTTCCAATTTATCCTGTGTTTTGATTAACTGTGATGCCAGGATGCGACTTCCGCAGTGGGCTAGTAAGTAGTTCAGTCTCTGTTCTTTTAATGTAGTCTAGTGTTTATCAGTCTTACTCTCTATCTTTTCAGTTGCTTATTGGTCTTGAGTTTTGAAAATGCGATGTGCTGACCTGGATCCTTTTTGCATAAAGGCAACATTACTCTATGCAGAGTAATTTTGACCCATTGTTCCTATTCCTTCATACAGTGACCAGCTTAGGGAAAAGTGTAGTCCATCTTCCTAATGTACATCTGTTTCCCTGAGGGCCTCATTAATTAGTTTGTAAAACTCCAGTACTGGTACAGTTTGATCACTCTGTCACTATCTGATTGTTTTAATTTCTTTTTTTCTAGATGCTCTTTCCTGCCTGTTGCTAAAAGTTACTTAGAATTTATCTTGTATATGATTCCACTGTCACTTTCCTGGCCTTAGAATTCCAAGAATACCTGTGGAGCTACAGTAATTTCTAATGTTATGTTTAGAGTGCATAACCACTCCACAAATACCACACCGTAATAAGGAGATCCCCTACACCTCCTTAGCTCCTATCTGAGAAGTACATTGTGGATCCTTGTCTGTTTTTTCGGTGGCTTGTATTTTCCCCGATCATCTGCAAAATCTGTTATTCTCTTTAAAGTTTGGTTGCAGTTGATTCACCCAAAAGAGAATAACATCTTACAGAAAGCCCTTTTCTGGTTTTATCCTCTCTTATTCTCAGATTGTTGGAATGAGGAGCAGCACCTACGCACATATTTCTGGATGCGTTTTTTGTAACAGCACAACAGAGAGCTAATAGTGCTGGCTGGAGGGTGCCAATGTCTGTCTGAGGCCGTTATCTGGGGCTTCAATGCTTCTTTTCATTCTGCACTAGATAACAAGCAAAGCCTTTCCAGTCTTGTCAAGATGCCTGGTTTTTAAAGTAAAACAGCAGCTTTTTATCTGAGTGGCTGAGGACCCTTCTTCATTAAAGTTTCTTCTCTTCTGCTTGTGCTGTTGAGTTCATAGTTGGCTTTTGCTTTGCTTTTATTTTTGTTGTTTCCCTCCTCTCCGTGGTAGACACTTGGGAATCAGGTGAAGAGCTGAGGCTCAAAGTTGATGTCCCATCCCTCAGGCATTTGCCTTGTGTACCAGTTGCAGCACATACATACATTTTGGTTCCCCCTGAAAACACCCCAAGTGAAGCCTCTTCACAACATTCGACAAAAAGTCACTTGTGAGGAAACAAACTGAGCAGCCTTTGTGGCGAGAGCTGATGGGAAAGCTTTGGAGAACTCACATCTTCTTCCTCTGCCAAGCAGAGAGGCAAACCGAACTATGCCTGCCAGGGGATTCAAGTGCAATCAGTGGGCTGCAGTGAATCGCCAGACATAACTTCACCCATGCTGGAGATTTCTCAGTGCTGCTCTTCTGGTGAAAATTACACCGTTTCCTACCTGGCTCAACTAATAGAGCTTAACTGTAGACCACACCAACATAAAGCAGAACAGTTATTATAACTAGCCAAGTGCCTGGATTGAAGCAAAATAAAGGCTATTAGTCTGAGTAAGTTCCTGTGACTTAGCTGTTGTATACATGTCTCAACCTGAATGCTTTCAACAGCATCAGTTGTTTATTTCAAGGCTTGCAAAATACTCATATTTCAGCCTGGCCAGTTAAAAAGCTTTATATTCAGTTTTCAGGACCTAGCAGTCTGCAGGGGAATAAAATTCCATGCAAACAGTTTACTGGAGGCTTGTGGTGGTCTGTGAGGAGGGGTTATTTCACAAAGGGATATAAAGGCCAGCATGACTTTTTTTTTTTTTTTAATCACTGATCTCTCTTGGGTACCTTATGCATGTTTTGCCATGTGGAAAGCTTTAGAAATGGTGAAACAGTGTATTTGTGTTTAAAAGAGCTATAACAGCAGGCCAAAAAATTCTTGGAGCTTGTTATTGAATAGATATGATATGACCTAGGAAAGCTGAGAAGATGAGGTGAACAGAGAAGAAAACTTGGAGAGTCACAGAAGAGACTATGTCAGATTAAAATATCTGTTCCACAGAAAGCGCCAACATAGCAACGGTTTTTTCCTGTTTGGAAATTGAACATTAAGGTTTTCCTTCAAGTGGAAAATTTATGGAACTTTAATTAAGCAGCATTAAAATCTTTGTTTCAAGATATTTGTGTCTGAATACAGCCAAATAATTGGATTTCAAAGAGATGCTGAACCTCAGTGTACCTCGAATGTTACACAAGTGCCATAAACCAGATTGAAAACACCTTGTTGTTACCAGCTAGAGATAACTTAATACCCTGAATAGCAATTTAAGACACCGTTATTATTTTTTGAAGTGTGGAAGTTCCTACAAATAATAAAGATTCAAGTCTGTTAAGCTGCAAATACCCACTTGGCTGATCAGCTATAATATGTAGGTATCAGAAACCTAAATTTTGGTGGCCAAAGATGTTCTGAAAGGTTTGGAAATATGGAAGTCTTGTGCACAAGATTCCAGTTATTTTGGAAACTTTACAAGAACAAGCACTTGCATACACTTTCCATTGTTTTGTTTATAGTAAAGACAGGAATTATTTCTGGAAGAGTCATTATAGCAGTATCCTCTAGTGTTTATTCAATTCGGGGGAGGCTGTGTTTCTAAACTTTGGCTTAAAAATTATGCCAATTCTTATTTTATCTGTATGACTTCGCTTGTTTCTTCAGTGGATTTGCTTTTAATAGTGAGAGACTAGTAGTTGAGAACAACATCGTAGCAGCTCAGTTTTAGGAGACTTTTCAAATTTTTTTTTTCCTGAATTGACAGCTAAATAGCAGCCTTTCCGATTATAAATTTGGTACATAACTCCCTCTTTCATGAGGCGATGGACATAACGCACCCTAATCACAGAGGACGTGTCTTGGGTTGTCACGCCCCAGCTGGGTAGGCTCATTTTAGAATTGCCTTGGTTTCCTCTCAAGTGCGGCTTTATCGTGAGTAGGAGATGATATTTGTCCTGTTTCGAATTCCCAAAAATATGTGGTGGTATAAGTGAGAGTTGTTTTGCTTACAACAGACTCATTCCTTTACCCTTCTTAATGCTACACCAAAAAACAAAACAAACGAAAAACACACTCAACACCACAGCACAAAAACATTGCAGCTAAATAGACCTAAACATACAAAAATGTCAGTGGAGGGATAGTTCTGCTGTCTGGCTGCCCATCAGCTTTCCCGCAGACATAAATGTTTTGCAACTCCAGTGGATTTTTTCTGGGTTTAATTACACACTGCTTCTAGACAACTCCTGTTCCCTGGTAAGTCACTAAATTTCCTGTTCACAGAGATGTGCCTGGCAGTACCCTCCAGTCTGCATCATAGAGAGCACAGGTGTCCTTTCCAAGCTTTCCACGATTTAGTGCTGCCTGTTTTCATTGGGAAGGGCAGGGATGGCTGGTGCTTTGTGTGTTTTCCCCAGCATGTTTTGCTAGGGTAGGGATGCTCCTTGTCCTGCTTTCCATTTCGGAGAAGAGCTGGGAGGAGGAGTGGCAGAGGGGGAAGGAGGGAAAGGCATGTGGATGAATTCAGGTCTCCTGGGTTATGGCTGCGGTTTTTGTCTGGAGGGATGAAATTAATCCTGTTCCCTCCTGACAGGGTGAAGGTGGTGGTGTAGGAAACACGTTGGACCTTGTCCTGCCCATCTAAAGGAGAGGCGTCAAGGTATAGCCTACTAAAAATGAAGCTCTTTCTTTGCAAACAGGGAGGCCTTTGTTGTGTGTGATTATAACACAATTTCTATCCTTTGCATCGTACCTGTGCTCATAGTTTGTTATGAAGTAATTTTACAGTCCTTTATGCTCTTTTTCATTCTGACAACAGGACTTTGTATACAACCAGAAAATAAAATGACTGGCAGCTGAAAGGGAAAAAAAATAGCACTCTTGTGATATATGAATAGTTGCCTCAGTGTTTCAATTTCTTGCTTACTTCCTTGGTAAGAATTATTTATGTGCTCAGTTCAGAAGTGTTTTTTCTTTGCAAAATACTTTGGCTGTATGCAGGGTTATTAGATAAGGAGATGAAAACATTTTTCTTACTCTTTTACAAGAAAAGTAAGGATACCTTTTTTTTTTTTTTTTTTCCAAATACACATAAAAGTAGTGTCATCAATTGGGTCTTAAACACCAGAATGACATTCTGAAATATCAAACTATTTATATATTCAATAAATAATCTTATTTGTGCATTACCAACCAGAAAAGTTGGTTTGCTTTTCACAGTTTATAAAGTTTTGTATAGTCCTTATCTCACTGTCATATTCTCAATTCTGCAGTGTGTGTGGTTTCCAGAATTTTAAAAGTTTGGTTTAGTAGTAGGTACATAGTAAGTTTTTTTAAAAAAATCACATAATTTTGTCTTCAGATCAATTTTGGTTTAAATCTAAAATATTGTTTGAACAGGTGTTGATGGTCTTAGTTTAATGAAAACAAAGAACAGTGTAATAACTTTTCTGATTTATTTGGTATTGTATTCACAGGAATTGGAGAATGCCTTTTTTATTTTTTGCCTTTTTTTCAGTAAATCATTCTTATTATGTGCAAATTGATTAATATTACTTCTGAAAATTTGTCATGCCATATTCCCTGTCTCTTGTTTGGAAATACCCCCTTATTTTTTTCTACTGTTTAAATATGCAAGCAAGGCTTTGCACTCCACTGCCAATTTCTACATTCAAAAAGGGACGTTACAATTGTCCAGTTACTTTCAAGGCACCTTATCAAATTTTCGGGAGATGCAAGCGAATCTCGAAGCCATGCTTAGGTTGAGGCAGAGGGCGAGGTTGTGGGGGGAGGCAGCAGTGGTTCTGATGGCTGCAGTCATTGAAATCACCAGGCAAGAAGCTTTGATTTAAAGCTTCCAATGAAATTTGGTTTTCTCCTTCTCTGTCTTCGTTGTTTACTTAAAAATAAATGTTTGTTGTTGTCATCATACTGTAATAACTGCAGGTTTTCCTTCAGCCATCATAAATTGAAATTCATATGTAAATTGGTATCTTATGCAATATAAACTGTCTGGAATTTAAAACATTTTTTTCAATAGTGTACTTCCCTCTACACTGGTAATGGTTTTTAGCAGCTCCTGCTGAGCAGGGCCACTTGGAAGGTGAAACCATTTGTAAGCCAGCACCTGGGCTTCTGCTGGTAGTAAAGGGCTTTGAATGGGGTGCTGTCGAGCTGCATTGTTTATCCTCACCTAAGGAGAAAACACATGCATAGCATGTCGTTTTCATAACTGTTGTTTTCAGGCTTTCTCATAAATATGCTCCCAAAGGAATTTCTGTTGCTTAAGGGGAGGAAAAATTATTTTTTTCCCACCGGTTTTAAGACTATTCCTCCTTGGAGCATAACAAAATAATGAAGGTGCTGAACACCCCTTGGAATATCCCTTTTGAGAAGTCTCAAGGGGGCGTTGCCAGCGTGGGGCAAGCTGGATGGAGCGAGCAGTGGCCACTGGGAGCGGTGCCTCCTGCAGCTCTGCTGGCATCTCCTGCAGTGCTCAAGGCAAGTTGTACTGGGTTCACGTATTCTGGGTTTAGGCACGGATCCTTCTGTGTAAGCATACTTTGTGTGGCAGGAGCGCATCTGTGCTGTTAAGGATAAAGCAGCTTCTTAAATTTAAGGTAAGGTATCATGTGTAGTGAACAAAGGAAGCAAGGGGGAGCGCAGGCTGAAGCCTGTTCTGCTGTGTCGTAGGAAGATGTGTGACTCGTTTTACTTCAGGGGAAGTCCTATGGTTGTTCAGCAAGGAGCAGTTTTGTGACTGTTCCTCCCCAGTTTTCCCACAGTATATTTTCCCCACCCCAATGGCAACCACGCTGCTCAGCAAGACCTGAGGCAGCAACACAATGGCTACAATTCATCCTTTTTCCTGTTTTTGCTTTGTTTTCTAGGATCCTAGAGGATTTCCATTCACCTACGAGACCATTACAGCCCAGCAGCCTGAAGTCAACATTACAAGCAGTGACTTGACTGGCTGTAAAGAAACAGCAATAAAAGGGAAATAAGTCACATACACTACCCTCTCTAGATGATGAGTTGATCACTGAAAAGACTAGAGAAATGTTTGCTATCTGGTCTAGATGCTTAATCATAAAAAGTAGGACCAGAGGGACCACTTAGTCCACTCCTTTGCTGCCAGGCAAAATCTACTTTGCTCATGCTACCCTTGGTGCTGCTGATGTGCAAAATACATCTGCATTCTTCCAGTTGAGTTTCGAAAATGTCCATGGATGGAGGCTCTGCAGGCTCGCCGGGGATCCTCTTCCAGTGCCTAATTGCTCTCGCAGTAAAGAGGGATTTAATTTT